>NC_084911.1:15050563-15650563 GCF_949316345.1 Pungitius pungitius | reverse complement strand
GTAGCAGATGAATATAAGGACATGTTGTCTGCATAGCTCGGAAATGTCATACTTTTCAGATTTCTTTGATAAGTGGAAGCATTTACAGTGAGATTTTACTTTACAAATTGGATCCATTCATAAAAAACGTAAAGATTCAATGTAACTTATAGAAATAATGATGATTCTGGCCAATCATTGATCATTTTACTGTAGTTACAACCAAACTCAGTAACCCACCTAAGATGATGTAAAACCAGAAAACCAGCATGCCTTAATGTGTGTGTGTGTGTGTGTGTCAGGTCAGTGATGAAGACTGACAGATGAAGTCTTTCTCTAATCTGCAGGGAACTCATCAAGTCCCAGAGCTTATTATCATGGTCTAATTTAACACTGCTATCTTGAGCTGCCCTGGATACACACAAACACACATCACACACACACACACATGCATTCTTGTGCATTTTCTGGGTGCTGAAAAGTTACAGAAGACAGATGCAAGAAAACACAGTGTAAACATGGGCATCGGTTCAATGCATTTTTTGTGAACTTGTGTGGTTCTCACATGTGTGCACATGCGCTGTAATGTTGCTGCTGCTTTGCTGCTAGCCCGCCCTATAAGTTTCTTAATCAACTTTTAATTTAAATTTTTGTCTGATAGAGATTAGAACAATGTGCTCAGGGTAAAAAGGAGACTGCATCAGACATAAATATACTTAACTTAACAACCCTCTCTAGGGTTTTCAATTGTGTACAATAAATTCATGAAGCTATGCAAGTTACTACATTTGCCACAGTTCTTACAAATATTTCACAATATATTTTTTTTTTTATATAAATAATATTATCTAAAGTATTTAAAGTATTTGAAGCTTTTCATTTGAAACAGAAAGTGTTCCAAATATTTAAACTCTTTCATGTCTGTGACATATGTGTATATGACGTGGCCTATATAGATTATATGGCGATCCATTTAATAGTCACTGTCCATCTCAAGGTGGGGATGAACATCAAGTGGACATACTATGTCACTGTGTCCACCTGATCTATTGCTGTTTCTGTATATGTTAGTGGCGTACAAAGTGTTGAACCAATCACTACGTCTAGAGTCATTCCGTTAACGTGAGAAGAAAAACTTTTTTTGTAATATCCTTTAATATTAAATGGTTTTGGTTGGGTTATTCGATTGGGTAAATACCCTAAATCAGAATATCTCCACAGGACAATTGGAGTTGAATCAAGTTGATCATTTACTGCAATTGTTTATTTTGTCTTTAAACCAACGCACGGTACGGTAGATTCCTTTTTTTGTTGTAAGATCAGTCTGCTTTTGAGATCTTTCAGTGGGAAAACACCCGCTACAAGGCGAATAGTGGCGAGACACTCTGCTCTGACACTTTGGCAGGTAATCAGATATAATTTGGTCAAAGTTGACTTGCTTAGCAAAGGGATGGTCTAACTGGTTGACATGAGGGCTGCCATTGGGACCAGTGGTTTAAAGCGATCTGTCTAAGTCGTTTTGCACATGAAGATTGTCGCATTGATTTACACTTTTATCTCAATCAGGTACCTGTATCACAAAGTAAGGCCAATGAGCTACACATTGAGTCATTATTCCTAAGTGACAGAAGTGAATTGGCAAGACCTGCCTGGCAGGTGCTGACGATGATTTTGGATTTTCCTGATATCTTCCAAGCTAATATTACCACTGAATTAGAGAGAAAGCTTGTGAAATGTAAAATATCGTATAACATTTTGAAAAGTTCCATAAAAGAAAAAATCTCCTAATATAGACATTATACGCTTTATTCAACCTACAACACACAAGAGTTCACCCTTTCTCCTTTTGTCTTCTCTGTTCTCTCACATTCCCTTGCTTCTGTTACTAATACTGAATGACCTAAATCTTTTTCCTTACTTCTCCTCTGGACCAACTCCTCTCTTTCTTAAGCTTCCTCTCTTTATGTTCTTCATAAATGACTACTCATGTCTGCTATTTTCTCCTCTATTTCGGTAACTCTTTTTATACCTTACTCCTTCATAATTATTCTTATTTCTCGATCATTTTTTTGCAGTGTTAGATCTGTCATTGCTTAATCCTTCTTTTCAGCACGAAAGCTGTCTACAGCATCAAACATCTGAACAAACATCATTAGAAATTCTCTGAACTCAGTTGAACATTCAGATTAAGGTTATATTAAATCCTCTCTGTCGGGCCTTTTCACGCAGGGATACACACGAGGGTTAGGTGTGAGTGCATGCAACCAATGGGCAGGAAAAGATGGCGACTTAGGTGTGCATACTTGGCCTTGAGGGACTTAAAATGTTGTGGGAAGGGCACAGACTAGTTCTGCTGGGGGACTCCAATGCTTATGTGGCTAACAATGGTAAAACCCGCAATAGGAATGTCTGCCAAAGTGGTGGATTTTCTAATAGTCATCTATTGGCCACAACAAACACCACGTGGTGCAGCAAGTGATTACCTGAGGCCAAAGATCAATGATTGACTATGTGGTTCTATCATCAGCGCTGCACAGTTTTCAAATGATCACAAGACAAGTAATCACCACCTGGTGGAGAGTGGAGGAAGGTACTTGTTAGGTCTGGCAAACCCAAACTTGCAGTGAAGTTACAGCAGAGCCTGTGAGGTGCCCGGGTTGGATCAGATTTGCCTTGAGATCCTGAATACTGTGGACAGTGTTGGGCTATCTTGGCAGAAATTCTTCAGCCTTTTCAGGGCCTCCGGAGTGGCAGACCTGGTTTGTAATTCCCATTTTTAAAAAGGGGGACCTGAAATTATTATTATTCACAATGCTCAGCCTCCCGAGCTGAGCTCTCGAGTTTGTTCCAGGATATTGGAAAGGGCCTCAAACCTCTGGTCCAGGAAGAGCCATGCTTATTCCATATTAGCCCTGGGACAGTGGGCCAGCTCTTTACTTTTGCAGGTCTGTTTGATGGGTTATGGGACTGTAAACTATGCACAAAGTGAAATACTTTACCAATGGGTGTTGGCCTCCCCCTGATTTTGTGATTCGTTGTAGATATGGTTCAGTTGACTCTCTCAGAACATGACGTACAGAATGCACTGGGGTAGATTGCAACCACATTTAAAGGATGCGAGTCACTACCTCCAAGTCTGAGGCCATGGATTTCAGCCATAAAACTGAATTTCACCCTCTGGGGTTGCTTCGGTGTTTTGATAAGGAAGTTAGACACCCTGAGGATCAGGCTGATTACTGGCAATTTGGACGATTGTTCTTTATCTGCACTGTCACTTCTGGTAAAGATCCATTGACCTTTGCGTTATAACTTTCATTTGATCTATTATTAGTCTGCCTTTGTTTAGCAGTCGCTGATGCCAGTCTTTTGACCGTTTTTGACCGTTTTTCCTTTTTTACAGTGTATCGATAGCGAGTGTAGTGGGGCCGGGGGATGAGATGAGACAGGGGGTCGGGCTAAGGCCATGTAAGAGAGACTCTCATTTTATAGTGACGAGAGAAGAATAAGGAAGCTCATTCTTAGTCACTCTAGCATGATGTTTCTGACGTACAAGAAACATAACAAATCGCGGGAGGGTTTTTTTCCCCAAAGTTTTGGGATCGGTAGACATGCCAGATACCCTAATAAACGTGTAGAAGCACTAAAAAAGTGGAATTTTCACAAATGTCATAAAAACTTTTGCCCCGCCTGTCTGATTTGCGCGTGGGCATGGGCCTCATTGGCACTCTCAGATTTGGACATTGATTTTCCTTTACACTTCCAGCTTGTCAAATAGTGCTGCTTGGTCCGTGGATCTATGCTTCAAAGGGAGGCTGTGCCACTTCTACAGGGCAGTAACATCGACTTGTTGAAAGAAATTAAAGGGTTGGACCTGCTGAACACCTGGGAATGTCCCCTGGGAATATAACAAAGCTAAAGTATAGAACAAATGTGACGTATTATTTCAATCCTGACTGTATAACAGCTGAGGAGTGATGAGAAGTGATGAGAAGTGATGCCTGATGAATTACATCACATATTCTCCCCTGTAGTGACGCAGCAATCGTCCTCTCTTTTACTGCAGAAAAGACACACACGCATAAACTTTGTCCCCCTTCTAGAGGTGACTTCACTACAAATAGCCTGGCTTTAGATTTGCATACTGTTTTCTCCCCAGGGGGAGGATACAGCAGTATGTTGGCTGGGCAAACTCTGCACTCTCTCACACACACACACACACACACACACACACACACACACACACTTGAAGTTCCGCCAAGTTAGTGAGAATCTGACAGGACAGACTGTTTGATCCTGTGAGTAAGACATGAGAGACGCTGCGCTAGAGGTTGAGGTGTTACTGACTGTATCCGGTCTGTTTGAGACAGCCCC
Organism: Pungitius pungitius; assembly: GCF_949316345.1. Taxonomy (NCBI): domain Eukaryota; kingdom Metazoa; phylum Chordata; class Actinopteri; order Perciformes; family Gasterosteidae; genus Pungitius; species Pungitius pungitius. The sequence goes on along the minus strand of NC_084911.1, from coordinate 15,646,213 downwards.
CGGTACCCAGTGGTGTACCGCATTAGCTCCCGGTGTGCCACAGTCGCCGAGATATCTCAAGTTACCTGCCTCTGAGGACTACCTTTCCTGTCCCACTTCATGTCCCCTTGTTGAACACTCACCATCACTTGCTCTTTATGTAGTTTGTTTGTTTGGCTGCCTTCTCACTGCAGCTAGAGGGTTGTCTGCACCCCCCCTTCCCGGACCTGTTTGCCGTCTAATCCTCTCACGCTGTTGATGGCAGATGGCAACATGTAGAAGGTGTCAAAGATCAGCTTCGACACAAACAACCAACACAGGTCTGACAATGCTGCAATGAAAATGATAACTGCACTGATTCATGATATTCACTTATTATTACAGGAACTATGTAATATGGGGGTACTTCCAAATAACGTGACAATAATGCTTTAGGGATCAGGGGGTTATAAAATGCCCTGAAGACCATAGAGCAACATAATACTATAGTTTGAGCATTGGGTTCTGCAGGAGGAGAGATAGTTCATGTCAGACACAAGTTTCATTGTAAATTGAAAGTTTTCCAAACTGAGCTTTCCATTTTGACCTTCAAAGTTTGTGCTAAATTTGATTTATTATTTATGATTTATATATGTTTCGCAATAAGGAAAAATGCAGCACAAAATCCATACAGTTATGAATTATCTGTCTTGTTTATTGTACATGTGCCTTTAGAAATGTGTCCCTGTAGTATTTCGATACAAAATACCCCTTAGATAAATGTATCTAAATAAAACATTGATGCCAGAAAATGAAATACATTTTTTTGTATTTAAAGTATAGAAATAGTTTTTTCTGGGTTTTCCGTTTTCTCACAATTTGGTATAGCAGAGCATTCAGGTTTGGGTTATATGTACACATTGCTCTGGTGAACCGCAAGGAAAAGAAGAATAGTCACAGAATATCAGTGAAACTAAGCTGTTAAAAGACAACAATTTGTTTATAATATATATATATATATATAAAATGGAACTTAAAATTCAATTAAGTTAAGTCTTTTATCAGCAAGAAAATATTCATCATATATGAATAGCATCACAAATAAGGACTATGTATATTGTAAAAGCAAAACTGCAAGTCATCCAAAGGAGATAATGACTAAGAACGTCTGCAATGGTTGTGGTGTTTCATAGACTTGGTTGATTGAAAGTAGCTCCGCTTTAAACAATGGTTAATCTTTCATTGTTAAAACAGTATTTGTCTCGAAAGGTAATGAGCTAACCTTTACTTTAACAACGGTAAATCACACAGTGTGTGATATGTCTGGTATTCCTTGATTTCCAATTCATGAGAATAGTTTTCTTGGCAATAGTTAAGGCCACAAGGAGTAATCGAAGATTTGTTTTGTTAACGTTTATTGTTTAAACATCTCCTAGTAAACACGAGGGAGATAATGTGACGAGGCATCCCATACCCAGATTTTTGAACTGGTGTGCAATGCCAGGTGGCGTGAATGTAGCTATTCGGAGTGTAATGTGGACAGATTCTGTAAAGTAGTTTATACTTTTATTGTATATTGTGTTTATTGTGCATTTCTGGTTCCAAAAGTCAGCATCAGGAGTGCTAAAACATTAGCTAAACATTAGCTATTTAGAAGCAAGTGCTGTTAACCACTCATCAAAAGTCATTCCACCCAAAATGTACAGTTTACATGAAACATGTTTGGTAACTGTTAAGCTTAAGATTAAAATGAAAGGTAACACCTGTTATTTTGCACTGAGATGCAACGCTCAGGTCAATGTAAACAGGTGTACAGTACTTTATGGCTCTATACAGTACACCCCATGACCCACTCTCAAAAGATAACAATAATGGATTTTCATACAAGGTTTCTTGATTGAAGAGCTGGGTAGAGCCTTGTTGTCTCTGTCTGGTTGTCCTATTAATTACCATAATGTCTTAAGATACCTTATCCAAGACTGGTAATCATCCATTGAGTCCGACAACTTGTGCTATATCACTATGCGAAAAATGCTCAACGGATGGATTGGGCATTGTTTGTCAGGATCGATGCTAACCTAGGCTACCTCCTGACTCCAGCACCAATGTAATTGATTTTCTTTAGACTTTGAATTGTATAATGCTTTATATCTGAATAAGTATATGTGGCATTATATGCCCATTCACACACATCATTTACCCATTCGCACCCATCTATACACTGATGACAGGGGCTGCCATGTGAGGTCCTCGTTTCCAATAAATCTACTGTCACGATCGGCTGGTGCAGGTTGAAGGCAGGCAGGCAGGCAGGACTCAGACGCAGGGTCTTCCGACAAAGTGCTATTTATTCAAACAAAACTCAAGCAGAACGTGCACCAACGAGGACTGACATGGACAATGACGCGACAAAGGACAACTGGCACACAGGGCTTAAATACACAAGGGAGGTGCAGGTGATTGGACACAGGTGGAATCAATCACGCAATCACAAGACAAGGCAGGAAGTGAAGTTAACCCAGGACCACAAGAGACATGAAACTTCAAACTAAAACCGGAAGCGAAGCCAAACCGTGACAGAACCCCCCCCTCAAGGACCGAATTCCAGACGGTCCTAAAGGGGAGCAGAACCGGAAAAAATCAGACAAGGGGAGGGAGGGGACCCGACAGCTAAGGTCCGGCGGCCTGCCGGGGCGGCGGCCAGGCGTGGGGTGCTCAGGGGGTCTGCCGGGTCGGCGACCGGGCCTCGGGGTCTCGGGGGGTCTGCCGGGTCGGCGACCGGGCCTCGGGGTCTCGGGGGTTCTGCCGGGTCGGCGGCCGGGCCTCAGGGTCTCGGGGGGTCTGCCGGGTTGGCGGCCGGGGCTCCGGGTCTCGGGGGGTCTGCCGGGTCGGCGGCCGGGCCTCCGGGTCTCGGGGGGTCTGCCGGGTCGGCGGCCGGGCCTCAGGGTCTCGGGGGGTCTGCCGGGCCGGCGGCCGGGCCTCAGGGTCTCGGGGGGTCTGCCGGGTCGGCGGCCGTGCGTCGTGGCGGGGGGCGCCGAGCAGTGCGGCTCCGGCGTCGTCGTGGCTTGGGGCGCCGAGCTGTGCGGCTCCGGCGTCGTCGTGGCGTGGGGCGCCGAGCTGTGCGGCTCCGGCGTCGTCGTGGCGGGGGGCGCCGAGCAGTGCGGCTCCGGCGTCGTCGTGGCGGGGGGCGCCGAGCTGTGCGGCTCCGGCGTCGTCGTGGCGGGGGGCGCCGAGCAGTGCGGCTCCGGCGTCGTCGTGGCGGGGGGCGCCGAGCTGTGCGGCTGCGGCGTCGTCGTGGAGGGGGGCGCCGAGCAGTGCGGCTCCGGCGTCGTCGTGGCGGGGGGCGCCGAGCAGTGCGGCTCCGGCGTCGTCGTGGCGGGGGGCGCCGAGCAGTGCGGCTGCGGCGTCGTCGTGGCGGGGGGCGCCGAGCTGTGCGGCTGCGGCGTCGTCGTGGAGGGGGGCGCCGAGCAGTGCGGCTCCGGCGTCGTCGTGGCGGGGGGCGCCGAGCAGTGCGGCTCCGGCGTCGTCGTGGCGGGGGGCGCCGAGCAGTGCGGCGGCCCAACCCCTGACCCCACCCCCCCCTCAAGGGCCGGATCCCAGACGGCCCCCAGGGGTGGGGGGGAGAGGACCAAGGGATGGGAGGGAGGGGGCACGATCAGGGGCCGTGGGGACGGGCCAGGAGACTGGACTCTGGGGGCCGGAACGGGCGGAGACTGGACTCTGGGGGCCGGAACGGGCGGAGACTGGACTCTGGGGGCCGGAACGGGCGGAGACTGGACTCTGGGGGCCGGAACGGGCGGAGACTGGACTCTGGGGGCCGGAACGGGCGGAGACTGGACTCTGGGGGCCGGAACGGGCGGAGACTGGACTCTGGGGGCCGGAACGGGCGGAGACTGGACTCTGGGGGCCGGAACGGGCGGAGACTGGACTCTGGGGGCCGGAACGGGCGGAGACTGGACTCTGGGGGCCGGAACGGGCGGAGACTGGACTCTGGGGGCCGGAACGGGCGGAGACTGGACTCTGGGGGCCGGAACGGGCGGAGACTGGACTCTGGGGGCCGGAACGGGCGCTGACGGGCGTCTCGGCGCAGGAACGGGCGCTGACGGGCGTCTCGGCGCCCCCTCGGGCGGAGACGGGCGTCTTGGGGCCCACTCGGGCGGAGACGGGCGTCTTGGGGCCCACTCGGGCGGAGACGGGCGTCTTGGGGCCCACTCGGGCGGAGACGGGCGTCTTGGGGCCCACTCGGGCGGAGACGGGCGTCTTGGGGCACACTCGGGCTGAAACGGGCATCTTGGGGCCCACTCGGGCTGAAACGGGGGTCTTGGAACCAGGACGGGCGGAGACGGACGGTTTGGACGGCGCCGCCGCTGTCGGGTCTCAAGGTCCGGGAACCAGGGCTCGTGAGTGGCTGGGGGGCAAGCGCCCCGCCGAACCACCTTTGGATTCCTGCGGGAACCCGCAAAGGTGACTCGGGCTCCCAATATTGGGTGTACCCAATCGAACCCTGCTGAGTCCTTCCATGGTCGCGTCATTCTGTCACGATCGGCTGGTGCAGGTTGAAGGCAGGCAGGCAGGCAGGACTCAGACGCAGGGTCTTCCGACAAAGTGCTATTTATTCAAACAAAACTCAAGCAGAACGTGCACCAACGAGGACTGACATGGACAATGACGCGACAAAGGACAACTGGCACACAGGGCTTAAATACACAAGGGAGGTGCAGGTGATTGGACACAGGTGGAATCAATCACGCAATCACAAGACAAGGCAGGAAGTGAAGTTAACCCAGGACCACAAGAGACATGAAACTTCAAACTAAAACCGGAAGCGAAGCCAAACCGTGACATCTACGACCTAAAATTGCTCCTGATGGCTTGGGAGCAAGTAAGTGTCTTGCTCAAGGACACATGCGCATGACACTAGAGATCATATAATTGAGCGACAACCCGCTCCATTTCAAAATCCGTTTTATGCTTTGTGTCACTCATCTATTCATAATGCTGGGATCACACTACCAGATTCATCTTTTATAGAGGCTGGTGACACAAAGATGAAAGCTGAACCCCAACTTAATTCCAATGAGATTTCCAATATTTGATTTCAAGAATATTCCTTTAAAATATGAAAATGTTTAAGTTAAATAACCTACAGCAATAGCCCGTGAGAAAAAGTACTTATTTGTAAGACTACAAAGATAAGATAAGGTCGTCCGTAGCCTATGATACATTTTTAAAATCGACCTCGCTTTTCCGGGTACAGTGCTCAGTAACTGGGACAATGCGTAATGAAAAACTCAATTTGAATGAATACATGATCTGGGATTACCATTCCTCATTTGACGGGCTATTTGGGACATTTGGGAGGATTTGTAAATCGATTATGACAACAGGCTGAGATTTAAAGTTTAAAATTACTTGATAATCAAGCATCAAAAAGGGTATTTAGGAGATTACCTTGTTACTTTTTTAGATGGTTATTCAGTTTTGTTCTGTAAATAGGTTCTAAATGAACTGATATGAATTTTCAATTTTGCATTTTCTATATACAGTGGGTACGGAGAGTATTCACTGTCAGTACATCTTTTGGAAACTTAGATGGAAAGGTTGATCAGATGTGAGGCAACCGATCGAAGGCTCACTGTGATATCATAGCACGGATGTTTATAAATGATAATACGTCCAGTACAACGCAAACGTGACACTCCACAGCCTTATTCTTATATAGCCTGAGTTCTGCTAACATGTGACCCGTCGGCTGCCTCTTACAAATCCAGCAGACACAGTCTGTGGTTACAATCTCATACTACCACATACAGTGGGTACGGAAAGTATTAATTTTTCACTTTTTGTTCCATTGCAGCCATTTGCTAAAAATCAAAAAAGTTAATTTTATTTCTCATTAATGTACACTCAGCACTAGGGATGGGTATCCTAAATCGGGGCTTAACCCGTGCGATAACGGTGCCTAAACGGTGACTAAACCGACTTTTTTCTCTTTTTTTTTAAAGGACAAAACAATAATTTCTTCAAATTGAACAATAGATTAACTGTTTAAACAATAACGTAAGTATGAATAAATAAACACTTCAAACTACGGCTTTGAACTTTTTAACTTCAAACTATGAACAATATATTAACATTTTACAGTTTAGTAACTTGGTGTTTCCCTCATTTCATTTGAGATTCATGCTCATTGTGCAGGAACTAAAGGTATGTATGTCAGGTGGGTGCTGGCGCAGGCAGAAGGGAGGCAGGCAGGACTCAAATGCAGGATTCAGATTTCCGGAATGTGCTCTTTATTTTGCACCAAAATGAACACGAGCCAAAAGAACGTGCACCAACAATGACTAACATTAGACAATGAGGCAACAAGGGACAACAGGCACACGGGGCTTAAATACACAAGGGAGGTGCAGGTGATTGGACACAGGGGGAAGCAATCAGGCAATCACAGGACAGGACGTCAAGCTCACCCAGAGACACGAGAGACAAGAAAACTACAAAATAAGACAGGAAGAGGACCCAAACCGTGAAAATGTAACATATTGAAAAGCATTAACTCTCCTTGTTTGTCTCGATGTATTGACGTTATGAATGCAGCAGGTGCAACACAGAAGAGCTGCATTAAGCACGAGAGCATATTTTTTTATCTACAGTGTGATTGAATTTATTAATATTTCTACGTTTAGTTAATGAAGAAATGGAGTCAGATGTCTGCATCTTGATGCGTCTTAATGACGGACAACACCGAAGGAACGCCGCTACACCCAGGGGGGGGGGGCGTCTGACTCGGGGGGGGGGGGGGGGGGGGGGGCGGGAGAAACCAGCGCTCTGTGTCCCCTGGTGAGCACGTGCTCTCCTGTGTAAGCGCACGTGTCTGTGTGTGCCAATTGTCTGCCTGCGTTCGTCGGGGCAATGTGAAAAAACTGCAGACTTTAATAATGGAGGGAAACACTGACTTAAATAAATAGAAATAGAAGCTAGCCGCTGTAGCTACTCAAGCGGAAGGCTAGCGTTAGCTGCTGCGAGGACGGTGTCATCAGAGTGGGTAAAGTGTTTAAATCGGCTCAGCAACCAAAATCAAGCACCGAAATCTGCCTCTGCCATTCTTCCTTGCAGATCCTCTCCAGTTCCGTCAGGTTCGATGGTGAACGTTGGTGGGCCAGTTAAGAATGGTATCTCCAGAGATCCTCAATTGGGTTTAGGTCAGGGCTCTTGCTGGGCCAGTTAAGAATGGCCACAGAATTGTTCCGAAGCCACTCCTTTGTTATTTTAGTTGTGTGCTTAGGGTCATTGTCTTGTTGGAAGGTGAACCTTTGGCCCAGTCTGAGGTCCTGAGCCTGGATGAGGGTTTCTTCCAGGATATCTCTGTACTTGGCCGAATTCATCTTTCCTTCAAGTGCAACCAGTCGTCCTGTCCCTGCAACTGAATAACATCCTCATAGCATGATGCTGCCCCCACCATGTTCACTGTGCATTGCCTGGTTTTCTTCACACATACCGCTTAGAATAAATGGCAAAAAGTTCAATCTTGGTCGCTTCAGACCAGACAATCGTACTTCTCATAGTCTCGGAGTCCTTGATGTGTTTTTTGGCAAACTCTATGCTTGCTTTCATATGTCTTGCACCGAGGAGAGGCTTTCTTCCGGGCCACTCTGCCATGAATCCCCGACTGGTGGAGGGCTGCAGTGATAGTTGACTTAGTGGAACTTTCTCCCATCTCCCTACTGCATCTCTGGAGGTCAGCCACAGTGATCTTTGGGTTGTTGTTTACCTCTCTCACCAAGGCTATTCTCCCACCATTGCCCAGTTTGGCTGGACGGCCAGGTCTAGGAAGAGTTCTGGTCGTCCCGAACTTCTTCCATTTAAGGATTATGGAGGCCACTGTGCTCTTGGTAACTTTGAGTGCTGTAGAAATGATTTTGTAACCTTGGCCAGATCTGTGCATTGCCACAATTCTGTCTCTGCAGTTCCTTCGACCTCATGATTCTCAATTGCTCTGACATGCACTGTGAGCTGAAAGGTCCTATATAGACGGATGTGTGCCTTTCATAATCAAGTCCAATCAGTTTAATTGAACACAGCAGGACTCCAATGAAGGAGTAGAACATGCTCAGTAGGCTTGGGTATCGAGTATCGAGAACTAGCTTTGTGGTTTACCCGGAATCGTTCAAAAGTTTAAAATTTGATTCCTACTTTCGATTCTCAGTCCGCCGGCGCCGACCGGAAAAAGAAACCGCTGAACACCAACAAAGAAGCGTCCACCGGAAGTGTTGGCATGACAGAGCGATCGAACATGGATAGCGTGCGTCGGCGGTCCAAAATGTGGTTAAACTTTTAAAAACAAACTGAAAACTCTGCAAAATGCAACATTTGCAGCAAAATTTTTCATGCATAGGAGGGTGCACGTCAAATATGATGAAGCACCTCCGAGGTCATGGAGTGGAAGTAAATGTGAGCCCCGTCTTTGACGCACTGCGCCGACCGTCCTCCGCTGCCTCTTCCTCTGGCTCCAAGGGTTAGCCCATCAGTGGGAGCAAGGTAACGTTTAAGTACCTGCAGTATCATATAATCATGTGTAAATGTGTTTTTGTGAGGTTTCAACATTAAAGCTCTCTTGAGGAATGTGTACCCCTGTTAAAATATATTCATAATTTAAAATGTTTATACCATATTCAAGTTCGTAGTTCGATATTTATATTGTAGTTGAAAACAGCCCTGTTAGAAATTCATAGTAAAGTTAATAAAAAGTAAAAAGTTCATAGAATTAACATTGAAGGAGAAGGTCAGACTATTTCCTTCAGAAAGACCCTTGGTTAGCTAGCTCATTTAAACTTTTTTGACCCTGCCGCTTAAAAGAATCGGAATCGAGAATCGCTGGGAACCGGAATTCGAAACAAGAGGGTGCACGGAACAAGTAATCAGAATCGTTCAAATTCAAACGATACCCAACCCTTATGCCCAAGGAGGATCAGGGTAAATGGACAGCATGTGAGTTGAATATGAGTGTCACAGAAGTGCACCAGCGAGGCGCTAGAGGATTTTCATGGCGTTCTTGGACTGCACAGACTGGGATGTTTTCAGGGGTGAGTTATAACAACGACAAACCCTGTTTTGCAGCGGAACTCAGAAAAGGATAAGGCATTTAGCAGTGTTGATAAAGACTGAGACACAGAGACAAAATACAGGTTTAGCAAGGCGGTGAGAAATGTACTCTACATAACTTTAACAGGTCTCTGCATATCACTCGGCTTCGGTTTGGAGAGGCTTTAAACACCTTACAAACTACAAGCCAAAACCCCTCCAAACATGGATGAACTCTGCCTGGCAGATGAGCTGAATGAGTTCTATTGCAGATTTGATAGTCTGACTCCTGACAGCTCCACCAACCTGACCCCCATCTCAGCCCATCAGGGGCTCACCCCTCTCTATCACCTTTCCCTCCCCCACCATCCTCACCAGTAACAACCCTCTCTATTCTGGAGAGAGATGTTAACAGGCTCCTTAAAAGACGAAACCCTCGCAAAGCTGCGGACTCTCTCTCCCCACACACCTTGAAGCATTGGGCTGATCAGCTGTCACCGGTGTTCACAGACATCTTCAACACCTCCCTGGAGATATGCCATGTACCAGCCTACTTCAAGACCTCCACCATCATCCTTGTTCCCAAAAAGCACAGGATCACAGGACTTATTGACTACAGCCACGTAGCCCTAACCTCTGTAGTCCTGAAGAACAGCTAGTCCTGTCCCACCTGAAAAATCTCACCAACTTCCTCCTAGAACCCATGCAGTTCGACTACAGAGCCAACAGGTCTGTAGACAATGCTATCAACATGGCCCTCCACTTCGTCCTGCAGCATCTGGACTCCCCTGTAACCTACGCCAGAACCCTGTTTGTGGACTTCAGCTCTGCTTTCAACACATCATCCCATCTCTGCTGCAGGACATACTCTTTCAGCTGCACATGCCCGACTCCACCTGCAAGTATATCACTGATTTCCTGTTTGACAGGAAGCAGCATGTGAAGCTGGGGAAAATGTTTCAGCCTCTTGGTCCATCAGCAACGTTCCCCCCAAGGCTGCATTCTGTCCCCTCTGCTCTTCTCTCTGTACACAAATAGCTGTACCTCGTCACCAGTCTCCAAGCTCCTGAAGTTTGACGCCACCCTCATTAGACTGATCTCTGGTGGGGATGAGTACGCCTACAGGTGGGAATCTGATTATCTGGTGACGTGGTGTAGCCAAAGAAATCTGGAGCTCAACGCTCTGAAGACAGTGAAGATGTTTGTGGATTTCTGGAAGAACGCAGTCCCACCTTACCCCATCACCCTGTGTGACTCCCCCCGTCACCGCTGTGGATTCCTTCCGTTTCCTGGGCTCCATCATCACGCATGACCTCAAGTGGGAGCTGAACATCAGATTTGTCACCAAGATGGCTCAGCAGAGGCTGTTCTTACTGAGGCAGCTGAAGAAATTCAACCTGCCAAAGATGATGATGGTGCACACGGCCGCCATCGAGTCCATCCTCTGCTCCTTCATCCCCGTCTGGTACGCTGCAGGCACAGCCAAGGACAAGGACAAGGGCAGGCTGAAGCGTGTCTTCCGCTCTGCAGAGATGGTGATCGGCTGCAATATGATGTCTCTCCAGGACTTGTTCGCTTCCAGGACCCCGAAAGCGAGCTAAAAAGATTGTTGCCAACCCCTCTCACCTCCAGACAAAAACTTGTTTGTGCCCCTTCCATCTGGCAGGAGGCTGAAGTCCATCATTCGTTTGGATGAAAAAGAAAAGAGCTCAGTGGTTTCATTATACTTCAAAGGATTAAACCTCATACATCGCAACAGATGCCTAAGGTGTGACAACTCGAAGAGACTGCAAAGAATAACTTCCTGTTATATTCTTTTAACCACTTTACTTCCTGGCTATGTTCAGTTTCCTCCCCACAGCTGAGTTTAGTTTACAATCACCCCACTTGTATTTAAGCCCCAATCACCCACTCATCCATGTAAGGATACCTATTGTCCTACCCTGAGTTGTATGGCTCAAGCAAGTGTTTCTATCCTTTTTGGTCTTCTTGTTAGGCATTTTTCTTTCTCCCTCTCTAGTGTGTAGTCTGCTTGTGTCTGTGCTACTTTTTGGTTAATTTTGTAAATTTTTGCCAGCAAAGATCCAGAACCTGGAAAGAAGTATTTTGTTGTTTTATTACTCTGCGCCCGAGTCTCAGTCCTGATCTCTTACAGTATATCCTGACTATGACAGACTCAGCAGACACAGACCCACTCCAAGCTGTTGTCCATAACCAGGCCCAAGGGCTCCACCAGCACAAACACCTACTAAACTACCTCACTGCCTCCATAATCAGGGGAGTTTCCAGCCATCCCTGGAGAACATGATAAGGGACTGCTGACTCAGAGCGGACGGACTCCCTGCGCCCACCTTCACAGGAGGGGTCGGCCGTTGAGTCACGCTTTTCCATGCACAAGCCCAGAGGGATCCATATTGAGAGGAGTCTCAGTCATGATCCCTTACATACGGTAAAACAAAGAGGGGGGGGCAGCAGGAGGACAAGAGGTGCTGTCATAAAGAAACAGGGCTCTGGCAAACCTGAGATTAATTTCAGAATCATCTCCCCATACGCCTTCTACCACTCCGCCCCCCACTTGGCCGTAGCACTGCTGCAGGCCGCAGATTGCTTTAGTGCTTTTCTTAGTCAGAGGTAGCTCCAATACACTAAGTAGGGGGAATGGGGCTCTGCCAAATAGTGCCCCAGGCTGCCAAAGCTCAGATTGAGGGCCAAAAGGAGCTGCTGTCCGAAAGTGAATGCAGCACACACCAGGAGGGTGTGGAATGGGTGGGGTCATTATAGAGACCAACGCCAGACTTCTACCCTTCAAATTTAAACCTTTAAACCTAAGGTTAAACCTTAAACCTAACCTTTTTGAATTTTACACAACAATACATAGGGGACAACAAGGGGAGAAAAAAACAGTGAACTATAAGCCACCAAGGTCAGTGAATGGGTGAATGGTACATGTATATGCATGTAGGTGTATGTGTGTCTTTTTGAGATGAAAACCGTAGAGGAGGTGAATATCTACATATGCGTGTACATAAGCTTAAATGTGGGCAAGAAAACAAATCATTTTTAATACCCATAGGATGTTGTCATGTTTGCAAAAACATAGTAGACCAGATGGAGTTGGGTACTGTAATATTGTTAGTGACGGGGGGCGAACAATTTGAACGTTAAGTTTCTCTAGTGTATGATATCTGTGTTATTGTTTTCAAATTCATGGGAATAGTTTTTTTGCTCACTGTGGACAGATGCGTCTGACGTGAATTTTGCTGTGATTGCAGATTTGGATCTAAAATTCAGGAGTGATGGATAGGTCTAATTCTTATTTTCTTGGCATGGATGATGTTTTGTCAGGCCGTGATATTATTCTACATATTTGTGGAATTAACTTTTAATTTATTCAGAGGTTGAGGGAGGTAACTGATGGTTGATGTTAAGTACAGATTGAGTGGATGATTTAAGTTTCAAATATACCAAAAAGTGATTTCCCAATACCATACACCTGAACCAAGTGGGGGAATGAAAACAGGATATTGTTATTGAAGATGTGTTACAATTGAGTGATGTATCGTCCTAACGTTTAACTTCAGCTTAGGCCAAATATCACAAGCATTTTTGCGTTGATGCGCAATTTCCATGATATCATTGTATCATGCAAGCATGCTAATATTTTCTTTTTAGCCCAAAACAAAGCATAACTGAGGCGGATGGGAGTGTCTATAATTTCGAAATAGTTGGTGGTGATCTAAAGTAATCAACAAATACACATCCCCCCCCCCCCCACACACACACACACACACACACACACACAGACAAACGTGTTTTGCAACAAAGAATTTAGTTTTGAATTAGGTTGGATGAGCCTTTGACATATAATCCTTCGGGAATGATCGAGTTAAACTAAATAAAAAGGAACAGAATGACAGGATGAAGCCCCCCACTGACCACTATAAGCATTGACAGCCTGGCCCTTTTAATCATGACCACAATCTTAGCAGCTAAAGACTCCGCAAAATCTTGCTCAATAATGGAAAATGACATGTCATTTAGCTGATGCTTTTCTCCAAAGCATACATTGGATAGCTTACATTATAGCCCATGCATTATATATTTGCCTAGGGAGCAATTGGTGGTTGAGTGTCTTGCTCCGGGACACTTCGACATGGAGAAATGGGGATTCAAACCGCTAACCTTGTGGTTACTGGCGCACCACACTACAGCATTTGCCACCATCGCAACATTGTTTGCAATTGTTCAGAGCAAAACTAAAAAAATGATGGACTGATGCATCGGCAAGACCAGACAACATAGACCACTTTTACGAGGTTCTATTGAACACAACTCTTCAGCTTTGTAAACTGTGGGCAGGGTTGTTGAGGCATAGTACAGGTTTCCAGTCGGCTCAATGTTTGGTGCAACACTGCGTCGTCATGCAAGGTGCTGTCTAACGTGTAAAGTGCATGCAGTTTAATCACAGTATGATCTAATACAACTATCCTTACAAGGCGACTAATTTAGGGAAACGTGGATATTGTGTGGTTTAGATTCAAGCATGATTATTTTTAGTCGCTTAATAATGTTTGGAACAAAAAACTAAACCTATGGAGGTTTTAATTTGGTTATTTGTTATATGATTTTGGAAGGCATCAAAAAACAATGTCCAATCCTTCCTTGTGTTTTAACAGACACATCAGGGAAAATGTGTGCATCGCTATTCTTCCATTTTTTTCCTTTTCTCGGTTGCTGTAGTGCGAGCCATCCTTTGTCCTTGGTGCAGTCTTTGCTGCAGCTGACTTATAAACTCTTTTTTTAGCAGCAGTGCCAATGTCAGTTGGTCGGTCAGATTCTTTGGTCCGAACTGGAATGTCATGACAACTATTTGATGGATTGCCATGACGTTTTATATAAATATTTACAGTTCCCAATAGACAAATGGCACTGATATAGTTTATCCCTGTGGACCAAAACTGGTGTCTGCGCAAATTTCATTACTTCTCATTTGGAGGTAAGCTGTTCTTCATAACCACACTCAACGGTCGGAGAGATTGATCCTGCAGCCTTAGAGAAGCCTAATACAAACGAATGATCAAATGCAGGCTTACGTCTGTCCTTGAGGTTCATAGTGCTGTTGCCTTTACTTTTGGGGAAACCAAAGTGGTGGAACTGTTCTTTTATTTTTTTCCAGAAAATGCACACAAAAACAAATTCACATGAGGAACAAATGCACACAAGGAATGCATAATGGAGGGAGGGGTAGTGGTGTGGTTTAGCCTCACGGTCAGGAAGTACTCTACAAATGGAGGAATATGTCTTTAATCAAACGGTTAACTGCTCCGAGGTTTCTGGAACACGGAGGTGCTTTGCATCGAAGAGAGAAGAGGAATTGCATGGCTTTTTTCCTCCACAATTTTTCTGGTTCACTTAGCACATTGCAACTGCATCGTACACTAATGTAAAGAAATGCCTCAGGGTGCATTACTAGCTGGATTCCTTTTACTTGATTTCTTCCCTCTTTACTTTTGCCTTCTTTCCTTCCTACTTTATTTCATGTGTTTATTTTCCTATTCCTTAGCTGCATTTAGTTCTTGTTTCCTTCAATCCTTTCATTTTTCTCTTTCTTCTTTTCGAAATCCAAATAGTGAAATATTGAACATAGAAGGGACATAGTAGAATAAAAAAATAGGGTATAGTGTGAGAAGGCGATGTGTGTGTGTGTGTGTGTGTGTGTGTGTGTGTGTGTGTGTGTGTGTGCTATAATTCCCCTGAGTGATGTAAGAAAAGCACAAGACCTCAGGGACGACAGGAATGAGGGCAGGATAATGGAATGTGAGGAAGCATTCACACACTTATGAGAGGTTATGAGCCTGGTAATCATTCTCTAACATTATTATGATCATTCAAAAACACATTTTGTTATCTCCTGTTATGTAATTGCTTAGTCGCTTGAGACTGCACTTTCTCCTTGACATTTTGTCAATCGGGCCTACTTTTCCTGCACTGGTAACCCTTCACCAGCAGAGCCAAAACATAAGGGAGTGCATTTGTTCTGCTTAGTTCTCCTGTTCACCCTGATTGCTGCAATGCAACACTTGTCCGTGCAGAAATGCTCCTCACCATTACCTTAAAATACATTTTTGAATTATTGAAATGCCTCAAACCTCCATTTTCTATATTGGCATTTAAGTGTCGCCTCTACAAATAACCCTGTGAGAAAATTACCCACATTTTTCACTTGATTAGTACCTCAGTAGACATTTTAAATGAGTCTATGGTCTCAAACTTATTATGTTTTAAAGTAGTATCTTTTATATGAGCATGTTGCTCGTCTAGAAAAATATGGCCCCCTTTTTGAGGAAGATCATAAAGCAGAGTATGCTTTAGGGCGGGGCTACCGTGTGATTGACAGGTCACTTCCGCTACCAGAGCCTTTTACAACATCTATGTCACTCCTTCGGCATTCAAAACATGGCAAAAGCCAAAAAAACAAACTGAAGGCTTATAAACGGCCATCCACAAACCACAGGATGACGTCACAATGGCTACGTCCAGTTATAATTTACAGTCCATTGCTTTCAGCCATTTCAAATGCTAATGTTGGAACGCCAATGGGTTCACATTGACTGCTAACATTCAGATATTTGGAAAATACTTTTTGCCATCTTAATAAAGCGATGATAACAGAATTGCAAACTTCAGAAGCTCATGGGCCATATATTACATTTGGCACAGTGCTCCAAATAGAGCTGTCGACGGAACAGAGGAATGGGATACGACACAGTTTCCTCCCATTACAATATTCTAAAGAAACATGAAATTACCTTCCCCACACAATTGAAAAGGAAATAGAAAATCTCCAAACAGCAAACACAATATAGAAGACAACTCTATGGCTGTATCAAATGGTTGAAAGCTTTAAGGCTTCATTCAGAAATGTGACATTCAAGCGTGTTAGCTTGTTGTGGCTGCTAGTGTTGCCACCAGAGGTTTGACAGACTTGGACTTCGTTTTCTGATCGAACGTAACTTAGGTCCGATTTTCCCAAACCAAAAACCCCCTAAACAGACAGAGCTGCTCTCTTGGGCACAAGTTGTGTTGGTGCATACCAGAGGTGTGGACTCGAGTCATGTGACTTGGACTCGAGTCAGACTCGAGTCATGAATATGATGACTTGAGACTCGACTCGACAAAACGTACAAAGACTTGCAACTCGACTTGGACTTTAACATCGATGACTCGTGACTTCACTTGGACTCGAGCCTTTTGACTCGAGAAGACTTGCTACTTCCCATGAAAACTGGGGGAAAACATTTTCACACCACCGCGCCGCTCTGTTTATCTGCATCTGTCAAAAAAATGTGCGCCACCTGTATGCGGAGTGCGCGCTGCCTGAACGACATCCAATCACTGCAGTCCATTTTACCGTATCAACGAGGCAGCTCGTTCATGGTTACAAAAATCGGGATTTTTGAACCTGGATTCAGACTCCGATGGAAATCCTCGCCAACATTATGTCAACGTCCGTTTTAAAGTACTATAACACAGTCACAGTCGATCCACCATTACCCTTCCCTACGTAGTCTAGGTCTGTGAGGCAGCGCACCATCACCCAGGGTTCCCCGTCCCCACTATAATAAGAGGACTTGAAATGACTCTAAACTAAAATGGTAAGACTTTGGACTCGACTTGAGACTTGTTGGCTTTGACTTTTGACTCGACTTGGGACTTGCCTCATCTTTGACTCGACTTGACTCGGGACTCGAGGGCAACGACTTGAGACTTACTTGTGACTTGCATAACAATGACTTTGTCCCACCTCTGGTGCATACCGTTTGAACCGGTACGCCGCGCAGCCCTACTGTTTATTCATTCTGTTTCAGTTGCAGATGTTATTACTGCTTATTATTAGTATTTTATTCTTGTTAAAACGTATTCCAATGGTGGCTGCATGGTACTAATGTGTCAGGGTTTTTATTACACACAACCACCCAACCAGTTATGCAAGCCGATCCGTACCACATTACCTTAAAGCAGCATGCTGCTGCTTTCAAGCACTGGAAGCAATTGGAATGACTGGCGTCTGAGGCAAGGACAGAGACAAGCAGCCTGTCTTTGTGGTCAGCAACCTATTTCACCACCATCATCAAATAACACACACAAGCACACCCACACAAACCTGCAGAGATTACTTTGCGTAATATTTAAAGCAGATGAATTCCGCGGAATGAAGATTTCTGGAGCGAAAGAGACGGGATGACAGAATAAACCAGGGAGCGGGGGAGTAAAGTGTGGAAATGGAAGTGGAGGGTCCTTTATCGCTGTTCCCTTACAGATTCTGAGGTCTTAATTTCCAGTGAAATAATCCCTCTTTAACCCTTCTCTAATCACCTACTTCTCTTTATGTGCATCTACTCCTCGACCTAGCTCCCTCACCACTGGGTCTCGCTTCCAATTTCTGAACGGTGTGTTGCAGCACTGCTGCAGATTGTTTCACTCACATTTTTTCCCGCGGTGTGCAGAACAGGCACAGACACAAATTCAATCACTTGAGACGAGACATTTTGACACATCAAACATACAAGTTAGGTTTTCTTTGAAAATCCCTTGTGTTATAAGTGTAAAGCATGAGGACTAACAGAAAGGTGTGTGAAACGACTCAGGTTTTGTGTGTGTGTGTGTGGGAGCAACCTAGGACTTTTGCTACATGCATCTAACCAAAAATGTATGTCCATTCATTTTCCCTCTAAACATTATTGAGAATGTGATTTAGTCGTTTGTGATCAATACACAGCAGATAAGGAGAGTCACCGCGGCTGTGGCTTGGAGGTGTAGCGCGTCTTCTATCGCCTTATGACAATTTAGTGTAGAGCGTTTCATTGATCAGAAGACTAGTCCCTTTACGATTTACCCTTCAAAGTTAACCCTCACTTTGTGGGCTATGGTTCTGTATCCTCGACTACGTCCTTTTGGCAATCACAACCTTGAAGTTTGTCAGTTTCCATCTTGGTTTTGCAATCAGAAGTGACAAAAAAGGGTGAAGCCAAATGCAGCCAAACTACAGTGTCACAAGTTTATTTGACGGTTGGAAAATGTCCTCACTTTGGCATCCCCAATAAGCGCTGCAAAGACTTGCGTTTGGTCGCACCAGATGAATGTGAGTATCTAAAATTCACTCTCCCTTTAACTTTGGTTTGGTCTTCCATAACTCCTGAGAAATGCATATAACTCTTTAGCTTCTAAATGCTCCTCTATGTTCACCCACGTGTGGCTAACTGTGTCTGTCTGCCGCTTGCTGCTGAGCAGGTTTACACTAAGTTTAACATAGCTTTTCCCCCAAAACAGCTGCCTGCTGCTGCTGAAAACCAGGCTGATGAGACCTCTGAGACGGATCCAAAACAGCAAAGTTGTAAGTCAAAACGAATTGGCTAAAAGAAGTCCACACAGCTCACGTATTAAAAAATTACGCGTATTAAAGCTTGGGTGGTCAAAATTGTAAAAAATAGCTATGGTACCCTAGATTTGAAGAAAGATAACCAACCAAAACCCCAGCCAGGTATTCATAACTCTTTTCCAATGAAATTAACAAGAAGCTCCAAAAGTCTCTAGATCTAGCAAAAAAAAGCCTCTAGTAGATAACAAATAGCACTGAAAACAAAGCAAATCTGAATCAACCAGAAGAAATGTCTTCTTTGAACAATTTCCATGAAAATAGTAGGAAGAGAATGATCATTTAATAGGAATTATTTAAGCCTCCTGATATTCCATTTGGTCCGAATTAGTGGACAAATGTAAGTTTCCCTTCCATGAAATAGAAGATAACATCTTTCTAAAATACATTACCAGAACCAACTTTAAGTACCAAATTAAAAGAATGCATATTCCTCCGATAACACTTAGTGTTGTTCATCAGTTTGAGTTCTCTAAAAAAGTATATTTGATATCTCATGTGCACAAGCCTGCCTGCCCCCTGAAGAGCACCACCATGGAAACTGCTGCATGGTGTTCCGCTGTTTGTGTGTGTGTGTGTTTCTGAGTGTGTGACAATGCACCAGAGGCTTGTCTTTGTAAGCGTGCATCCCTGGCGCTGCAACGTCTATAACCCCCACCAAGGGGACGATGTGTGCGTGGAAACGACGATGAGTGAAAGAAACCTGTGTTTAGAGGGAAAGGAAGGAGTGGAGGAGAAAATTGAGCTTCTAATGGATGTTTGGCTACTGGTGGAGGCAGACGATACATTTTGGTCCTTTTCAGGTTGTAAATTTGTGTGGCCAGTGTGTACATGCTTTTTTTAATGTCGGTTCCCAAGCGATAGTAACCGATCAGTGTTTTTACCCTATCCACCTGTGGATGAATTGTTAGGCAAAGATTACACCAATTAAATGTAGCTTACACAGCTTCTCAGGCAACACAACGACAATATCTGTAACAAAATAATAAGCTTCAGGGTTAAAAATATGTATGAGTGTTTCCATAAGTCAATGCCAATTGGATCTGTGCAATCCATCATTTAACATGAGTGCATTTATCAAGGGGCTTTCAATGGCCCCTACTGGATGACCACAGACTGGAGAGGGAGCCGTCCTCTCCATGGCCAACAGCTTCTTTGTACGGAGTGTCAGAGCAATACTGTTGGTTTGGTCAAACCACTGTGAAAGGCTTCCTCACGTCCATGACTTTCTTGTGAAAGTTCTTCAAATGTTTTGTATCAATAAAGACAAAACTAACTGCAAAATCTCTTTTCTAGTCTTCTCCCCAGTGAAAGGGTTTTAATCGTATTATTTCATAAATCACCCATTCACACTAGGACTGCAACTAACGATTATTTCATAATCAATTATTCGGTTGTCCAAACTTGTAGTATGCACTACACTTACAGACGCACACACTCACAAACTCACACACACACACACTCCCAAGTTGAATTGAAGCTTATTCATTAAATGTTTACCATCATTGTAGTCCAAAAAAGGCTGTAGTCTTTAGTCTCGCTAACTGCTTTACTGCTGTTATTACGCGAGCTTGTCAAGCTGGATAACAAGTAAGAAGAGCTGCAGAAGAGCTGCTGCAGCATCAACACGGACCAACGTGGTGCTCCCGTGCCATGGTGTGTTGATTTTTCAAATTTGCAGTTGACACTTTATCAGTTTATTTAGTGCAATGTGAGATCAGCAGCAACACGCTAGCGCGCTGGGCAGTGTCAGTGGATTATGCCTGCAATCAAAGGTGAAACCGGAGATAATTGAGGCTGGCAGACAGATCAATCCGCAGGAAACCAGCACCTCAGTAGCCCAGGTAATTGACCTTACCTCAGCTACTGAGTCCTTTAATACTGAGTCCCTTAATACAGGAAGACCGTCAGAATTTTACAAAATACCCTGATATGAATTTTTGGCCATACCGCACGGCCCTACTTCCCGTTTCTGTGACTCCTCGTTGCCAGCTACCCACATCAACTATTTCAGCACTGGACAGCACCACAGGGGAGTGAACAGACTTGTATAGCTTTTAATTTCCCTTTGCTGAAATCGACACTCTGCATAGGGCAACGCAGCAGTGCTAAGTACCTCAGCACTGAGGCGTGAGTTACCGGGTTAGCGTCAGAATTTTACAAAATACCCTGATATGAATTTTTGGCCATACCGCACAGCCCTACTTCCTGTTTCTGTGACTCCTCGTTGCCATCTAGCCAAATTAAACAATTTCAGCACTGGACAGCACCCCAGAGAGCGAACAGACTTTTCTTTCCTGAAATTGACACTCTGTACAGGACAACTCAGCAGTCCTAAGTACCTCAGCACTCGGCATGAGTTATGCAATGCAAGCTCTCGATTCATCAGACACCCATAGGAGATCCAGCTGTTCTGCACAGACCAAGCCATACCAAGTGGAAATGTTGAGCAAATTGAATATTTCAACAGCAAAATATTCTCCAATGTGGCAAGGGGTTTCCTTGGATCATGTGTACAGCTATGCACAGGAATTGTCAGTGGTTGATGTGCCAAATATAACACAGATATTCTGTGGTGTCAATATGAACAAAAATGTTTATAATATTTTCTTCTTTTCTGGTTTTCTGACCACTCAAGGTCTTTCAACACTTAATGTCATCATTTACCCATTCATACACTGATGCGAGGAGCTACAATACACAGAGCAACATTCATGCTCAGTGGCGGGTGGTCCATAAAGCGCTATGTGGCGTGGCCCCACCTTACCCCAAAAAATATATTATTTTTCCATGTATATATTGTATATTGTACATGGACCTAGATCAGCCTATCCTCACAATCAGACAACGCACCGGCATAAAAGGGAAGCCGACACTCTCCTAGAGATGTTACACCGGGACATATAGCTAGCTAGCTAGCTACATGCTAACACCTTATTTGGGCATGACTTTGTTTTGCTGGTTGACCAGCTGGTTGACCAGCAAAACAAACAAACCAGCAACAAGCAAAACAAAGTCATGCCCAAATAAGGCGTTAGCATGTAGCTATATATATATATATATATATATATATAGTTACGTAAATATTAATTAATATACTGAATTGTTGCAATAAGATGTCCTTATTATTTTAAATAATAATGTTGGAATAAATATTAAATATTTAACTTATAATGCACGTTTGTTACTTTTTTTTTGTTGCATTGAATCATACTGGGATGTTGACTGAAACTGATTGGCTGGCCCTCCCAACAAAAAAAATCCACCAGCCGCCACTGTTTCATGCTGTAGTCACAGGAGTGTCTTAGGGCACATATTCACATGGACACTATATGAGCCAGGGATCAACCCGTCGATCCCCTGATTGAAGGACAATCCTGCTTTCAATACACAGACCAGTATTTCCCCTACCGTTATATCAGGAGGACAGCATGGCAGTGCATATCCGTGCTCGCTCCAGCAGATAGAGCCCCGGCAGCCAGACTAGTACGCCCCCCACCACCCCGTCCCACCAATATGTCAGTGTAAACGTGCACATGGCGCTCGCACCAGCGGATAAACTACTAACTCCCCGTCAACCGTACTTTTCATTTTTGAATTTAAGGCTTTTGTCCTGCCATGCCTAACAATAATCCAACACTAAACCTACTCTAGATCTTATGCAGGTTAACCAAAAAGAAAGAGTAGAGAACAGAAGGTTTCACTTAGGGCTCCTCTATGCCGGTTTGGCATCTCCATAGTCCATCCCAGGCCATGACCAATGAAAGGGAGTATGAGCTTGTGTGTGCATTTGAAGAATAAAAAGGACTATTTGGGGATGCCGTGCTGAGCATTTGAAAGCTGTTGTCAGAAAGCCTTCTTGTTGCAATCCAACACGTTCCTTGTGGTTTCCTTTAGAATGTTAACACAGGCCTAAAACAGTGAGGACGAAAGTGTGTTCAAATCGAGCCAGTTAGGTAGAAGGAGATCCGCTGCATTTCCTTCCTCCACACACACACACACACACGTCACAGCGGATCATTCTGCGGTAATCTGCTCCATGTGTGAGTGTACTGTATGTGTTGAGCGCTAGAGGCTTACTGCACATGCTATTTTCTACGCTCAATTAGCCACTTTTGTGCAAGTGTTTCAGACAGTTCGGGTGTGTGAGGGTTTTTTCGTGTGTGTATTATTGACCCCCTGTGAGGCAAGAGGACAGTGGAGATCATTCGGAGGTTAAATGCTCTATTTCTTGACATGTCATCAAATATAGTAGTGTCCCTCTCTCTCTGCACCCTCTCCTTTTACATTCATTCTCTCTCCCTCGCTCTCCCTGCGGTGGGCAACACAGAGAAAGAAAGCTCTGTCGCAGCATTACCCTGAAAAGCAAAGAGGGGGAAGGGGGACCCTGGTGGATATATTGCCTATAGCGCAGCAAAACTGCTAGAGAGGGAGAGAGAGACCGACGCTAAAGGTTTAAAAAAAAAAAATCATGGAGGGGGAAAGATAGCAAAAAATGTTCAGAGGGAAGATATATCCTAAAACCTGCAAAAGTGTTTGTCATTTAATATCATCCTGTGGTTGTCATAGTTTTGCTGCAGAAGGATTGAGGTCTTGCAGTTACCGTCTAGTGCCACGCTTCCGCACTGCTGATGCGGTTAATAAGCAAGGGCCAGCTTCCACCCACTGACCATCTGTCTCACCTGTCTCCTCTTAGCTCTTAAAGTAACAAATCCACATATTGGGTATAGAAGTTACCTTGATCCTCCCCCCACGTCAAATACATAGATGTCAAACTCACGTCTGTGTGTTAGCAGACAGCGGGAGTCAGAGAATGGTTAGCCTAGCTCATCATACTGACATTTCCCAACCTACTCTCAAATACTATGTACATTAAGACCCTGTTCAAATACATAACGGTGGATGTAAGTTACTAGCACCTCTGGCACCAGTCATTTACAGACTAGTTTCTAACTGTGTCTTTCTGCTGTTGGGTGCGGATCGGGTTGTGTATGGTGAGTTTAACACTTTATTTAACTAGAAAAGTGATTTGAACGGTTTGTGGTCATCTCAAATCAAACAGAAAATCTACAAAAAGTAAAAGTAATACGGTTCTTTCCTCACACCAATCACATGTACCACTGCCCATATTACAGTGACATCAAAGTGGAGGTCAGAATGTTGCATTTTCTGTATCAGTTTCAAATGATTGATTCCCCATTCAGTGGATTCGACAACAATATGCCAATCAAATGAGGGGAACTTTGACTGATTTCAACCGACTCAAAGTCACTGCAGCAAGAGATCCGAAAACTCATAACCTCAGTCACAGATCAGAACAACACAAAGCAAATATAGCTTTTAGAGATCCCTGATCACGTTGATTTTTACAGTAAATGATGACCTGCTTATGATCAATTTCAATTGTGATATACAGTATGTTTGTGGCATTCATTCCAATGTAAACGTAGGAATATTAGCCATTGTTGCTTTAGCTGCCTGAAGCAATGTTCCCTATCAGCATCCAAAACAGCTGACATCCACATATCTCTTTGATCTTCTGAAAGAAACGTGATGAAGCTGCTTCTATTTTTACAGTTATGTATGTCGGGGTTTTTTTGTGGTAAGGACACCTTACCTGACACTGGCCACATCAGGTATGCGTCAGTGTTATAAGTGCTGACAGGACCTGGCTTAGCTTTCTGCCCGCCTAACGGCAGGATTAAATACTACACCGGGACAGACAGCATAATGACGAGGAACAAAAACATACCAGTCCATGAGAATGAAGTCAACAGGAAATTAGCTTTGCTGCAAATGGCCGTGTGTGGCGGGAGACACAGTGAGAGTGTGGAAGAGCAAGTGGAGGTGTGTGTGTGTTGCTACAGTGTTGGAGTTGTGTTTCCCTCCTTGAGGGGCTGTGAATTGCCATTGCACCCTGCTGTATGAATGGGTGGACTTAGAGAGAGGGAGAGGGAGCGAAAGGGGGGAGATGGGAGGAATGTGTGTATGCTTTTGCTTACAGAGCAGCACCATTCAGCGGAGAATTCCACCTGAATGGGGATGCAGAGACGCACGGGCCGATCAATGAGCGGATACGAGATCGCAGCGTGCCCAGCTCAGCAGAAAAAGGGGAAAAAAAAGAAAATACGGGCAGCGGGAACAAAAACAGTAGAATTGTTGCAGAAAGTGACCCCATCCTAATCTTCTTCTTCACCATCTCCCTTTACGGCTTCCTGCTCTGAATTCCTCTCGACACACACAACCAAAAAACACCTCTCATCCAGTCACCCCCTCCCCTCCCCTCTCTGTCTCTCTCCCTCCTTCTCTGCAGCAGACTAGAGCACAGTCAGCTACTACGGGGACTGCAGTGTTACGCTATAGCACAAGCTGAGAGCAGGACGGAACCAGAGGAGTGGGGTGGGCAGGCAGGGGGGGGGGGGGGGGGGATTGGATGAATAGCGATAATATGCAATCCAGCACTCAGCTCTAAAATCGCGGCAATAAAGCAGCACAAGCTGTCCGTAGTGACGAGGAACGATGTAGGGGGTGGGGGGAAGAGAGCGGGCGGGGGGCTGCAGAAGAGAATAAGACCGGAGGAAAGAAGGAAGAGACGGGAAAACCGCGTTACCTTGGTGAGGATGATGCATATATTCTTGATGAACGGACGCAGGGCATCAAACGTGTGATTGGTTTTCTCTTCCCTCCGACATTCGACAATCTTCCCGAGCGAAGCTCCAACAACCTAATCAACTAAAAACCCAGCCGGCCACCTGACCTCAGCCCACCTGCCCGCTGCGGCCTGCCCCACGTCTTTATGGGCCCGCACTGGCACAGAAAACTATTGACTGCAACACTTTCAAAGTCACCTCAGCCATCGTACTATACCACCCCCCCATGTCACCAGCATTCCATTCTTCTTTTTTTACATTCACCCCCCTGGGTTGTTCGATCGCTTCCTTTGCTGCTATTTCCCTTCTTTGACCCATCAGACGTGAAGAAGGCTTCCTAGAGATACAGCCGCATCGCCCTCTTGTGATGCCGCAGGTCCACACTCCTCTCGCTGAAGCATGTAAACCTGAGGTTCTCAAACCATGTTGAAGACCCGCACCCCTTGGGATGCGCCAACATGCTCCACAGACCTACTGGCAACTACCAACACCACCCTCCCCAAACCTCATTGCTGCATGGACAACACCAGGCACACCAAGTACTGCGATCACTTTGACCAAATGCCTCCACATTCCCAGTCTGAGGCTTTATCGTTGGAGTTGGCTTTTGGCGCTATCCAAAATATGAGAATGAGATATTTGATGATTCTCATCAGAATAAACTTGCGTCTTCACAGGAAACTCAAGCAAACTACTTGGTTAGGTTTAGGAATGGATCATCTCTTGGGTTAACGTAACCATGGAAGAGATGTTACTTAAGTATTGAAGTTAAGTCACAACGAAATCCACGTTGCAACCATAAAGAGAAGCAGCCTCCTGGCTGAAACATTGCTGATGGTGCGACCCTGTGTGTTTGAGCTGCCTTTTACCTGAACAAGGTCACGAACCTTTGAATCAGTCAAGTGTGGCTCTCCCCTGCAACTTTGTCTTCCCCACCATTATTATTCAAATGTCCTTTGGTTTACATCCTTGCCAATCTGCTAATGCTCCTGCGGTACGTACAGATGAGCAGCAGAATTGGTAGTTGCATTTTGTGCGGCACGTGTTTGTCTACAGGAGTCTGCGAGTTTTTCATGAAATTAACAACACAAATACTGGGTATGGTTCATGACATTGCTTCAGGTTTTGACCATCCCCTGCCTAGAATCCAAACATATTATCCATCCATGCACATGCTGACTTTCTGCTTCGGTACCCAAAGAGAAAACTACTTCCTGCACGGAACATTGGGATTGGGCCGAAAGTGCAGAGTCATGAAATTAGGAAGATTTTTTTTCAAGCTGGAACATACTTCACCGTGACCTTAGGTTCCTATACTTGTGCAGTGGAGAAACTGTGTGTGTGTGTGGGTGTGTGTGTACAATGTTTGTGTGCGTGTGTGTGTTTCCAGCTTAGGTCCCAGAGTCAATGTCAGAGCTGTATGCTCCTAGTTGATGAGTTGACTAATCACTTGTTTTAGCCTCAGTCAGGATCTCTTTAGTCATGCTGACTTTTTTTCCGAGAAACTCATGAGGCACACATGAACACAAGATTTAAAGTGGTGTTTTTGTGTGATTCTTTTTTGGAAAATGCAGTCTATTAGCGACCAGTGTTAGTTAACAAATAATGATTTTGTTGGAGGACAGCCATCTGCGTGTATGTCACCGTACATATGTTCACATATATACATATATACACACACACGTTGTATTGGTTTTACAAGGTTAGGAAAGCAAATGATCACTGTCACCTCCACACAGTGACGCACACAGCTTATTAATCAAGCGCTGGCAGCGTATTGGTACTCTGTATCCGTACTGAAACGGGAATTGGTGCATCATCATAAAAGCCTGGATTTGGCCCAAGCCTGAGCGTCTGTGCCCGTATTCCACCCCTGACCCCCTGCGTTGTCCCACACTGCGATTCCACCAACTCTGCACCAACGCTAGGCCTCCACGTCGGACGTTTTAAAGACTCTGGCAGAAGCCAAAGGTGTACATAGCGGTGTGAGCTGCACGCCAAAACACCTCCCTGACCGTACCTTCCACTTTAATACATGAATAGGGCATTATGTCCTGAGTTTCTCCTGGGCCCTTTTTTGTCACTATAAAAGATTCACCATCTGTGCTGTAAACCAGTGCAGTTCATGCCAGATTTAAACCAGCTCTACATATGTTAACTCTAATACGTAGAAGGCGGCAGTGAGAGTTGATGCATTTATGTCGTTCCAGCAGAGAAACTAGGTGATGCATGCTGCAGGACGAGCACTGTTCTGTGGCGTTTGCACCATTATGATTTTGAACACGCACACATCCAGAAACTCAGGCACTGGCAGTCTGCCAGTGAGTAAAGAGTAACACACTCACACAAACAACCCAGCATGCTATTGGATGCAGTGTGAGGCAGAGGCTTAAGTTTTGTTCCATCTAACATGAAAAGGAGCAGACACATGGAGGCAGAACAACCCAACCTTTGGAGTTCCCTCTGGATTTCCGTGTTTAGGTATTATTGTATAACGGATAAACGATCGTGTGGACGGTTGGTGCAGAAAACTGGCCACAAACAGGGTAGAATCTATTTAAGTCAGTAAGTGTTCACGCTGTGGCAGTATTCTAACCCGACAAACCATTGGCCCAAACACATAAAGACACCAGGTGGAGAGAGGGACAGAGAGATGCGCACTGACGCATCAGCAGTGGTCAAACCTTCACGCGATGATGCGATGGAGAGATCAGAGAGAAAGACAGAGCGGAGTGTAGGGGAGAAGAGATGGGGAAACACACGAGAGGAAGGGAGAAAACACTGCAGTGAATTTGACATCCCCCCCCCCCCCCCCCGCCCCCCTCTCCACCCCCTCCCCCCCTCCTCCAAAACACTTTTAGAGGGTAGCCTTACGCGCAACAATGCGCAGTGGACACAAAATGTGCCAAACGACGTATGCGAATGCAGCACAATGAGAAGAAGAAGAAAGAAGTTGAAACGATGAAATGAAGATGGGGGGGGCACGAGAGCTACTTGTCCTGCTACTCACCCGCGCGTATTTGGACGAGTACGGGTCCTCGAACAGCGCCCACATGAAGGGTCGCCAGTTTTCCCACCACGTCGTCCTGCGGCCGTCCTCCTGCATGCAAAGCCGCTTCAGGTCGCCGTCCGCCCCGCCGGTGAGCGCGGGGTCGTCATCCGGCGCGTCCGGCTCGGGTTGCTCGAAGCTGTCCAGGGCTTCCTCGGCGTCGCGGTGCTGCCGGTAGTTCATCCAGCAGCACGCCTCCACGTCCGTCTCGTCGATGCCCCAAAAGGCAAGCTCCTCCTCGAAGAGCGGCCCGCACACATCGTTGGGGCAGTGGAGCTTGCCGGTGCGGTAGTAGTTGAGGATGAAGGCGAAGGTAGCCGGGTGGCGGTCAAAGAAGAACTCGTCGCACTTGGGGTCGTAGTCGAAGTTGCTGTAGGCGTCGGGTTCGGTGAGCCAAGACAAGCGCGTGCCCGGTAGCGTCTTCAGGGTGCTCCGGTAGGTCTCGTGTCGGATACCGCCGCAGTTGATCACGATCTTCTCGCTATCTGACGCCGAGCAAGTCATGACTGCGCTGGGGCATGTTTCAGTCGGTGCGCCCGACTGCTGCTGCTGCTGCTGCGGCTACTGCCCGTCCCCATCCACCGCCTGGTGCCTCGCTCGGTAGGCTACTGTTATACCGTCCCGGCAAGGAGTCACAGGGCCAACTGACAAGAGGAGGAGAGGAGGGGGAAGGAGGAGTGTGTGTGTGTGTGTGTGTGTGTGTGTGTGTGTGTGTGGGGGGGGGGGGGGGGGGGGTGTGTGTGTGTGTGAGAGAGAGAGAGAGAGAGAGAGAGAGAGAGAGAGAGAGAGAGAGAGAGAGAGAGGTGGAGCGAGGAAGAATATGTGGGCTGCGGATTTTATGAATCAATAGTTTCCCGCTGAATCTGACTGATTGAATTCATATCACCGGATCATTTGACGTTATTATCCAACTGCGAAGCAAATATATTCAAATTGTGGATCTTCTGCATACTTGGATTGAACTGAAAAAGTAAGAAAGTAAGTCAATGAACTGGGTGCAGAGAGGAGGACAGAAACTATATTTCATTTTCATTTTGTTTTACAGTAAAGGCCTCAAATACAGGAAACAAAAACGTGTGTTTCCTTTTGAGCATTGCCATGATGTCATGTTGCAATCGGAATAGGCCCAACACAATAATTGGAAGAATAGTGTTTGTCCAATATGTAATTCTATGCTTCAAAAGAAGAATGAGCTGATTTCAATGCGTACTGCTTAGTTGAGCTTTCTTCAACCCTCCTGGTCACACATGCGCCTGAGGCATGTTTGCATTGTTCCTCAGACCTGTGATAAGTTCGCTTTTGGAAATCCCTTTCACTGCTGGTTACTGGGGAAAGTAATAATGTGACAACAGCTTGGTGGACATCCACTGCGGTCTCTCCCATGCTTGTTAAATACAGAGGGTCCTTAAGCATATGGTGTTGATGTACTGCGCTTTCAACTCACCCCCATGTTGGCCCAGCCATGTTGGTCGTGTGAATCGCTGTCAAAAGAATTCTGAGCCACATCTCCGTTGATTGATTACTTCTGTAAACATTATTTCAAATCTTCTTCAATATAACATGTCTGTATAGTATGACTTGTATAGTACCTGCTTTACTTTGGTTAAAAAAACATCCAGGGACAGCACTAGTCGAACAAGGCGGCGGGAAATAGCCCAAAACGTCGGTCCACAAAGCAATGGGTGACGTCACAATGACTATGTCAACTTCTCATGTACAGTCTATGGTCGTTGGTCCTATAAGTTGTATTTTTCCAACGCCAGTGTCGTAAGTTATTAGTGACATGGTAACAACCTACGTCAACAGTGCTGAGAGGGCTAAGTCGTACCCTGGAGGATGCCGCTTTGTCCCGATCCTGTCTTCTGACCCTGGATGCACGGAGCTCAATAAGTGCATGCCACTTAATATTAGATGTATTTTTGCCCAGAAAGGACCAGCCAGAGTTTCCCTGTGACTCAATCGCCTCCTTCCAATACGCTCAGTATGTAAACATTCAGTTTTTGTTCCTTGAATTATTTCTCTTTGTTCATTAAAGCATTACAACATTACCTAGCAATTATTGAGAGGTTATTGTTCGTGTTTAGAGACTTATCAATAAACAAAAACAATAAATAGTCACACACAGAGACTAATTAGTATGTTGCCGCCTCTCTCCGCCTCTTCCCACTTCCACCCTATTCCCAGTGTCAAACTGGAGGTTGTCATCTCCAACAAACTCTGAAGCAATTGACTTAAGGACACTCATCAGACTTAACACAGCTGCATTTACACAACTAGGCTTTCTCTAATAGCAGTGGTGGCTGGTGGATTTTTTTTATTGGTGTTGATGATGATTCAATGCAAAAAAAGGTACCAAACATGGATTAAAAAAATATTAATATTTAATATTTATTCCAACAGTTTAACAGTATAATAAGGACATCTTATTTAAACAATTCAGGCATATACATAAACATATATACATATACATAAAACCATATTCAGAATGTGATATGACTACCATATTGTAACTATTATAAATATCCATTACAAATATAATATAATATAATATATTGAAGAAAAAACATATTAAAAATAAATATATATCTCAGTCTCTGAGGCTCGATCAGTGTTGAGAAAAGACCAATTCAAAGCCCAACAAAACTTCACATAATGAATTATTTGGGATAAAATGTCTGTGTTTTCATTCACGTCCTGGTTGTGTGTCCTTACCGCAGTCCTGTGTGCGTCGCAACTGGGTAGCAATGTTAAGTTTAACACGGTGACATAAGAATATACGGCGTCGCTCTTGTTACGTTGTAAAACTGACTAGAGGACAGCATAGGGCGGCGAAGGGCATCAGAATCCCAATGTAGTTTAGGACGCTCATATTCTAATGTCATTCAATAACTTTATCAGTGAATGGCTAACTGCTTCTTAGACCCTCCGCCTTTGGGACCTGGCCCGAGCCCAGCTGAGACATGCAGACCAGCGGAGAGGACGTGCATGAAAAGCATATAACTTAATTTACAAATATTACTGGGTATGAAATTGTCACGGTTTGGCCTCGCTTCCTGTTTTAGTTTGAAGTTTCATGTCTCTTGTGGTCCTGGGTTAACTTCACTTCCTGCCTTGTCTTGTGATTGCGTGATTGTCTCCACCTGTGTCCAATCACCTGCACCTCCCTTGTGTATTTAAGCCCTGTGTGCCTGTGTGCCTGTTGTCCTTTGTCGCGTCATTGTCTATATGTCCCTTGTCGTTGGAGCACGTCTTTGGTTTGTCTACAATAAAGAGCACTTGGATCGAGAAACTCTGCGCCTGAGTCCTCACTGCATCCTGCCCCAGCCCGAGTGTGACAGAAATCCACGTTTCCAAAACACAAATATCGACTATTATGTTAAAAAAACATTTTACAAATAAACAACAAAAATATATATTTTTCCATTCTCATGGTGGGGCCACGCCCCTTTGCCCTCTATGGACCAGCCGCCAATTTAATAGTTCTTACACAAGAGTTGAAAGAAAACACCTGTCTACGCCAGGATGGGTGGGAAAGATTATTGTTGTTTGTTTTTGGAGGGAAATTTATCCGCGCTGGCGGCCTGAGATCCATTGGGTTGGAAGGAGAAAAAAAAAGGCCTTCACAAAATCCACGGCGATGTGAGACCATCGACTGCAACTGACCAGCCGGGGTTTGATGGGACGCCTTGCTGTGAGCAGAAACTGTACAGGCTGACACAAATGCACGGGTGTCTCGGGTCATGGATGGCAACCTAAACCGTTGGCAAACAAAAGCAAGTGTGCGGTGGAACCCCGGATGACAGGTGAGTTTGGGGGAGTGTCCCCGCTGTAGTACCTGGGATCTGACTGCGTCCGGCACAAACAAACGGTTGGGAGGAACACCACCTTGATCTGGATGGGCCTTCTGAAATAGAGACTCCCTACTCAATGGGGGTTCCTTCTGTGGTGGACTGCAGAGAGAAGCATCAGGCTTGATGTTGCGTTACACGGGCCGGTAGGTGAGGTTAAAATTAAACCTTCCCCAACGAGTCCACGAGCTTGTCGGGAGTTTAGTCTCTTGGCAGAGCGGAGGTATGAACAATTTTTATGTGCTCAGGAGAGAATACTCGTTTTTGATGGTAACATTGTTTACACCACCGTAGTCGATGCCAAAACGAAGGGTGTGGTTCTTGTTGCCTACAAAAAAGAAACCAGCCCCCACCGGAAATGAGAAGGGTCAGATTAACCCAGCTCCCAGGGAGTCGTGGATGTATTTCTCCATGGCATCTCTTTCAAGGCAGGATATCTTGAAAAGCTGGCTGGAGGGTAAGGGGTGCCAGGAAGCAGGTTGACGGTCATAGGGCCTATGTGGGGGCAGGGTCAGGGCTTGCTCCGTGCTAAATACCTCCCCTAAGCTGTGATAAATGGGTGGCACTAATGTGAGGTTAGGGGGCTCAATAGTGGGTATTGCAGTTAGTAAAATGTACTCCATATATACTCCAACTAACTACAGCCCCTGTGGACCAATCAATGTGGGGGCAGGATAGTTGGGAAGTTGATATTTATTTTTGCATGGAAATTAATCCACTCCAGTCTGCAGTGGCAAGGCACTAGTTGAGCGGCGATGTTGCCTCGAGATCCACTGAGTTGGAAGGAAAAAAAAACTCGAACACTGGTTTGGTCCAACGTTAGCGAAGTACCAATGAACTGATTTTCGCACTCAAAGGAGCCAAGATCACTCTAGTGGAGAAATGTTCTGGCGATGAGACCACTGGAACCGTCGGTATTTCATCTAGCATTGATGTCGGGCCTCATGATCCAGAGGCCCAGATGCCAGATGATTGCAGCCACGCCCAAACAATACAAACACACACATGCACACACAGAGAGAACAGGGGAGTAGAGCTGGCGTCACAGTGGAGCCGTGACACTGTCATCACTAACTGCTGAGTTGCTGTTGTAAAGCTTAAACCAACCGAAGGAACTGACGTTACCCTGATAACACTTTGCCTGTTTAATAGGAAGAGCAAAAGAAACATTACAGCATACAAGCCCGGAAATGTTATATATGTTTTGTGATCGAAATGCAAATCTTAGAAAGGACAATTCACAAAAAGACCACCGTCATTAAATTACAAGAAGTGAGGTAAGTCAAATCAGATTTGACCAACATTCTTTACATTTGTGGGAAGTTGTGTCAAGGTGACATATTGGATTGGCAAATCAAATCAAAAAGCAACATGTATACACACATCACTAAAGTTGTTCCTAAGACGTTTGTCAAGAACTTAGTGATGAATTTATGAAGCCCTACAAATGCCATTTTAGCTGGTTATAGATACAGCATTTTACCATACATGTCAAGACGTATTAACAATAAAATATACTTATGCTGCTCATTCTGTAAAACTGTTTCTTTCCGTGTTTGAAGTCATTGACATAATTTTTGTGTCAGCATTTCTTCTCTTTTTTTTGTTGTGTGTGATAAAACCATCCAAGAAACGTCCATGCACAAGTAGAATCTGGAAAAGGAGTGCCAGTACCTCAACACCCATTCAAGATTCGGATTGGTGTCTTGCATGGAAATGAGTCTCCGTCACCGAAGCTCTCATGTGTCCTCTCCATCCCTCCCTGACCTCCTTCCCTCTCCCTCTACCCTCTCTCTATTTCTTACTCTCTGCTGCATCACTACCTTACTCCACACCGTCTTTCAATCTACTAAAACACTCTGCTCAATTAGAGTGGAGCATGAGGGGTATGATAGAGTGTTTCACGCCCACCGCCCATTCCCCCCCCTCTCTCTCGCTCCCTCCACCACCACTAGCGAGAGAGAGAGAGAGAGAGAGAGAGAGAGAGAGAGAGGCCAGAAGCAGAACGGGTATTTGCTGAGCTCCACAAAATGGGGGGAAAAGACTGCAGACCGTCAAATCATTAGTGCTCTCCCAATTCTCTCTCTCTTTCTCTCCGTCTATTTTCTTTTCTCACGCGGTGCATTCTCTCCATTTCATCTCAACCTCCTCTCATCATCTCTTCTGCTTCCCTCTCTTTCTTGCTCTCTCTCTCTCACACAAGCACACACACAGCAGTGCAGAGCTAATGTGCTGTGTTGGTCTGTTCAGAACAGTCCGCAGCAATGTGTAAAGGATCCACTACAACGTCACTGAAGCACTCACATTTTACCAGGGCCACAATGTTCTTGTAGGCTTTCACAGTCTTTTATGTATCGACAAAGATAGATGTATAGATTGAGAGATAGCTGGATAGATGCATAGACAGATAGTGCTTATGTAAGAGGAAAGTCTATATGATGTTATTATGTACAGATCTTTTTTTGCCATATATTCTGAATTGTATTAGTTAAATGGCAAACCATTGATCCCTTTGGCAAGTTTAGTCACTCATGGTCATTCAAAATCAATGTTTATCCTGGACAGTAAGTCAAGGTCAGTTTTTGAAGACTAATATAAAAGTCCTGCAATGGATCTTGAAGGTTATACATTATCAATATTCTTCTTGAACCTGTTTTATAGTGTTTCTTCCGCTCTGTGGTTATATCAACTTGGGACACAGTCTTCCAAAGTTGTATAGTTTTGCCTTCCACTTGGATCATATCGGGACAATGTTTTTACTCTATTCGTACACTCTGTTTAAATCTAGAAGATCTGAGCAATTTAATGTGTTTTGTACAGCCTAAAATGGCTAATTAATCTCAATGGGCTCTAAACGTGGAAACATGCAATCCTCTCCCCGGACAGACAAAAGTAAAATATATGTCAAGTGTACGGAATGAACAACATAACAAAGCTACAGCATAACCAATGCATATGACAAGAACGATTAATATAATGAGAGAGAGAGTATGCAGAATAATGATGGGAAATTACAACTGATGATATCAGCAGTGGATAAAATAAATAGAACGTGCATTTCCTGCAGAAAATGCGATGGAATGCTAAAAGATTAAAGCTGAAAGCTAAAAGCTGAATTTTCTTTTTTTAAATTACTGAAAATACAGAAATGAGAAGCTGAAATACATTTTTTTAAATGTTCAAAATACAGAAATGGCAGAAGCTGAAATGAATTTCAAACAGCATGAATAAGAAAAATGTGGTCCTCTTCAGCACCACGGACAGCAGCCCCGGAAAAACCTGAATAATAATAATAACAAATACCTACTGTCTATTCCTAACCACTATTCCTTCGCCTCGGTATAAAACGGCATGGGGTCAAGGAAAGATGGTTAGGAGGATTCATGTGGAGTTCAGAAAAGACAACCGCGGTGTTTAGGGAATCCGATTCCACTTTCACTAAGCTATGTGGTCCTAATGCAAAGGACATTAGTGACGTCAGTCTGCAGCTGCAAAACTACCATTTCTCCGAAGATGGATTACAAAGAAGCATCTGATTCATGCAGATGACCTAAACAACCAGGTTCAAAGTATTACTTTATTAACAAGTTCAAGATAAATTTGCTGACGGTTACTTAATCTACTACATCTACTAATGTTTCCCGGTCTAGATCGTTATTTTGCGTAAGCAGCCAAATGATATGTCACAATTTAAATATTGCCGCAGCAAGGAGTTGTAGGACAGAATGATCTCCTTTCCTTTTGCAAAGGATGGTCCAGTAGTTTATATGCTAAAGGGGTAGTATGGGTATGAGTATGGGTGCATTGAAGCTCCTTTCTTTATCATTAGATCATTTCAACAGCTTTTATCATAGCGACCCGTTTACACTACTTCTGGGTAATTTTGCGCAATTACGAACCTTCCTAAGAAAATTTGACAACTCCACATCTTTTGGCATAGGACCTTGTCAGCCACGAGGGAGAAGTACCGGCATTAGTCTTTGAAAGGTATGAATAAATAATTATTTGTTGATGCATAATTAATGAGCAATGTCATTTTTATATAATATATAGCAAGTGTTAAAGGGGAAGTCAATGTCGATTTAATTCACATGATTTAAATACATATGCATTTATTGATAAATATATATACGTAAAAATACATAATTCAAATTATTTGTGTTTTCCAATTCCAAATTCCCCTTTACAGTCTGTACTGTATCCTTCCATCGGCATAGGGAAAACTTCACCAAAAAGCCTTCAGTGGGGAGAGAAGAGGAAGAAACCTGGAGTAGAACGCAGAGGAGGATCCCTCTACCAGGATGATAGAAGGTTCATAGATGTACGTAACGTGCACGTCTTCCCATGGAGGACTCAGCGGTAAACCAGCAGATCGCTGGTGTGAAAGTTAGACGACCAACTACTAGTACTTTAATTACTAACAATTAGAGCTAGACTTTAATGTCATTATAAAAATAGGTCATCAAACCCCATCCGCCTAAAGTAAAGCTTAAGAAAGGCTTTACATTTGATGACCTAAGCTTTGAAAACTTTAAAATTATTATAATTCCCAGGTCAGAATATGTAAGATTATATTATTATATATAATATAACATTGGAAGCAATTAAAACTCTTTAGATTCATATAATGAATATATCTCATTTCATATTTAACAATGTCACATTCAACAAAATGTAATCAGTTTTTTCTCTCACTCTTCCCGGTGGACCACACATTCTCTCAGACTTTCTGCTGTTAGGCCTCTTTTTTATTTTGGGATTAAAAATGAATGAGTGACCCATGTACTCTCCTCCACACACACACACACACACAAATACATGCTGCTCACGCACATACACAAACACTTTTTCAAACACAAACCTTTGCAAAAAAACTCACAGTGATGGACAAGCCATTAGCACATGTAAACACCCCCCCCCCATACCCACTCAGTTAATTAAGTTAAGATGCTGACTAAGGAGCTACAAAGCTCTTCCCAATATGAGAGTGAATGAGAATTACACACACGCAAGGCAAAGTCAACCTGGAGACACATACGTCTTTTGACATTGCATCAAGTCACAGAGGCAGCAGATGCCCTCACATGTGACTCAACTTTGCACAGTGATCTCTTTTGAGTCCCTGTGTATTGCAGCAGGCGTTATTTTTCATCTTTATTTTTTTTAAACTAACCAATTGCTTTTGGACTATAAAACTAACCAACCAAACTTGTTCTAGTACTAAAGTACTTTTGTTTCCAAAATAAAACTTAAATAGACAACGCAACGAGTGTTTTCCGATTTGATTGTTGGGGAAACGACAGAGGTCGTAAAAATATAATTATGTTTGGTATTTTACTATGTTCTCATAAATATTTACGTTTGGACTAACATGCTGAACACCGATGTGGTTACCTGTCCAGTCTTTTGTTTAATCCTAGCCTGCTGGTGAGGAGGCCCAGGGCTCGGAATAGATACAATACAACTAGAGGCCTGGATTGCTTGGACCTTAATTAGGAATACAAACCTATATTTTATATTACTTAAATGTAACCTAGCTTGTTGTTTTCGTTGCAGGATCAAAAAGATCAGCAAAATATTTTGTTAACTTATGTGCTCTAATCAAAAAGTTAGTAAACTTGAAGTACAATGGTGGCAAATGTTGCAGCTTGAGATAGATGGAAGTTAAAGAGAATGATATATTGGATGGGTTGCTGACTTTATATAAAATATAACAGGACTGTTAGATGAGTGTTCTGGACAGAAGATTGGAAAACAACAAAAAGCAAACACATTAACTGTTTTTATAACGACAGATCGAGATGTTCTAACAAAGGAGACCAAGTGATTTATTGTCATATCCAACCACAATTGCAGTCGTTGGCAATGCAAATCATAGATTGCTGAGTCCCTTCGTCAACGCCCATTAAATATAAAAAGACAATCACACAAGTAAAGAACAGAAACCAAAGACATAAAGTAGTGCAAGGTCAAAGTGATGGTGTCAGAATAATGAGCCCTGAGCCCGGTGGTGCGGCACCAGACTCTGTGGTACCGTCTGCCCAATGGCAGCAGGTAGAACAGTTGGTGGATGGGTTCTTATATTGTTCTTCTACCTGTACCGCTGGGTGTACAGGCCCCTTGTGAAAATAAAAAAGTGTATTTTGTTGTCTAGTATAAAAGTGTAACAGGTAAATTAAACTAAGATATATACAAGGGTTATTGCCAATGAGGGTTTTCCCACTCAAGATGTACTACTTGCATTCTGAGGAATCAAAGTGATGAAAATCATAGCCTGCTGGGTAAAAAGCCACCCACAGCTGCATATAACGCACAACACAGGTTACAGTAAAGGTTGCAGTTGATTTACAGCCGTATGTAATGTTAACTTCATCGTCTTTCCAAATTGTACAACGGGTACTCAAAATAACCTACCAAATAGATATGAATGAATACAGATTATCTCCATGTGGCAAATGCAACATTAAAGCATTAAAATATGTGAATGTTAACCATTGGATGATGGAGATTGACAGTTTGAAGACGATAACATGTTTTTTGCTGCTGCCAATTTAGGTCAGATGCTCCAAGCATATCAGCATTTATTCCATTCCCCTCATCTCAAGTGCATGTCGCAATTTATTATTATTTTATGTACGGTGCGTAGACCTAAAGCTTGATAGGCAGAGCATCAGCAAGGCTTCATGCTAAGCTAAGCTAGCCATCTCCTGACTCCTAGTCTGAGCATCACACATAAACCCGAGACTTAAACATGTCTTCTGGTCTCACTCCGGGTGAAAGGAAGTGTATTTCCTTTGATGTGGAGCTGTTCCTTTTACAGAATGTCCTATGACATCAGTGATGGAGAAAAGATCAAGGGCACACAACTGCATTGTTGCTACAGAAAGAGAGAGAGAGAGAGTGTGCACCTGGATGTCTCTGATGCCCTCTGCTACACACACACACACACACACACACACACACACACACACACACACACACACACACACACACCCTGCATGCAGCGCAGTTTCTGCATATTTTCTTAGCTCTGTTTTACTGCAGGGTGGTGCACGAGGACATCTAAGGGCCGAAAGAGAGAACTGCAGGACAAAAAAACACTGCAGTGCCCCCCACCCCTTCCCCCCCCCCCCCCCCTCCACCTCCAGCTGTCTGTCCGTGTGCCCCCTCTTACCTCCTCGTTCCCTGCCTGCTGCGCTGCTCCTCATCTCGTTTCCAAAAATTGCATTACAGCAAGAGGATTAAGAATGCGCCTCCGGTTTTTATTTGGCGTGAGTAAGAGAAGAAGAAATGAAACAATAAGATGAGAGGTCATTTGAGTTTTTAGGCAGTGGCAGGCTAAATATTAAGGCGTTGACAAACAATTTTTATTTGTATTACGCTTACTCCTTGTAAGAACAAGTGATACGTTGAAATAACAAGAACTATAAAATGAATTATATAAGCAAATGTTATCACACTGTAAAAGATTATAAGAAGAGAAAACATGAAATGCTTTATGTCCCGACCCTCCGGCTTTAGGCTGCACTTGTGGTGACTTTTTACTTTTCACTAGGTAGGTAAGTTACTGCAGTAACCGCCAAATGGCAGGTGTTACCTTCAGGAATTGTCTGCATTTGGTTTGGTGTGTGAACCCTGCAGGGAAGGAGTGACAACACATGTAGTCATTCCAAGGGAAAGGCCTTATTTGGGAGGACGCATTATCAACTTTTCTAAATGGCTGATTGGCATCTTTAATTGACTTTACTTGATATTCAAAATGTATGTATTCACACAAGGTAAAGGATTCAGGGACAGTTCGGTGCCGATCGGTCCCATGTTAATTCATGCAACTTAATGTGTGTGGTGTTTCATAGCTACAATCATTAACGTATTGGGAAAACACACTATTTGTGTTGTGGCAGTAACACGCTTCTGTGCTCACCGCACATGTGTGTGTGTGGTCCACAGGGGTTTTCTCTAGTGGTTTCTATCAGGTATTGCAATAGTGTTTCTAAATACATAAAAAATATATTAAAAAAATATATATATATATCCCCTTCTTGTTCATTTCATGTCCATCAGGTTGTTCAAAGACAATGGCGTTGGGAGCTGAGGAGTCACTGTTACATCACCAAAGACATGCACCTATCACAGCATGCCCCAACCAGGGGTTTTCTACTGCGCAGCCATAATTAATGAGGTGGGAGTAGATCAGGACACTTTTGGGGGATTCATAATGAATGAACAGAGACAGACAGGAAGAGATTTCACTGAAATCGCTCACTCTCACACACACACACACACACTGTTTCACAGGTTTGAAAAGCTTTGCACATTCCAGCCAATTTCTAAGGAGACACTGAAACGATTCAATGACAGTACGTTTGGATGGACCTTGACCACAAATGGCTTGGCCATATGTTATGTGCCAGCGCACAAAGGGGCTAGCCACAACAGTTAGCATTAGCATCACATTTTGACTTTTTAATGTATTGTGTGGTTAATGATAGCCCATTAGACATTGACAGGAACCTGGCTGGTTGTAGTCACTGAGACCTGCAGAAAGGTTGACATGCTTAAGTGCGCGTGCCGATTTGACATAATTCCTGCACTGCATTTTCAGATCTGCCATGTGAGAAATCATGCTCATCTTCCTTGTTGTGGGTCTTTTGATCTCAGAAGACCTGCTGTGCTCATACCTTCAGAGTGAAAGGGCTCACTACAGTGGTATTTCTGTTGTGAACGGACACAGCTACCTGTTTATATTGAGGACATACATTTAGGTATCACACTATTGTGTGTAGCACTGCCCATTCTGGTGTGTTCTGTATTACCGTACGATCGCCCTTAGCGGCAGTGAAGACGTACAATCTGTATTTCCGTAAGCTCAACATCTCCATCCACCAATCAATCCCTCTTTTACTCATCCCTTGTTCCCTGCTAATTAATAAAACTACCCTTCGCTACTAATTGTCTACCGTTTATAGGTCCAAAAGCGACACCAGGGAGTAAGGCAGAGAGGGAGCGAGAGAGATCGAGATGTCGCGGTGGAGGAGGTATAATTATGTTAATCCAAATCACACATGAACTTGATAGAGATTATTGTCAGTGGTGGAATGCAGGGAAAATGACAGAAAGAAGGAGGTGGAGGTCTCGAGTTTATTTCAAGTCACAGAAGTCAAAGTGCACTTCACAGGGAAAAGGACAATGGAAGTAAGATAGACAGTAAATACAAAGTTATCAGTGTCTGGAGGCCTCTTATGCAGAGGCCTCCAGGTTTCTCCTGTTGCTGGGAGAATCCTCTTCTCAAAATGTGGGCTGTTGCCAGTGTGCTTTTATAGCCAGGCCATTAGTATGGCAATGTTATTCAGACTGAATAAACTCAACGACATTTGGAGGAGAGATGTGCTCCTCGTTCTTCAAAGGACAGCACACAAAGACTTTGCTGACTTTCCTCTACAGCCACCGTGTTGACATTCATGGTTTGGATGGATGCCCATGAAATCGTTTTATTGACTTTTCAGATGAAAATTGTCCAATACTTGGGTTTTGGTTGACCGAATCCCCGCAGATCTAATGACATCATCCTCAGCTGTACGAGTGTCTGTTTAGTGTCTATGTTAGCATGCTACTACACTGAGCTACGGAGCCATGGTGGCAGACCTATTTTCCTACAGAACCTTTGGACCTTATGCTGCTTATCTCGGGTGGAAAGTCGTCTTTAATTAAAAAAGGCTGTCACTAGTGCAGATTAAACCATGTCATCACTGGCGGCCACTACAGGTGGGGCTGGGGGCGGTGACAGAGTGAGTACGTGCCCAATAGAAGATTATAACAGGTAATCAAAGGTGTGTGTGTAACCGCTTGAGCAAGAGGATCGTGATGTGATTCCCATCTTTTGAAGAAAAAAATCACAACTGTAAACAGATTTTATCAGTGAAATGTTTATTATCTCCCTTAAACTCCACATGAAACGAGGTTAACTTCCCCATGATCTGCCAACACCTTCAGAGGGAGGATTCAAGAACTTTAGAGGACGAGGATAACTGCTATGAACCGCCCTCTTCACATTCAAGTCAACATTTCCCAGAGGATACGGGGGATTTATCGCTGCACAGTTTTCCCAACAAGTGAAGCTCCAGATCTTGAATTTAACGTGCGATGTGAAGAATCACAGAGTTATTCTTTGCCGATTTATTGAGATTTTACAGTTTCACACATATTGCAAAAAGCAAGCAAAGCCAAAACAATGCTTTAG
Organism: Pungitius pungitius; assembly: GCF_949316345.1. Classification (NCBI taxonomy): domain Eukaryota; kingdom Metazoa; phylum Chordata; class Actinopteri; order Perciformes; family Gasterosteidae; genus Pungitius; species Pungitius pungitius. The sequence continues at coordinate 15,603,951 of NC_084911.1, read as the reverse complement.
GTCTAATAACTTGCAGTCAAGGCGATGTGTAGGTCGTATTTATCCAATCAAACAGTGTGCATTGCAGTTAGGTCACATACGTGTAAAATTGTAGTATCCACCAATCAGTAATAATATTTCATGCCAAGGACAACGCCATAACTCAAACAGATATAAATAGAACAGACATTTCAGTCAGGATTTAAAAACCTTATTATAACCTTAAACCTTATTACCGTCAACCTGTGTTTTTGTTAAATAGCCGTCTTTACTCAAATAAAACACCAACACATTTCCTTTAATTAAAAAATTCCTTTAATATCAATTGAGTGCGAGCAAGATTTATACCAAGTGGATCAATTTAAAAAAGTAAAAGTATACCAGCGCTCTCTTATGGATGAAGTACGTAATGACCTCCAACATATAATTGACATTTCTGTACCAACAATCACTGTTATGGAGAGTTCACATCCTAACATCTACTACCACAAAGTATCACTCAATCAGCAGCGGTGCCTCTACTGAACAGAAACTGAATGTCTGCATGAAAGAAGTGCCACAGGTCAAAATCAGTATGATAAAAGTTCATTAAACACCACAGAGCCCCAATAACCAAGGAAACACTTTATATTTGAAATCCTTCTTCCTCCACCAAGGTTATAGGAACCGCACAAAGTCACACTTAAAAAATCAAATACACTATAACACTAACATTATGTACTTGGAAAGTGAACTACACCGGCAAAATATTATCAAGGAGAAAAATAAATTGGGTAAATAGACCCAAAAAATGATCAATTGTGACCAGAATGGACTTTACAGTCATTAAATGGCCTTTTATATTTTTCTTCATGCAGAATGTGTCATCAGCAGGATCAAGCCTGAACTTTATGAAACTTGGAGGAGTGCATAGTGGGAGAAGTAATAACCCGACAGGCTGTGGATGTGACCCCCAGGCAGACCCACAAGAGTCTCACTACCGTCTAACCGCCCTTCTCCTCACGGACCAATCGGCTGGCCCCAATGGGATCACTAAAGGGAACTTCATTCCAAGTACAGATGTTGTTCTGATAATAATGACCATTGGTTCTATTTCCCTGACATTTATCATTTACATTTTTTTTTTAAGTACAAGGCTACATTGTGTAAGGCACAAACATTTCTATGCACATTTAGGCCATATGGTCAAATATAAATAATTCACCTAGATTTTAAGTGGAAATACAAAACTCCCCAAATAGTTTTCTTTGCATGGTTATTGCTCCACCTGCACATGGAGGTCTATAGACCTCCTGCAGCCTTCTATGCGGAGTTGTTTTAGGCATAAGTCAGGTGGGACTTCAGCAAGTGTCTTTGTCTTTTTTAATTTGAGCGAGCATTAAGGAAATAAGAAAAGTAAAAACTGAAAGTTCATTTCTATTGATTTTTGACCCTAACAATTATTGAACCCACTAAATATTTTCATTAGTTGCTTATTCTTTAATGAAATTGTGAAAACACACCTCCATCGGCGTCACATTTGACGTGACTACTCGTTACCTCTGGTTCTCTGCTGTGAACCCAGACACCTTAACCCGACCAACACTGCATGCTCCGAGGGCAGCAAGGGCATCTCTTTAGGATGATGAGAATAATATCAGACACTCCTTGAAACAACATTTCTTTCAAGTTTCAAGTAGTTTGCATAGATGATGTTAGAGAAGGTGAAATGTGAGTGTGAATGTCTTGGCAACATGTGATCAGCACATGACAGCAGTTTGTGAGCACAGGACAAATCTGATCTTTCAACCGTTCATTCTTAATTAAGCTGTGGTGGGAAAACTACTAGGTAATCTTCAGTAAAACATCATGATTGAGCTTAAAATTTTGACAAATGTTAACCTGTTTTTTCAAAACACTTTCATATAGAATAAAGTAAAAAATAAGAAACAATAGGAATGTCAATGTGTGTGTGAGCCTCAGAGCCGCTTGGTCAGTCTCCAGGTGAGGACGCTCCCCAGAGCCAGGCCGGCGATGAAGATGAGGACGAAGCCGTAGCTGTGGGGGCTCATTGATGATACGCTCTGAACGGACGCCACCGCCAATTCAGAGAAACTGTTAATCTGTGGAGACACATCTGGGATTACGGGGTGTGGAAGACATCCGACTAAATACATTATAACCACATTCAGTGATACCAAATGGGTTAGAAAACAATCAAACACAACAAGCAGTCCCAACAATCATAACGAATATGCATCCATCTTCCTAATGATGGTAATCAATACCGAAAATGGGGGTGACTATTGGCAGCAGCTTAGCTCTTTATACAAAGCAGGTCTGTGCAGGATATGCTGTGTTGTAGTGGTAATGCTTCTCTCTCTCAATCTGTGGGCTGCAGTCTTTTAACTACCAGTACAAGGTTCTAATGGAACAGTGTAATTAAATTACATTTTCAATTTTTGCCTGGTGATATTAGTCAATGAGATCAATTTCAACCAATTGTTTTGGGTCTTTCTGTGAAAGCCTCCAGAGGACATGATGGGCCCTTCACAAGTCCTCCTTTTTTTTGGTGTTTGCACTTCCTGTCCACTTGACTAAATGTTGAGTGTTGCTTGTTAAGATGCCTGGAATAATATCTGTGATTAACTCAAGCTTATCATGGTTTAACGTGTTGTTCTACGAACTGTGGCTCAGCGGAGAGCAGGGTGGTCCTTCAATCAAAGGATTGGCAATTCAATCCCGAACTCCGGTAGTCCGCATGTCCATGTGTCCTTGGACAAGTCTATTATCCCAAAACATATTCCTACAGTATATGAATGGTATTTATTAATAGGCCGATGGCACTCTGTATGATAACATGTAGTTTTAAAGCCCTTTACAGAATCTCAGAATCCAGGATCTCAGAATCCATGTGTCCCTGTAACCGCAGAACCAACACGGTAGAGGAAAGTCCAAGAAGCAGCTGGAAGAAACAAAGGCCCAACATACCCAGCCTCCATGTTCCCGAATCCAGCCCAGAAGATTGTTTCTGAAAAAGTCCACGGTGCACTTGAGGATCTCCCTCACTGATTGAGGGAGGTGAGCCTCCACCATCTGAAGGACAACAAAAACACACAAAAAGGTCCATATACAAGGTGCCGCCCAGCTTTGAGGTTCATTTCCATGACATGGCTAGAGGATGTGTTTCATCAAAGAGAAGCAGAAGAAGATAAATGTTTATGGGCTGGCTGGGAAATATGTTTATAAGAGCTAACAATCACTCTTGTATGTAAAGTCCTTAGGAAAAGCCCCAAACTTAATTATTTTGATGAAAACATTACACTTTTTGAGGTGCTTTGATTTAAGAATTGACATCACAAAATCAAAAGAAATTATTTATATATTACATTCCATTACATATTGGCCTATTTGGAGATATACTGTACCTATATATATCTATTTGGAGATATATCTATATACATATCTCCAAATTGGCCTGTCATGGACAGCTTTAGAACACCTTTATCCAAAGCGACTAAAGCTGTGGTATCTGGGGGAAGAGATCCGAACAGGCACAGGTACAGAGAGCAAACACATTCTTAATGATTAGCAGTCAAAGGCGCCGCACTCCAAAGACTCCCTTGTCTTTGTCCTCTTCGTCTTTGTGCGGCGAGTCTTCGCAAACGCTTACACCCAACCTCTTTTTACTGGGCGATCAGAAGTAGCAGATGTAAAGCTACGCAAAACATTGGAACTCCTACTTCAGGCAGGAAGTTAGAAGGCAATGCAAACGTGCAAAGACAAGTGCATGCCAAGGAACAACAGTCATTAGGCACTGATGGCCTCTACAGACAGGTAAGCTCTGGGAGGAAGAGAAGACCACCCACCCTGACAGCCAGCTTGCCGGCCACATAGAAGAGCACGGCAATCCTCTCCCAGGTGATGCCATGTTCAAACACTTTGTCTGCCACTTGCTTGAAGCGGTCCCCCGTAGAGTTGGAGGAAAAAGCCACTCCGTCGATTGCGCTGAAACAGAGCGAGGGTGCGCCTATAAGAACACGTTGCGGTCTTCGCCACTCACGGCGGTCTGGAGACTCACTCTTGGAACTCCTGGTCATCTCGGACCCTGTCACCGATGATGCGGATCATTTTGCCCAGCTGGGTCACCATCTGCTGCTCCTGCTCCGTCTTTAGCTCCACGGCCAGCGGGGTGAGCGGTGGGACGTCCTCCGAGGAGGCGTCCTTCAGCTCCTCCTCGATGACCCTGCAGGCCAACGGGACGTTAGAGGAGCCATACTGTGGAGAGAGGCTTTTACGGAGTAAAGCTGGAAGGACAACAACACAATTCTCATTGAAAAAAGCCTTTTCCACATCACATGTTTCACTATTTCTTCGTTTTCTGGGGCTGCAGCCCACCAACACCACCAGAGTGAGTCTCCATGCAGACCACCATTACACTGAATATAGTCAGAGGTGGAAAGAGTAACAAAATGTTGTACTCAAGGAAAAGTACTGTTACTTAAGTAAAATTTTACAAGTACAAGTAAAGTTACCACTCTAAAAATTTACTCAAGTAAAAGTAAAAAGTAGCTCATTAAAAATGTACTCAGAGTAAAAACAGCTGGGTGGGGTGCGGGATTCTAGTGTAGTTAAAAAAAGACAAGGGAAAATAAATCTCAATCTAGTTGCGCTGACGGTCCGACCGACGGTTCGCTGACGTCTGGACGTATGCACTCCAGTGGCGGACCGTTTACTCTGTGATCTCCTTAAACCGTCTCTGCTCTGCTCACTGAAGCAAAACAGTACGTGGACAATAAATAGTGTAGTCACCTACTGCTGCTAACACATCCCGTCAGACCAGGAGTATTTATTTATATCCGTTAATGAACTTTTCTCCTCTTGTTACCGTGGTAACCGCTGTCATTACAAACGGTTGCGTCGATTCTTACTGTGAAAATCTACGTACTTCCGGTTTAGGGGCTACGCTTCGTATTTTCATTCGATTTCAGCTGGGTTCTGTCCGTCTCCATCATTCTTGTTTAGCGCTGCTTTTTAAAGTGGAGGTTTACGTTGGTAGGTGAGCGCAGAACGAGTATTTCGGTTGTGACACCACAGAGGCCACAGAGTTGCCACAAACGCCACAGAGTTTTCATTGCATTTTTTTACTCAGTAATGGATAGGATTTAAAATGTAGCGAAGTACAATAGTTCAAACAAAAAATACTTTTTTTACTTTAAAAAAGTATACAAAAAAACTACTCAATTACAGTAACGCGAGTAACCACTTCTGAATATAGTACATTATAGTGTAGGATAATTGTATTGCTTAACAACACGCTGCTACTTATTACACAGCAATATTGCATGGCGTTGCATAATCCATCCATCCATCCATCTTCAAACCGCTTATCCTGTACTCAGGGTCGCAGGGGGGCTGTAGTCTATCCCAGAGAGAGATAGGGTACACCCTCGATCGGTCGCCGGCCAATCGCAGGGCAACACAGAGATAAACAACCATTCACACTCACATCCATACACCTACTTCAATCAATCAGGTTTCAATCAACCTGATCCCCAGCACATGTCTTTGGACTGTGGGAGGAAGCCGGAGTACCTGGAGAGAACCCACGCCAACACGGGGTGAACATGCAGACTCCACACAGAAAGGCCACTGGCTAGAGTTGAACTCAGGCCCTTCTTGCTGTGAGGTGACGGTGCTAACCACCACACCACCGTGCCGGCCCACGTTGCATGATATTTTGTAAAAAAAAAAAAATGTGGGGGGGCTTTTAAAAGAACCGTTTGGATGTGCTTGAACACACGGTGTCTTGCCTTGAGACAGTTCCCTCGGCAGAGAAGTATGATGTGCTGTCAGTAGAGTTTGGTCCCTGATCCGAGCCAACAAGCTATCAAACAGGCAAACAGCTAGCACCATGTACCGCTGGAAGCGACAGTCACCCAGACGCAGTTCCTGTAGAAGTCGATGAAATTCACCGTGCGGTCTGCACCTACGGATGCTGTTTTGTACAAAAACACGTGAGTAGCACTGCCACAACAGGTATAGATAGAGTTGCTATGTCTTCCATGGATGATGCAGAGGGAGAACAATAGTGAAAAAGTTGAACTGTTTTCAGGGTGATAAGCCACGCCCCCTTTATGTGGCGCGAATTACACGGCATATGCAAATTGATCCAGAAATGGCCGCGGTGCGATTATTGATTATTGTATTGTGTTGTGTTTGGTGTGAACGCACCATAATGTATTTGTTTATGTATTTGTTCATGATGAGTACACAATATTCCGGTTCGAAGTTGATAGGTACCTTCGTGTGCAACAGTAGTCAGTACACACCTGTCATCATTTAAAGTGATATTCAGCTGTTGTACAAGGATTCGTCTCACATCTTAGTTGCACCTTACAGCAAAAGCCATCAGAGAAATCTCATTGATGAAAAGTATCAGTCAGGAGAAGGTTACATAGTTATTCCATGAAAGAAAATGAAGACAGCCATAATCAAGTGGAGAAAATATGTGACATAGAACAGTGACATTACCAAGAACTGGAAATCCTTGTAAATCTGGTCCGGTAAGCATTCTACAGCAACATTAACAAGCACTGGACGTGTACTACATGTACAACAAGCTGCCGTATCCTTCATAGGTTTGGGTTATGGGTTGGGGTGGGTAAGACAGAGGTCTTTTCTTACCAAGTGAAGCATGGGGTTTGGGGAGGCATCATACCCACGGTGAACTATGGGGTGGGGGGCAGCATCATGTCCACAGTGGAGCATGATGATTTGGGGTGTTTTTTCTTTAGCTGGAACCAAGGCCTAAGTCAAGGTGGGGGGGTTATAAACAGCTCCAAACACCAGTAGATCTGAAGAGGGGGGGGGGGGCTGTGCACTGGAGATGCCCTCGCAATCTGACACATCAAAGATGGGGAACAATATTACAAAGTCCAGATAAACCATGGTTATAGAATCCTCCCCAAAAAGTGTGATGCAATAAAAAGGTCCGCTGCCGTTGATCGTCGCCCCCCCCCTAACACATATGTCAAATTGAATTCCAACATATGGCGGGGGCACCATGTTCATTTGTTTAAATGATGGTTTTATTTCACCAAGGTTTTATTTCATTTTATTTTGTTAATCAATGTTGTTGTGCCTTGGAACGGACCCCAGGATGAGTCGTCCCCGGCTGGTCGGGAGAATGAATGCAAAATTGCCTTAGATTTTCAGAGCCGGAGGTGGTCGCCTAACATGAACAAGGCACGGACTGAAACCCTGCGCTGAATGGGAAATAATACCAAGAAGACCAGCTACTTTAGGATCTGAATTATTGTCAGAGTAACGACAAACAGTAAGACGCACAAATACAACAATCAAGATTACACAATGACTGTCTAAGCTATGAGCTAGCGAGATAGTTTAGGAAGAGGTTAATGATATGAAATCTTGACCAAGGAGAATATTTCAAAGCTACTGATAAGTATATGCTCAGAGCAAACAAAGACCGGAAGAAGTTCTGATGGTGAACACAAGATTTTTTTTTTTTAAAGCCATTATTTTGTTGGTTTCAGCACATGTTGCCACATTATTGTTGACAGAAAAATTAGTCATGATGATACACTCACTTTATGAGAGGAGTGATTTACTGTAAGAGCCAGACTACAAATCGAAACCAAAAAATGATCTATATAAAGAATTTAGAAGGGCATATTTGGGACAGAAGAAGTTGTACTTTTTCAAATATTTGAATATATTTATTTCGCACAGTGAATCAAATGATTTTCATGATGAGTTCTGAAAACTTTACAGCGCAGAGGACTTACTCTTTGATCAGGGCCTCTCCGATTCTCGCGTCTGTGGATGGATAAAACGAGTTAGTGATGGCTACTTTCACTTTAATTTACACCTTTTAATGACACAGGGCAGCGTTCAACCTCGGGTTAAAAGAAAGGTCACGATACTGTCACTGTGGTTTATACAGCAAGACGACAAATACTTAGCACAAATAGGATTATTAACTTTGAACAGACTGGAACAGAGGTCGTAAAGTACTCTTTGAAGCTCACCCGACATGCCGTTTCCTTCACACTCCATGGTTCAACGTTAAATACAACTCTGAAACACTTCTAAGGTTAGAGAACCTCTTCTTCCCTTCTTTACTGACTGGATCTAGTGATTGAAACGCTTTTATCCGGTTAATAAACAATATATAGAAAGTGAAAAACTTCTCTGTGCTGCCGGGAAAACCAGCTGTCCCTCACTCAATTACTTCCGTGTTGAAACTTCTTCTCAGATCCGCTAACCCGGGCCCTTTCTCAATATGCGTTCTTGTGTGGACTTATGTTCTCATGGACTCGTGAAACGTCATCAGTTACAGCCCGAGTACTGTTCCAATTCTAAAGTCCGCATCTGGCCGGGAACGCTGATAATATCCGGAAGTGACTCGCCCCGCCTATTTTACCGGGCATGCATCGGAGCAGGCTCGTCTGTTCTTGTGAGAGCCCATATCCCAGAATGCATTTCACTTCAACAACAGGCAACAACGACAGAGGAAAATAAGCACATCTGTAAGTCGAAGTTTATAAATACTTCTATATTTAAGTAACGGAATGTAATTTTTGGACTTTTTCAGACGATAAGTTAGTTGTTTAAGTAACATTTCTGCGGGTGGTTTGTCAACATTCAGCCCTCGTAACAATTAGCTCCGTGGATGTGGGAGATGTGAGGTAACGCACCGTCAGACCCTCCAGCATCGGCCGGTCAGCCTTATCTCATCCTCTAGTGACCAGCCTGTTTTTAGCAAGTCTTCTGTTAAAAGCTCCGCTGGTTTTCACGTCTCCGTAGCGGTTAAACATGAGATATATACATAATGTACTATAACGAGTCTTCATAAGTTTTAATGTGGGATCAGAGACTGATGTTGTTCTCCGGTTACGTCTGTTTGAGGACAGAGTTTACATTCTAAGTTGTGTCTGTATCCACAGAGTGCAGCTTGTTTGTTGTGCATTCAAACTAACGATGTTTTAATTAAAGGACATGAGGAGACCGTCATCGAGACTCTAAACCGGCAGCAGGACTTCAGCTTCAAAGACACTCTTATGCTCTGACTTCTAATAATAATAAATAAAAATTCCACTAATGAATGAATCTATATTTCTCTATCTATATCTCTCTCTATGATATTTAATGTCTAGTCAGCTGCTGGTATATGCTTGAAAATGTTTCAATTTATTGCATTGTTTGAAAATGTTAATATAATTGTAGCACCATTGATCCCTGCATCATAGATATTAAGTACTATGTTAATCACTAATGATGTCACCTTACTAACTGTAGCCTCCATGATCACCGTATCATAGATATTAAATACTATGACGTAAATCACTAATGATCATGTCATCTATCTTACGATATGTAGCCTCATTGATTACTATACTTTATACAGACAATACTATGAGGTTAATCACTATTAATATACAGACACAGAAGAGGTTCAGCTACATCACCAATTTAATTATTAGTGATGTTTGTGTATTTAACTGTACAAGGACTACTACACTTGATGTTTGAGTAACAAGAAGACAAACAGTAGGTGTGTGTGGAATGTGTTACTATCCGGTAAAATATTAATTGTTCATCTTTATGAAACCATTATAAAGCCATTGCAGTGTGATGTAATACAAAAGCCCTGAATTAAACGTTCACCTCAGTAATGTTTTTTGTTTCTTCCATCCAATATGGATAAATATTAGATCAGTGTAATCCAGTAAAGTTCACCACAAACTACAGCTGCTCCTCTTCATCTGCTTTAAAAAGATGTTGGACTGTAACAACTCTGATCCGATCCATTGAGATATTTTTCCTAATTATTTAATGATTACATATATTTATTGATCAATATTATATATACAATTTCTCATTTTAAATAAAAATGAAAAAAAGCTTGATAATAGTAAAATAATTAGCAGTCAGAAACATTAAAACGTATTAGCAGGACCAACTGACGTGGTGACGTCATCAAGTCAGCTGCTGTTCCAATTGCGGAAATGACCGTTCTCCGTTCTCCCGGACCCGTTAGGACCATAGACATGTATAGAAAGGCTAGATGGCTTACCGGCGCTGAGAGCCAATGGGACCCGACGACGTCACACGGCGGCCATCTTAGGACAGGACCGCTCGTCCAGTTATAACATTAAAGTCTATTGTGCATGTAGTGCCTTTCCATGTCTATGGTTAGGACTCCCGAGTCTATTCTCGCGGGAACGCAAGTTCTTTTTCGCCGCTTAGGTATTGAAAACTCTCTGCTCTGCTTTGCTGATTCGATTCTTTTTTTCACATTGTACTATATTTAACAGTATCAAAGTGACACAAATCAGAAGCATTAGTTTGCAGTATCATACTGTATTCGTGTTACATATGTACTATATTCGTTTAAAGAAGCTGTCTTGTTATATTGTGTCAAAAAAGCGTGAAAATGTACATAACATAATGGTACGTTTTATTTTACCAACGCGAACGTTGTTTTATGTTGGGTGTTATTTTTTTATGTTTTCATCCAAGTGCTTTCTTTTGCACTATTGCATATAGGGTCGTTCAGTGCAAAAAAATGAATGTTGTCATTATGCTTACAATGAAGGATCGCTCGATTTTATCACCACTTGGCCTGGTAGGCGGTGCCGTAGTGCTCACACTCAATTAAACCTTAGAGATCTCTTGCTGACGGTGCGAATGTGAGGAAAACAAACTTATATTCTTGTCGCTCTATGATTGCGTCATCAGCTTGCGGAAACGGTGCATCGGCGGTTCCGTGCATGCTTGCTGCAGCGACAGTGAAAAGGTTTTGCTTGGATACCAGAGCGGGTTTTAACGTTTTTTCATCACTATGTCGTCTCTCCTGAAGGTCGACCGCGACCTGAAGAACAGGGTGAGTTTTCGATTCACCCGTCCGACTCCTTGGAGACACATCGGGCCTGGACCTCATACATCCACGGCCTGGACACAGAGCTCTACCCGTCCAATCGGGTTTCTGTTACTAGAATACCTGCACGTGGTTAACGTTAAAACCCTACAAGGATCACGTGGGCCACTGAAAACCGACGCATATGTTAGCGGCCTCGTACTTTGAGTTAAGGAGAAATTAAGTTATTAAATCAATGCGTTATTTGTCATCCAGATTACCGAGGGTTCATCGACATTCACAAAACTTGATTGATAATGGTTATTTTCAATAACTATAATTTGCAAAACGGCACGTTTTCTAGCCATATATCGTACAAATAACGTTGTATTACATAAGTACATTGTATCGCCATTTTTTATTTTCAGTTAATTACATTTATTTTATTTTTTTGTTTATCTGAACAATGCATTTAAAATCGTTTGACAATAATAAAATGTACCATGTACATATATCCACCGACTCTAGTTTAGAGTTTTCAGATAAAGACAATAGTTTGTGTTATTCCTTTAAACAGGTACTTATTATCCATTTATACATTGTAATAAAACTCATGATTCAATCTCCATGTATGTATCCATGATTTGAAAGGCAAGAAATGATTATTGATGAAACCAACAGCATTGCTATCCTATAGAATATTATATACACTTTTACTGTAACACATTCGTAGTAGGTTACAATGCATTTAATACAATGGTTTGAATTGGAGTAGAGTTGGGTTGAACCATCTCATCAAAGGATGACTGATGGTGTGAACTAAAGCAGCAAGTTTAATCCCATGGTTACTTTTAAAGAAAAAGGATGGTTGTAGTGTGTCTACGTGTGCCGTTGTACAAATGACCTCACTCCCTCCTGGGGCACACTAAAGCCCTACGTTTGACGTGGTCTCCTTTCTTCCACTAATGGCAATGTTGAGATGGATTCCAAAACATCAGATCTACATGCTGTTTATTGTCACCATTCCAACAGTGGACACCTACACAACGCTACCCACCAAACAGGGACACTGAAGGTGGTTTACATCGAGATATAGTCCAACTAGATTCAGTGTTCCAAAGGTTCTGCTCACCTCCACTCGCCATCAATCCTTCACACAATGCTATATCCCAAAAGGAATATAAACGAGTTCTAACTGTCCGTCAATCTGTTTACAGGTGGAAACATTCCGGGAGCAGATTAGCAGTGAGGTGAGTACATCTTCTCTGGTTCAGTCCATGCCCTCTGTTGGCGTGGTCAGCAGTAGCAGGTGTTCTCTCTCTCTCTCTTTGTGGCTGTAGGCCGAGCACCTGGTCGCCAGCTTTTTTCCTAAAAAGCTCCTGGAGTTGGATCAATTTCTCAAGGTGAGTGACGGAGTCCTTGTTTGACAATTGAAATGGAGTTGTAATTGTACAGATTCTGGTACGCCCAATCATGTAACTGGACTGGGCAGGTTAAAGAAAACACTGCAGCAAATGCTCTCTGGGTTGTTTTCATCTCAATACTGTACTGGGAGGTCAAACACTGTTTTTATCCATGCACTAGAGCCCGATGGGGTGTATTTTACCGTGTGAAACGGGATTACTCGTGTATTAAAAACTCATTTCTATGCACATTTGTATGTAAAAGGGTGCCCCTACACATCTTAGACCACAATGTCTGCAGTTCAAATATTTATCATCTCTCCCCCTCATTTCCTGTCTTGTTTGTACTATCTCAAAGAAAGGTGTAAAAAAAAAAAGGCGCTTAAAATGCATATAATTGTAATCTTTTGTAAAATGTCAACCTCTCCCATGTGGTCTGTATCCAGGAGCCTATTCTCAACGTGAAAGACCTGAAAGAGATTCATTCAGAGATTAAGTTCACAGTCCCAGAGCCGATTCTCTTCACCAACAGCCACGATGCCGTGGACGTGGTGAGTGTGCACTACGTTCAAAGTAGTCATGTAGCTGGGTGACCCACTTGGTAGTGATGGTCAAATGAAAAAAGATGCTACTTGGTTGCATTATGGGGGCGAGGTTTCCAAAACAAGTTGGACAATGTCTTCAGTGAAAACTTTGTCTGAAGCCCAATATTTCTGACAATGAAAGCGCGTCTAAAACTAAACCAAAAGTAGCACGACTAGTTGATTCTCAACACACGGATACTTGCAGGCCAAACAGATTCTGGATCCATATGCTGTAGGTACTAGGATAAGAAACCAAATGTGGGAAAATTTGCGCGACGACAAAAGAGCATAAAACCAGTTTGAAAAGGTGCCACCTGTAGATGTCAATGACTATGATTTTATAAGGTGCTGTCCATCCAAAGTGATGGCAGGTGAGGCATCAACATAAAGAATACTGGGGGGATCCTCGTGGATCCTGACACTGAGTTGGCCACCGTGTTCCTACACTCCCCTGAAAGTACGGACTACCTCTAGAGGCTATTAGTGTTTTTTTTGTGTTGGCCATTATATTTCTCTTACACCGATCACATGGGCTAACTTTCCTCTACCGGAGCACAACAATCACAGCAAAAAGCAGTTTTTCTCTGTTCTGTGATCTTAAAGTTAATCCATTAACACTGATGAAACATTTAGCTTCCACCATGCTGTCATGTTACACAGTTACAAGTCATTTGAAGATGGATTTGGTTCCTGTTTCTATTACTTTTCATTATAGTCATTAACTTTGTATACAGTACCTAGAACATTTTTGGAAGGGAGGCTTGGTTGTTGATTAAATCCTGAAATGCCTCAAATCAGCCAATGGCATTATTCCATTTAATCAAGTCAAAACGACTTACTCTGTTGACGAATGAAAGCTCCCTGACAATCTTTTGTAGTTGTTGATACTTCTCTGTGTGGACAAAAGTGATGCTTCTAGCACACCTAACAATGACATGTCTTCATCTGTAGAATTCCAAGAAGAGAAAACTAGAAGACGGAGTTGCGGATGAGAGCTGGCAAGGTAAAAACTAAACACTGTTTTCTTTGTTCACCGTTGTATTATATACATTTTTTTTAACGTTTATTTTCCATGAATAAGTTGTATTGCCCAACTCTGGCAGTTTAACCACAGCTGCTTGAATTCATTTCAATGAAAACGTCAATTTAGCAGTGGTGCAATAAAAGCCTGTTCAGTCTGGCTTTGGAGGTCCCAGACTGGAACACCGTTGGTGTGCGTATGCACTAAATAGGAGTGAAGAGTATTCCGCTTTTTTGGAGACCCTAGATGAGGTCCTGATCCTGAAGACTCCTGCAGGGGTCTCCAGAGTCCTACTGGGAGATACTGTAGGTGGAGAGATTATATCTCCACCCTGGCCTGGGAACGCCTTGGGATCCACCAGTCAGAGCTGGTAGATGTGGGAAAGGGAAGTTTGGGGTCCCCTGCTGGAGCTGTTGCCCCCCACGGCCCCACGCTGGATAAGCTGATAAGTGAAGCGTGATTTGTAACTGCATGTTGTGTTTGGTTCCAGGTGGAACCAAAACCCTGACGGTGCCAGAGGGAATGTTGAAATGCAACACCAAGCTGGTGGACCTGATTGAACTAGTCAAACCTGAGATAAGGACATTGATTGAGAAGTGTAACACAGTAAGTGTGCCCCCAAACTCCCACATGCAGACGCTCGCTCATCGATTGGGCGGTTTAGAGGATGTCACTCTGCGTCATCAGCGCTACAGCCATTCTGCTTTGAATCGGTTTCTCTTGTCTGGTATCACCAAACAATAAACTATCATCGTACTTTTTCATACGCCACAACTGATCACCTGACCAAATGGCCGTACCTGTTTGGGCAGATGGGTTATGCGTCAGTGGGAAGCTTTTAACATGAAGCAGCAGCATGATCATTTTAAATGTAAAGCAAACAATGATACATTTGATTTTTATAAGGCTTTAAAGGCCCTTAAGCTGCTTAACATGAGAAAAAAATGAAGGACAGACACCGTAGTCGTTGTGGGTGCGTTCTATCTACTGGTCTGTATGCACGCTTGTGTTGGGTCGGAACTGACTTTTATTTCTTTTCGCTCTTTTACTTTGGGGGGGGGGGGGGGGGGAGCAAACACTGCCGTGTGAAATCTTTTAAGGAGATTTCTATCTATGCTACAGTATTAAGCCATTTGGCATCATCTCTGCTCTGTCAGGTGAAGATGTGGGTCCAGCTGCTCATCCCCAGAATAGAAGATGGAAATAACTTTGGAGTCTCCATACAGGTAAGTCCTCCCTAACTGCGTTATCCGTAAAAATATGTTGTACATAATGGAGGTGAAAATGTATCATTGCATGCATTGGTTGGTAAAATAAAGGCCAATTACTGAAGTTTAGTTTCATTCAGCTAAAACCAAATGTCCATAGATATTTCGTGGTGGGTTTAGGTTCTTAACTCGAGATTTCAGTCAACATATTGTTGTATTATAAATATGCATGTAACTTGTGACCTTCTGGGTCAAGAGGCTGGGCTGTTGTCCTGTCCAGAGTGAGCGTTGGTAATTAGTCAAGATTTCTTCAAAATCGAAGCGTTGTCGCGGCCTTTGTGAGTCCTGAACGAAGGTTCCACCTGAGAAGAATCCTGCACATGGAGATGGTCGCTTGTGGTCTCTTCAGTAAGGTGTCCAGGTCTGCAATAGCTGTTGCTCTCTAAATATTGACAATAAGTCGAAGTTATGGTCAGGCAATTTGAAAAAATAAGATTTACAATTGAGGGTATTTATTTTTAGACTCTGATTTGAACGCTCTTTGCTCATAAAATGAGAGGTCATTCTGAATTTTTGGGTCAAAACTGCTTCAACGACAGCCTTTTTTATTTAATGAATAGATGAATAAATATCATCTGATTTCATGTGTTTTTCCCCCTGCTTTAATCCTTGATGTCTTAAATGTTTACATTTTACTATGACAGTCTGAACACACATGTGCATTTCTCTTTGTTGACTTTCTTTTACTGGTTATCCCATTTTTAAAGTCAGATTGCAATGACTTGTGGGTATTTCCCTTGGGCTGAATCAGCATCCAATGCTGTCTGAGAGCCCTCGACCACTCAACGATTGCATGAGACTGCAGGTTGGGATTGGGCCAGGGAGTACATGCTGTTTCTGCAATTCCTATGTTGGCCTCTGGGGAGCAGCACTCACGTGCTCTGTCGGTTCGGTCTCATAACAGAGGAATGTGTCTGCAGTGGTTCCCAAACCTTTAAAGATATCAGAACATTGAAGGCCCCCCGCTTCCCTTTTCAATGAACTCAATTATAATATAAAGTTTATAAAATATTTATTCTTCAAAAAAATATTTTTACCTATTACCTCACTTTTCCTTTTGAGATTTTTTTCATCTGATTATGTTTCTTTTTTAATAGAATTCTTTTAATGGACATGAATCATGTCTAAGAGAAAGTGTGTGTGTGTGTGTGCGCTAGGTAGAACATACGTGGTTATGTGCAATCATGTGTTCCAGTTCAGATCTCTGTCCGAACCACATGGTCCGCCCTTTACATTCCAGGTTTGTCATACACAAATCCCTATGTGATGATGTACACAAACTAGTACAAGTTGATGAATAAAGTACACAGAGAGAAGATGGATATATGCAGGACCGACAGAAATCCAAACATGGTGCTGCAGTGAAATTAGGCAAGCACTCAACCTGTAAACACAGGAGCAGGAGCAGAAGCAGATGTTGAACCAGAGGGCCTCCGGTCACACACAGTGTGTCATTTCTCAACATAGTTGAAATGTATACTTATATTTATTTCTACTTGAGACTAGTCAAGAGATTATAATATTACATGGGAAGTTATCAATCCCAACATGGAGGAGACAAAACAGGAGATGTCATATGACCTGCTATTTCACACATAGCAATGATCTGATTACATGATTTACTTGTGACTTGTTTCTACAGTGTTAAACTATTAAGCATGAACTGCTGAATGACCAACTTTAGCGATCAGTGTCCAAACCCACAGAGACCTGACTCAATTGAATTAAATTCATTTTATTTTGTGTAGCCCAAAATCGCAAATCACAAGTCTGTACACATGCAACATCCTCTGTCCCGAAACCCTCACATCGGCACAGGAAAAACTCCCCAAAATATGAAAAAACCCTTACAAAAAATAAGTTCATAGTATGTATCTAAAAATGGAAATCGGAGGGAGAAGTCTTTATTTTTGTTTTATAAATAAAAAAGTGAGATGAACATGTATTTCCGGTAACTGCTTATGAATGAGTGATTAATGAAACGGGAAAAGTATCATTTTTAAGACGTTTGTGTCAACGTGTCACATTAAATCAGTGTTCATGTTCACCATGTCCCTTTGTCTCCCATGTGTCTGTAGGAAGAGACGGTGGCAGAACTGAGGACGGTGGAGTCCGAGGCCGCATCCTACTTGGACCAGATCTCCAGATATTACATCACGAGAGCCAAGCTCGTCTCCAAAATTGTCAAGTACCCTCACGTGGTGGGTGGACCGCATATCAGCGGCTCTGGTAAAAAAACAGCCTGGTGGTTTGGGTGTTTTAACAGTCAGTGTTTCTACTTGGCAGGAGGACTACAGGAGGACCATAACAGAGATTGATGAAAAGGAGTACATCAGTTTGAAAATCATTGTTTCAGAGCTCAGGAATCAATATGTGAGTTTGTCTAATTGAACCCTGTCAGTGAAACCAGGTCATTATGTCTTCCATTATCAAGTTATCAGTACTCCTATGTTAAATGATATATATTAACCAGAAAGTGTAAGTGTTATCCGTTGGTTGCAGTCAGATCACATTTATTATTAGCGTGCGTGTTTGTTTGGTTTAACGTTTATATATTTCTGCTCTTTGCTTCCAGGTGATTCTCCATGACATGATCCTGAAGAACATTGAGAAGATCAAGAAACCCAGGAACAGCAACGCTGAAGCTCTTTACTGACAACTCCTACAATACACGCACGCACGCACACACACACATAAACGCACACACATATGCATGTGTGTGCAACATCTGAGCTCAGTCAAACAATACTGACCAATGTTTTGAAGTACCTGATGGTTTTGGGGTTTTACAACCTTAAAACGATTCATGACGTGTCAAATACGATGCTGTGTGTAGACTGATGGTGTGCTGATATTCAGTATTGAAAAGTTTAAATAAAACGGTGCTCACTATTTAGTATGTGAAACCGTAGTGAGCTGTAAACATGATCCAATTTAAAGGAGGCCATAAGAATGCATGAGCAGGTCACATACACGTTCACACATCTCCATTTCTCTCTATTTTCGTCCTCAACAGTAATCAACGTGCTTTCCAATAGTCAACCTTTACTTTGGCCCTTCCACTCGCTCTGGAGTCTGGCCAGGGACTATAACCCTGTCACAACTCCCACCGGAGGATCTGTAGGTCCCTTCGTGGGATTCATCATCTGTTTTTTAAATGTTTTTTTAAATCCTTTTGGCTCCATGTCCCAAAGCCTCTACTCTGATAGGATGCAGAGCGCCTCCCTCCAGGCTTCAGATAACAGCTGTAGTTCTGTAGCTTTAGTGTTGTAGTTATTCTGACTTGCAGAAATTTGACTGTACAGTTTATAAAGACATAATGGAGGACTCGCGCTTCTTCATTTCTCCCCCTGTCCACTCGACTTTGTTTGACCCCCAAGCTTCAGGCTGGCAGAGAGCAGTGTGAGGTGGTGTTCTTCAATGGGAGTGAAATGGCTGGACCCAAACTCTATAATGTGCCTCTATGCATCTTTAGCAGGCTTGAATTGGAAACACATGTCTTGTCAAATGGTTTAATATTCCCAACTAGAGTCTCTGGTTTCTTCCCGTTTAATCTAGAGTCTACAGTTTCCACCGGATCTATTGTGATGTAACAATGTTTTGTATTTTGTTCACCTCATGGAAGCCTGGTGCGTTTTAAAGAAACCTTTTGCAACTTGATTGTGCAATGAAGATAACATGGTGAAGTTTAGGGACTGTCTTTAGTGCATGCAAATTGTGATTTGAGTTTTTAAGCGTACAAAGGGATAAAGGAACAGACCAGGTAACGGCTGCTGACATGTCCAAAAGTCTAGTTCAAAGTAATAGCTTTTGAAAGAATTGGAATGCAAAGCACATAGCCATCAGTGAAATGGACAGGCCTCTTGCTTTTAATTAGATTAAACTCTCGACATGTGCAATCTGGAGCGTCTCTGGTGTCCAGTGTCCCTATGCAGTAAACGCTGTCTAAAAAGAAAACAGACAACCCGTATAACACACAAGTGTCTCGTTGCAATTCAATGGCCACAGCGGGACATTTTGAACTGAGCCTGACCACCGAAGCCATCGCAAAATAAGCCATAAAAACACCGTGCGTACAACGCATGTTGTAAAAAAAGTCAATGTGAACAGCAATTGTACATTATCACTGAATAATGCACACCCCGTGACTCACTCTCAACCAATCAGAATGCTGCATTTCATCTAGCCGTGTTAAAATCAGCGATACACAACGTTTGGTGTCTTATACTATTTTGTGCTGAAAGGCAGCTATTTACTATTTATAATTTCGGTAACCGTATTATAAGAGCAATAAGGTACTCGAGGCAGCGCTTTATCTTCAATAATGTTAGTTTGAGCGTTGTGGCCCTTCGTACCTTATTGCTTAAATAAATAGAGCCTCTAGTAAAATAAATAAACCCCTATGTCTAATGTAAACACTGTAGTAGTCCTGCTTTTAGCATCGTACATGCTTACAGTCACATCTGTTTCTGTAAAACTGGACCAGCTACTAGAATTCTATAAAACCCACATAATGCGGTTCGCTCAGAATAATGGACGTGGCTACTTTTGTCCTGTAGTTTCATATGTGATGTTTAGGATGTACCTGTGCCGAGGCATTACTAGGTAATGTAACATAAAATTCATTCTTGGTGTTGGAATCCTAGTGGAGGGTTTAAGAGTGAACTCTCAAGACGTCTCTGTGTCTTTCATCACGCATTCGTATCTTTTTCTGAGACCCATGCATTAAACTTCTCGGGCAATAGCAGCCATTTCACCAGCACCTGCTTCTTGCCGCTGCAGATTTTTGCAGATTCCTTTTACTACTTACTTTTTATCTATTATTATTGTACTTTTATTTACTTATTACTGTTGTTTTTATTACCATGTATCTTTTATCCACTGTTCACTTTTCATGCCGCTGTCGTGAACGCAAAGCAAAGGACCAGACTTGAGACTTTAATCAAAGCAATATGACAATGTTTATTTGTGACAGGAGTATTCAGTCCTGCAGTCATACGTGCACGGACCTGTTTCAATCTGTCTAGTGTCACGACTACCTGGCTCACAGTAGCAGTGACATAGGGGAGACCACACAGTTGTTTAGTTAAATCAAATTATAATTTATTCAAACGTCATTTCCTACGACGAAATCATAACTTTCATTAATAAAGGTGTGTAATCAGTAAATGAGAAACCAAAAAGGTGTAGTGCGAATCTGCAAAGTGTAACCTAGGCGTCGTGAAAGAAAAAGCAAAGAACAGCAAGAAGTGCTGCTGCCATCCTGGACGACCGAGCAGCGACGCACAGCCCAGAGCCGAGTAGAGTCGAGAGGGGACGAGAGCGAGCGAGCCAGTGGTTCTCAACTTGTCTGGCTCCGGGACCCACCTTTACCCCTTAACGACAAGCCGTGACGCGTTCTAATTGCCGCGCTGACGGAAAACATGGACCGACGAGCCGGAAAAAAAACTCTGCTGCATTACAAAAAGTCCCTTCAAAATATTATATATTATTATACAATTAATTTTCCCATGCAAAGGCCCGCGACCCTCTACAAACGGGTCCGCGACCTACCAGTTGAGAAACACTGCCCTAGGCGATACTAAGATTTGCGCCCTCCCACCTACGGCCACTTTGACCCACTTCCATTCCATGTTATCATTCTGCTATACATTATAGGTACACTATGTTGTTTGTATTATATTGTACATTTATATTTGATAAATGTACTACAAGCAAATATGATGGTGAATATTTTAATTTTTAGTAACTTTGGCCAGACAGGGTTGGCCAGTCAGCAGGATCAATCGGTTCTTCCCTGATGGACTCATGGACATCAGAACTTGTTGTGGGGGAGAAAGTGTCTGCAGGCTGTAGTGCAGAATCAGGGCAAGTTATGTCTGTTGCTCCTTCACCTGAAGGCAAATACATACAATTGATGTTCATCTATTAATACAGATACATTATGACAATAGGCAATACAATGACTGATTTTTTCTCTTGGTCATATGTTGAGATTTATTACTGATCTTGTGAGTTATACGACAGGCAGTAATTGCATCTAAAAAAAAAATTCTTCTGTTAACAGGATCAGTAGTGTTTTAGAGTAAACAATTATTCAAAAATTTGAATTAGGTGTAAATAAATTATTGTTTTGTAAGTGTAAAGTCAAATAAAGATTATTAAATAGATTACCTGCTGCATGCTCTGTTTCACCGGCTGCTGTGCTAGGTGTGGTCCTACATGTCTCTTCACCTGCAGCTGTATTTAAGCACAGAGAATAACCACATCAGTGAAGTTCTTTAAAATGATGAAACGATCAAGAATGGGGTAGAAAGTCGTTTACAATGAATGGAAGGGTGAGGTCATATTTTGAGTGAATTCAACTATTACAGATGATTATAGCTTTATTAATACTACCACCAATAACTATAATAAATAAAAACTTAAAAAGGTTCAGAGAGAGGTGAACCTGGGGATCAGCTGAGCTTTGTTCAGGAGGTGAGTGTCTCTGCATTACCATAAATACAATCCAGACAACATATTGTGTGGAATGCATATATATACCAGATTGTACATTAAGAGAATACCATTTGTTAGTAATGATATTAATACATTTTATTGAAATAGCGCTTTACATGGTACTCAAAGACATTTTAAAGTAAAACCAGTACATATATAGCACAGATAAACAATAAAACCAACAAACAAACCAGGCATAATAAATGCAATTAAAAACAGTTACTATCGGGTAAAAAAAACTAATCTGAAGAGAATGCCTCGACATTAATGATTTGAGGCCTTTGTCATTTGGACAAGTAACGTTATCAGCGTTTCACTTGTCTATGAACAAAAGTCCGGGTACAGCTTAATCATTTTCATTTATTTGGGCACCTTTCCCTTTGACAACGCAGATGAGTTGTAATATTGTGCAAATAATATAGGTAACAATTAAGGTGTTTGTAAAAAGAAAGACAATTTCTGATATTTAAGTACCTAGCGTTAAATTAAACCGGTTTAAATTATGCGAATAATGGCTTGCTTGCTAGGAACGAAGCTGTTGACGCTGGCTAACGTTAGCTAACGTCACTTGGTCAGCGGACTTTCTGAACGTTCCTTTTGCACTTTGACTTGAACACGAACTTTAAACCTCTTGTGAAAGCAAACTGCTGAGAACGAAATCTTTGAGTTTTTGACTGCTGGACGGAATCTACTGGATACGAATATTGTTGGAGAAGTGAACGACTACATAACATCTTTTGTGGAGCACAGACGAGGCTGAAACAGGCCCTCAGGAGCGGCGGAGCACCGAGGACGACCACCTGCTGAAGGAAGTTGGCTGTGATTGGAACCTTCCGTGTTCAAGTAAGACAACGTTTTGATTCTTACATCCTTAGAAGGATCCCCAGGTTATACATGACTAAGACACATTGAGTTTAAAGGTGAAAGAAATAAGATTTGATGGACAAAGACACTCAGTCGAGGATTTCTCCGTGTAAAATGATTATTGGAGGGGCGGGATGTGTTACATCTCGCGGGACATCTCTGGGGCGTGTCAACAATTAGTGTAGATGTTTTAAAACACTGTTATTTTGGTTTGAGGGTAACAAATCGTCGAAGATTAACATTGGAATTTGTGAAAAAAGATGGCGCTGAGAACGCCATGGAACGCTGAAATAAATGTTTTTATTTGGAAACCACCGGGTCCATAGAGACGGTTGAGGTGTGACGTCACAACGTGAAGGTGTAGTCACGGTGGTTAAAACTTACTTATGAATGTATTATTATATGCTCCATACACTATTTCTCTTGATATTTAACATCGAAATGCACTCTGCTCGTGGTTGATGCATTTCATAAGAGTGAATAGAGCGATTTGTTAAGTAACCGTATAGGACTGCATGTGCGCGTGCTGCACCTCCCCCTCGCGCTGCGATGTGCAACTCATAGAATAAAGAGGTGATAAATTGAAGAAGGACTGGTATCAGGAAAACGCCCGATACCAGTTCTATATTTTACACTATATTTCACACTAGTCTGAATGTTAGATGTACTCTGTGTAGACTGTAATAAAGCTTCCTGACTGATTCTTAATGTACACACATGTAAATACATGCACATATTCATATATAGAATAAACAACTGACTCTATCTTCTTTCATATTTACACTGCCAAATCTTTCATTTTCTCATGAATGAAAAGAAAATGGTGTTGCAATATCAGACCAGGTCAGGGGTCAATTTAATAATATGACTGTCTGTTTGATTCGGTTTGATACCAGCAGCATGTGTAAGCCCTCCTTCAGTTTTTAACACTGAACCAAATGCAAACCGTTTTATTATCCTGCGTTTTCTTTTGTTAGTGTATTATTTATTGCATGACATCTACTTTGAATCCACTTTTAATGCAATATGTGATGTGAGAAATGACCATGATGTGCATCGGTGATCTGAGGGTTGTGTTGTTGTTTATTTACCCTCAGATGGCCCGACGGTGCAGCTACACCAGCGTCCAGATCCCGGACCCTAACCGGCCCGGGATCCTGCGGACCATCCTCAGGATCAGAGGACCAGCCTCCCTGATCGGCACCTCACCTGGGCCGTCTCCTCCCTCCTCTGGTACCTTCTCCTTTCCCTCTTCTTCAAGCTCCTCCTCTAATTCTTCTGGCTCCTCTTCTAGTTCTTCTAGCTCCTCCTCTAATTCTTCTGGCTCCTCTTCTAGTTCTTCTAGCTCCTCCTCTAATTCTTCTGGCTCCTCTTCTAGTTCTTCTAGCTCCTCCTCTAATTCTTCTGGCTCCTCTTCTAGTTCTCCCAGCTCCTCCTCTAATTCTTCTGGCTCCTCTTCTAGTTCTTCTAGCTCCTCCTCTAATTCTTCTGGCTCCTCTTCTAGTTCTCCTAGCTCCTCCTCTAATTCTTCTGGCTCCTCTTCTAGTTCTTCTAGCTCCTCCTCTAGTTCTTCTTCTAGCTCCTCCTCTAGTTCTTCTTCTCGCTCCTCCTCTAAATCTTTCCGTAGCATCCCCTCACTTTCCACCCATGGACAAGGTAAGTCTTTAAAGGTAAGTCCCCATGAACCATTATCTAAAAGGAGCTGTGCTAGAGTGGAGTGCGTATACCAGTTAAACAGCCGGTGGTTTAAAAGAGCCACTGGTACTCCAGACATTAAACCTTTGCCTAAGCCTCCTCAGGGACCCGGGGAACCATCGCAGGTAAGTCCCCCTAAGCCTCCTCAGGGACCCGGGGAACCATCACAGGTAAGTCCCCCTAAGCCTCCTCAGGGAGGAGGTAAGTCCTGGTGAGTATCGGCCGTTATGGGACCAGCCTGAGCCAGATTGGGTGGTAGATATGAGGGTTTATCTAGAGTGGAGAGACCAGTTTGACAGCTGGTGGTGCAATAGACGCACTGATGCTCCAGGTATTATTAGGAACCATAATCCAAATAAGAATGTTTATTCGTTTGAAAAGAATTTATCTGAGTTTGAAATTACTTACATGAAGTAAAATGATTTACATGTTTACATTCATTTTTAAGTTTCATCATGCTGTATTTTTTGTATTAAGTTGTATTTATTTGTATGTTTTTATTTGATAGTATTTCAGTAATAATACACTTTCAATCCTGGAAGACAGCTCCAGAAACCTGCTCAACCTCCAGCTTGGTCCAGATCCAGGCCTGACACCTCCATCCTTCAGTCTTCAAGAAGTCTGCAGTTCCTGAAACGCCATCTCTGGTCCGTGCCGTTGACCTGAAACTCACCTCCACTTGGCTTAACATCTACAATCTTCCGGTAAGCTGCAGGTGCCTCCTCCATCTGTATTTTACTTGCAGACGGCTTCAGTCTTAAAGTCCACCTCTAGGTTCTGGCAGTGAACTGCAGGAGCCTCCTCTGCCTGCATTTCACTGGCAGACACCTATAGGCCAAACCACCTACTCTTAGTCTCTGGCAGTACACTGCAGGTGCCCCCTCCACCTCGAGTGTGTGGTGGGCAGCTGCATTTTAGACCTCTACATACAGCCTCTTTTAGCAACTAAAATCCTCCATCCGTCAGCCCTCCAAAGCCACCTCCATCCCTGGCCTGCACATATCATCCTGGAAGTCAGCTTGTGAAACCTTCTCAACCCTTCTTCTTGTTCCAGCTCCTGGCCTGAGCCTTCAGCCGACACCTTCATCCTTCAGTCTTCAAGCAGTCTGCAGTCTTCCTAGACCGCCATCTCTGGTCCGTGCCGTTGACCTGAAAGCCACCGCCAAGAGATCGTCCCTTCTATGACCGTCGGTCAACCTGCTGGACTTCGCCTCACCACACTTCGGGCCCCCTGACACGCCTGTATCTCGTGGGTCAAGGATTCTGTGAAGGGCCCACTCCTGGAACCAGAAAGTCGTGGACTACTGGTGTTTTTCCGTTTTGTGGTTTTTGTTATCTGACTCAACAAAATAAACCTTTTTGTTTTACCCCAACTGATCTGGTCTGCGTCTTGGTCCTGTCTGAGGTAACCGTGACAGTTATGTCCCAGGAAGCTGTGGTGAAGGAGCTCAAATTATGTTTTTATTAAGTAGAGCCTTAATGTCTCTCACTGGTGCCTTTGGACCAGATAATATGTCCACCCAGTCAAACAGGTTGTTGAAGGTCAAGAAGCTACAGCTGTGTATTACTGTTCTACCTCTTCCTCGAAAGGCCTATACAGATTAACTCTGGGTTTGTTGTCATACAGTCATCGAATGTTTAGTTTGTTATATCTATAAGATGCTAAATATACTGTACATGTCAATGATTATACTTATAAATATATTCAAAAGTCAGAATTTATTCTTTCTACTGACGGATGTATAGCTAGAATTATCTTGGATTGGGAATCATTTCTTATTTTCTTAGATTCTTTCAATAAAACTGTTGGTAAACAAAACCACATCTCCCTTCTATGGATAAAATCTGTGTGCCTTAAAAATACTCAAAACAGTAACTCGAGTCTCTATTTCCAAGATGGAATTGGGTCAATGTTGATTAAGTTCTTGTACACCTTCATATGGTATATGTGGATGACAAATATTTCATTCATCAAAGATACAAAGATTAGCAGCTGCTTACTGTTTCTTTTTAGTCGAGTGAAAGCAACACCCTGCATGATCACTCAAAAGAGGACCAGTAGTGGAACAAACTGAGAACATTTAAGTAGTAATATTACAGTGAAGAAATACTACATGTAGAAAAAGTGCCTACAAAATTAAGAAAAAGTCATTTGTATTATGACTTGAATAACTATTAAATACAGTGGAGTAAGAAGTACAACATATTCCTTTGGATTGTAGTAGAGGTATAAAGTAGCAGGAACTATAAGTAACACTGTCTTGAAAGGACATATTGTGAATAGAGCGGAGTCTACTTTCACACAAAAAAAGAGAGTAGCCCGGGTGTGATTCATGGGGTTGTCAATAGACAATAGAGTCTTTGGAGGGACTATGGCCAAGGGACACAGAAATTGTGAAGCAACAAAATGCAGAAAACTCCTCATTTTCATTTCAAATGCTGTTTCACTTTATTCAGAACGTCTTGCTTCCTGTCTCTATAAATGGAGGAAAACTGTAAAACACCAAGACGGGAATCAGTGGACACTAGATGACCAGACAGGGAGGACAGTGTCCAACATGACTCAAAGCTTCAGGAAAACTTGCATTTCTATTATGTGACACAGTGTTTTGTAACTGGGTGAAGATTGATATGTGGTTAACCCCTGGGTAGGACAGGAGACAGTGAGTCTCAGGTCGATATGAAGCTGCATTAGGGGAGGACTTGGACGCAGACATGACATGGTATGGATTTGGTTCAATGTGGGCCCAGGTGGTAGGTGGGGGGGTGCAAATTTTAGTATCGCCTAGGGCAGCCAATGGGCTAGAGCCGACCCTGGGTGCAGTTAGCGGGGACCGTCAGACCCCTGCAGCACCGGGCGGTCAGCCTCATCGCACGCTGCAGTGAGCAGCCTGTTCAGTAGAGTGTGCAAGAGTGTCTCAATAGTTAAGTCCTAAACGGCCCCTCATAATATCGTGAACATTTTTAAAAATACTTTTGAAACTGCAAAATGCATTTCCTGCTGAAAATGCATTGGAATGCTAAAAGCTCAAATGAATTTCAGATAATTGCTGAAAATACAAAAATGAAAAACGCTGAAATGAATTTAAGGAAATTGCTAAAAATACAGAATTTGCAGAAGCTGAAGTGAATTAAGAAAAATACAGATATAAGAAATAATGAAATTACTTTCAGAAAATGCAGAAATGGCAAAAGCTGAGATGGTTTAAAAAAATGTGTTGTAATTGTGGTACTGGTAATACTAGCAGTAGAAGAAATAGTGGTAGTTTTAGTTTCAATAGTAGTAGTAGTGTTACTAGTAGTACTAGTATTATTAGTTGTAGTACTAATACCATTAGTCACAGTAGTATTTGTAGTAGTAGTGAAAGTAATAGTATTATCATTTGTAGTAGTAATATTAGTAGTAGTTGAAGTATTAATAAAAGTTGAAATACTAGTAGTACTTTTTATTGTAGTAAGAGTAGTACTGAATATTTCAGATAGAATATTTGTCAGTGGCGGCTGGTGGATTTTTGTTTTGGTAGGGCCAGCCAATCAGTTTGAGTAAACATCCCAATTAGATTCAATGCAAAAAAGGGTATCAAACTGCGCACTGAGGAGTGAACAATTGTAAACGTGATGAGGGCAATTTTGAAGGGGACAAATGGGACCACGAAGCTCTCACCATCCCACAGATGCTCTGTATGGCACTGCACGTTTTATATGACAAACTTGTAAGTAAATGCACTATTAGACTCAGCTTATAGAGATTTGTGCATATTGTAAAACATATTCTTGCATTGTGATTTAGGGTTTAAATGCGTCTTTAGTGTAAATTTCCAGAGGAACATTAATTCCCTCTGCTCACTTTTAAGGCAAAGTATCAAATGTGTTTATTTCAAAAGAAGAGTTCAGCATTTTCTGCTTTCTTCACAAAAATGAGTGGATTCCAATCTCTTTTTGGTAGGTACGGTGCACCTATAGATCTTTTGTGGCTCATGAAACTCTTTTCACTAACAATGGTTTATTTGAAGACTTTGAGTCAGGATTTAGATCATCAGATCACAGAGACAGCATTGGTAAAAATGATGATTTATACCTTTGACACCATGGATTATTGCATTCTCATGCACAGACTAGAATTGATTTGGGCTTAAAGAAACGGCCCTCAGCTGGTTTGAGTTTTTATCAAATCGATTGCAGTTTTGGATTGTAAACAGTGAAACCTTGATGACTACCAACAGTTGTCCTGGAATTCCACAAGATTCTGTGCTTGCACAAATTGTATTTACCTTATATATGACTGCTATTTTGCACCTGTTTAATATATAACAATCAGGCACTTCCTGTTTCAAAGTGATGTAAAAATATTAGTTCATGAATGTGTTATTTCTAAGCTAGATTAATGTCCTTTATTATGAGTCTGCTCTTATAATCTTCTCCAGGTGATTCAAAATGCTGCAGCACTTGAACTAAGAAAATGGATCATATTGTATTGGCTTCTCTCCACTGGCTCTTGTTAAATCAAGAATAGAATTTAAGGTACTTCTCCAAATCTCTAAAGAACTTGGTGGTGAGGCACCGTATTATCTAAAGCAACTTATACCACCACATTGCCCTACCAGAGAGCTGCGTTCCATAAATTGTGAGTTACTTGTGGTTCCAACAGTCTTATAAAGTAGAATAGAAGCCAGAGCCTTCAGTTATTAACCTCCTCTTTTCTGGAACCAGCTTGCACTTTCAGTGTACAGATGTTAAAGTCATCTGAGGCAAATTTGTAATTTGTGATTTTGGGGTAGACTAAATAAAATCATTTGAATTTATTTGCACTTATTTTTAACTTTTAACTCTTATTTCTTTATTTGTAAACTAACCCATAGACTCATATTCTAACCCATAGCATTATATTTTATTCTTCTTCCACACTATGTTGTATTTTTGTCTGTCTTCTAGTCTAGTTAAAATTCCTTATGTGTCTGACATATTTTGGTAATAAATATTTGCTGATTCCCTCCTGAATGTAGGCTGTAAGATATGTTCTGTTTAGTAAACTGGGTCCGGCTGTTCATCATTTTGAAAATGTCTCATCCATGAACCATACGTTTTTACATTTGTGTTTGTGTCCAGAATGAACTCTTGATAAACGTGTTAGACACGTTTCAAAAGTGTTTAAAAAAAGTGTAGTTAACCAACACAGGCACAGGCTTTGTGCTAAGCTAGCTTAACAATGTGCTGTACTTAACACACAACATATGTGCCATTCCAAATGTTCTCTATAAACACGTTAGCATTCACACAAGTTTCTTGATGGTTTTGCTAAATAAACCCAAGCATTTCTCTGACAGGATTAGGGGTAACAACAGCAGTGCACAGCAAATCAGACTGAATCCTTAAACTTCATGACTCCTTCGAAACCGTGGTAGGTGAAGGGTTCAAGGACTGGACTACATGTGTCTTGATTAAGGCAGGCCATCCTATTGTTTTCACAACTGTCCTCGCTGCCTGGGGTGATGTAGACCCCATCAGTAGAGTGAATCGACGGGTCCTCGTCAAAGTAGTTGTGTGGCCGCAGAAGGACCCCGCCACCGTTGCCCACGGTTACCGTGTTGGGGATGTCCTCGGAGTGAGGGATGTGGAGGAAGCCAGTGGTCACCCAGGCAACCAAGTCCTGCAGATCCATTTACACATCATGCAAATTCCTTCAGCTTAATTATCTGAGATTTAAGTTCAATATAAATTAGTATAATCTTATTAATTTCACATAAAGGGTTCTTTGTCAACGCACCTCGTCTTCTATGCTTTCGTTGTCTTCGATGTACTTGCTGAAGTCCACAGATGGCGACCAGATGTTGTTTTGACTGTACAGGCTGCTGCTGGTCTGTTCCAAGTCTTTATGTTTGGTTACTGCAACCTTATATCTGGAAAAAAAAATAGAAGAGACGCAGAGTGAGATGGCTTTGGGTGGCCAGCAAAACCATGCCAAGATCTAAAGCTGAAAAGCTGATGTGTGTTTTCTCACTGTCACGGTTTGGGTTCTTGTCTTGTTTTATTTTGTAGTTTCATTCTGTTTTCCTTTGTAACTTCACTTCCCTCTCAGGGAACTCGAGCTGCGTAAAAACGCTGTGGGAACGCCTCTGCGTGACCGCGTCATGAAGTACGTGTGAAATCTAACCAATGGCAAGCTGGTACGTCATAGGCGGGCGACGCCAGGACCAGGACGCTATAAAGGGACCCGAAAGGCAGGACCTTTCATCTCTGTGCCTTCATCTAGTGCGTGTGAAGTTTGACTAGTAGTAATGGCTGAGCGGTATGTACAGTGTGCACCCCCTTGCACCCGTTTCATTACGGGCAGGGACTCGCACGCCTTATGCGTCGTCTGCTTGGGCGTGGAGCACGCTCAACTACCCCCTCGTCGTGGCTGAGGCCTTTTCAGGCCCTTCACCGCTGGACCCAGGCACTCGTTTCCAGCGTCGGAGGCACGCGCTGCGGGTTCCTCCACCCCGGACGAGACGCCGCTCTCACGATTCCTCCAGCTCTGAGGAGCTGGATGTGGTGAGCGTGGAGGCAGCGGAAGCTGACGTCAAGGCGCCTCATTCCCCCACTGCCGCCCAAGAACGGCTGGAGGTCCTCACCCGAGCAGCTGACAGGCTTCGTATCAGCTTGCCGGCGAATAGGCAGCAGCCTACTACAACCGGTAATCTGCAAGAACGGTTTCTGCCTTCCCGCAAAGTTCCTCCGCGCCGGTGCTTTACGTTCTTCCTGGACTTGGTGTCGGAGGTGTCGGCGTCCTGGGGGAAACCGGTGTCATCTCGCGTGTACAACCCGCGTACGGCTTTGTACTCGTCTCTAGCTGATTCTAGGCAACACGGCTATGTGAGCATGCCGGGCGCGGAGGGGGCCCTGGCGGGCCACGTTTCCCCCGCGGCCGTGTCGCTAAGGACACCGGTGCTGCCCACCAAGCCTTTGAGGACTACCTCGGCTCTGTTGGGCAAGGCTTACTCGGCGGCTGGGCAGGCGGCCTCCTGCCTGCATATGATGGCGCTCGTCCAGGCGTATCAGGCAGAGCTGCTTGCCGACGTGGCCGAGGGGAAGGTGCTAACTCCGGAGGCAGTGCCTGAGCTGCGGCACACAGCTGACCTTGCGTTGAGGGCCACGAAGAAGACGGCGAAGTGGCTACGGAGCGGCACCTGTGGCTGAGTCACTCTGGCCTCAAGGAGAAGGACAAATCCTTTCTCCTTGATGCCCCTCTTTCCCCGGCAACCCTCTTCGGAGGCGCCATTTGGGCCGTCGCGGACAAGCTCCACGCGGAGAGGCGGCGGGCAGACGCCACGTCCGTCGACAAGCCTGC
The DNA here is from genome assembly GCF_949316345.1 of Pungitius pungitius. Lineage (NCBI taxonomy): Eukaryota > Metazoa > Chordata > Actinopteri > Perciformes > Gasterosteidae > Pungitius > Pungitius pungitius. The sequence goes on along the minus strand of NC_084911.1, from coordinate 15,572,445 downwards.
ACCACCTGGCGCAGCAGGAGAGCGTCGCACTGCGTGCACCCCCTCATCGAGGCTGGGCCGTAGCGCGGCACGCTCAGTATGGAGAGTGATCCCCACCGGAGGGGTCAGGGTGTTAGCGCACTATTCGGTGCTCCCTTCCCCCCGGTACTCTCCGGGAGTCAGTCCGCTGTCCCCGCCGCCGCTTCGGGGCACGGCCGGTTCCAGCGAGCGCGAGCCCGAGGCCCGTTCGCTCCCTCCGAGGAGGGTTCTGGCTCTGCTAGACCAGCTCTTCCCTGCCAGTGCGCTGTTACAGAGCGCTGTGTCTGTAGACCCAGGTGTTCCAGAGACCAGCCCCGAGGGGCCAGTGCCCTTGAGAGACTTTTTGGGAGAGTGGCGAACCCTCCCCAATGTATCTCAATAGGCCCTAGGTACAATCCACGGAGGCTATGCCACCCAGTTCAGGTGGCGGCCGCCTCGATTTCGCGGGGTGCTACCCACTGTGGTAGACCCCCAGCAGGCTCGGATATCGGAGCGAGAAGTACAGACCCTGCTGTGGAAGGGAGCCTCAGAACGAGTTCTTCCTCCAGAAAGAGAGTCGGGCATTACAGCCACTACCTCATCGTTCCAGAGCACTGGAAGTTCCTGAGGTTCGCTTTCGGGGACAAAGCTTACCACTACAAGGTTCTTCCATTCGGCCTAGCCCTCTCACTCCGTATGTTTACCAAATTCGTGGATGCTGCTCTGGCGCCAGTGCGTCTCCAGGGCATCCGCATTTTGAACTACACAAACGACAGGTTGATTCTAGCGCCTTATTAACATCAAGATGTTGCGCTTGCCCACATCAACCGTCGGGAGACTCAACGCCAGGAAAAGCATGCTGTCCCCAGTGCAGAGGACCACCTTCCTGGTCATTATTTGGGATTCGACCACGACGCGGGCACATTCGTCTCCTGCTCGAGTAGTTTCGACCCTCCCTGCAGTCAAGCAGGCCAAGCTAGGCCAGCCACCCACTGTGAAACAGTTTTAGAGACTGCTAGTTCTCCTGGCAGCGGCATCCTATGTGATCCTTTTCTGCCTGTTACACTTAAGACCGTTGCAGTGGTGGCTCAGGGCCAAGGGGTTCTTCCCGAGGGGCAACCAGCGCCGTCGATCGAGGTCACTCGGCGTTGCCAGGGCAGACACCCTGTCGAGACAGGGGCCGAGGCCCAGGGACTGGAGACTCCATCCTGATGTGGTGGAACTCCTTTGGTGACTCCTCGGCCGTGCCGAGGTGGACCTTTTTACCTCCAGAGACTTCTCTTTGTCCTCTGTGGTTCTTCCTGGTTGCTCTGCTCCCAGGGGTTCTGGAGAGGGTCCGTCAGGACGGCGGCCTACTGCTAGTAGCCCCGCTCTAGCCGGCCCAAGTATGGTTTGCGGACCTTTTGTGGCTCCTCGCAGGTCCTCCGTTGGAGAACCCCATCAGGGTGGACCTGCTGTCTCAGGCGTCGGGGTCCATCGTTCACCCCCGCCTCGAGCTATGGAAACCATGGGCGTGGCCCTCGAGGGGACCCGCCTCTTACAATCCGGTCTCTCGACCGAGGTTGTTGAGACCATCGTCCACTCCAGAGCCCCCGCTACGAGGAAGGCGTATGCCGGTAGATGGAGGCTTTTTGCCACTTGGTGTTAACTGCCCAGTCGGTTAAGTACTGGAGTTCCTGCAGGAACGTTTTCGCCACAGGTTTATCCCCGTCTAGTATCAAGGTATATGTGGCGCCCTGTCGGCAACCCATGCCCCACTAGATGGGCGTTCTCTGGGGAGACACCCACTGGTTCCCTGAGGCTGAGGCCAGCAGCCAGCACTAGAGTTCCGTCCTGGGACCTGGCCATCGTACTATAGAGGGTCTCTCCGGCGCTCCCTTCGAGCACATGGCATGAGGTCGCAGTGAAGTATGTGGCTCTTAAGAACCTCTTCCTGCTTACTATTTCTTCCCTCAAAAGTGTTGGAAATATGCAAGCCCTCTCGGTGGCCCCATCGTGCTTGGAATTTGTACCCGTTATGGTGAAGGCATTCTTACTACCTTCCCCCGGCCACATTCCTAAGGTCCCGTCCACTACGGTCGGGCCTATTGTGCTGCAGGCATTCTGTCCTCCTCCGTTCCTGATGTCGGACCAGGCGAAGCTCAACCTTCTCTGCCCAGTCAGAGCCCTAGAACCCTGTGTAGGCTCTCCGAACAGTTGTTCGTGTGCTTCGGGCCACCCAATACTGGGGGCCCGGTGTCTAAGCAGAGGGTGAGCAAGTGGGTGGTTGAGGCCATCACACTAACTTCACACCACGGTCTGAGAGGGAACGTCTCCGGTTACAAATGTAACCTTAGTTCCCTGAAGGGAACGAGACGCTGCGTAACTTTGCCATACTCCCGGCTTGCCCGTGGCACTTGATTCGGCCTTTCAGAGATGAATAGTCCTGCCTTTCGGGTCCCTTTATAGCGTCCTGGTCCTGGCGTCGCCCGCCTATGACGTACCAGCTCGCCATTGGTTAGATTTCACACGTGCTTCACACTGTTCATTGATTAATCAATAAATCGACTAATTGTTGCTCTATTTGGTAACTATGTGTATGTAATATATTTATAATAACGTGACGATCAAATGACAAACTGTTAATAAGATAATTGAACACAGCATTTGTCAAAGTTGGTATAATTTCTTTATATGCACTACTCAAAATAAATTAAAGGAATACTCTTTTATAAGGGCATAGCATAAATTCAATTGCGCTTCTCTGATAATTAGGTAAGTAAGGTAAGTTGAGGGGGTTGTGGTGGAATTAACCGGTGCACAAAATGGGCAACAATGAGACGCTCCCTAAAAACAGGACTGGTTTTGCGTTTGGAGGCCAATTCAAATTTCTCTCTCTTGACCTCTTTGACTGGTTTTCCATTTCATCACTACTGGGAGCAAGAGGCAATTTTCATTACCCTATAGGAGTTGCACAGAATTGGCCAACTCCTCCAGGATGGCACATCCACACGTGCCGTTGCAAAGAGAATTGTTGTGTCTCCCATCACAATCTCCAGAACTTACTCTAGGAGAGCTCGACAGAGCCATAGAAAGTCCACAACCTTCTGCTGCTTTGTGCAAGGAGGAACACGTTGAGCACTACCCGGGCCCTACAGACCTCCAGCAGGCCACTGGTGTGTGGTCTCTGTCCAAACAATCCAAAACAGACTTTTTTAGGGTGGCCTCAGGGTGCGACGTCCTGTAGTGTTACCTCAGACCTCTACGGGCTAGAAAACGGCAGTCTGACTGCAACCAGGTATCGGAAAGAAATCTTTGAACCCATGCTCAGACCCTAGGCTGGTGCCGTAGCAGCATGCCGTGACGTTTTCAAGAATGCATACAAGCATGTGGGGGCCACACAAAGTATTGAGAAGCATTTTGAGTGAGACATTTTATTTAAACTGGCTAGCCTACCACATCGTCAGGCCTCTGTAGGCTGAATCTTTTCCATCAAAAGATGTGGCATAATTTTGTTACTAACACATTAAACTGTCCATATCAGTATAGAAATCCAACATAATTGAACATAACATCTTTGCTAGTTCGTCTTGTCCATCGTACCAGAGAACACGCCAAGTAGCCATGCCATTGCAAGGTCTTGTGATTCAGAGTGATTTGTTGTTAGTCTAGTGTTTAGTCTCTAGATCTCTTTCTGTTCTCAGGTTTAGTGTAGATTTTTCCCTTTGTTTCCCGTTGTTGCAGAGTTATTACACTTTTTATCAGGGGTATTCAATTTTTTCCATATTCCAGACTCATGGTGCCAAAGGCTTTGGGCAGTGTACGTTAAAATATTTACAAATGTCATTATCTTCAACATCTCAACAAAATCAAATTCAAGTCTATTTCTGAGGTGTTTCCACAGCAAAAGTGTTTTGGCATTGACGAGACAGGCTCTTCAGCTGTTAATGTCACATTTCTAGTAAGTTGGGCTTTAATGGAGATTAACAGGTTTACTACGTAGTATTCTGTGAAGAATGGGCCATTTGCTCTATATTCATGAAGGATGAAAATGATTTGATTTTGATTTAGTTCCCGTAGAAACCACCATCATCACTTTTTAAAATGAAAAGTGAGGATCACATGTCAACCGCAATGATATATTGGTGTTGTCACCAGGTTTTAGTATGAGATAAATTGTTGTCTGCATATAGATGAGATCACTTTGTCATGTTTTCTTATGTGGCCGAGGCACATTGTTTTGAAAGTGATCCAAATATGAATCATTATGAAATTTAGCACATGAAGTTTACAATCAAGCAGCACATATCTTCACTTCCCTATCTTGATAAATGATCTAATACAGCTTTTCAACTTTTTCAAATCGACTTCACTCTTAACAGTATGAGTTTGCCCTTTCTTACCTGGCCCAGGACATTGCCCTCTCCTCAGGCTGGCTCTCTGGGAGGTGATCTCCAGTAAAGCTGAACACCTGCAGCCTGTAGGAGCGCTGGTGACCCCAGCGGTTGGTCTTGTTGCTGGCGATGTGGAGGTAGCGAGGAGTCTTGGTGTCATAGCGCAAAGCGGCCTCCTGTGGGGATGTCATAATAGATCTTAGTCCCTTATTCAAGATTCTAGATGTTACTTGGTACTTGCTGCAACACTGGTGGAAATCTGTAATTTTAATGAACCAAAAATATGAGTAGTAAATAGTACATAGGTTGCCAGAATGATTCATAAAAGGGGAATTTGTGTGTTTAAAAACACAACTGCCTGATATCCAGTGATATCAACAACATAATAATTACAGAACCAGTTGAACCAATTCAGGATTGATTGTGGCATTTCTTGTAGAAAAAGGCTGTAGTCTCTTCAAACACCAGAGTCCTTTTTGTATTTCACTTCATTCTACCATAGCAATGCTGGTGACACATAAATAACCATCTCAATATATTTCCCAATGTGAGACACAAGTGGCAGCATGAATCTCTGCAAGTTATAAAATATGATATGTGAAGATTTAAGGGGTTGGGGAGGTTCAGCCAGTCCTCTCTCGAGGATCACTTTTGAGGGCACTGCATTTGTGTGATGTGTGTATCAGCAAGTTAGGTGTGTTTAATGTGGTGCAGATGAGTTCATTTTGGTATCAATCCTAGGAACTGACAGCCAAACAACTTGTAAACACAGCACTTACATTGCTTTTTGCTTCGTTTTTGGTCTCAACCAAGTCCTGAGAGAAACCTGGTTTCTTTGCAATATGGCACTCCCCTATGTCCTGTGTCTATTTGCTGTTTGGCTCTCGGTAAGTAGTGTACAGTGAATTTTACAGCTTTTCCACTGAGGCTGCTGCTGGAAACAAGATGTCACAGCCTGTTGTCTTATCAATTATTTGTCTCCGTTCCCTGATTGCCTCCCCTGCGTATGTAACCTCTGTTCGTTTGTCGGCTCCCTGCCAGATCGTCTTGTGTCTTCTGCCAAGCCTTCCAGCCTGCTCGTAGTGAATGATCCCCGCCTATCTGACCATGCCTGTCTCCTGCCCGACCCTCGCCTGTCTGACCACGCCTGTCTCCTGCCCGACCCTCGCCTGTTTGACCACAGGCATGGTGTTAATACATGCTTATTGCTAAAACTAGCTAGCTAGCTACTCAAAAAAGTGTCAGCTGATTTTAAAGTTAACTTAGTGTTAACAGTCTGAGGATGGCTCACATACCGTTTGCACGACTGTAACACTTATTCAACCGTCATTTTACGCATTTGATTTTACGCAACGATTCTACCACTGTCGGGGCAAATTGGCATCTGCTGTGGAGGTGTTTAGCTACATCTGAGCTACTTGCAGCGCATTGATTTACTCGACCCATCCTCGCCTGCTCTCTTTTTCCCTCTCACTCTCTACACAATGGCTGTGCGGCGTTCTGTTTATATTTAGGCTCCCATGTTAAACGGTAAGAGCTTACACACTGCCTGCTAGAAATAGAACCAACGACTATTTGTCACGCAACACGCAGGCCTTGCAAGCGATTCCAGGCAAAATTGAATATGAAAAGACATTATATGTCAAAGGGTCGCAGCTGGGGCAGGATGCCTGGAGGACTCACACGCAGGGTTTCCAATGACAAGGTGCTCTTTATTCCAAAAACAAACCAAAAACCAAAACCGACGTGCTCCAACCACGGGAGACATTTGACAATGACGCGACCAGGGACAACAGGCACACGGGGCTTAAATACACGAGGGAGGTGCAGGTGATTGGACACAGGTGGAAACACTCAGGCAATCACGGGACAAGGCAGGAAGTGAAGTTAACCCAGGACCACAAGGAACATAAAACTTCAAACTAAAACAGGGAAAGAGACCAAACCGTGAAAGAACCCCCCCCTCAAGGACCGAATTCCAGACGGTCCTAAAGGGGAGCAGAACCGGAAAAATTCAGACAAGGGGAGGGAGGGTGGGGACCCGATGATCCTGGGCCGCGCGGGGAACTCCGGGTGATGGCGGCCATGTGTCGGGTCCTTCGGGGGGCCTGCCGGGTCGGCGACCGGGCCTCAGGGTCTCGGGGGGCCTGCCGGGTCGGCAACCGGGCCTCAGGGTCTCGGGGGGCCTGCCGGGTCGGCGACCGGGCCTCAGGGTCTGGGGGGGCCTGCCGGGTCGGCGACCGGACCTCAGTGTCTCGGGGGGCCTGCCGGGTCGGCGACTGGGCCTCAGGGTCTCGGGGGGCGTGCCGGGTCGGCGACCGGGCGTCAGGGTCTCGGGGGGTGCCGGGCGGTGCGGCTCCGGCCTCGTCGTGGCGGGGGGCGCCGAGCTGTGCGGCTCCGGCGTCGTGGGCCGAGCTGTGCGGCTCCGGCGTCGTCGTGGCGGGGGGCGCTGAGCTGTGCGGCTGCGGCGTCGTCGTGGCGGGGGGCGCCGAGCTGTGCGGCTGCGGCGTCGTCGTGGCGGGGGGCGCCGAGCTGTGCGGCTGCGGCGTCGTCGTGGCGGGGGGCGCCGAGCTGTGCGGCTCCGGCGTCGTCGAGGCGGGGGGCGCCGAGCTGTGCGGCTCCGGCGTCGTCGTGGCGTGGGGCTCCGGCCCAACCCCTGACCCCACCCCCCCTTTCATGGACTGACTTCCAGGCGGTCCCAAGAGGGTGGGAGGGAGGGGTCATGGTCAGGCGCCGCGGGGTCGGGACCGGGGGCGTGGTTCTCGGGGCAGGAACGGGCGCGGACGGGGTTCTCGGGGCAGGAACGGGCGCTGACGGGGTTCTCGGGACCGGAACGGGCGCTGACTGGCGTCTCGGGGCCGGAACGGGCGCTGACTGGCGTCTCGGCGCAGGAACGGGCGGAGGCGAGGCTCTGGGGGCCGGAACGGGCGCAGGCGAGGCCCTGGGGGCCGGAACGGGCGCAGGCGAGGCTCTGGGGGCCGGAACGGGCGCAGGCGAGGCTCTGGGGGCCGGAACGGGCGCAGGCGAGGCTCTGGGGGCCGGAACGGGCAGAGACCGGCGTCGGGGGGCCCACTTGGGCTGGGACGGGCGTCGTGGGTCCGGGTCAGGAGCCGGGGCTGGAGGGGTTTGTGTCCTCCTCCTCCCCGAGCTCTTTTTCCTCGGGTTGAGGATGTCCCGCAGCTCGAGGCACGCCTTCTGATAACTTCTGGGCCCAAAAATGAAATCAGTTTTGCGAAGAAAAAACGGGCTCCTCACATCCAGGTAGTCCGGGCCCAAGTCACACCAGGAGTCTGCTGAGTCCTTACGTGGTCGCGTCATTCTGTCACGTAGGCGTGGAGGTGCAGGCGGAAGCAGGACTCAAACGCAGGGTTTCCAATGACAAGGTGCTCTTTATTCCAAAAACAAACCAAAAACCAAAACCGACGTGCTCCAACCACGGGAGACATTTGACAATGACGCGACCAGGGACAACAGGCACACGGGGCTTAAATACACGAGGGAGGTGCAGGTGATTGGACACAGGTGGAAACACTCAGGCAATCACGGGACAAGGCAGGAAGTGAAGTTAACCCAGGACCACAAGGAACATGAAACTTCAAACTAAAACAGGGAAAGAGACCAAACCGTGACATTATATTTCATTTTGACACAAATACAAATTAATAAAAGGCATGTTGATGTTTTAAAGTCTCGAGTTTATGACATTAATGCAGATATACAAATGTAATAAAAAAAATAAAAAAAGATTATCGATTTTCAAATATTGCACCTGTACACAATGCAATATTCTGTAATGTATTTACCGTCAATACTGCCGACGTTGTCTTTTCTGTAATCAAGTCTGTATATATTTATGTGTAACATGAAGTATACTGCTTGAGTGCAGTAAATCAATGGGAAACATGCATGTGTCCAGACAAGGCTAGCAGCAGCAGCGCCGCGTCAGACACGTTTCTGGTGTGAAAAGACAGAAAAATCCACGCAGCTGACACGCAACAGAAATGCCACGCCGGCAGTGTGTAACCGTCCTCACACACGCTTGTTTACATGCCGGTTTTCTCTGTAACACAGGTGTTGTTTCGTTTTTTTTACCTTATTGTATTTAACAGTGACATTGTTGTGCTGAGTTGTTGACCTAAACGTTTTCTTGTTTTACAGATTCTTGTGGTGTGAGGATGCTGTGAAGGTACTGTGAGTTTATCTGTGAGAAAAGGGGTTACCTTTTAAAACATTGGTTAAAACACGGAAACTATGGTAGAACTGTCCAATTTCCCAGCTTACACCAACAATGTGTGTGCGCATTCAACTCCATTAATGCACTCAAGGTCCACTTAGCAAACATTTACCAGAAAACCCAGGGTGCAAAAGACTACAGAGCCAACTGCGATCCGGACACAGGTGCTCAGAGGGCTTCCTATCATCCTTGGGGACAACCCCACAGACTTCTTCAAAGCAGGCTTTGTAAGTAAGCTCTTGTTGTCTTATTTTTCACCATGACACTCTTCTATTGATTAAAGTTTTTTTCAAATGAGAAATATAATGTAATGATTGTGCTCTTCTGTTTTTCTTTATTTAGGAATCTGACGATGACTATTCTTTTTGTGACCTTGACATTGGGATACTTCTTATTGAGCGTGAAGGTGCTGTGCTCACATCTTCCCAGCATCTCAGTCCAGCCTCGTAGAAAATCATCATTGAGGGAGAAGTTGTGATGGACAACATTCAAGATCTGCCAAAAGCAATGTGCATTCTGTTTGGACTCATGTATGCACTCCATACTTAACTACCCCAAGACTATGAAGCTCACATTTCAGTTCATACAACAGGTATTGCTCTTGTTAGGCCACACTGACCCAAAGCCAAAGCTACAGACTTTGAAAAATCAGCTCGCAATGTAAAGAGATGTCAATCTACTTTAGGAAACTGACTTTTCTTTTATTCTTACCTCTGGGGTAAACCTTTTTATTTTCTGTAAAACAGGTGGACAAACAGACACATACAACACTGACACACCTATACACACTTAAATTTAGTAGGAAGCGTGCTACAGCATGTGACTTGTGTGAAAATTTAAACTGAGGGGAGTTGTAGCGGAAAGACATAGGACATTGTTATATTATTATATACATATTTCAGTTCTTCATTAGTCTATGTAGATGGAATTAGATATTGTTCTGATATGATAGTCTGTTGGTTCATGCTCTGGCCTCCCTTCATTGAGGCAGATGAAACAGATCCTTTCTGTGTTTTCTTGTACATTTGAGTGGAGGTTTCTTGTCAATTATTTTTTGTTTATGGATTAACCACTTAAATCTCAGGGAACATCCACATTTTTTCCTGTGACATATTCAGCACACATGGACAACACCCACAGACACACACAACACAGACACGGAAAACACCCACACAATTTTTATTTTATTCTAGATTACCTTTTCCAAATTACCCTTTTCAGATTAAGCATTTTAGGTTGGCTGTGTTGATGTTGACCTGATGTGAAGTTTTTCATAATAAGATTAGCTGTGTTTGGCCATTTTTCTTAAAATTAAAATGCATTGGACAATTTACAGGTGTTTGTTTTTTTAAATCAAATTTAATTGAAACAATGTTTAATAACCACTCCAAAGCTAATTAAATTAGAGGAAAATACAATAATTGTGTTAAACACTGTCAGAAAAAGAGGTACAATACAGGTCCATTTTTGTTCCCTAAGGTACAAACTTTGCAAATGTACCGTTAAAAGTACACAAATATTTAAGGTACAATTACGCACCTTCCATTGTACATTGTGGACTTTTCTAGGTCTAAGGTACATATTTGTTCCTTACATATTTGTACCTAAATGTTTAAATGTAAAACGGCAGGAATCAGTGAATACTCATCTCAGCAGAAAATGTCATCTCTCAATATAGAAACACAAGTTTACCTATACTGTCAAACTAATTAACTGTAGCCTAAAGTTTTGAGACATGGGAAAAAGGTTTTTTGGTGGAGTGTCCCATTGAATCATTTTTAATCAGGTTAAGGTGGAGAATGTAATTATTTATATTCACAAACAGTATTGAAGAATTTGATTTTAAAACCTGTTACCCTATTTATATTAGAATGAAACTGACAGATAATTGTTAACGCTTTAAGTTGTGTTCTATTGAAAGGATCTAGCTACAGGCTAACCAGAGCTCGACTCGGTGGAAGCATAAAAATTGCAGCGCGGAAGGATACATGAGTGTTGATCAAAGTCGGGACATTGGGCTTGGACATTTATCCACGGAGGATTTAATCACAGAGTTTTTTTGGAGTAGAGGTCACTGAAGAGGAGAGTAATTTCAAAGGTAAATTATTTGAAATTTTAATCAGTGTTTGTGGTGTTAATATTCAAAGTTGGATGTTAACTTTCACTGTTTCTAAAATATCATTGTGGTGGCGGGCGTGGTTTCAGCTCGGCTGCAGGGGGGAGAGAGGGGGAGTGGCTCGGGGAACGGTGCCAGGTGAAAACAATAACAACCAGCTGGGGATAATTGTGTGTGTGTGCTCTCCCCTATTTGAGCAGTGAGACGGGGGCGAGCGAGGAGGAGAGACCGACCGAGCGAGCGGCGTGTCATCGCGAGCAGGAACAAAATACTTAAAACAATAAAACCTTTGAAGCCCACCACCCTGGTGTCAGTGCCTGTGTCCGGAGCCGTACCAACCCACACCGTACAGTGGCGCCCAACCCGGCAGAATGGCGGACGAGGCACAGCAGGCGATGCCGGCCCAACCAGCACTGGCACTGGGCCAGATGATCGGGGAGCTGGCGGCGATCCAGAGGGACCAGGCCGAGGCTAACCGGCAGTTCCTGGGGGCGCTCCAGGCCCAGGTGGGGAGGCAGGCCCAGGCGCTGGAGCTATTGGTGGCGCGGTCGGGACCCACGCTACCACCACCGGGCCCGACAGCACTGGCGAGCCTAACCCTCCACCGCATGACGGCGGAGGACGACGCCCAGGCCTTCCTGGAGGCCTTCGAGGCGACGGCGGAGGCATGCGGCTGGCCGGAGGAAGAGTGGCCGGTCAGGCTGGTGCCCCTCCTGACCGGTGAGGCGCAGACGGCGGCCATGGGGCTCCCCCCGGCGGCCCGGAGAGTCTATGCGGCCGTGCGGAAGGCCGTGGTCGACCGGCTGGGGCTGCTGCTCGAGGACCACCGGCGGCGATTCCGGTGGGCCAGGCTGGGGCCAGAGGACAGGGCGTTCGCCTACGGGCAGCGGCTCCGGGACGCCGCCGCCAGGTGGCTCCGGCCGACGGGGGTAGAAACGGCGGCGGAGGTCCTTGAAGCGGTGACACTGGAGCAGTTTGTGGGGGGGCTCCCGGCCCGGACGGCGGCGTGGGTCCGATATCACCGGCCACCGACGCTGGAGGCAGCCACCACCCTGGCCGAGGACCACCTGGCGGTGCACCGTAGCGGGCAGGGCGGCCGGGAGGGCGCGCCGCCGGCGACGCAACCAGCAGCAGCGCCAACCGGAAGGAGCCCGCAGCGGACCGCGGGGCGGCCCACACCGGCCCCACGTCAAGCGCCGACAGCCGTGCACCGGGACCCCCCGACCGCAGCAAACCCTGGCACCCTTCCTGACCCACCGAGAGATTCTCATACGCCAGGGCAGGAGTGCTGGAAGTGCGGGCGGCCCGGCCACCTGCGGAGGGAGTGCCCGCTGATGGAGGTGGGGCAGGTGATCCGGGTCGCCGGCGCTCCATCACCCTCCCCCGGCCCGGGAGCGACGTACCGCGTTCCGGTAAGAATCCAGGGTGGTACACGCCAGGCGATGGTGGATTCGGGCTGCTCGCAGTCCATGATACATCAGAGCCTGGTTCGGCCAGGGGCATTGGTAGAAGCGTCGCGGGTGAAAATTAGGTGTGTGCACGGGGACATTCATGAGTATCCCATAGTGTCCGTCGAACTTAGGTTCAAGGGAAAAAAATATAGAATAAAGGTCGCGGTTAGCTCCCACCTGACGCACCCAGTAATTTTGGGAACGGATTGGGAGGGATTTAACACGCTAATGGGAGAGGCTGCGGGGGTGCGTTCACGACCGACAGGGACATGCGGTATCTGTGCTGTGCTCAGCGGTGACGCGAGGTCGTCCGACGCCGCCGGGGGAGAGGGGGAACCGGCGGAGCCTCCCGTGGAGACTCCGGTGGTTCCCGAGTTCCGCTCCATGGAAGATTTTCCACTCGAGCAGTCTCGTGACGACACTCTACGCTCAGCCTACGACCAAGTGATACGAGTTGATGGTCATTTGGTGCGCCCTGACGCAGCACAGTCATACCCGCACTTCTCATTGATTAGGGACAGACTGTATAGAGTGAGTCGTGACACTCGAACGGGGCAGGAAAACACCCAGTTGCTGGTGCAGAAAAGCCGCCGGGAAATGATTTTCCAGGCGGCTCACTATAATCCGATGGCGGGTCACATGGGATACGGGAAAACACTAGACCGGATAATGGCCCGATTTTATTGGCCGGGCATCCGGGCGGACGCGCGCCGCTGGTGTGCGTCCTGCCCGGAGTGTCAGTTAGTCAATGCACCAGCCATCCCGCGTGCCCCGCTGCGGCCTCTACCGTTGGTGGAGGTCCCGTTCGAGCGCATCGGCATGGATATAATCGGGCCATTCCACCGGAGCGCACGCGGATACCGCTTTGTGCTAGTCCTCATGGATTATGCAACCCGGTATCCGGAGGCAGTGCCATTGCGCAATATCTCTGCAAAGAGCGTTGCGCAAGCGCTGTTTCAGGTCATCTCCCGGGTTGGAATCCCGAAAGAGATTCTAACAGACCAGGGCACCTCGTTCATGTCGCGCACACTGGGAGAACTTTACGGGTTACTGGGCATTAAGTCCGTCCGCACCAGCGTTTACCATCCCCAGACTGACGGGTTGGTGGAGCGGATGAATAGGACGCTGAAGTCCATGATTCGTAAATTTATTAGCGACGATGAACGTAATTGGGATAAATGGCTTGACCCTCTGTTGTTTGCAGTCCGCGAGGTTCCCCAGGCCTCCACCGGGTTTTCCCCCTTTGAGCTTCTTTTTGGCAGATCACCAAGAGGGGTGCTGGACCTTATTAAAGAAAGCTGGGAGGAAGGTCCGAGCCCCGGGAAAAACGAGATCCAGTTCGTCCTGGACCTACGAGCAAAGCTCCACACACTGGGTAGGATGTCACGAGAGAATTTGCTCCAGGCCCAGGAACGACAACAGCGGCTGTACAACAGAGGAGCCAAGCTGCGAGAATTCACACCGGGAGAAAAGGTACTTATATTACTTCCTTCTTCCAACTCAAAACTCCTGGCTAAGTGGCAAGGGCCCTTCGAGGTCACACGCCGGGTGGGGGATGTTGACTATGAGGTGGTGCGGTCTGACAGGGGCGGGGCTACACAAATATACCACCTCAACCTCCTGAAACCCTGGAGGGAGGCGGAGTCTGTTTCTCTGATCTCCACAGTATCGGAAAGAGAGGACCTGGGGCCGGAGGTGCCAAAAGCGGTCAATCCCACCCCGCTCCCGTGTGAGGGTCATCTCTCTGAGGACCAGAGAGCAGACATTGCCCAGTTGCAGGAGCGGTTTGCTGATGTGTTCTCCCCCCTGCCAGGCCGCACCGACCTGATAGCACACCGAATCGAGACACCCCCGGGGGTGACGGTGAGGTCACGACCCTACAGACTACCCGAACACAAAAGAAAAGTGGTTCGGGAGGAATTAGCGGCTATGTTGGAGATGGGGGTAATAGAAGAGTCCAACAGCGCCTGGTGCAGCCCCATCGTTCTGGTGGCCAAGAAGGATGGGACTGAGCGGTTCTGCGTGGACTACCGCAAGGTAAACGACGTGTCACGATTCGACGCCTACCCAATGCCCCGGGTCGACGAACTCCTGGACCGGCTGGGCACTGCACGTTTTTTTACGACCCTGGATTTAACTAAGGGCTACTGGCAGATTCCCCTGTCGTCAGAGTCCAAAGAGAAAACAGCTTTCTCCACTCCGTATGGTTTGTACCAATTTACCATGCTTCCCTTCGGCTTGTTCGGTGCCCCGGCCACGTTCCAGCGCCTCATGGACAAGGTGCTGCGTCCGCACGCCGCATATGCAGCCGCATACCTGGATGACGTCATTATCCACAGCACCACCTGGGTGGAGCATGTGCGGCGGGTGGGCGCGGTGCTGGAGTCGCTGAGGCGGGCCGGGCTCACGGCAAACCCGGGGAAGTGTGCAGTTGGACGGAGGGAGGTACGGTATCTGGGGTACCACTTGGGGGGGAGGCAGGTGCGTCCCCAGGTAGACAAGACAGCAGCAATTGCAGCCTGCCCGCGCCCCAAGACGAAAAAGGAGGTGAGGCGGTTTTTGGGGCTGGCAGGTTACTACAGGCGGTTCATCGCCGGGTTTGCGGACCTCACCAGCCCCTTGACCGACCTGACCCGGAAAGGTGCGTCAGATCCGGTCCAGTGGTCGGAGCAGTGCCAGCGGGCGTTTGAGAAGGTAAAACAGACTCTCTGTGGGGAGCCGCTCCTCCACACACCTAATTTTTCTCTCCCGTTTGTGCTGCAGACCGACGCGTCGGACAGGGGGCTGGGGGCCGTTTTGTCCCAGGAGGTCGAGGGGGTCGACCGCCCGGTGGTCTACATCAGCCGGAAACTGTCGGAGAGGGAGGCCAGGAACAGCACGGTGCCTGGCCATCCGGTGGGCGGTGGGCTCCCTGCGCTACTACCTCCTGGGACGCTCATTCACCCTCTGTTCGGACCACGCCCCGCTCCAATGGCTCCACCGCATGAAGGATACTAACGCCCGGATCACTCGGTGGTATCTGGCCATGCAGCCGTTTAACTTCAAGGTGGTCCATAGGCCGGGGACGCAGATGGTCGTGGCGGACTTCCTCTCCCGCCCTCTGGAGGGAGGGGGGGGGGAGTAAGCTAGGCCGGACGGCTCCCCGGCCTAAGTCGGGCGGTGGGGGTATGTGGTGGCGGGCGTGGTTTCAGCTCGGCTGCAGGGGGGAGAGAGGGGGAGTGGCTCGGGGAACGGTGCCAGGTGAAAACAATAACAACCAGCTGGGGATAATTGTGTGTGTGTGCTCTCCCCTATTTGAGCAGTGAGACGGGGGCGAGCGAGGGGGAGAGACCGACCGAGCGAGCGGCGTGTCATCGCGAGCAGGAACAAAATACTTAAAACAATAAAACCTTTGAAGCCCACCACCCTGGTGTCAGTGCCTGTGTCCGGAGCCGTACCAACCCACACCGTACAATCATCTTGAAAAAAATGGCTTCAATGTGGAACCTTGTCTTGACTTTTTTTCAGAGGCATCAAAACATGTTAGGTCTCCGCATATGTTGAAAAACTACTGCACCTGTAGACTATGCAATGAGAGACCCAAGTGGTCGTAAAGTTGGAAGCTACTCTTATGTATCCATTTGTGATGTACTTCCGAAATACTGCTCTCGTGAAGATGTTTGGGATTCTATACAGAGAGAGCGAAACTGTGAAAGAGATGTACATGTTCTAACTCATTATAGAGATTACTGGATGACCTTAAGAAACTGTCATCAGAGGGACCAACTATCATTGTTAATGGTATGGAGAAGCATGTTTTTGGAGCTGTAGCTGCAATATTGGGAGACAATCTGTCATCTCACATGGATTTACCATGTCTTTTGGTGCTGGTCGAATCTGTAGATACTGCATGGCTACTCACTCTGAGATGAGAGAGCAACCCAGTCTCCAAAAAAAGCGTGAAATGGCTACGTTGGTCCACCGTGATAAACGTAGTCATGTCACGTTTTCCCCCAAAATAACGTTACTATGTTACGTTTCTTTTGGCCCATTCATTTACATTGCTTTGCAAATAGGTCACGTGACTATCAAGTTTCCCGGTAGCAAAAAGAAAAACATGGCGGACGGTCAGCATAATCTCCGTCAAAAACACAATATTTTAAGAAAGCATCAGCATTTGTATGCATTTCGATGGCATTTCTAGCGAGAAGTATGCGTTATTCTTTCATAATCTTCTATCAGAGACTGTAGAAGACCTTCCGTTTATTCGTTTCTGCGAAGATTTGAGTGTCTCTTTGGGAAAGCGTCGCTACGCAACGCCTTTAACGGCGCATTATTAAAAAAACACTTCCAGTGGGGGCGTTACCGTAAAGAAGCGTTCAGCCTTAAAGCCACTAATCGCCAAACAAAACAAACTCAAAGCACACGAATCACATTATGACTTTTTAAACATAAATTCCCTTACTTTTATGAGTTTTCAATGAAAGAATGCATAATTTCCGGGTGTAGCCAAGCCCGGGACATCCCGAATTATGGGCAATTTTGATTTGTCCAGCTTTTTGACAGCTCCAGTCCCGACTTCCAATCACAGCCTCCTAAGTCAATGACGCGCCTTAAACTCTCGGTTGTTGTGTGATTGCAACTTCCCCCCCCCCCGAACATTACGTCTTGTTTACATGGAAAAGGGGGGCGGGGCTTCGCCTTCAGAGCGGAGCGTCATTTCTCGCTCCACACGTCTCCTCTTTTTACTGGCCAGGAAAACGGGCGATCTATCCCACGTGGGTCTGGCTCCATTCCATTGGCTCTGACGAATCCACGGAGAGGCGGGACTTATAATTTGCCCGGCAAACGGAGAGATTTGAACTCCATTGCTTGCCCTGTGCGTGAAGTGGCCGTGAGGCCTCCACTAAAGTCTCTCTCTATTTGTTCTGCTTTACTCAATAAAAGTAAAACCTTTACAGATATACTGTACACACACTAGGCTAACATAACGGAGATTCCAGGCTTCGTCCTTTATGTTTTATGGGGATAGGGGGCCCCCGGACTGTACACTGCTGGGCATTTACACACTAAAACTGTCATATTTATGAAAGCAAAAGGTTTATCTTGAAATGTCTTGTTGTCATGATAAAAGGGAACATAAGTGAGTGTGTTTGGATGTGAAAATCAGTATATATATTTTGATATTTGTATGGGACACACAAAAAACAGAAGAAACTCAGATTTGCTTGGGAAAAAACTACTTACAGAGGCTTTATCCCCATAAAACATAAAGGACGAAGCCTGGAATCTTCGTTATGTTAGCCTAGTGTGTGTACAGTATATCTGTAAAGGTTTTACTTTTATTGAGTAAAGCAGAACAAATAGAGAGAGACTTTAGTGGAGGCCTCACGGCCACTTCACGCACAGGGCAAGCAATGGAGTTCAAATCTCTCCGTTTGCCGGGCAAATTATAAGTCCCGCCTCTCCGTGGATTCGTCAGAGCCAATGGAATGGAGCCAGACCCACGTGGGATAGATCGCCCGTTTTCCTGGCCAGTAAAAAGAGGAGACGTGTGGAGCGAGAAATGACGCTCCGCTCTGAAGGCGAAGCCCCGCCCCCCTTTTCCATGTAAACAAGACGTAATGTTCGGGGGGGGGGAAGTTGCAATCACACAACACCCGAGAGTTTAAGGCGCGTCATTGACTTAGGAGGCTGTGATTGGAAGTCGGGACTGGAGCTGTCAAAAAGCTGGACAAATCAAAATTGCCCATAATTCGGGATGTCCCGGGCTTGGCTACACCCGGAAATTATGCATTCTTTCATTGAAAACTCATAAAAGTAAGGGAATTTATGTTTAAAAAGTCATAATGTGATTCGTGTGCTTTGAGTTTGTTTTGTTTGGCGATTAGTGGCTTTAAGGCTGAACGCTTCTTTACGGTAACGCCCCCACTGGAAGTGTTTTTTTAATAATGCGCCGTTAAAGGCGTTGCGTAGCGACGCTTTCCCAAAGAGACACTCAAATCTTCGCAGAAACGAATAAACGGAAGGTCTTCTACAGTCTCTGATAGAAGATTATGAAAGAATAACGCATACTTCTCGCTAGAAATGCCATCGAAATGCATACAAATGCTGATGCTTTCTTAAAATATTGTGTTTTTGACGGAGATTATGCTGACCGTCCGCCATGTTTTTCTTTTTGCTACCGGGAAACTTGATAGTCACGTGACCTATTTGCAAAGCAATGTAAATGAATGGGCCAAAAGAAACGTAACATAGTAACGTTATTTTGGGGGAAAACGTGACATGACTACGTTTATCACGGTGGACCAACGTAGCCATTTCACGCTTTTTTTGGAGACTGGGTTGGAGAGAGAACTTCAGTGAATCAGATTTTGTTTTAAGAAATGTTGATGTACACATATACCATTTAGAATGTGTAAAACAAAATCCAGAAAACAAAGGAATGTATGGAGTTCGTGGTGGATGTGTATTTGACCAGTTAGATTACTTTGACGTCACAACATCTCTTCCTCCAGATGTCATGCATGATTTCTTGGAGGGTGTAGCACCGTTGGTATTGAGGCTTGTTGTATGTAAAGCTCCTCAAGAAAAACATATAACCATACAATAACTAAATGAGGAACTAAGAAAGATGTCTATTGGACAAAATGGTAGGACAAATAAGCCTGTACCTTTCTCAGAAAATATTTTACATGAATCCAGTGTTGTTGGATCTGCTTCACAGAAGTGGTGTTTATTCCGCCTACTTCCCTTCTTGATGGCACACAGGGTACCTGAAGGCTGCAATTACTGGCGAATCTATTTATTGTGTCGTGAAATTGCCGACATTGTACTAGTTGCTAAAAAAGAGTCTCTTCCTCTTCTTGACCAATTAATTTCTCTGAAGGAACTTTGTCAATGTTACATCAACTTTAAGCAGCCGCCATCAGTTTAGACAGTGTTGGGAATTTTCCTTAACTAATATGTTTGAAGAGTATGAGAGGGTTATGGGACCCAGTGTTAACATACTGTTACAGTCTCTTCCTTCAGCTCTTAGGCATTCCATAACTGTTAGTGAGCGGTACAAACCGTAACGTCAATTTTCAGGACATTACACTTAACTGAGTAACAGAGGTTGTGATAAACAGTGTTAAATACTGTAAGGGAGACTTTTGTTGTGGGTCATTTGCACTGTGAAAAAATACCTTTGTTTTTTCAGGTCAAATATATTCTAAACATACACACAGATTCGGCGTTATGTGGAAAACTATTAATTCCTCTTTCTTTCTGTCATTACTATTACGCCTCCTTGGTGAAATATGAACAGGACTGGACTGTACTTCACCCTTTCGAGGTGATGGATTTGCATGCTTTGGATACATATTGTGTCGATGATAAACTGTTTGTTAATATGCGGCATTTATGTTAAGCTGTGTTTTCAGTTGGTTCTTAAAAAAATGTATTCAATTTTTTTAAATGCTTTTTATATTGGACATGACATCCTAAAACATTGTGGCATTTTGTTTTGTGATGTTACATTATCTGGTTGTGAGATGAATTATTATTGAATCTGTGATTTAAATTGTTTCCCATTTTAAGGACTGTCTGTAAAGTAATGTCTAAAATTCAGTTAGTTGTTTGCCTTTTATTTATTTCACTTCTTAAGGAATAAAAAGGAACTTTTTTGCCACCTAAAGGTACAAAATGGCTTTGTCACTGAGGCAGTACCTCAATGGGACAAAATTGTACCTTTTCCAGAGGTACTTTATTGTACATAGGGTACATTATTGATCATCTAGGGTCAGTATTGTTCCTTAGAAGGTACACACAGGTAAGGTACAAATTTGCTCCTTTTCCTCAAGGTACAATAATATCTTTGAGAGTACCATCCCTGTTACAAGCTTTTGTACCTTAAAGGTACTGTTTTGTACTTTTTTTCTGAGAGTGAATGATGAGTAAAAATAACAAGTCATAATAGATAGTTTTATCTATTGATTTTGAGTACACACTACTAATAAATATAAATATTAAACTTAAGGTTCCACGTTAATACAACGCAACATGTTTAGTTTCAGCTTGTGTAAAAACTTACGGTTCCACGTTAATACAACTCAACATTTCTAGTTTTAGCCTGTGTAAAAACTAAAGTGGGATAGGGCAACGGCTCCAGGCGATTTGCGAGTAAAGTCAACTAATTTGGGTTTACAGTGCAATTGTAAAGGTGGAATAAACCCCTTCACCTGTTCTGTTGTGAGTTGCTTCTCCACCAGCTGAGGGACCATAGAGTAGTGATCGGGCATCCATGGCAGCGACACATTGACATACTCCATGTCTTTAGTCTGGAAATAATTATTCACACCTGCAAAAAGGACATGGGGCAAACATGTTTGCAATACTATTCATGTTTTGTTGTATTTTTAAATCATTGATATGTATATCTATAGACAAGTCGATGAAAGCATTTGGCTTTGTTGTTTTCTAATTATGCATTCATTGAGTCCAAATTAAATAAAAATGACATTTACATTTACTTTTAAAAGACTAACCAGCTTTATTGGTTAATAGTATCTAAATGTTCATTCAAATGTAAAAATGAAACGGTATTGCACTTGATTAGAATTATGTTTTAATGCAGTCACTCTTGACTAAATGAAGTTCAAGCAAACTTTGAATCAATCCATCCAAGAAGGAAAGACAACTTAAGCTGGTTCTATTCATTCATCTATTAACTAATTTGTCTGCTTGAGGTGATGAAAGGGATTGTGAGTCGAGTTAAGACAGCTGATTCTAGAAAGCATTCCAGAATACAAATTGTTGTCATCTGGCTACTGTATTTATGACAAATATGTCAGTGACGGACCAGACCAAGTGTTATTATTTGACCTTATAGCCTAGAAGGCTTTATATTGTGTTATGATTGTTGTCAGACATCATGTAAATACAATTATAGAGCGCTACATATGCTTTTTAGCCTTGGCCATCATACAAAGATGTTTCATGTTCCTCTAAATTCCAATACCCCCTCCCCCGCCAAGACAAACAAGGTTCGAATGCACCATAACTCACCCAGCACATCGAGGTCCACCTTAAAGTTAATAAAGTGAGTGTGGATGTTCCCCAGCACGTTCTCCGCCACCTGGTGACCGTGCCTCAGGCTGCCGTCCACCAGATAAGAAGAAGAGATGTAGCCGGTGGCGTGGACCTTGGCCTCCACTGACCCACTCTGATAGAAGATGAAATCCCACATGTAGTCATAGTTCCCGATGGCCGTTATGGTCCTGAAGATCAGGGCGTTGTTCACCATCCCCCCGTAGCTGTTGTGGAAAAAGTCCGAAAAGTGTCTCCGCAGGGGCTGACCCATGTTGTGCTCAAACACGCAGATTGAGTTCCTAAACCTCCACGGGGCCGGGACATCGATATAGCGGTACGTGTCTACGTAGGTGGCCTCGTAGGGACAATCCACGCCGCGCACCAGTTCATGCGCGAAGCGCCCTATTCCGATACTCGTGTCCAGAAACTTGGTGAGGATCATTCCGGGAGTCACCGAACCGTACACGGACATGGCCTCCTGTACACTCAGCTCGTACATGATCCTCTCGCCTTTGAAACGCACATCGAACACTCTCATGCCGGTAAGAGAGCTGAGTCCAAAGGCGAAGCTCCAGTCCAAGTACAATACGTGGTTGTGGCTGATGCTGTAGCGCTTCCCCTCTGGGTAAAAGAGCTGCGGGCCGATCTGCAGAGGCGTGCTCCTGGGTTTCTGTGACCCATAGTCAGGCGACTCCTTGTAAACTATTTTCTTAACGGAACCTGCATCGTATTTCTGTTTAAGTTCCTCCACGGTGTTGAAATATTGGCCGTTGTAAAGCAGCCGCTCCACTTTCCAGTCGGACGCGTTAACGCTCTCGTGGTTAAGCAGCACCTCAAAGCCCACCGGGTGGATGTACATACCTTCCATGTCCCTAAAGAAAGATATCCAGGTCTTTCTGTCCCCGGATTGGACCCCGCGGGGCATCTGCTCGAACGCGTTCAGCGTCTTGTCCGGACCCACGTCGAAGCTCTCTTTCATCAGTTTCTCCAGCTTGGAGAATATCTCCTCAATAAATGTAAATATCATGACGTATTCCCCAATGGTGACCGTGCGCGCATTGATAGGGAGCTCCGTTTTGTACCGCTCCATGGTGACATCTCTGTGGTATGTTGGGTTGGGAAGAGGCCCCACTATGTACTCCTTAATGTAACCTTCTTTGCCGTAAAAGACCACCGCCGTCGCTTCTCGGCTGGGCTTTGCGCCTTTCCCATCCAAGTAAGCCAGTGCGCCAGCCTTCTTGGGCAGCGAGAGCTCTATTAAAAACAAGAAATTTTCTGACGGCTTCGTGATCTGGTTGGTTGATATGTCCAAGTCCTTCTGCCTTAGCAAGTACTGCTGTACCTGCAAGTACTCCTCCCGAGTGAGATCAGCAAACACCAGGCTGCGCTCATCGTGTGTGCGCCTTAGCGGGTGAAGACGCTGCGTGGAGCATTTTGGTGCGCTATTGGTGTGGATCCCTAACAGGACGATGTTGAGGATGATGGAGACAAGGACAAAGACGGCGAGCGCCCATTTCACGAAAGAATTCATACTCCGCTTTACTAACATGCACGGGAAAGGGAAAGGAATGAGCTCTGGGCTTTCGGTAAAGAGAGGAGCGCATATCCACTTTTCCTATTCCCACCCCTTTTCCAATTCCTACCCCTTTCTTCAAAACCACGACTCTAGTTCCCACACCCAATATAGCCATATCATTCAGCCTCTGTTCAGCTACCAGCCAACATGATTAATTCACACAGGCGGTTTAAAACATTATTAATGTGTTAATGGCAGTAAGTTAAGGTGGAATATGCAGGTGATTCCTCAAATTGTAAAAATTTGCAGGGGAAATACATTTGTCAATTAAATGTAGTGGTGTAAAAGTACCAAATGTGCCTCCAGTATTAGTGTCAAATGTAAATAGTACTTCAAACCTGGGCTTGGAGTAAATAATGAGTATTCCGAAATCCTGTGCGATAACACAGTCTCAAAGTTTAGTGCTCCAACAAAGTTGTAAGTGGACAGTTTAAAACATTGATGATTATTGATATATAATTAACAGATATCAGACGTATTTTTTTTTCACCCAGTTGGATGAAATGTGGTCAGGTAGTCAGGGATCAAGGAGACCTTGGTTGTGTCTACCCACTACCGGCAGTTATTCACTGGACACCAGTGTTTGGATGTTGATAAATACACTAGAGCAGTGTTTCTCAACTGGTGGGTCGCGGACCCGTTTGTGGTGGGTCGCGGGCCTTTGCATGGGAAAATAAAAATAAAATAAAATAAAATAAAAAAAATCATCCTGGGATTTTATTTTGAAGGGACTTTCTCTAATGCAGTGTCGTTTTTTTCCGGCTCGTCCGTCCATGTTTTCAGTCAGCGCGGCAATTACAACGCGAAAGCACTACCCCCCAACCCCCCCGTCGACAACGCTAGCGCTACCCCCCCTGTTGACCAATCGATTTGGGTCGCGGGTTGTCATAAATGGGTGATGATGGGTCCCGGAGCCAGACCAGTTGAGAACCACTGCACTAGAGATATCAAAGAAATTCATTCCGTCCAGGTAAAACTGAACAACAAAAAAAAACATCCTGGACCCTCACCAGTTTGCATACAGAGCCAACAGATCCTCAAAAGATATCTAGTACCTCAACCTACTACTACTATTATCCTCCATGTAATTGATTATGTTTTATGTTAGGGTACGTGTCGTTTGGGAGGGAGGCATACAAGTCAATGAGACTGTTGGGCTTGAATGTGTCTTTCAGAACATCACAGTTCTGTAACTCGGCCAACTCAAACTGATAAGAAGGCTCGGCTTCATCAATGTCGGCAAGAAAGGGGTTCTGGAAAAAACATGTAGTTGCCGGAATTGCACACTGAACTCCGCCTTCGGCATTTCCAGTGCTTCCACACACACTTTTCAACTAAGTGAATTACGCCGCCGCGTAACATGTGTCAGTGTGCACAGAGTCTATGCGTGTGGTAGCGCAGTATTTCAGAAGGGGGTGGTTTTTAAACGCTGTCTTTTTGGGCGGCTTCCCACACGCCCGATGCCTATCTGAAGAAAATACTTTTGGTACAGGTACAGGTTTAAAATCCTGGCAGGAAAACTAGATCTGAATTCTCCCACTAACTAAGTGGGAGAGTGGACACATATATTCCATTAAACTGTTCAATTGTTAAAATGTGTTTAGATTTGTTATTTATAATGTGCTGAGACTGTAGAGTGCAAATGTGAAGCAAAATGGAGAAATTCAAGCTTTTCTTCCTGCTAACTATTTCTGAATTGAAGTGCTTTATTTTAAAATGGAGGAATTTCACATTTTTTTACATGCAGCTTTACTTTAACCCTAACCCAAATGCAGAGTTGCAAACTAAAGTGCTTTAATAAATGCTGGCAGGGATCAGGAACTCGCAAACAACTTTCGATGACACGACAAGGGACGAAAGACACAGGCCCTTTCTCAATATGCAACAGGCAACAAAGATAGCGGGAAATAAACACAATTGTATGTCGAAGTTTATCAAATGTAGATAAAACAGTATTGACAATAACATGGCTCACTGTTAGAGCATGGGGCTGCAAAAGATCCACACGCAGAGGGAGGTCAAAAATAAGGGTTTTTAATGTTCAACAAACACAGCGAGCCGAGCTTGATGGCTTAAAAATAGAACAAAAATGCACTCTTGGAGATCAGCTAGGCAATAGGCAGAACAGGGGAATTCCTTCCTTGAGGAGAGAAGCTCGATCAGAGCCTGTATATGTATGGGTATTGAGCGCAGTCTTCCACTCATCCCCCTGTTTGGTACGCATTGCGCAGGTCCAACTTAGTGAAGAATCTTGCGCCCTGTAGGATCTCGAACCCCGACGACATAAGGGGCAAGGGATATCAATTCTTTACAGTTATGTCGTTTAAACCCCGATAATCAATACAAGGACGCAACGACCCGTCCTACTCCACGAAGAAGAACCCTGCACTGGCAGGAGAAGAGGATGGAACAATAATTCCAGCCTCCAGCGACTCGGAGAGATATTTCTCTAACGCTTCTCGTTCGGGTGATGAGAGGGAGTATAGTCTCCCGCGGCGGGGCATTGTGCCAGGGAGGAGGTCAATGCTACAGTCATAAGGGCGGTGAGGCGGTAGGGAGACGTCCCAGGCACGGCCGAAAACCGCCCGCAAATCATGGTACTCCTCCGGTATGCCTGTCAGATCACCGGGCTCCTCCTGAGAAACAGAGACAGAAGACACGGCAGGGATAGCAGACACTAAGCAGTTACCATGACACGAAAGAATCCTGACCCAGTTAATATGGGTATTATGCTGGACAAGCATGTGTCCTAAGACAATGGGGTAATAGGGGGAATGAAAAATGAAAAATAAATCTCTTGGTGGTTTCCGGAGACAGTCAGACTCACCGGACTGGTGACCTGATGAACCTCAGATAGAGTTCCACCATCCAGGGAAAAGATGGTGGTGCGCTTTACTTAATTCACCAGGGGGATGTTGTGTTCCCGGGCCCATCTCTCATCTAGGAAGTTTCCCTCTGCCCCCGAGTCGATCAGCGCCTGACAGAAGACAGATGAGCCAGCCCACCGAAGAACAGGGGGAGAGTAGTGCGAGATCTTGATGAGGATGAAGACACAGTTGCGCTCGCCAGTACTCCTCTGTCTACTGGCGAGCTCTGTCTTTTGCCAGACAAGAAGCAGCAAAGTGGCCCGCCGCACCGCAATAAAGGCACAGTCTGTTAGAGAGGCGGCGTAGTTTCTCCTCCGGCTGAAGGCGAATGCCACCCAGCTGCATGGGCTCAGGTTCGGGAGCAAAAGGGGGAAATGACTCTCGAGGTGTCGGGGCAGCAGCGCGGGCTCGTCGCCGTTGTAAGCATCGATCGAGGCAAATTGCCAGTTTGATCAGCGTGTCGAGGTCGGCTGGTGAACCACGAGCGTAAATCTCCTCCTTGAGATCTATGTTCAACCCCTCTAAAAAATGGGCCACTAAGGCGGGTTCGTTCCATTCGCTGGTAGTGGAAAGAGTTCGGAACTCTATAGCGAAGTCGGACCTCTTTCCCTGACGAATGGTGGTCAAGAGACGCGATGCCTCGCGTCCAAAGATTGACTGGTGAAATACTTTTATCATCATCTCCTCCTTGAAGAGGAGGAAGCGTCTGCAACAGGGGCCTCCAGCCTCCCAAACTGAGGTTCCCCATTCACGACCGCGCCCGGTTAGTAAGGAAATCACATAGGCAATGCAGGCTTGGTCTTCAGCATACGTTCGCGGTTGCAGAGAGAAGGCTACCTCATACTGCGTCAGGAATGCTCTGCCTTCCGCTGGCTCTCCAGCATAACATGGGGGGTTATTGATGCGAGGCTCCAGAGAGTTAATGGAGACTCGGAACGGGTCTGGGTGAGGGAAGTCTAAAATAAGGGTTTTTAATGTTCTACAGAAACAGCGAGCAGAGCTCGATGGCACAAAAATAGAACAAAAATGCACTCTCTTGGAGACCAGCTAGGAAATAGGCAGAACAGAAAATAATCCTCTGGATAGAGGAATCCCCTCCTTGAGGAGAGAAGCTCGATCGGAGCCCGTAGGGTGCAACTCACCGCGGCACGACGCTGGAGACTGGACGAGCAAGGCTTGGCTGTGCGCAAAACAGAAGTGGTCAGGGGCTGCTTTACAGGACAAGGGCTAGACATACAATAATCCAACAAGACACAAAGGGAACACATGCTAGATATAGACAGGGTGATTAGACATGACGAGAAACAGGTGTAACAGCAAACGGTGCGGGCACTGATTGAAATGAGCGGCAGGTGGATGGAAAGGCTATGAGAGAAGTGGGTGTGTGCGCTAAGGTGAGACTAATGGGCAAATGAGTGTGTCAATGAATGTATATGGCAGAGGGGAAGAGAGAGAGACCCGGATCCTGACACTCACACACAAAATATCTTAAATATGCAGTGAACCTGTTGATAAAGAGCTGCACACACTATCAGGAGCAAATGTAGATAAAACTGAATACTGAGAATAACATTGCTCACACGCAAAACATCCTAAATATGCAGTGAACCTGTTGCTAAAGAGCTGCACACACTATCAGGAGAAAATGTAGATAAAACAGAATATTGAGAATAACATGTCTCACACACAAAAAATTCTAAGAATGCAGTGAACTCGGGAACAGCGGGAGGCTGTGTATTAAGCTCCCTTTCTTTGCTGTTGCTAAATAGCTTGAAACAGGTCTGTGCATGTATAACTGCACGAAAGAATACTCCTGTCACAAATAAACATTGTCATATTGCTTTGATTAAAGTCTCCAGTCTAGTCCTTGTCTTGCTCGCACGACAGAATGTAATTTTAGGACTTTTTCAGACGAGAAGATAGTTGTTAAAGTAACATTTCTGCAGTTGGTTTGTCAACATTCAGCCTTCGTAACAATCTGCTCGGTGAATGTGGGAGATGTGAGGTGTAGTTAACGGACCGCCAGGCCCTCCAACACCAGGCGGTCAGCCTTATCTCATCCCGCAGAGAGTTTTCTGTGAAATTTTCCGCTGGTTTCACGTCCTCGTAGCGGTTATACATGAGATATAACTATACTATAACTGGGCTGAGTTACTTTTAATGTGGTGTCAGAGATTGACGTTGTTTATCGGTAACGTTACGTCTGTTGGAGTTTAGATTCATAACTTCATATTTAAATGTAACTTCTACGTTTTGTCTGTATCCAGAGTGCAGCTTGTTATTGTCTATCATTGTGCATTCAAACTAATGATGTTTTATTTAAAGAGGAGACCGTCATTGAGACTCTAAACTGGCAGCAGGACTTCAGCTTCAAAGAAACCCTGAAGCTCTGAATTATAATAATAATAATAAAAAATCACATATGAATTTTGTTGTGCTGTCAATTCTAGGACTTATAAATGTGACTCGGAGAGCGGATAAAGTGTAAAAGAATGGGTCGCTTTATTTCAAGCTTAACAAGAGCAATGAATCCCGGCAGTTAAACGTGCACGGTCCTAAGAGTGAATATCCAACCTAGGGCATGAATATTCAGAAAAAGGCGCTTAGACTTGCGCAGGGCTTTTCATGGTTGTTTTTTTATGGAGCCCCATTGGTTAAAGCAAAAGCTGCAGGCGGAGCGTTTTCTAGCTGTACACGGCCTGGTTGGAGCATTGGGTATTCTCCACCCACACTGGCTCGTCCCTCCGACGGCGTTACTGTTGAGCAACTGGTTATTGAGAGTTTTTCTGTTCAGTTGGGAGTGTGTGTGTGTGTGACCTTGAGATTCCTCATCGCTGTGTGTACTGTTATCAACATGTCACGCATGAATGCACTTGCCTCCGTGAACCCTCTCACCCTCCCAGTAGTTTCCCACTTCTCTGGATCTCGGAGTGTATGTATATAAAAGTCAATGTTTATATCGTTAAGCATTAGCTGAGTACATAGTTATCTATTGCTTGGCTCGCAGAATGTTAATACATCAGATAAAAGCATAAAACAAAAGTATAAAATACCCCACAAATTATTGTATATTTCTCTGTAAGAAATGTAATGAGCCGCATACTAAAAACAGCAATACATGAACAAAATCAATATTAGCTGACAAAGTCATTTTCTTGTATTTTATTGTAGAGTGATGGGCTGTTTGTGTTACTTTTATTGGTAAAACGTATGGATTATGATTAGTTTGTACATTAAATATTAATTGAAAACAGTAAATTTAAACTTACGCGTTGACCAGAGCAGCAGTTTTCCCCCATGCCGTTCCTCCGTATTTTGCTGCAGTGGCGGTGTTGCTTGTTTTGTAACTACAGGTTCATACTCACCGTACGCTTGCATTAATATTTCCAGCTCAATAGCCGTGAAGTCAATGGTTTTTGGTTGTTGCCATAGTAAATCGTAGTATCATAGCTCCATTCATGCAGCCTTTATACTTTGGTGGTGCACGCGCTTAACTCTGAGTCGAGCTGATTTTGTCAAGAATAAATAGTGGTAAGTTATAACTTAACAGCATAAGGGTTTGTGGTATTCTATTTCTGAAGGCACTTTAACCAGTGTGTGCAAGTATTGCTGATGTTGATCACTGCATAAACCTTGACTGTTTTTTGCTATTATGCCTATTTCTTGTGATAAATCATATTTGTAGGTTATCCTATCCTTTGTTCCCTTTTTTTAAATGTGTCTGTGTCTTTAGTTTTATTTTTGTATTATGTTTTGTATAAACTATGTGAGAATCATATTGCATCTCTGTAAGTGCAAGTTACAGTTATATTTTTCAATGTTATCATTTTGCTGGCAGTAGAGTGGATCATGCCCTTTCCCAGCTAACACAAGATTGACTTGGGAACTCAAATTAGTGCCCAACACCTGCCCAAAGTTCCAGTTTGTCAAGGCTAATGTCAAGCCATGCTATAATATATAACGTGACTGTCTCCTGACCCCGACAGCTTTTAACTTGTGATTTGTGTTAAAGTAACCTTTCGAGCCAAATACTGTTATGAAATGTAATTATGAAAGTAAAAACTTTTGTAACCAGAGTTGATAAAAGGACGCTAACACAGGCAAATTAGCCATGCACTGCTATAGGCATGACCCGGACAGACGTTGATCATCATGGTAAACATTGGTTAAAGGGTCGCCAAAATTACCATTAATGCTGACATATCCGGGAACCCAATTCTGGCCTTTCACAATAAAATATCCCGCTTCATTACTTCCAAGTAGCGCAATGGCTACAAAATAAGACAGGAAATAAACCGAAACCGTGGAGTCGGGGCGCGAGTCGGGGACACCGAGTTTGGGTCAAGGTCAGGCATCTGGGGGCCACAATCGGCGGAGTCGAACTCAGGTGTCAGGGAGCCGGAACGGGCGGAGTCGGGAAGCCAGAACATCCTGCCTATAGCAAGATAAGCGTAGACAGGATGTTTAGACCAACAATAGAGACGGGATCCCTGCGGTCGTCTTCTACAGGTTCCGCAGGGTCACACAGCAAAGGAAGTGGCTCTTGACTTGCTTTGCTTCCTGCTGGCTCTGTGGGAAATGCTTTTTTTCATATTAGACTCACTGCCAACATTCTTTCCAACATTCTGAAGTGATAAGAACAGGAACACCTCCAACATATTGACCTTTTTGGAAATATTTGCTTGGCTCTCTAGTTTCAGATATTATTTCTCACTGATACTTATTATTAGGTATAGTTTAAGTAGAATGTACTTGTATAGCGATTTATAGTCTTTGATTAGCACTTTAAAACTACAAAGCTACAGGAATAAGTTGAGGTCAAGTGTCATGCTCACAGGCACATCAACATGGACACTAGCAGAGCCGGGTATCAAAGCGCTGATTCTCTGATTGAAGGACACCCCAAGTACAATACATATACAACTTTCGATTTTGCATTTTTTACCTATGATATTGTGTGTTAAATTCCATGTGAGGGTTTGTCTTGAAAAACGATGTTAACATGCGTTTGTCTCAATCTATAGTTTAAAATCGTCTTCGATACAGCATGAGTCAGTTGTAGTGGCGGGCGTGGTTTGGCTCGGCTGCAGAGGGGACAGAGAGGGGGAGTGGCTCAGGGAACGGTGCCATGAGGAGGCGTAATTGGCCTCAGCTGCAGTCAATCTAATGAATTGCATCTCTCCCTGTACTTATAACAGTAGTAGCGAGCCGCTGGGCACCTGAAAGGCAGTCAAGATGAGGGCTCTGGACGCCGGGAGGGCAAATACTGCTGCAACTGATAAATAAAGCTGTTGAAAGCCAACAATCATGATTTACTTAATCTACCTGTAACCCCAGAGAAGCCACGTGCGTTACATCAGTCATAGACCATTTGGAAAGCATGCTTCTATTTATTGATTGGGAAAAAATGGCCACAAGCAAAAGCACAACCAAATGCCGATCTCGAGGCTTCAAAATGGCGGTACAGAACCCAATGGTGACAGACAGTCCATGGTTATGGGAGAAGTACTGAACTTTTTTCTATGAAAAGTAGGTTTCTCATAAATTGACTGTACCTCAGCCACAGTGAATGTGTCCAGCTCACACAACAAACTGCTTAGTTATAAAATAAATCTGTGTGAATAAAACAATAAAAGATCATTCTATGAATAAACTCCTCATTACATCACATTGAACAGTCATTTTCATTTCCTGTAATATGTACAAATTCTAATAATTATTATTACAAATAACCAGTGGCCTGCTGAAGGTCAGATGTTCAAAGGGGATTTTGTGCAAAAGATTGTGTTGGTGTAACGGAACTTTCCTACTTAGAACATACTCCTACATAGCATAGGGTTTTAATGGGTAAGTTCTTTTATTGTTTCTCTACAGGGTTCGTACGGTCATGGAAAACCTGGAAAAGTCGTGGAACTTTGTTATATTTTATGTTCATGTGGTTCATTTATCTGCAGATACGTGACTTCATTTGCATATGAAAATGGCGAGCTTGTTTGATTCTGCATTCATGACATCAGAACATCGAGACACACAAGGAGTG
This sequence comes from Pungitius pungitius, assembly GCF_949316345.1. Lineage (NCBI taxonomy): Eukaryota > Metazoa > Chordata > Actinopteri > Perciformes > Gasterosteidae > Pungitius > Pungitius pungitius. The sequence continues at coordinate 15,540,740 of NC_084911.1, read as the reverse complement.
TCAATTTTTCGAATTGGGCATAGATGCCCGCCAAGGATGAACTGGTGGACCTCAGGTCAATTTCTCAGTGACATCACAAAACAAGGTCTTGGTCATAATTTGCGAATTTGTATTTTAACAATTTCACATCAATAGGATAAAATCATTTTTGGACATGGATGTGAACTGCAGTTTAACGTTAGCGTGGCTAAACCATTTCCTAACAATAACAAGTCCCGTCATGGACATCGCCTACTGCACTTGACCATTTACATTATTCACATTTTCAATCATCAGTTTCCTGAAATGGGAAATTTCGGACTACTTTCAAAATTTCAGATGTGACGAATCTCAATATGGAGGGAGAGTGTCTTACTTTTTCTCACAGGCAAAAGCCCAGTTGTTGCGTAACGCCTTTCAGCAGGGCTCTCTTCTTTGATTGCTATTGGATAGCAGCTGACCTGAGAATAACCCCCACTGTTGGCTGTAAATATTTAAGTACGCTGGTAGGAAGAAGGCTTCACGCACAGATTTGGGAATGTTTATACACTGCAGAATGGAGAACTGCACTGCTACAATTTGTTAACACAGACACACACAAAGCAGCTACTAGCACAGGCCTCTGGATCTTGTATCATTCAGAAACCCTTTCACACAAAAGCAGACAAAAACACACATCTGTTCCCACTTGAGCTCTATAGATAGCTCTTTAGATTGAGCCTGAGCCTGTGCTCTCCATACATTACATATTTTTTTCTTCCAGTATTAGCCCCATCTAGTCAACTCATCAGAAATGCTGGAAAGGCAGAATGTGCCTTATTCAGTGTATCGTCCTCCCATGTACACATTTGAGCCAGTCCATGTAGGGGAAGTTTGACCTCCACTACAAATATTATAAGAACCAGACCTGGCCTTCAGTCAGTAAATAGGATGATGAGCTCCCATCTCCCAACTTCTGTGATCCTAATTTCCCATAGCACCCAAGGGGATTTCAGAAGATATAATATTTATATTCACCAAATATTCCTGTTTTTTGTTTTGTCCAAGACAATTTTCCCAATAAGCTCTTAACATACACAACACTATTGTCACGACCGGACAATGGTCCTGAACCCAAATGCACAACTCGTACGACGAGGTTCACCAAAAAAAAATCAAAGTTTGTTAATTAAAAGGGGCAAGAGCCGATGAAATGAAAATCGCTCGTGGGAGAGGAAAAAAACCTACACTAAATCAAAGAACAAAAACAAATCTAGAATATAAACTCTAGCTGAGGCGAGGAGTGACACGGTACCATGACCTGGGACAAGACGAACTGGCACAGGACAAAGGGAGACTCAGACAATATATTACAAACACAGGGTAGGGGCACAGATGGAAACAATCAGGGGCAGGGCAGACAATCAGACAGACACATGAGGAAGGTTAATTTTCCAAATAAAACAAACTCACAAAACAGACACGAGACAGCTTCACTAACATAATTTCCTGGACATGACAACTATAAAAGATGTGGAAATTTTGATTAGTGTAAAACAATCCCATGCCGTAACCTCTGTTCCAGCTGTTTCCCAGACCCACTTATCTTGAATTTGCTCTGCATATATTTCAGTTTAGAAATTGTAACAAAAAGCGAGCCAGTAGCTCCAGAAGTTGTGAAGATTGCTTGACAGCTTCACAACTGCTGTTGTAATAAAACACAATAATCCATATCAGGCAAAAGAAGTGAACGTTTGCTAGGCCGACCAAATAGTTTTTTAAAGTTAGACAGTGTAAGAACAACAATGACTGTTGCCATTAAGTGGATAGAACGCTGCATTCACTTTGTCATCGGATGGTCCCCTTTTCTGAGCTGGGAAGTTGTTCTTCCCATTAGATCTACAGTATACAAATATCTTCCTGCTATTGTGTGCTGATGTGGAAACGCTATGAAGAACATGTGATATGGCCAATACCTCAACAGATGGTCCCATTACCTGAGCTGGTGGGTTTGTTCTTCCCATATATCTATCTAGGGTTACGAGATCAACATGTATATCTCTGTTTCAAATTGTCAACAGGTGCAAATCTTGCCTACAGAAATGAGTTGTATATGAATGTATATACTATTTTGCTTGGTTTGAAATCAATTGTACTGTAAGCATTTTTAATGAATGCAATAAAAAAGATTAACACCACTTTTTTTTATATGCTTATTTCTTTGTCTGCTTGTTCGCATTTTGTATTGGATTGGGTTTGTATGTTCATGTGGAAACCCAACAAACCAGCTGGGATTTGATGTATTTTTACCGTACACCCATTGAATGTTTCGGTTCCCTGGTGCTAAGTAAATGAACAGTTTGTGCATGTTCCCAGATGTATTCAATGTAATTCTTTGCTGAAATGCATTAGCGATCTCGTCCAAAGACATCCTCTTTCCCAGGACCCTCAAATCAGACTCCGCCTGCAAAATATTTAAGCAGTGGAGATAAAAAGGAATCTAAATCCGGAAATATTTTCTGAGATTGATGGGGGATTGTGATTTTATAATGTCTAAATGAATTCATTGTTTTCTTAAATGGATTACATTTACTTTTATGTTTTCCCTACTTTCCATGGTGGAAAGAACCGGGAGAGAACAAAGACACTCAATCCACTGCAGCAGATTTATAACTGTGGTGTTATGAACCTCAGTCTGCTGCTTTCCTCCATCTACTCATTTTACAGAGCAGACTGCAGTGTCTGGTTTTTCTCCTCTGGACTTTTGTAATTTCAGCCTCCCCTTTATGATTTCCATCCAAATAAATGTTTATACATCAGATAATGTCCATTTATACAAACCTTTTGGATCGAGGAGAAAAAGACGTAAAGGCTTATTGAGGTACTTTCTGTGGTGTCAATTTGTAGATTAAGCCCTTGCGAGAAATCAAAATTATCTTAAACTTTATGATTAAGTATTAATACAGAAATCATCAAATGACTCAATTCAACTGAAAATGGACAGATTGTTCCTTTTCCCTCAGAGAAGCGGGAAGATCTGACCAAGCTTCTTCGGGAGAATAGAAGCTTTAATACATTTCAGAGAGGTTTACAGAAGGGAATTTCATTGGGAAACCCAGATGTCGTCAGAAAAAACCCCGTCCGTCCCTTTATGTGACCCAGGCAGTCATGTGCTGACAGACAGAAGGAAAAGTACACATGCGTCCCAGCTGTAAAAACAGAGTTTGCGTCACACGGAGTTCCTGAGAGACTCCTGATGTGCAGATCAACAAATTCTCCCCCAACAACTTACATTCTGACCAGAAGAGGGAGCTGCTTATCACACAGTCCAGCTGACAGTGTTTTACAATCACTTTGATACTATTTTCAGAACCTTGATGTCATTTTTCAAAACGCATAACAGTCTTCACTTGTAACACAGTGTAGCATCCCTTCAACCTTGAATAAACAGACTTGGGTGTGTTTCCTGACTGGTGTGCATAGCACCAACACCGTGAAAACTAAAAAGGGGAAACAACAAAGGAAATTTATCATCACCTGGGTTGACCAGTTGTAAATTGCTCTAAATAATAAAGACGGTCCTGCATGTTGTCAGTTTTGGCTTCTATGCCCTGCTCAAAGGCTTTGATGAAAGATCTGAAATGAAGAGGATTGCCATCAAAAATGGGAATAGTCACAGGTGGTAGGCGGGACATTCTTTGCTGTGCAACAAGCATTTCAGTAATCTGGTTGTGCTTTCTCATTACCTCAGCAAGAGCACTGCTTCCAGCATCAACAAGGTCTTTTGGGGGAATATGCACTGGACTACGTCCTGTTTTAAGTCTAGGTGATGGTTGGGGTAAGCTGCCTGGGGGAAATGATAAAGGAGCCATTTTCAAATTAACAGGGGGTTTCTTTGGTCTTTCCACTGTTCTCAAAAGGTTTTTGCACTGTTGCGAGTGGTACAAACTCAGTAGCGGCTGTGACCAAGCTACTTGATGTTCTTTGAGCTCCAACATCACTCTCTTGCTGGTCTTGCATGGAGGAAAAAACTTGTAATTTTGCATCAGCTACGGCCAAGTCTGTTTTTAAAGCCAACGCCTCTTTGCGTGCTTTTAGCTGATGCTCCTCTAATTCCAGCGCATGCCTTTCCTGCAATGCTTGCGCTTTCACACGTATAGTAGCGCATTCTATCTCGGCCTGCATTTGTGCCAAAGAGGCTCCCGATGTTCTACTTCCTCTGCTGGAGGCTTTGCTGACAGCAGTCGACACTTTACGGGACGCTTTGTCAGGTGTTTTAGCAGAGGATTTGGCATCGCCAACTGCACCATTGCCGTGTGCCTTTAGAGACGAGCCTACTTGGGAAATGCTGTCCTCTGACTGAATATCATCTGGTGTTTCAACACCATCGCTCATCCATGCTTGCGTTTGTTCAATAAACGCCTTCAAATTAATTAACTTTGGCTCATACCAGTAGGTATGGTCAGCTTCTCGCTCATCTTCACTCACTATCAAACTCTGAACTGCAACTTGCAATTCCATAAATTCTTCCAAATAATGATTAAACGTTTCCATGTGCTTACTAACTAATTCTTTTGATTCTCCTGCTTGTGTACAAGTCTCAATTTCATTACGTTTTCTTGTTAGAAAGCTGAGTTTGCCTCTCCGGGTTCCAAGTAACTTAAAAAGTTCACGTTCTTCTTCAATGGTTTTTTCATCGTCCTCCATTTAAAGCTCAATTCTTTTTCCAGCAATTCAAAATTCAAAATTAAATTCACTTCAATGTCCAATTCAAAATTTCCAACTTATATCCACTTTATTTCCTTAAATCAGTGCTTCAAAGTCCAGCCCAACACATTGGGTTATTCTCAAACATTTCACTGCATTACTCACAAGCTTACGATGTATCCAAGTTCATTCCACCTCCATATCCATTGGTCGATCTTCGTCCTACATTCCAAGTAGTTCTCTAGTAATCCATGAAGTTTTTTGACTTAAATGTGGTGGCCTTTCTATCTTTCCAAATTTTTCAATTCCCAGATCCAGTCAAGGCCGTGGGTCTGGTCAGCAGGCAGTGGATTAAGCACACTCTGTACTTTAAAGAATATATCCATTTATTTTGGCTTTACAAAAAGGGTGAACATAAACGAGTTGTAAAATCAAACAATAAAGCAAAGTTAACCTCAGTAAACAAAAAGCTCTAAACTTGTACCGAGACGTGGTCAAAAAACTGTATCCTTTTACCTGCCTATACACCCAACATTTGATTCCAGTTCCATTCAACTTCCCATGGCTGGCCAGGTGACACCACTTTTAATTCATCCAGGTGAGACTAAAACGAGCTGTCCAGGTGCTATGCATTAATGGGCGGTTCAGGTGACAAATCATCCTTAAGCGCAAGGAAATGACACTCAAATAATCAAATAAGGAAACAAATACAATTACGTAACACAAAAATGTTAAATATGAAAGAATGTCCAAAACGGCTACAACAAAGCTTTTGTCTCATTTAAAATTAGAAATGGTATATATAATATTGAGCACTATATATATATATATATATATATATATATATATATAATCAGTCATAAAATAATTAGCTTTATCATTTTAGGAGGAGGAGGAGGTTGGATACAGTAACAAAAATATTAAAATATTTGAATGCGCACACACACCTACCGTTTGTCTTGTTACTCAAACATCAAGAGGCTGATAATCAATGTAGTGGTCCCCGTACAGCAAGCTCCTGACCACACATCAAAGATCTTACAGAACTATACAATAATTCATATGTGGAATTTTTTTATTCATTATTATTATAATTCAGAGCTTCAGGGTTTCTTTGAAGCTGAAGTTTTGCTGCCGATTTAGAGTCTCGATGACGGTCCCTTCATGTCCTTTAATTAAAACATCGTTAGTTTTAATGCACAATGATGGAGAATAAACAAGCTGCACTCTGCGGATACAGACAAGACGTTAAAGTTACATTTAAACATAAAGTTATGAATCTAAACTCTGTCCTCAAACAGACGTAACCGGTGGACAACATCAGTCTCTGACATCACATTAAAACGTATGAAGACTCGTTATAGTACAGTTAAATCTCATGTTTAACCGCTACGGAGACGTGAAAACTGGCGGAGCATTTCACAGAAGACTCGCCGAAAACAGGCTGCTCTGTGCGGGCTGAGATGAGCTGACCGCCCGGTGCTGGAGGGTCTGACGGTCCGTCAACTACACCTCACATCTCCATCCATCAGAAGATTGTTAGAAGGCTGAATGTTGACAAACATTTGCTTTAACAACAAAAGTTGCTTTAACAACTAACTTCAGTCATAAAATTTCATTACGTTACTTAAATAGTAGTATTTTTAAATTTCGACATAAAGTTGTGTTTATTTCCCTCTATCTTTGTTGCCTGTTGCTGAGGTGAAATGCATTCTGGAATATTTGGCTCTCACAAGAAAAGACGAGCCTGCTCCGATGCATGCCCGGTAAAATGGGCGGGGCGAGTCACATCCGGGTATTATGACCGTTCTCCGCCAGATGCGGACTTTAGAATTGGAACAGTACTCGGGCTGCGACTGATGACGTTTCACGAGTCCACGAGAACAAAAGTTCACACAAGAACGCATACTGAGAAAGGGCCACTGTCTTTCTGCCCTTGAGCATCTTGTTAATGATCGCAGGTGCTCTGTTACCAAGGTTACTCAGACACACGCTGCAGTATCTCTCTGTGACTCACATCTGTTCCATATTAGCTGATGGTGCAGTCTGACAGGACCTGAAGGTACTCAGGTATTAAGGCTGGTGCATGGTTCTGCGTCTGCGTCTTTACGCGCAGTTCTATCGACGGACTTATTTCAATTCATGGTTCTAAATGCTTGCATGTGTTGCAAAACAATCCCCTGCCAGAATCCCCTTTTTCACGAAGGCGACCTAGAGAATGATGTCTTTGTGTGTGGAAATCGTTTGTTTATTTATGTATCAGAGACTTTTTTGCCCCATGCATTGCCACTGCTGCTTTTTATTGTCTTTTTTTCATGGTCTCCCTCCATGAATTGGAGGCCACCCGCACATCCTTATAGTGTCTGAGTGTTCATTTTTATGTATTTATGTACATAGCACATAAACACAGATACATCAATAAAACCAACACATAAGACAATCATATTAAAAGCAATTAAAACAGAGTGTACAACTTTCCTAGTAAGTAGATACTTTTAATCGGTCCGCGATTGTTTGCCAGGCTTTTTCTCTGTTATTTTCATGATCAGTTGCTGCTCAGTGGGTGAGAAAAGTGCTGCGTGCGTGCATCAGTGAATCTGTGATTGATACCGTGGTCTACTTAAGAAAGCCGTGGACGTGCACTTATCCCAGTTATGTGCACCTGAATCTACTTAGCGACTCCTTCTCAGCCAGACTTGGCAAACGTGCAACAGATTGAGCCACGACGAGCGGGTCACACTATGTCCAGCGGCGCTTTATCACTTAGCTTCGATTTCTTTATTCTACTTTTGTGCAATACCTCCCAGGACTCACTGTTAGCCTAGTTAGTGGTATTATGTGGGTAAGGTGAGGCAAAATTAAAGGTTTTGAAATAATGTTTTGGTGCCAAACGAAACTGCTGAAAACGTTGGTAAAGCCCACTGAATCAGTTTTGGCAAAGATAAAAATCTTTGTGCCTAGTCATATGATGCACCCAATCCTAGATTACAGTCTCACCTGTGATCAATAATTGATCAATCAAAGAGTGGGTGTGTATAAAAAGAACCCCAGCACACCAGGGGGGTATTTCAGAAAGAAGGTTTGTTGTGTGTGGCCATGACATCACTAATGTTCACTCATAAAACCATTGTCTATCTAATCTTGTCTCTCTTCACTGGCACACTTGCAGGTGGTTTCCCCAGTAATCACCTGCGACAGCAATCTTCTACATAAAGGAGCCAGGCTCTGTGTGCCAGGGGAAAAAAGAGGGATACCGACCAGACAACAGCTCACAATGCTCATTCACTTAGCCTTTTGGTTTAGTTAGCAGTTTCTTTAGTTTGGCCTAGAGATGGCCGGTAGTTGAACTTTTCGTTAGTCAGGTTAGGGATGGTCTTTTACGGTACTATTCTATTGACATTTAACCGTAAGATCGTAGCAGCCTATAGTTATGAATATTTGAGTTTGTTTTGAGACCGCAACATATTGGTGGCTCGTCCGGGATCCGACTTGGTTATTTGCATGGCAGGCCTAAGTTAGTATATATTCCTAATCAGGACATCGCTTCATTGGAGTGTCAGTTTGGCCCTGTTTGCTGGTCTACGTCTCAGGGTTTGGCCCCTCTGCCTTTATTGTATGTCTTTGTTGCCTGAAGCCTATCTTGCTTTTGTGTTTTGTGCTCTTTAAAGTGGAGTTTATTTTGGAGAATTTTGTTAAGCAGCCTTCCCTTGACGTTTTTTCATAAATGCACAAAGGATAACCTAATTGATATTGCTAATCACTACAACATCAAAGTATTGAGCACTAAAGCAAAGATGATAAAGCCTCAGGTATGTACAGCGACTCGTTTTCCTGAGGCCATCTCGTTGCGTTCTATTACAGCTCCAGTTGTTGTTGTTAAATCCTTGGTAAAGTTCTTCTCTGTTTTTGGCCTCCCTCGGGTGGTCCAATCGGACCAGGGTTCTAACTTCACGTTGCAGGTTGTGTGTGTTCGAGCGCTTATCACCCAGAAAGCCAGGGAGCCATAGAGCGATTCCATAGGACGTTAAAATCGTTGGGCACCTACTGCTTTGAGTTTGACAAGGACTGGGACGAGGGCGTCCATCTCCTCCTCTTTGCCGCTTGTTAAGTGGTACAGGAGTCCCTCGGCTTTAGTCCTGCCGAAGTAGTGTTCGCACACACGGTCAGAGGGCCCCTGAGGCTTGTTCCAGAGAAGTGGTTGGGTGACAGTGAACCTCAGAACCTACTTGACTATGTGTCTAAATTCCGTTTTTCAGACTCCATCACGCTTGTGAATTGGCTAAAGAGAATATGACTGTTGCACAGGAAAATATGAAGAGATGGTTTGACAAAGATGCGAAAAGCAGGAGTTTCAGTCCCGGGGATAAGGTCCTAGTTTTGTTGCCCATTCCTGGTTCTGCTTTGCAGGAGCGATATAGTGGCCCTTCCCTGGTTGGAGATCGAGATTACATCATTGACATCCCTATGTGTCCTATTAATATGTTGAAGCCTTATTTTTGCAGGGAGTCTCAGTCTGGTTCCTATCCTTTTGATGGTGTTGAAGCCGGTGTGGCATCTCCAGTGTCCAGTGGAATTGATGATCCCAACATGGTAACGCTGGCACTGTCTAGCAACGTCAGTGTTCCTCCTCCTGACCTTAAGGATGACCAGGATGATATTGTAGGTATCTCCAGTGATATACCTCATGGACAACTTAGGAATTCAGAAAATCTCACTAGACTTTATGATTGTCTTCCAAATTTGTTTCTCATGCAACTCTCTTCTCAGATGTGCCGCATGTACGCATGTGTTACAATATGAAATTGATGTTGGTAGCTCCCCACCAATTAAACAACACGCATATCACGTTAATCCTGACAAAAGGTTCCATCTCCTGAGGCAGGTGGACTATATGCTGGAAAAGGGCATAGCTATACCTAGCACAAGCACTTAGAGTTCACCCTGTGTCTTGGCTGCAAAGTCTGATGGCTCACCGTTTACCGGAAGGTGAACGGGGTCACGAAGCCTGACTGTTATCCTCTGCCTAGGATAGACGACTGTGTTGATAAAATATGCCAAATATGTCTCAAAAGGCTACAGTGACATACCTTGGCAAGATTGTGGGTCGGGGTCAAGTTAAGCCTGTCCATTCTAAAGTGGAAGCAATGCTCTTGTTTCCTCCTCCTGTTACTCGCCATGGTCTAATGCGGTTTTTAGGGATGACGGGATACTAGCGCAGCTTCTGCAAGAACTTTTCTCCCGGGGCATCCTCATTAACAGACTTCAGCCCAAAATTGCGCTACAAATGGTCTGAGAGCTGTCAGCATTCTTTTGATGGTGTGAAACCCTTGCTAAGCAGTCCTCCAATTCTCACTGCACCTGCGTTCGATCGGCCATTTAAGCTTACTGTGGATGCCAGTGATGCGGGTGCGGTCCTACTTCAGGATCGGGCTTGCACTCGGGCTGGGACGGGCGTCGTTGCTGCGGCCCAGCGCGGAGGTCCAGGACGTGGGGGTCGTAGGTGGCGTGGAGGAGGGCGGCCAGCTCCAGCACCTGATCCCCGCGTGCGATGAGGACTGGAGGCTGGACGTTGGTCTCCCACTGCGAGTCCCAAGCGGGGTCTGGAGAGAGCGGCGAGGGCAGTAACCAGAACGCCGCCCGGAGCCTGCTGGTGAGCCGGGGTTGGCGTTACGCCTGGCAGCCAGCTGCACGCTGCGGGGGCCCCCCAAAGCAAGACGAGCTCAGACGCAGGAGTTTCCAGAAGGTGCTCTTTATTCACCACAAAATCAAAAGCCAAAGGACGTGCACCAATGACGTCTAGACATAGACAATGACGCGACAAGGGACAACACGCACACAGGGCTTAAATACACTAGGGAGGTGCAGGTGATTGGACACAGGTGGAAACTATCAGGCAATCACAGGACAAGGCAGGAAGTGAAGTTACCCAGGGACACAAGAGACATGAAAACTACAAAATAAGACATGAAGCAGAACCAAACCGTGACAGCACATACCTCTCCGCCTACGCCTTGTTTGTAGTTTCCAATCTCCGTCAATCCGCTTGCACATGTGGCATCGATGTTGCCTGGATTGAGAATGGCAATGTTGGCAATGTTTATCCAGTTCCAATACTTTTACAGGCTCTATTTTCACTCATAGAGCGCAGTTCTCACTTAATGTAATGGAAATCCTTGCTTCAGGAATCAGGAATCAGGAAACGTTTATTGCCATAATATGTTGTACATACATGGAAATTGTCTTGGCGGAAGGTGCATGAAGACAGTACAATAAAGACGACATAGTGCAAATAAGATAAAAATAAAATAAAAGTATAATCAAATATAAGCTATGGGTTAGTACGCTAAAAACTAAAGCATGGGTTAGTAAGTTAGTGGAGATAAGATACAATTAGGAATAAAAATAAGGATAAAGTGCACCAGCTAAACAAAGTGACGGGTGACAAGTGAAAGTGACACAGTGATGAATGAGCATGGGAGTCAGAGTCAGTCAGGGGGGGCCCGGGCTCTGTTGATGAGCCCGACTGCCGAAGGGAAGAAACTGTTCGTGTGGCAGGAGTTTGCTTTACCTTTAGCCTTCTTACCAACAAATGTATCTCTGCCATCATGCACAGGTTTTTACGCAGACACAAGACACATCTTTGCAGACACAAAGATTTTACAGTGGTTATTGTAGTTGAGGTTTTGCGTTTATTGCCGTTGAGTAGTATAAACAGATGAACATACCGGTTTATTTGACTCTGTGTTCTGGTGAGAACTGTGGCCCTTTCTCATTACCTAATATTGAGCACGATATACTGTATATATATATATCTATATATATATATAGTCATAAAATAACTAGGCAAAATATCGAAATTGATCGGATCAAATTTGTTATACAGTCGAACATCTTTTAAAGCAGATGAAGAGGAGCAGCTGTAGTTTGTGGTGCTGCTGAACTTTACTGGGTTACACTGACAGGTGTACATCTAATTTGTATTCATATTGGATGGAAGAAACACAAAACGTTACTGAGGTGAACATTTAATTCAGGGCTATTGTATTACACACTGCAATATCTTTATAATGGTTTCATAAAGGAGGACGTTGGGTACAGTAACAACAAGTAAACAGTAAATATTTTACTGGATAGTAACACATTCCACACACACCTACCGTTTGTCTTCTTGTTACTCAAACATCAAGGGGTTGATAATCAGTGTAGTGGTCCTCGTACAGTTAAATGCACAAACAACACTATAAATTAAAAGATGTCCCTGAACCTCTTATGTGTCTCTACATTAATAGTAAGTAACTCCACAGACCTTCCGGTAAAAGGAATTGGACCTTTTATTTTTAAACGGTAAAAAGGGGATGTTTCTGTGTTTTGAGTGTGAGCTTGACAGTATGGCTACAGATCTTGTTACGAACAAACGTGAATTTATTCAAAACTGTATTGGCAAAAAGCTCTTACGGTGGTGTTTTTACGCTGACTTTCGAGGATGGTATTGCACGGAATGGAAGAAAATAAACCACCAGCAGTAAGTGCCATGTCTCTTCATATACGGGATCCGTTGCAGCCTCACTGTATTTTATGTATATCATATAATGATCAACAGACTCTGGGACAGGACCCTCACTGGCTGTAACAGTGATCTAGTGAAAAGTAATTAACTAAACAAAACCAAATAAACAACAAAATAGAGACACACAAAACAGGAACAAAAATATAACAAAGCAAAAACAGCAGTTTTCCTAATTCCCCACGTGAACATTGTTCTCTCTCCACCTGGTTTGGGCCTCCCTGGGGCACTGGTGTCACCAATGGCCAACTCCTTATTTATAAAACATGGATAACACTTAAAACATGAATTAATCTTCAGTCTAACGGTTTCCAGCAAAAGCACTGTGGATACTACCTGATGCAACGGTAGATTTTGTATTGCTAAAAAAAGAAGAGCAAGGACAGAGGAGGTACGTTTAATTTGCATACAAAACAGACCCACATTGACAGTTACCACAGTAATGTTCTGTATTTTACTGACGCATCAAATAATTTAGTAAACAAGGTAGGAATGACAGTAATTATTTCCGGCAATTCATTTAAAAAAAGGTAAAATATACATTGGCAGCTGGGGGATTTTTTTGAAAGGTGCAGCCAGCCCCTTCTGCTACATCAGCAATCTCTCCATTCAGCTCACTTCTCCCTCATGCATACTCTTTTTTTTGAGATTTCATCAACCGGAATACTTGTTATCAAGTGTCAATTGATTTTCAACCAACCATATTTTCTCACATATCATTGTGGTGGCGGGCGTGGTCTCTGCTCGGCTGCAGGGGGGAGGCGGCTCGGGGAACGGCGCCAGGTGAGAACTATCATTATCAGGCAGAGGCTGACTGGTGTGGTTGTGCTTAAAACCCCAGTAGGAGAACCATCAGGAGGCGGGCGAGCACGGAGCAAGCAGCACGGAGCGAGCGACGCCTCAGTGAGAGACAACTGGCAGATGAGAAATAATAAAAACGGTCATCTCGTGATTTACTGTGCGGACCTCGTTATTCCCGGAACCCTTCCCCAGAACCCAGACCGGTTACAATCATTTTCTTAACACATTTTCAGCCTGATGTCCTCCTCTTCAACTGGAGTCCCACCATCTAAATCCCCATCATCGTCCCTATCCATTTTCTGATTTGCCTTCCTAACCCAGTCTCAAACTAGTTTTTGCCAAAGGCCAGATCCAAAAAGTCACCATATGCCTCTCGAAATCACCAACCGGTGCGCTCGTTCTGAAAACCTGTCGACACAGACAAGCTCCCGTGCAAACGGCCGCGTGCTCCTGTCCCAAACATCCAGTTCCATTCTTCTTCTAGTTCTTCACGCCGGTTGTCTTCCACTTTGTTGGTGCATTACCACTACCTTCTGCTCATTAGAGTGGATCCAAAACATAGAGAGTGAATGCAACAATATACTTCCAACAGATACATTACATGTCATTTAGCTGACGCTTTTATCCACTTAGCGACTTACGATAAGTGCATTTCCACATAGAGATACAAACTCAGAAGAACAAGTAACAAGAAAGTACAATTTTCATCAAATAAGCAGTTTCGAAATATGTTATAGAAAGTGCCATAATAAGTACAATTTAAGCGCTATGATTTGTTAGTGCTACGGTTTGCTAGTGTTTTAGTCAAGGTAGAGCCTAAAGAGGTGTGTCTTGAGTTTTCGGCGGAAGATGTAGAGGCTCTCTGCAGTCCTGATGTCATCAAAGAGCTCATTCCACCATCTGGGAGCCAGGACAGCAAAGAGTCGCGATCTTGCCGAGTGCTTTTCTCTCAGGGATGAAAGAGCAAGCAGCTTGGCAGATGCAGATCGGAGTGTGCGGGTTGGGATGTAGGGTTTCACCATGTCCTGGATGTAGACTGGTCCCGATCCATTCACAGCATGGTACGTCGAACCAATGTTTTGAACTGGATGCGAGCAGCCACTGGTAACCAATGAAGAGAATGGAGAAGTGGTGTGGTGTCGGAGTATTTCGGAAGGTTGAAGACCAGTCGAGCTGCTGCATTCTGGATGAGCTGAAGTGGTTGAATGGCGGTAGCAGGGAGACCTGCCATGAGAGAGTTACAGTAGTCAAGGCGGGAGATGACAAGAGCCTGAATCAGTACCTGTGCCGCCTTCTGAGTGAGAAGGGGTCGTATTCTCCTGATCTTGTAGAGCGTGTATCTACAGGATCGTGTTGTCGCTGTGATGTTGGCAGTCAGGGAGAGTTGGGAGTCAAGTGTCACACTGAGGTTCCTAGCAATCAGAGGGGGCGTTAACACGGAGTCGCTGAAGTTAACAGTCAGGTCCTGAGTGGAAGAGTTTTCTCCGGGGAAGAAAAGTAGTTTGGTCTTGTCAGGGTTGATCTTCAGGTGATGAGCGGACATCCACTAGTAGATGTCAGTCAGACATGCAGAGATCCTTGCCACCACCTGAGAGTCCGAGTCGGGGAAGGAGAGAATTAGTTGGGTGTCGTCGGCATAGCTGTGATACAAAAAAATCACGCGAGCGAATGACGGAGCCAAGAGAGTTGGTGTAGATTGAGAAGAGGAAGGGACCCAGGACGGAGGCCTGAGGAACTCCAGTAGTAAGAGGACAAGGTTCGGACACTGATCCTCTCCAAGTTACCCGATAGGTGCGGCCGTCAAGGTAGGATGAGAGAAGAGAGAGCGCGGAGCCTGTGACACCAAGTTCCTGAAGGGCGGAGATAAGGATCTGGTGGCTTACTGTGTTTAATGCTGCAGAAAGGTCCAGAAGGATGAGAACGGAGGAGAGAGAGGCAGCTCTAGCAGCGTGGAGAGCAGTTTCTGTGGAATAGCCCGCCTTGAAGCCTGACTGATGGGGGTCAAGGAGGTTGTTACGGTGGACATAGGAGGAGAGTTGGTTAAAGATGGCTCGTTCAATAGTTTTGGACAGAAAGGGAAGAAGAGATACCGGTCTGTAGTTGTTTTCTTCAGATGGTTTGAGGGTGGGTTTCTTCAGGAGTAGGTTAACTCTTGCCTCCTTCAGAGAGTTGGGGAAACAGATAACAGAGCATTGTTAATGAGACAGGTGAGGAAAAGGAAGAAGATCGGGGGCGATTGACTGTAGAATGTGGGATGGAATGGGGTCGAGGGGGCAGGTGGTGTGACGGGCAGAGGTTACCAAGGTAAGAACTTTGTTAGGAGACAGGGGTGTGAAACAGGGAAGCGAGACAAGAAAAGAGACAAGTCCTTGGTCCGATGCAAGTAGAAGATCATTTGTAATTTTCACCAGTCCCGTTTCTGTGCTGTGATGCACTCGCAATCCTGACTGGAAATCCTCGAACAAAGCATTGTTTTGTAGAAAGTCACATAATTAATTTGTGACAGATTTCTCAAGGATCTTAGCGAGGAAGGGAAGATTAGAGATGGGTCTGTAGTTAGCCAACACCTCTGGAGCTAGAGTAGGTTTCTTAAGAAGAGGTTTAATTACAGCTACCTTGAAGGACTGTGGTACATGTCCTGTCAACAAACAAAGACAGATTCATAATATCCAGAAGGGATGTGTTAATTAACAGAAAAACTTCCTTAAGCAGCTTAGTTGGAAGCGGATCCAGGAGACAAGTGGAAGAGTTGGATTTCAAAATTGAAAAGATTGACTGATTGAAAAGTCAGTTCATCAAGGTTGATGGAAGAGAAACCATTCAAGTAGGTATCGGGGCCCACGGCTGCGTCCAAGATTCCTACATCCGAGGACGGGTCAGCACTGGTTGGGGGCAGCAATTTTCTCTTTGATGGTCAGAATCTTATTATTGAAGAAGTTCATAAAGTTTATATTGAAATAATGGAATTCGGTGGGGAGGGCGGGTTGGGAGACAGAATGTTTGTTATTTCAACCAAAAAGAACGGACTTGCGTTCCCGCGAGAATAGACTCGGGAGACAAACTTGGGAGTCCTGACTCACGGGTTCGGGAGAACAGACATTTCTGCAATTGGAACAGCGGCTTACTTTATGACGTCACCACGTTTTAATTTAGTTTTTGACTTAAGTATTTTACTATTAACAAGCTTTTGTTTCATTTAAAATTAGAAATGGTATAATAATGAGCACATATATATATAATTTATAATCAGTCAAATATTTAGCTTCATCATTTTAGGAGGAGGAGGAGGTTGGATACAGTAACAAAAAATAAACAGTAAATATTTTAATGCACATACACCTACCATTTGTCTTGTTTGTTACTCAAACATCAAGAGGCTGATAATCAGTGTAGTGGTCCTCGTACAGCAAGCTGCTGACCACACATCAAAGATCTTACAGAGAACTATACAATAATTCATATGTGGAATTTTTATTATTATAATTCAGAGCTTCTTTGAAACTTAAGTTCTGCTGCTGGTTTAGAGTCTCAATGACGGTCTCCTAATGTCCTTTAATTAAAACATTGTTAGTTTTAATGCACAATGATATAAAATATCAAGCTGAACTCTGTGGATACAGACAAGATGTTAAAGTTCATCAAGTTCATCATAAACATCAGTCTCTGACACCACATTAAAACGTATGAAGACTTGTTATAGTATACCGTAAATCCTCAAATAAAGACCGGGATTCAATAAGTGGCCGGGCTTCAGATAGTAGCCGGCGGCGTGGTCGATACAGACAAAAAGAAGCCGGGCCCAAATACAGGCCGGGGGTAAAAAATTAAAATGTAAAACTAATATTTCATGAATACATGTTCTACTTATGTTTAATGTTATTGGCTAATTTCATGGACTGTTGAAAAAAAGACATTTTACCACGTAGGCCTACTAGGCGAATTTGTTATTGTTCATGAATCCGGCAGCGGGGGGGAGGAGAACCGCACGCAAGTAGCCCAGGATGAGGAGAACGACGAGGAGGAGCTGCTTAATAATGAAATTGTTGTTCTCGATAATGAGGCTGGGGAAGAGGATGTTGAGGGGAACGCCAAATAGCTGTACAAATGTTGCCTCATTACTGGTGAGCTTCGGATGTAGACCTAAGTATTATGTTTAGATGTAGACCTATTTTGCAAGGTCCATTTAGTTCGGAGTTAGTTTGCTCCATTTGACCATAGCTTAATGGCTATGCCCATTCAGATGTTGCTGATGAATTTGGTAGTTGCGTAATATGAAAGACCTAGTCTAAGTCCTGGCCATTTGGTTTAATTTTGGTTGTCTCCTGTTTGTTCTGTGATTACTGTCCTTTGACAAGACCAGATATTTATTGTTACGTTGACACTGCAAATAAAGCGCTATACGCGATAAACTTTTGGCCGAGTGAAAATGTTGACTTGCTTGATTGTAATTGAGAATATTGGAAAATATCTGCAATTAACGATGCATCTTTGACACTATGGTTTATTACTGATTCATTTCAAAATGGTTAGTCTCCAGAAAGTTAATTAGCTAGAGGTCTCCCGGTTTCATTCTACCGGTAGACCTATCGGTGAATGGTTGCAGGAAGTGCTGAACGCATATGCAATGAATGAGATTAGCCTACTGTAATTATGCCAATTATTTTATTTTAATAATACAATTATACAACAGAAGATACCGGTAAGTAAGAAATACAAGCCGGCCCCAAATACAGGCCGGTGCGCTGTGCAGCCTATGTAAATAAAAGCCCCCACCACTATTTGAGGATTTACGGTAGTTATGTAGCAGGTCAAACCAATGGATGGATAGGACAAGGAGATAGTGACAATAATCAGCAAAGGCCCAAACACTCGGCCGCCAAGTCTTACTTTAGACTAGGTTTTTACGAATATTTAGTTGATTTCGACCGTCTTATTGACCAAACAATTTTTCTCAATCACCTTAAAGGTGTTGTAAAAATGTATGTTGATGGGTTGAGAAGAATACTCTGTTACATTACAGGGTTGGCTTTAGATGAGGTCTTGACAATCTGAGCCCTTTGCTCCAACCAAATTGGAACTAGGGCAACAGATGTGAATTTCGTGGTGGTGACTTGTAAATGTATTTGGTCAAAAAGAAGAGGAATGCGACGAGAATGGGATTCGAACCCATGTGTGCAGAGCACAATGGATTAGCAGTCCATCGCCTTAACCACTCGGCCACCTCGTCTTGTTTGGTCTGAGCTTGCGGCATTTTATGGTAATTATCGTAGCATGTTTTCATTGTCCTGGGAGGTTTTAAAAGCAATTAAATGCAGTGTCAGCCTTATGGCAATTCGACCCACGCGCTCTGTGTAGAGGGGGATTAGCTCAAATGGTAGAGCGCTCGCTTAGCATGCGAGAAGTAGCGGGATCGATGCCCGCATCCTCCATTATTCCTAATTTTCAGACAAGGAGATAGTGACAATAATCAGCAAAGGCCAAAACACTCGGCCGCCAAGTCTTACTTTAGACTAGGTTTTTACGAACATTTAGTTGATTTCGACCGTCTTATTGACCAAACAATTTTTCTCAATCACCTTAAAGGTGTTGTAAAAACGTATGTTGATGGGTTGAGAAGAATACTCTGTTACATTACAGGGTTGGCTTTAGATGAGGTGTGGACAATCTGAGCCCTTTGCTCCAACCAAATTGGAACTAGGGCAACAGATGTGAATTTCGTGGTGGTGACTTGTAAATGTATTTGGTCAAAAAGAAGAGGAATGCGACGAGAATGGGATTCGAACCCATGCGTGCAGAGCACAATGGATTAGCAGTCCATCGCCTTAACAACTCGGCCACCTCGTCTTGTTTGGTCTGAGCTTGCGGCATAATTTGATAATTATCGTAGCATGTGTTCATTGTCCTGGGAGGGTTTAAAAGTGTTTAAATGCAGTGTCAGCCTTATGGCAATTCGACCCAAGCGCTCTGTGTAGAGGGGGATTAGGTCAAATGGTAGAGCGCTCGCTTAGCATGCGAGAAGTAGCAGGATCGATGCCCGCATTCTCCATAATTTCTAATTTTTAGACAAGGAGATAGTGGCAATAATCAGCAAAGGCCAAAACACTCGGCCGCCAAGTCTTACTTTAGACTAGGTTTTTACGAACATTTAGTTGATTTCGACCGTCTTATTGACCAAACAATTTTTCTCAATCACCTTAAAGGTGTTGTAAAAACGTATGTTGATGGGTTGAGAAGAATACTCTGTTACATTACAGGGTTGGCTTTAGATGAGGTGTGGACAATCTGAGCCCTTTGCTCCAACCAAATTGGAACTAGGGCAACAGATGTGAATTTCGTGGTGGTGACTTGTAAATGTATTTGGTCAAATAAAAGTGGAATGCGACGAGAATGGGATTCGAACCCATGCGTGCAGAGCACAATGGATTAGCAGTCCATCGCCTTAACCACTCGGCCACCTCGTCTTGTTTGGTCTGAGCTTGCGGCATAATTTGATAATTATCGTAGCATGTTTTTATTGTCCTGGGAGGTTTTAAAAGTGTTAAAATGAAGTGTCAGCCTTATGGCAATTCGACCCAAGCGCTCTGTGTAGAGGGGGATTAGCTCAAATGGTAGAGCGCTCGCTTAGCATGCGAGAAGTAGCGGGATCGATGCCCGCATTCTCCATTATTTCTAATTTTTAGACAAGGAGATAGTGGCAATAATCAGCAAAGGCCAAAACACTCGGCTGCCAAGTCTTACTTTAGACTAGGTTTTTACGAACATTTAGTTGATTTCGACCGTCTTATTGACTAAACAATCTTTCTCAATCAACTTAAAGGTGTTGTAAAAACGTATGTTGATGGGTTGAGAAGAATCCTCTGTTACATTACAGGGTTGGCTTTAGATGAGGTTTTGACAATCTGAGCCCTTTGCTGCAACCAAATTGGAACTAGGGCAACAGATGTGAATTTCGTGGTGGTGACTTGTAAATGTATTTGGTCAAAAAGAAGAATGCGACGAGAATGGGATTCGAACCCATGCGTGCAGAGCACAATGGATTAGCAGTCCATCGCCTTAACCACTCGGCCACCTCGTCTTGTTTGGTCTGAGCTTGCGGCATAATTTGATAATTATCGTAGCATGTGTTCATTGTCCTGGGAGGTTTTAAAAGTGTTAAAATGCAGTGTCAGCCTTATGGCAATACGACCCAAGCGCTCTGTGTAGAGGGGGATTAGCTCAAATGGTAGAGCGCTCGCTTAGCATGCGAGAAGTAGCGGGATCGATGCCCGCATCCTCCATTATTCCTAATTTTTAGACAAGGAGATAGTGACAAGAAATCAGCAAAGGCCAAAACACTCGGCCGCCAAGTCTTGTTTAATAGGAGCTTGCGGCATAATTTGATAATTATCGTAGCATGTTTTTATTGTCCTGGGAGGTTTTAAAAGTGTTAAAATGAAGTGTCAGCCTTATGGCAATTCGACCCAAGCGCTCTGTGTAGAGGGGGATTAGCTCAAATGGTAGAGCGCTCGCTTAGCATGCGAGAAGTAGCGGGATCGATGCCCGCATTCTCCATTATTTCTAATTTTTAGACAAGGAGATAGTGGCAATAATCAGCAAAGGCCAAAACACTCGGCTGCCAAGTCTTACTTTAGACTAGGTTTTTACGAACATTTAGTTGATTTCGACCGTCTTATTGACTAAACAATCTTTCTCAATCAACTTAAAGGTGTTGTAAAAACGTATGTTGATGGGTTGAGAAGAATCCTCTGTTACATTACAGGGTTGGCTTTAGATGAGGTTTTGACAATCTGAGCCCTTTGCTGCAACCAAATTGGAACTAGGGCAACAGATGCGAATTTCGTGGTGGTGACTTGTAAATGTATTTGGTCAAAAAGAAGAGGAATGCGACGAGAATGGGATTCGAACCCATGCGTGCAGAGCACAATGGATTAGCAGTCCATCGCCTTAACAACTCGGCCACCTCGTCTTGTTTGGTCTGAGCTTGCGGCATAATTTGATAATTATCGTAGCATGTGTTCATTGTCCTGGGAGGGTTTAAAAGTGTTTAAATGCAGTGTCAGCCTTATGGCAATTCGACCCAAGCGCTCTGTGTAGAGGGGGATTAGGTCAAATGGTAGAGCGCTCGCTTAGCATGCGAGAAGTAGCAGGATCGATGCCCGCATTCTCCATAATTTCTAATTTTCAGACAAGGAGATAGTGACAATAATCAGCAAAGGCCAAAACACTCGGCCGCCAAGTCTTACTTTAGACTAGGTTTTTACGAACATTTAGTTGATTTCGACCGTCTTATTGACCAAACAATTTTCTTCAATCACCTTAAAGGTGTTGTAAAAACGTATGTTGATGGGTTGAGAAGAATCCTCTGTTACATTACAGGGTTGGCTTTAGATGAGGTCTTGACAATCTGAGCCCTTTGCTCCAACCAAATTGGAACTAGGGCAACAGATGTGAATTTCGTGGTGGTGACTTGTAAATGTATTTGGTCAAATAAAAGTGGAATGCGACGAGAATGGGATTCGAACCCATGCGTGCAGAGCACAATGGATTAGCAGTCCATCGCCTTAACCACTCGGCCACCTCGTCTTGTTTGGTCTGAGCTTGCGGCATAATTTGATAATTATCGTAGCATGTGTTCATTGTCCTGGGAGGGTTTAAAAGTGTTTAAATGCAGTGTCAGCCTTATGGCAATTCGACCCAAGCGCTCTGTGTAGAGGGGGATTAGCTCAAATGGTAGAGCGCTCGCTTAGCATGCGAGAAGTAGCAGGATCGATGCCCGCATTCTCCATAATTTCTAATTTTCAGACAAGGAGATAGTGACAATAATCAGCAAAGGCCAAAACACTCGGCCGCCAAGTCTTACTTTAGACTAGGTTTTTACGAACATTTAGTTGATTTCGACCGTCTTATTGACCAAACAATTTTCTTCAATCACCTTAAAGGTGTTGTAAAAACGTATGTTGATGGGTTGAGAAGAATCCTCTGTTACATTACAGGGTTGGCTTTAGATGAGGTCTTGACAATCTGAGCCCTTTGCTCCAACCAAATTGGAACTAGGGCAACAGATGTGAATTTCGTGGTGGTGACTTGTAAATGTATTTGGTCAAAAAGAAGAGGAATGCGACGAGAATGGGATTCGAACCCATGCGTGCAGAGCACAATGGATTAGCAGTCCATCGCCTTAACCACTCGGCTACCTCGTCTTGTTTGGTCTGAGCTTGCGGCATTTTATGGTAATTATCGTAGCAGGTGTTCATTGTCCTGGGAGGTTTTAAAAGCGTTTAAATGCAGTGTCAGCCTTATAGCAATTCGACCCAAGCGCTCTGTGTAGAGGGGGATTAGCTCAAATGGTAGAGCGCTCGCTTAGCATGCGAGAAGTAGCGGGATCGATGCCCGCATCCTCCATTATTCCTAATTTTTAGACAAGGAGATAGTGACAATAATCAGCAAAGGCCAAAACACTCGGCCGCCAAGTCTTGTTTAATAGGAGCTTGCGGCATAATTTGATAATTATCGTAGCATGTTTTTATTGTCCTGGGAGGTTTTAAAAGTGTTAAAATGAAGTGTCAGCCTTATGGCAATTCGACCCAAGCGCTCTGTGTAGAGGGGGATTAGCTCAAATGGTAGAGCGCTCGCTTAGCATGCGAGAAGTAGCGGGATCGATGCCCGCATTCTCCATTATTTCTAATTTTTAGACAAGGAGATAGTGGCAATAATCAGCAAAGGCCAAAACACTCGGCTGCCAAGTCTTACTTTAGACTAGGTTTTTACGAACATTTAGTTGATTTCGACCGTCTTATTGACTAAACAATCTTTCTCAATCAACTTAAAGGTGTTGTAAAAACGTATGTTGATGGGTTGAGAAGAATCCTCTGTTACATTACAGGGTTGGCTTTAGATGAGGTTTTGACAATCTGAGCCCTTTGCTGCAACCAAATTGGAACTAGGGCAACAGATGTGAATTTCGTGGTGGTGACTTGTAAATGTATTTGGTCAAAAAGAAGAGGAATGCGACGAGAATGGGATTCGAACCCATGCGTGCAGAGCACAATGGATTAGCAGTCCATCGCCTTAACCACTCGGCCACCTCGTCTTGTTTGGTCTGAGCTTGCGGCATAATTTGATAATTATCGTAGCATGTGTTCATTGTCCTGGGAGGTTTTAAAAGTGTTAAAATGCAGTGTCAGCCTTATGGCAATACGACCCAGGCGCTCTGTGTAGAGGGGGATTAGCTCAAATGGTAGAGCGCTCGCTTAGCATGCGAGAAGTAGCGGGATCGATGCCCGCATCCTCCATTATTCCTAATTTTTAGACAAGGAGATAGTGACAATAATCAGCAAAGGCCAAAACACTCGGCCGCCAAGTCTTGTTTAATAGGAGCTTGCGGCATAATTTGATAATTATCGTAGCATGTTTTTATTGTCCTGGGAGGTTTTAAAAGTGTTAAAATGAAGTGTCAGCCTTATGGCAATTCGACCCAAGCGCTCTGTGTAGAGGGGGATTAGCTCAAATGGTAGAGCGCTCGCTTAGCATGCGAGAAGTAGCGGGATCGATGCCCGCATTCTCCATTATTTCTAATTTTTAGACAAGGAGATAGTGGCAATAATCAGCAAAGGCCAAAACACTCGGCTGCCAAGTCTTACTTTAGACTAGGTTTTTACGAACATTTAGTTGATTTCGACCGTCTTATTGACTAAACAATCTTTCTCAATCAACTTAAAGGTGTTGTAAAAACGTATGTTGATGGGTTGAGAAGAATCCTCTGTTACATTACAGGGTTGGCTTTAGATGAGGTTTTGACAATCTGAGCCCTTTGCTGCAACCAAATTGGAACTAGGGCAACAGATGTGAATTTCGTGGTGGTGACTTGTAAATGTATTTGGTCAAAAAGAAGAGGAATGCGACGAGAATGGGATTCGAACCCATGCGTGCAGAGCACAATGGATTAGCAGTCCATCGCCTTAACAACTCGGCCACCTCGTCTTGTTTGGTCTGAGCTTGCGGCATAATTTGATAATTATCGTAGCATGTGTTCATTGTCCTGGGAGGGTTTAAAAGTGTTTAAATGCAGTGTCAGCCTTATGGCAATTCGACCCAAGCGCTCTGTGTAGAGGGGGATTAGCTCAAATGGTAGAGCGCTCGCTTAGCATGCGAGAAGTAGCAGGATCGATGCCCGCATTCTCCATAATTTCTAATTTTCAGACAAGGAGATAGTGACAATAATCAGCAAAGGCCAAAACACTCGGCCGCCAAGTCTTACTTTAGACTAGGTTTTTACGAACATTTAGTTGATTTCGACCGTCTTATTGACCAAACAATTTTCTTCAATCACCTTAAAGGTGTTGTAAAAACGTATGTTGATGGGTTGAGAAGAATCCTCTGTTACATTACAGGGTTGGCTTTAGATGAGGTCTTGACAATCTGAGCCCTTTGCTCCAACCAAATTGGAACTAGGGCAACAGATGTGAATTTCGTGGTGGTGACTTGTAAATGTATTTGGTCAAATAAAAGTGGAATGCGACGAGAATGGGATTCGAACCCATGCGTGCAGAGCACAATGGATTAGCAGTCCATCGCCTTAACCACTCGGCCACCTCGTCTTGTTTGGTCTGAGCTTGCGGCATAATTTGATAATAATCGTAGCATGTGTTCATTGTCCTGGGAGGGTTTAAAAGTGTTTAAATGCAGTGTCAGCCTTATGGCAATTCGACCCAAGCGCTCTGTGTAGAGGGGGATTAGCTCAAATGGTAGAGCGCTCGCTTAGCATGCGAGAAGTAGCGGGATCGATGCCCGCATCCTCCATTATTCCTAATTTTCAGACAAGGAGATAGTGACAATAATCAGCAAAGGCCAAAACACTCGGCCGCCAAGTCTTACTTTAGACTAGGTTTTTACGAACATTTTGTTGATTTCGACCGTCTTATTGACCAAACAATTTTTCTCAATCACCTTAAAGGTGTTGTAAAAATGTATGTTGATGGGTTGAGAAGAATACTCTGTTACATTACAGGGTTGGCTTTAGATGAGGTGTGGACAATCTGAGCCCTTTGCTCCAACCAAATTGGAAGTAGGGCAACAGATGTGAATTTCGTGGTGGTGACTTGTAAATGTATTTGGTCAAATAAAAGTGGAATGCGACGAGAATGGGATTCGAACCCATGCGTGCAGAGCACAATGGATTAGACTAGGTTTTTACGAACATTTAGTTGATTTCGACCGTCTTATTGACCAAACAATTTTCTTCAATCACCTTAAAGGTGTTGTAAAAACGTATGTTGATGGGTTGAGAAGAATCCTCTGTTACATTACAGGGTTGGCTTTAGATGAGGTGTGGACAATCTGAGCCCTTTGCTCCAACCAAATTGGAACTAGGGCAACAGATGTGAATTTCGTGGTGGTGACTTGTAAATGTATTTGGTCAAATAAAAGTGGAATGCGACGAGAATGGGATTCGAACCCATGCGTGCAGAGCACAATGGATTAGCAGTCCATCGCCTTAACCACTCGGCCACCTCGTCTTGTTTGGTCTGAGCTTGCGGCATTTTATGGTAATTATCGTAGCAGGTGTTCATTGTCCTGGGAGGTTTTAAAAGCGTTTAAATGCAGTGTCAGCCTTATAGCAATTCGACCCAAGCGCTCTGTGTAGAGGGGGATTAGCTCAAATGGTAGAGCGCTCGCTTAGCATGCGAGAAGTAGCGGGATCGATGCCCGCATTCTCCATTATTCCTAATTTTTAGACAAGGAGATAGTGACAATAATCAGCAAAGGCCAAAACACTCGGCCGCCAAGTCTTACTTTAGACTAGGTTTTTACGAACATTTAGTTGATTTCGACCGTCTTATTGACCAAACAATTTTTCTCAATCACCTTAAAGGTGTTGTAAAAACGTATGTTGATGGGTTGAGAAGAATACTCTGTTACATTACAGGGTTGGCTTTAGATGAGGTCTTGACAATCTGAGCCCTTTGCTCCAACCAAATTGGAACTAGGGCAACAGATGTGAATTTCGTGGTGGTGACTTGTAAATGTATTTGGTCAAAAAGAAGAGGAATGCGACAAGAATGGGATTCGAACCCATGCGTGCAGAGCACAATGGATTAGCAGTCCATCGCCTTAACAACTCGGCCACCTCGTCTTGTTTGGTCTGAGCTTGAGGCATAATTTGATAATTATCGTAGCATGTGTTCATTGTCCTGGGAGGGTTTAAAAGTGTTTAAATGCAGTGTCAGCCTTATGGCAATTCGACCCAAGCGCTCTGTGTAGAGGGGGATTAGCTCAAATGGTAGAGCGCTCGCTTAGCATGCGAGAAGTAGCGGGATCGATGCCCGCATTCTCCATTATTCCTAATTTTTAGACAAGGAGATAGTGACAATAATCAGCAAAGGCCAAAACACTCGGCCGCCAAGTCTTGTTTAATAGGAGCTTGCGGCATAATTTGATAATTATCGTAGCATGTTTTTATTGTCCTGGGAGGTTTTAAAAGTGTTAAAATGCAGTGTCAGCCTTATGGCAATTCGACCCAAGCGCTCTGTGTAGAGGGGGATTAGCTCAAATGGTAGAGCGCTCGCTTAGCATGCGAGAAGTAGCGGGATCGATGCCCGCATCCTCCATTATTCCTAATTTTCAGACAAGGAGATAGTGACAATAATCAGCAAAGGCCAAAACACTCGGCCGCCAA
Source organism: Pungitius pungitius (assembly GCF_949316345.1). Classification (NCBI taxonomy): domain Eukaryota; kingdom Metazoa; phylum Chordata; class Actinopteri; order Perciformes; family Gasterosteidae; genus Pungitius; species Pungitius pungitius. The sequence continues at coordinate 15,514,035 of NC_084911.1, read as the reverse complement.
GTCTTACTTTAGACTAGGTTTTTACAAACATTTAGTTGATTTCGACCGTCTTATTGACCAAACAATGTTTCTCAATCACCTTAAAGGTGTTGTAAAAACGTATGTTGTTATGTTGAGAAGAATACTCTGTTACATTACAGGGTTGGCTTTAGATGAGGTCTTGACAATCTGAGCCCTTTGCTCCAACCAAATTGGAACTAGGGCAACAGATGTGAATTTCGTGGTGGTGACTTGTAAATGTATTTGGTCAAATAAAAGTGGAATGCGACGAGAATGGGATTCGAACCCATGCGTGCAGAGCACAATGGATTAGCAGTCCATCGCCTTAACAACTCGGCCACCTCGTCTTGTTTGGTCTGAGCTTGCGGCATAATTTGATAATTATCGTAGCATGTGTTCATTGTCCTGGGAGGGTTTAAAAGTGTTTAAATGCAGTGTCAGCCTTATGGCAATTCGACCCAAGCGCTCTGTGTAGAGGGGGATTAGGTCAAATGGTAGAGCGCTCGCTTAGCATGCGAGAAGTAGCAGGATCGATGCCCGCATTCTCCATAATTTCTAATTTTCAGACAAGGAGATAGTGACAATAATCAGCAAAGGCCAAAACACTCGGCCGCCAAGTCTTACTTTAGACTAGGTTTTTACGAACATTTAGTTGATTTCGACCGTCTTATTGACCAAACAATTTTCTTCAATCACCTTAAAGGTGTTGTAAAAACGTATGTTGATGGGTTGAGAAGAATCCTCTGTTACATTACAGGGTTGGCTTTAGATGAGGTCTTGACAATCTGAGCCCTTTGCTCCAACCAAATTGGAACTAGGGCAACAGATGTGAATTTCGTGGTGGTGACTTGTAAATGTATTTGGTCAAATAAAAGTGGAATGCGACGAGAATGGGATTCGAACCCATGCGTGCAGAGCACAATGGATTAGCAGTCCATCGCCTTAACCACTCGGCCACCTCGTCTTGTTTGGTCTGAGCTTGCGGCATAATTTGATAATTATCGTAGCATGTGTTCATTGTCCTGGGAGGGTTTAAAAGTGTTTAAATGCAGTGTCAGCCTTATGGCAATTCGACCCAAGCGCTCTGTGTAGAGGGGGATTAGCTCAAATGGTAGAGCGCTCGCTTAGCATGCGAGAAGTAGCAGGATCGATGCCCGCATTCTCCATAATTTCTAATTTTCAGACAAGGAGATAGTGACAATAATCAGCAAAGGCCAAAACACTCGGCCGCCAAGTCTTACTTTAGACTAGGTTTTTACGAACATTTAGTTGATTTCGACCGTCTTATTGACCAAACAATTTTCTTCAATCACCTTAAAGGTGTTGTAAAAACGTATGTTGATGGGTTGAGAAGAATCCTCTGTTACATTACAGGGTTGGCTTTAGATGAGGTCTTGACAATCTGAGCCCTTTGCTCCAACCAAATTGGAACTAGGGCAACAGATGTGAATTTCGTGGTGGTGACTTGTAAATGTATTTGGTCAAAAAGAAGAGGAATGCGACGAGAATGGGATTCGAACCCATGCGTGCAGAGCACAATGGATTAGCAGTCCATCGCCTTAACCACTCGGCTACCTCGTCTTGTTTGGTCTGAGCTTGCGGCATTTTATGGTAATTATCGTAGCAGGTGTTCATTGTCCTGGGAGGTTTTAAAAGCGTTTAAATGCAGTGTCAGCCTTATAGCAATTCGACCCAAGCGCTCTGTGTAGAGGGGGATTAGCTCAAATGGTAGAGCGCTCGCTTAGCATGCGAGAAGTAGCGGGATCGATGCCCGCATCCTCCATTATTCCTAATTTTTAGACAAGGAGATAGTGACAATAATCAGCAAAGGCCAAAACACTCGGCCGCCAAGTCTTGTTTAATAGGAGCTTGCGGCATAATTTGATAATTATCGTAGCATGTTTTTATTGTCCTGGGAGGTTTTAAAAGTGTTAAAATGAAGTGTCAGCCTTATGGCAATTCGACCCAAGCGCTCTGTGTAGAGGGGGATTAGCTCAAATGGTAGAGCGCTCGCTTAGCATGCGAGAAGTAGCGGGATCGATGCCCGCATTCTCCATTATTTCTAATTTTTAGACAAGGAGATAGTGGCAATAATCAGCAAAGGCCAAAACACTCGGCTGCCAAGTCTTACTTTAGACTAGGTTTTTACGAACATTTAGTTGATTTCGACCGTCTTATTGACTAAACAATCTTTCTCAATCAACTTAAAGGTGTTGTAAAAACGTATGTTGATGGGTTGAGAAGAATCCTCTGTTACATTACAGGGTTGGCTTTAGATGAGGTTTTGACAATCTGAGCCCTTTGCTGCAACCAAATTGGAACTAGGGCAACAGATGTGAATTTCGTGGTGGTGACTTGTAAATGTATTTGGTCAAAAAGAAGAGGAATGCGACGAGAATGGGATTCGAACCCATGCGTGCAGAGCACAATGGATTAGCAGTCCATCGCCTTAACCACTCGGCCACCTCGTCTTGTTTGGTCTGAGCTTGCGGCATAATTTGATAATTATCGTAGCATGTGTTCATTGTCCTGGGAGGTTTTAAAAGTGTTAAAATGCAGTGTCAGCCTTATGGCAATACGACCCAGGCGCTCTGTGTAGAGGGGGATTAGCTCAAATGGTAGAGCGCTCGCTTAGCATGCGAGAAGTAGCGGGATCGATGCCCGCATCCTCCATTATTCCTAATTTTTAGACAAGGAGATAGTGACAATAATCAGCAAAGGCCAAAACACTCGGCCGCCAAGTCTTGTTTAATAGGAGCTTGCGGCATAATTTGATAATTATCGTAGCATGTTTTTATTGTCCTGGGAGGTTTTAAAAGTGTTAAAATGAAGTGTCAGCCTTATGGCAATTCGACCCAAGCGCTCTGTGTAGAGGGGGATTAGCTCAAATGGTAGAGCGCTCGCTTAGCATGCGAGAAGTAGCGGGATCGATGCCCGCATTCTCCATTATTTCTAATTTTTAGACAAGGAGATAGTGGCAATAATCAGCAAAGGCCAAAACACTCGGCTGCCAAGTCTTACTTTAGACTAGGTTTTTACGAACATTTAGTTGATTTCGACCGTCTTATTGACTAAACAATCTTTCTCAATCAACTTAAAGGTGTTGTAAAAACGTATGTTGATGGGTTGAGAAGAATCCTCTGTTACATTACAGGGTTGGCTTTAGATGAGGTTTTGACAATCTGAGCCCTTTGCTGCAACCAAATTGGAACTAGGGCAACAGATGTGAATTTCGTGGTGGTGACTTGTAAATGTATTTGGTCAAAAAGAAGAGGAATGCGACGAGAATGGGATTCGAACCCATGCGTGCAGAGCACAATGGATTAGCAGTCCATCGCCTTAACAACTCGGCCACCTCGTCTTGTTTGGTCTGAGCTTGCGGCATAATTTGATAATTATCGTAGCATGTGTTCATTGTCCTGGGAGGGTTTAAAAGTGTTTAAATGCAGTGTCAGCCTTATGGCAATTCGACCCAAGCGCTCTGTGTAGAGGGGGATTAGCTCAAATGGTAGAGCGCTCGCTTAGCATGCGAGAAGTAGCAGGATCGATGCCCGCATTCTCCATAATTTCTAATTTTCAGACAAGGAGATAGTGACAATAATCAGCAAAGGCCAAAACACTCGGCCGCCAAGTCTTACTTTAGACTAGGTTTTTACGAACATTTAGTTGATTTCGACCGTCTTATTGACCAAACAATTTTCTTCAATCACCTTAAAGGTGTTGTAAAAACGTATGTTGATGGGTTGAGAAGAATCCTCTGTTACATTACAGGGTTGGCTTTAGATGAGGTCTTGACAATCTGAGCCCTTTGCTCCAACCAAATTGGAACTAGGGCAACAGATGTGAATTTCGTGGTGGTGACTTGTAAATGTATTTGGTCAAAAAGAAGAGGAATGCGACGAGAATGGGATTCGAACCCATGCGTGCAGAGCACAATGGATTAGCAGTCCATCGCCTTAACAACTCGGCCACCTCGTCTTGTTTGGTCTGAGCTTGCGGCATAATTTGATAATTATCGTAGCATGTGTTCATTGTCCTGGGAGGGTTTAAAAGTGTTTAAATGCAGTGTCAGCCTTATGGCAATTCGACCCAAGCGCTCTGTGTAGAGGGGGATTAGCTCAAATGGTAGAGCGCTCGCTTAGCATGCGAGAAGTAGCAGGATCGATGCCCGCATTCTCCATAATTTCTAATTTTCAGACAAGGAGATAGTGACAATAATCAGCAAAGGCCAAAACACTCGGCCGCCAAGTCTTACTTTAGACTAGGTTTTTACGAACATTTAGTTGATTTCGACCGTCTTATTGACCAAACAATTTTCTTCAATCACCTTAAAGGTGTTGTAAAAACGTATGTTGATGGGTTGAGAAGAATCCTCTGTTACATTACAGGGTTGGCTTTAGATGAGGTCTTGACAATCTGAGCCCTTTGCTCCAACCAAATTGGAACTAGGGCAACAGATGTGAATTTCGTGGTGGTGACTTGTAAATGTATTTGGTCAAATAAAAGTGGAATGCGACGAGAATGGGATTCGAACCCATGCGTGCAGAGCACAATGGATTAGCAGTCCATCGCCTTAACCACTCGGCCACCTCGTCTTGTTTGGTCTGAGCTTGCGGCATAATTTGATAATAATCGTAGCATGTGTTCATTGTCCTGGGAGGGTTTAAAAGTGTTTAAATGCAGTGTCAGCCTTATGGCAATTCGACCCAAGCGCTCTGTGTAGAGGGGGATTAGCTCAAATGGTAGAGCGCTCGCTTAGCATGCGAGAAGTAGCGGGATCGATGCCCGCATCCTCCATTATTCCTAATTTTCAGACAAGGAGATAGTGACAATAATCAGCAAAGGCCAAAACACTCGGCCGCCAAGTCTTACTTTAGACTAGGTTTTTACGAACATTTTGTTGATTTCGACCGTCTTATTGACCAAACAATTTTTCTCAATCACCTTAAAGGTGTTGTAAAAATGTATGTTGATGGGTTGAGAAGAATACTCTGTTACATTACAGGGTTGGCTTTAGATGAGGTGTGGACAATCTGAGCCCTTTGCTCCAACCAAATTGGAAGTAGGGCAACAGATGTGAATTTCGTGGTGGTGACTTGTAAATGTATTTGGTCAAATAAAAGTGGAATGCGACGAGAATGGGATTCGAACCCATGCGTGCAGAGCACAATGGATTAGACTAGGTTTTTACGAACATTTAGTTGATTTCGACCGTCTTATTGACCAAACAATTTTCTTCAATCACCTTAAAGGTGTTGTAAAAACGTATGTTGATGGGTTGAGAAGAATCCTCTGTTACATTACAGGGTTGGCTTTAGATGAGGTGTGGACAATCTGAGCCCTTTGCTCCAACCAAATTGGAACTAGGGCAACAGATGTGAATTTCGTGGTGGTGACTTGTAAATGTATTTGGTCAAATAAAAGTGGAATGCGACGAGAATGGGATTCGAACCCATGCGTGCAGAGCACAATGGATTAGCAGTCCATCGCCTTAACCACTCGGCCACCTCGTCTTGTTTGGTCTGAGCTTGCGGCATTTTATGGTAATTATCGTAGCAGGTGTTCATTGTCCTGGGAGGTTTTAAAAGCGTTTAAATGCAGTGTCAGCCTTATAGCAATTCGACCCAAGCGCTCTGTGTAGAGGGGGATTAGCTCAAATGGTAGAGCGCTCGCTTAGCATGCGAGAAGTAGCGGGATCGATGCCCGCATTCTCCATTATTCCTAATTTTTAGACAAGGAGATAGTGACAATAATCAGCAAAGGCCAAAACACTCGGCCGCCAAGTCTTACTTTAGACTAGGTTTTTACGAACATTTAGTTGATTTCGACCGTCTTATTGACCAAACAATTTTTCTCAATCACCTTAAAGGTGTTGTAAAAACGTATGTTGATGGGTTGAGAAGAATACTCTGTTACATTACAGGGTTGGCTTTAGATGAGGTCTTGACAATCTGAGCCCTTTGCTCCAACCAAATTGGAACTAGGGCAACAGATGTGAATTTCGTGGTGGTGACTTGTAAATGTATTTGGTCAAAAAGAAGAGGAATGCGACAAGAATGGGATTCGAACCCATGCGTGCAGAGCACAATGGATTAGCAGTGCATCGCCTTAACAACTCGGCCACCTCGTCTTGTTTGGTCTGAGCTTGAGGCATAATTTGATAATTATCGTAGCATGTGTTCATTGTCCTGGGAGGGTTTAAAAGTGTTTAAATGCAGTGTCAGCCTTATGGCAATTCGACCCAAGCGCTCTGTGTAGAGGGGGATTAGCTCAAATGGTAGAGCGCTCGCTTAGCATGCGAGAAGTAGCGGGATCGATGCCCGCATTCTCCATTATTCCTAATTTTTATACAAGGAGATAGTGACAATAATCAGCAAAGGCCAAAACACTCGGCCGCCAAGTCTTGTTTAATAGGAGCTTGCGGCATAATTTGATAATTATCGTAGCATGTTTTTATTGTCCTGGGAGGTTTTAAAAGTGTTAAAATGCAGTGTCAGCCTTATGGCAATTCGACCCAAGCGCTCTGTGTAGAGGGGGATTAGCTCAAATGGTAGAGCGCTCGCTTAGCATGCGAGAAGTAGCGGGATCGATGCCCGCATCCTCCATTATTCCTAATTTTCAGACAAGGAGATAGTGACAATAATCAGCAAAGGCCAAAACACTCGGCCGCCAAGTCTTACTTTAGACTAGGTTTTTACAAACATTTAGTTGATTTCGACCGTCTTATTGACCAAACAATGTTTCTCAATCACCTTAAAGGTGTTGTAAAAACGTATGTTGTTATGTTGAGAAGAATACTCTGTTACATTACAGGGTTGGCTTTAGATGAGGTCTTGACAATCTGAGCCCTTTGCTCCAACCAAATTGGAACTAGGGCAACAGATGTGAATTTCGTGGTGGTGACTTGTAAATGTATTTGGTCAAATAAAAGTGGAATGCGACGAGAATGGGATTCGAACCCATGCGTGCAGAGCACAATGGATTAGCAGTCCATCGCCTTAACCACTCGGCCACCTCGTCTTGTTTGGTCTAAGTTTGCGGCATTTTATGGTAATTATCGTAGCATGTTTTCATTGTCCTAGGAGGTTTTAAAAGCGTTTAAATGCAGTGTCAGCCTTATGGCAATTCGACCCAAGCGCTCTGTGTAGAGGGGGATTAGCTCAAATGGTAGAGCGCTCGCTTAGCATGCGAGAAGTAGCGGGATCGATGCCCGCATCCTCCATTATTCCTAATTTTCAGACAAGGAGATAGTGACAATAATCAGCAAAGGCCAAAACACTCGGCCGCCAAGTCTTACTTTAGACTAGGTTTTTACAAACATTTAGTTGATTTCGACCGTCTTATTGACCAAACAATTTTTCTCAATCACCTTAAAGGTGTTGTAAAAACGTATGTTGATGGGTTGAGAAGAATACTCTGTTACATTACAGGGTTGGCTTTAGATGAGGTCTTGACAATCTGAGCCCTTTGCTCCAACCAAATTGGAACTAGGGCAACAGATGTGAATTTCGTGGTGGTGACTTGTAAATGTATTTGGTCAAAAAGAAGAGGAATGCGACAAGAATGGGATTCGAACCCATGCGTGCAGAGCACATTGGATTAGCAGTCCATCGCCTTAACAACTCGGCCACCTCGTCTTGTTTGGTCTGAGCTTGAGGCATAATTTGATAATTATCGTAGCATGTGTTCATTGTCCTGGGAGGGTTTAAAAGTGTTTAAATGCAGTGTCAGCCTTATGGCAATTCGACCCAAGCGCTCTGTGTAGAGGGGGATTAGCTCAAATGGTAGAGCGCTCGCTTAGCATGCGAGAAGTAGCGGGATCGATGCCCGCATTCTCCATTATTCCTAATTTTTAGACAAGGAGATAGTGACAATAATCAGCAAAGGCCAAAACACTCGGCCGCCAAGTCTTGTTTAATAGGAGCTTGCGGCATAATTTGATAATTATCGTAGCATGTTTTTATTGTCCTGGGAGGTTTTAAAAGTGTTAAAATGCAGTGTCAGCCTTATGGCAATTCGACCCAAGCGCTCTGTGTAGAGGGGGATTAGCTCAAATGGTAGAGCGCTCGCTTAGCATGCGAGAAGTAGCGGGATCGATGCCCGCATCCTCCATTATTCCTAATTTTCAGACAAGGAGATAGTGACAATAATCAGCAAAGGCCAAAACACTCGGCCGCCAAGTCTTACTTTAGACTAGGTTTTTACAAACATTTAGTTGATTTCGACCGTCTTATTGACCAAACAATGTTTCTCAATCACCTTAAAGGTGTTGTAAAAACGTATGTTGTTATGTTGAGAAGAATACTCTGTTACATTACAGGGTTGGCTTTAGATGAGGTCTTGACAATCTGAGCCCTTTGCTCCAACCAAATTGGAACTAGGGCAACAGATGTGAATTTCGTGGTGGTGACTTGTAAATGTATTTGGTCAAATAAAAGTGGAATGCGACGAGAATGGGATTCGAACCCATGCGTGCAGAGCACAATGGATTAGCAGTCCATCGCCTTAACCACTCGGCCACCTCGTCTTGTTTGGTCTAATTTTGCGGCATTTTATGGTAATTATCGTAGCATGTTTTCATTGTCCTAGGAGGTTTTAAAAGCGTTTAAATGCAGTGTCAGCCTTATGGCAATTCGACCCCAGCGCTCTGTGTAGAGGGGGATTAGCTCAAATGGTAGAGCGCTCGCTTAGCATGCGAGAAGTAGCGGGATCGAGGCCCGCATCCTCCATTATTCCTAATTTTCAGACAAGGAGATAGTGACAATAATCAGCAAAGGCCAAAACACTCGGCCGCCAAGTCTTACTTTAGACTAGGTTTTTACAAACATTTAGTTGATTTCGACCGTCTTATTGACCAAACAATTTTTCTCAATCACCTTAAAGGTGTTGTAAAAACGTATGTTGATGGGTTGAGAAGAATACTCTGTTACATTACAGGGTTGGCTTTAGATGAGGTCTTGACAATCTGAGCCCTTTGCTCCAACCAAATTGGAACTAGGGCAACAGATGTGAATTTCGTGGTGGTGACTTGTAAATGTATTTGGTCAAAAAGAAGAGGAATGCGACAAGAATGGGATTCGAACCCATGCGTGCAGAGCACAATGGATTAGCAGTCCATCGCCTTAACAACTCGGCCACCTCGTCTTGTTTGGTCTGAGCTTGAGGCATAATTTGATAATTATCGTAGCATGTGTTCATTGTCCTGGGAGGGTTTAAAAGTGTTTAAATGCAGTGTCAGCCTCATGGCAATTCGACCCAAGCGCTCTGTGTAGAGGGGGATTAGCTCAAATGGTAGAGCGCTCGCTTAGCATGCGAGAAGTAGCGGGATCGATGCCCGCATTCTCCATTATTCCTAATTTTTAGACAAGGAGATAGTGACAATAATCAGCAAAGGCCAAAACACTCGGCCGCCAAGTCTTGTTTAATAGGAGCTTGCGGCATAATTTGATAATTATCGTAGCATGTTTTTATTGTCCTGGGAGGTTTTAAAAGTGTTAAAATGCAGTGTCAGCCTTATGGCAATTCGACCCAAGCGCTCTGTGTAGAGGGGGATTAGCTCAAATGGTAGAGCGCTCGCTTAGCATGCGAGAAGTAGCGGGATCGATGCCCGCATTCTCCATTATTCCTAATTTTTAGACAAGGAGATAGTGACAAAAATCAGCAAAGGCCAAAACACTCGGCCGCCAAGTCTTGTTTAATAGGAGCTTGCGGCATAATTTGATAATTATCGTAGCATGTTTTTATTGTCCTGGGAGGTTTTAAAAGTGTTAAAATGCAGTGTCAGCCTTATGGCAATTCGACCCAAGCGCTCTGTGTAGAGGGGGATTAGCTCAAATGGTAGAGCGCTCGCTTAGCATGCGAGAAGTAGCGGGATCGATGCCCGCATCCTCCATTATTCCTAATTTTCAGACAAGGAGATAGTGACAATAATCAGCAAAGGCCAAAACACTCGGCCGCCAAGTCTTACTTTAGACTAGGTTTTTACAAACATTTAGTTGATTTCGACCGTCTTATTGACCAAACAATGTTTCTCAATCACCTTAAAGGTGTTGTAAAAACGTATGTTGTTATGTTGAGAAGAATACTCTGTTACATTACAGGGTTGGCTTTAGATGAGGTCTTGACAATCTGAGCCCTTTGCTCCAACCAAATTGGAACTAGGGCAACAGATGTGAATTTCGTGGTGGTGACTTGTAAATGTATTTGGTCAAAAAGAAGAGGAATGCGACAAGAATGGGATTCGAACCCATGCGTGCAGAGCACAATGGATTAGCAGTCCATCGCCTTAACAACTCGGCCACCTCGTCTTGTTTGGTCTGAGCTTGAGGCATAATTTGATAATTATCGTAGCATGTGTTCATTGTCCTGGGAGGGTTTAAAAGTGTTTAAATGCAGTGTCAGCCTTATGGCAATTCGACCCAAGCGCTCTGTGTAGAGGGGGATTAGCTCAAATGGTAGAGCGCTCGCTTAGCATGCGAGAAGTAGCGGGATCGATGCCCGCATTCTCCATTATTCCTAATTTTTAGACAAGGAGATAGTGACAATAATCAGCAAAGGCCAAAACACTCGGCCGCCAAGTCTTGTTTAATAGGAGCTTGCGGCATAATTTGATAATTATCGTAGCATGTTTTTATTGTCCTGGGAGGTTTTAAAAGTGTTAAAATGCAGTGTCAGCCTTATGGCAATTCGACCCAAGCGCTCTGTGTAGAGGGGGATTAGCTCAAATGGTAGAGCGCTCGCTTAGCATGCGAGAAGTAGCGGGATCGATGCCCGCATCCTCCATTATTCCTAATTTTCAGACAAGGAGATAGTGACAATAATCAGCAAAGGCCAAAACACTCGGCCGCCAAGTCTTACTTTAGACTAGGTTTTTACAAACATTTAGTTGATTTCGACCGTCTTATTGACCAAACAATGTTTCTCAATCACCTTAAAGGTGTTGTAAAAACGTATGTTGTTATGTTGAGAAGAATACTCTGTTACATTACAGGGTTGGCTTTAGATGAGGTCTTGACAATCTGAGCCCTTTGCTCCAACCAAATTGGAACTAGGGCAACAGATGTGAATTTCGTGGTGGTGACTTGTAAATGTATTTGGTCAAATAAAAGTGGAATGCGACGAGAATGGGATTCGAACCCATGCGTGCAGAGCACAATGGATTAGCAGTCCATCGCCTTAACCACTCGGCCACCTCGTCTTGTTTGGTCTAATTTTGCGGCATTTTATGTTAATTATCGTAGCATGTTTTCATTGTCCTAGGAGGTTTTAAAAGCGTTTAAATGCAGTGTCAGCCTTATGGCAATTCGACCCCAGCGCTCTGTGTAGAGGGGGATTAGCTCAAATGGTAGAGCGCTCGCTTAGCATGCGAGAAGTAGCGGGATCGAGGCCCGCATCCTCCATTATTCCTAATTTTCAGACAAGGAGATAGTGACAATAATCAGCAAAGGCCAAAACACTCGGCCGCCAAGTCTTACTTTAGACTAGGTTTTTACAAACATTTAGTTGATTTCGACCGTCTTATTGACCAAACAATTTTTCTCAATCACCTTAAAGGTGTTGTAAAAACGTATGTTGATGGGTTGAGAAGAATACTCTGTTACATTACAGGGTTGGCTTTAGATGAGGTCTTGACAATCTGAGCCCTTTGCTCCAACCAAATTGGAACTAGGGCAACAGATGTGAATTTCGTGGTGGTGACTTGTAAATGTATTTGGTCAAAAAGAAGAGGAATGCGACGAGAATGGGATTCGGACCCATGCGTGCAGAGCACAATGGATTAGCAGTCCATCGCCTTAACCACTCGGCCACCTCGTCTTGTTTGCTCTGAGCTTGCGGCATAATTTGATAATCATCGTAGCATGTGTTCATTGTCCTGGGAGGGTTTAAAAGTGTTTAAATGCAGTGTCAGCCTTATGGCAATTCGACCCAAGCGCTCTGTGTAGAGGGGGATTAGCTCAAATGGTAGAGCGCTCGCTTAGCATGCGAGAAGTAGCGGGATCGATGCCCGCATTCTCCATTATTCCTAATTTTTAGACAAGGAGATAGTGACAATAATCAGCAAAGGCCAAAACACTCGGCCGCCAAGTCTTGTTTAATAGGAGCTTGCGGCATAATTTGATAATTATCGTAGCATGTTTTTATTGTCCTGGGAGGTTTTAAAAGTGTTAAAATGCAGTGTCAGCCTTATGGCAATTCGACCCAAGCGCTCTGTGTAGAGGGGGATTAGCTCAAATGGTAGAGCGCTCGCTTAGCATGCGAGAAGTAGCGGGATCGATGCCCGCATCCTCCATTATTCCTAATTTTCAGACAAGGAGATAGTGACAATAATCAGCAAAGGCCAAAACACTCGGCCGCCAAGTCTTACTTTAGACTAGGTTTTTACAAACATTTAGTTGATTTCGACCGTCTTATTGACCAAACAATGTTTCTCAATCACCTTAAAGGTGTTGTAAAAACGTATGTTGTTATGTTGAGAAGAATACTCTGTTACATTACAGGGTTGGCTTTAGATGAGGTCTTGACAATCTGAGCCCTTTGCTCCAACCAAATTGGAACTAGGGCAACAGATGTGAATTTCGTGGTGGTGACTTGTAAATGTATTTGGTCAAATAAAAGTGGAATGCGACGAGAATGGGATTCGAACCCATGCGTGCAGAGCACAATGGATTAGCAGTCCATCGCCTTAACCACTCGGCCACCTCGTCTTGTTTGGTCTAATTTTGCGGCATTTTATGGTAATTATCGTAGCATGTTTTCATTGTCCTAGGAGGTTTTAAAAGCGTTTAAATGCAGTGTCAGCCTTATGGCAATTCGACCCCAGCGCTCTGTGTAGAGGGGGATTAGCTCAAATGGTAGAGCGCTCGCTTAGCATGCGAGAAGTAGCGGGATCGAGGCCCGCATCCTCCATTATTCCTAATTTTCAGACAAGGAGATAGTGACAATAATCAGCAAAGGCCAAAACACTCGGCCGCCAAGTCTTACTTTAGACTAGGTTTTTACAAACATTTAGTTGATTTCGACCGTCTTATTGACCAAACAATTTTTCTCAATCACCTTAAAGGTGTTGTAAAAACGTATGTTGATGGGTTGAGAAGAATACTCTGTTACATTACAGGGTTGGCTTTAGATGAGGTCTTGACAATCTGAGCCCTTTGCTCCAACCAAATTGGAACTAGGGCAACAGATGTGAATTTCGTGGTGGTGACTTGTAAATGTATTTGGTCAAAAAGAAGAGGAATGCGACAAGAATGGGATTCGAACCCATGCGTGCAGAGCACAATGGATTAGCAGTCCATCGCCTTAACAACTCGGCCACCTCGTCTTGTTTGGTCTGAGCTTGAGGCATAATTTGATAATTATCGTAGCATGTGTTCATTGTCCTGGGAGGGTTTAAAAGTGTTTAAATGCAGTGTCAGCCTCATGGCAATTCGACCCAAGCGCTCTGTGTAGAGGGGGATTAGCTCAAATGGTAGAGCGCTCGCTTAGCATGTGAGAAGTAGCGGGATCGATGCCCGCATTCTCCATTATTCCTAATTTTTAGACAAGGAGATAGTGACAATAATCAGCAAAGGCCAAAACACTCGGCCGCCAAGTCTTGTTTAATAGGAGCTTGCGGCATAATTTGATAATTATCGTAGCATGTTTTTATTGTCCTGGGAGGTTTTAAAAGTGTTAAAATGCAGTGTCAGCCTTATGGCAATTCGACCCAAGCGCTCTGTGTAGAGGGGGATTAGCTCAAATGGTAGAGCGCTCGCTTAGCATGCGAGAAGTAGCGGGATCGATGCCCGCATTCTCCATTATTCCTAATTTTTAGACAAGGAGATAGTGACAAAAATCAGCAAAGGCCAAAACACTCGGCCGCCAAGTCTTGTTTAATAGGAGCTTGCGGCATAATTTGATAATTATCGTAGCATGTTTTTATTGTCCTGGGAGGTTTTAAAAGTGTTAAAATGCAGTGTCAGCCTTATGGCAATTCGACCAAGCGCTCTGTGTAGAGGGGGATTAGCTCAAATGGTAGAGCGCTCGCTTAGCATGCGAGAAGTAGCGGGATCGATGCCCGCATCCTCCATTATTCCTAATTTTCAGACAAGGAGATAGTGACAATAATCAGCAAAGGCCAAAACACTCGGCCGCCAAGTCTTACTTTAGACTAGGTTTTTACAAACATTTAGTTGATTTCGACCGTCTTATTGACCAAACAATGTTTCTCAATCACCTTAAAGGTGTTGTAAAAACGTATGTTGTTATGTTGAGAAGAATACTCTGTTACATTACAGGGTTGGCTTTAGATGAGGTCTTGACAATCTGAGCCCTTTGCTCCAACCAAATTGGAACTAGGGCAACAGATGTGAATTTCGTGGTGGTGACTTGTAAATGTATTTGGTCAAAAAGAAGAGGAATGCGACAAGAATGGGATTCGAACCCATGCGTGCAGAGCACAATGGATTAGCAGTCCATCGCCTTAACAACTCGGCCACCTCGTCTTGTTTGGTCTGAGCTTGAGGCATAATTTGATAATTATCGTAGCATGTGTTCATTGTCCTGGGAGGGTTTAAAAGTGTTTAAATGCAGTGTCAGCCTTATGGCAATTCGACCCAAGCGCTCTGTGTAGAGGGGGATTAGCTCAAATGGTAGAGCGCTCGCTTAGCATGCGAGAAGTAGCGGGATCGATGCCCGCATTCTCCATTATTCCTAATTTTTAGACAAGGAGATAGTGACAATAATCAGCAAAGGCCAAAACACTCGGCCGCCAAGTCTTGTTTAATAGGAGCTTGCGGCATAATTTGATAATTATCGTAGCATGTTTTCATTGTCCTAGGAGGTTTTAAAAGCGTTTAAATGCAGTGTCAGCCTTATGGCAATTCGACCCCAGCGCTCTGTGTAGAGGGGGATTAGCTCAAATGGTAGAGCGCTCGCTTAGCATGCGAGAAGTAGCGGGATCGATGCCCGCATCCTCCATTATTCCTAATTTTCAGACAAGGAGATAGTGACAATAATCAGCAAAGGCCAAAACACTCGGCCGCCAAGTCTTACTTTAGACTAGGTTTTTACAAACATTTAGTTGATTTCGACCGTCTTATTGACCAAACCATGTTTCTCAATCACCTTAAAGGTGTTGTAAAAACGTATGTTGATGGGTTGAGAAGAATACTCTGTTACATTACAGGGTTGGCTTTAGATGAGGTCTTGACAATCTGAGCCCTTTGCTCCAACCAAATTGGAACTAGGGCAACAGATGTGAATTTCGTGGTGGTGACTTGTAAATGTATTTGGTCAAAAAGAAGAGGAATGCGACGAGAATGGGATTCGGACCCATGCGTGCAGAGCACAATGGATTAGCAGTCCATCGCCTTAACCACTCGGCCACCTCGTCTTGTTTGCTCTGAGCTTGCGGCATAATTTGATAATCATCGTAGCATGTGTTCATTGTCCTGGGAGGGTTTAAAAGTGTTTAAATGCAGTGTCAGCCTTATGGCAATTCGACCCAAGCGCTCTGTGTAGAGGGGGATTAGCTCAAATGGTAGAGCGCTCCCTTAGCATGCGAGAAGTAGCGGGATCGATGCCCGCATTCTCCATTATTCCTAATTTTTAGACAAGGAGATAGTGACAATAATCAGCAAAGGCCAAAACACTCGGCTGCCAAGTCTTACTTTAGACTAGGTTTTTACGAACATTTAGTTGATTTCGACCGTCTTATTGACCAAACAATTTTTCTCAATCACCTTAAAGGTGTTGTAAAAATGTATGTTGATGGGTTGAGAAGAATACTCTGTTACATTACAGGGTTGGCTTTAGATGAGGTGTGGACAATCTGAGCCCTTTGCTCCAACCAAATTGGAACTAGGGCAACAGATGTGAATTTCGTGGTGGTGACTTGTAAATGTATTTGGTCAAAAAGAAGAGGAATGCGACGAGAATGGGATTCGAACCCATACGTGCAGAGCACAATGGATTAGCAGTCCATCGCCTTAACCACTCGGCCACCTCGTCTTGTTTGGTCCGAGCTTGCGGCATAATTTGATAATAATCGTAGCATGTGTTCATTGTCCTGGGAGGGTTTAAAAGTGTTTAAATGCAGTGTCAGCCTTATGGCAATTCGACCCACGCGCTCTGCGTAGAGGGGGGTTAGCTCAAATGGTAGAGCGCTCGCTTAGCATGCGAGAAGTAGCGGGATCGATGCCCGCATCCTCCATTATTCCTAATTTTCAGACAAGGAGATAGTGACAATAATCAGCAAAGGCCAAAACACTCGGCCGCCAAGTCTTACTTTAGACTAGGTTTTTACGAACATTTAGTTGATTTCGACCGTCTTATTGACCAAACAATTTTTCTCAATCACCTTAAAGGTGTTGTAAAAATGTATGTTGATGAGTTGAGAAGAATACTCTGTTACATTACAGGGTTGGCTTTAGATGAGGTCTTGACAATCTGAGCCCTTTGCTCCAACCAAATTGGAACTAGGGCAACAGATGTGAATTTCGTGGTGGTGACTTGTAAATGTATTTGGTCAAAAAGAAGAGGAATGCGACGAGAATGGGATTCGAACCCATGCGTGCAGAGCACAATGGATTAGCAGTCCATCGCCTT
Organism: Pungitius pungitius; assembly: GCF_949316345.1. NCBI lineage: Eukaryota > Metazoa > Chordata > Actinopteri > Perciformes > Gasterosteidae > Pungitius > Pungitius pungitius. Next base: position 15,497,448 of record NC_084911.1, on the reverse strand, counting down.
AACCACTCGGCCACCTCGTCTTGTTTGGTCTGAGCTTGCGGCATTTTATGGTAATTATCGTAGCATGTTTTCATTGTCCTGGGAGGTTTTAAAAGTGTTAAAATGCAGTGTCAGCCTTATGGCAATTCGACCCAAGCGCTCTGTGTAGAGGGGGATTAGCTCAAATGGTAGAGCGCTCGCTTAGCATGCGAGAAGTAGCGGGATAGATGCCCGCATCCTCCATTATTCCTAATTTTCAGACAAGGAGATAGTGACAATAATCAGCAAAGGCCAAAACACTCGGCCGCCAAGTCTTACTTTAGACTAGGTTTTTACAAACATTTAGTTGATTTCGACCGTCTTATTGACCAAACAATTTTTCTCAATCACCTTAAAGGTGTTGTAAAAATGTATGTTGATGGGTTGAGAAGAATACTCTGTTACATTACAGGGTTGGCTTTAGATGAGGTCTTGACAATCTGAGCCCTTTGCTCCAACCAAATTGGAACTAGGGCAACAGATGTGAATTTCGTGGTGGTGACTTGTAAATGTATTTGGTCAAATAAAAGTGGAATGCGACGAGAATGGGATTCGAACCCATGCGTGCAGAGCACAATGGATTAGCAGTCCATCGCCTTAACCACTCGGCCACCTCGTCTTGTTTGGTCTGAGCTTGCGGCATAATTTGATATTAATCGTAGCATGTGTTCATTGTCCTGGGAGGGTTTAAAAGTGTTTAAATGCAGTGTCAGCCTTATGGCAATTCGACCCAAGCGCTCTGTGTAGAGGGGGATTAGCTCAAATGGTAGAGCGCTCGCTTAGCATGCGAGAAGTAGCGGGATCAATGCCAGCATCCTCCATTATTCCTAATTTTTAGACAAGGAGATAGTGACAATAATCAGCAAAGGCCAAAACACTCGGCCGCCAAGTCTTACTTTAGACTAGGTTTTTTCAAACAGTTAGTTGATTTCGACCGTCTTATTGACCAAACAATGTTTCTCAATCACCTTAAAGGTGTTGTAAAAACGTATGTTGATGGGTTGAGAAGAATACTCTGTTACATTACAGGGTTGGCTTTAGATGAGGTCTTGACAATCTGAGCCCTTTGCTCCAACCAAATTGGAACTAGGGCAACAGATGTGAATTTCGTGGTGGTGACTTATAAATGTATTTGGTCAAAAAGAAGAGGAATGCGACGAGAATGGGATTCGAACCCATGCGTGCAGAGCACAATGGATTAGCAGTCCATCGCCTTAACCACTCGGCCACCTCGTCTTGTTTGGTCTGAGCTTGCGGCATAATTTGATATTAATCGTAGCATGTGTTCATTGTCCTGGGAGGGTTTAAAAGTGTTTAAATGCAGTGTCAGCCTTATGGCAATTCGACCCAAGCGCTCTGTGTAGAGGGGGATTAGCTCAAATGGTAGAGCGCTCGCTTAGCATGCGAGAAGTAGCGGGATCAATGCCAGCATCCTCCATTATTCCTAATTTTTAGACAAGGAGATAGTGACAATAATCAGCAAAGGCCAAAACACTCGGCCGCCAAGTCTTACTTTAGACTAGGTTTTTACAAACATTTAGTTGATTTCGACCGTCTTATTGACCAAACAATTTTTCTCAATCACCTTAAAGGTGTTGTAAAAATGTATGTTGATGGGTTGAGAAGAATACTCTGTTACATTACAGGGTTGGCTTTAGATGAGGTCTTGACAATCTGAGCCCTTTGCTCCAACCAAATTGGAACTAGGGCAACAGATGTGAATTTCGTGGTGGTGACTTGTAAATGTATTTGGTCAAATAAAAGTGGAATGCGACGAGAATGGGATTCGAACCCATGCGTGCAGAGCACAATGGATTAGCAGTCCATCGCCTTAACCACTCGGCCACCTCGTCTTGTTTGGTCTGAGCTTGCGGCATAATTTGATATTAATCGTAGCATGTGTTCATTGTCCTGGGAGGGTTTAAAAGTGTTTAAATGCAGTGTCAGCCTTATGGCAATTCGACCCAAGCGCTCTGTGTAGAGGGGGATTAGCTCAAATGGTAGAGCGCTCGCTTAGCATGCGAGAAGTAGCGGGATCGATGCCCGCATCCTCCATTATTCCTAATTTTCAGACAAGGAGATAGTGACAATAATCAGCAAAGGCCAAAACACTCGGCCGCCAAGTCTTACTTTAGACTAGGTTTTTACAAACATTTAGTTGATTTCGACCGTCTTATTGACCAAACAATGTTTCTCAATCACCTTAAAGGTGTTGTAAAAACGTATGTTGTTATGTTGAGAAGAATACTCTGTTACATTACAGGGTTGGCTTTAGATGAGGTCTTGACAATCTGAGCCCTTTGCTCCAACCAAATTGGAACTAGGGCAACAGATGTGAATTTCGTGGTGGTGACTTGTAAATGTATTTGGTCAAAAAGAAGAGGAATGCGACAAGAATGGGATTCGAACCCATGCGTGCAGAGCACAATGGATTAGCAGTCCATCGCCTTAACAACTCGGCCACCTCGTCTTGTTTGGTCTGAGCTTGAGGCATAATTTGATAATTATCGTAGCATGTGTTCATTGTCCTGGGAGGGTTTAAAAGTGTTTAAATGCAGTGTCAGCCTTATGGCAATTCGACCCAAGCGCTCTGTGTAGAGGGGGATTAGCTCAAATGGTAGAGCGCTCGCTTAGCATGCGAGAAGTAGTGGGATCGATGCCCGCATTCTCCATTATTCCTAATTTTTAGACAAGGAGATAGTGACAATAATCAGCAAAGGCCAAAACACTCGGCCGCCAAGTCTTGTTTAATAGGAGCTTGCGGCATAATTTGATAATTATCGTAGCATGTTTTCATTGTCCTAGGAGGTTTTAAAAGCGTTTAAATGCAGTGTCAGCCTTATGGCAATTCGACCCCAGCGCTCTGTGTAGAGGGGGATTAGCTCAAATGGTAGAGCGCTCGCTTAGCATGCGAGAAGTAGCGGGATCGATGCCCGCATCCTCCATTATTCCTAATTTTCAGACAAGGAGATAGTGACAATAATCAGCAAAGGCCAAAACACTCGGCCGCCAAGTCTTACTTTAGACTAGGTTTTTACAAACATTTAGTTGATTTCGACCGTCTTATTGACCAAACCATGTTTCTCAATCACCTTAAAGGTGTTGTAAAAACGTATGTTGATGGGTTGAGAAGAATACTCTGTTACATTACAGGGTTGGCTTTAGATGAGGTCTTGACAATCTGAGCCCTTTGCTCCAACCAAATTGGAACTAGGGCAACAGATGTGAATTTCGTGGTGGTGACTTGTAAATGTATTTGGTCAAAAAGAAGAGGAATGCGACGAGAATGGGATTCGGACCCATGCGTGCAGAGCACAATGGATTAGCAGTCCATCGCCTTAACCACTCGGCCACCTCGTCTTGTTTGCTCTGAGCTTGCGGCATAATTTGATAATCATCGTAGCATGTGTTCATTGTCCTGGGAGGGTTTAAAAGTGTTTAAATGCAGTGTCAGCCTTATGGCAATTCGACCCAAGCGCTCTGTGTAGAGGGGGATTAGCTCAAATGGTAGAGCGCTCCCTTAGCATGCGAGAAGTAGCGGGATCGATGCCCGCATTCTCCATTATTCCTAATTTTTAGACAAGGAGATAGTGACAATAATCAGCAAAGGCCAAAACACTCGGCTGCCAAGTCTTACTTTAGACTAGGTTTTTACGAACATTTAGTTGATTTCGACCGTCTTATTGACCAAACAATTTTTCTCAATCACCTTAAAGGTGTTGTAAAAATGTATGTTGATGGGTTGAGAAGAATACTCTGTTACATTACAGGGTTGGCTTTAGATGAGGTGTGGACAATCTGAGCCCTTTGCTCCAACCAAATTGGAACTAGGGCAACAGATGTGAATTTCGTGGTGGTGACTTGTAAATGTATTTGGTCAAAAAGAAGAGGAATGCGACGAGAATGGGATTCGAACCCATGCGTGCAGAGCACAATGGATTAGCAGTCCATCGCCTTAACCACTCGGCCACCTCGTCTTGTTTGGTCCGAGCTTGCGGCATAATTTGATAATAATCGTAGCATGTGTTCATTGTCCTGGGAGGGTTTAAAAGTGTTTAAATGCAGTGTCAGCCTTATGGCAATTCGACCCACGCGCTCTGCGTAGAGGGGGGTTAGCTCAAATGGTAGAGCGCTCGCTTAGCATGCGAGAAGTAGCGGGATCGATGCCCGCATCCTCCATTATTCCTAATTTTCAGACAAGGAGATAGTGACAATAATCAGCAAAGGCCAAAACACTCGGCCGCCAAGTCTTACTTTAGACTAGGTTTTTACGAACATTTAGTTGATTTCGACCGTCTTATTGACCAAACAATTTTTCTCAATCACCTTAAAGGTGTTGTAAAAATGTATGTTGATGAGTTGAGAAGAATACTCTGTTACATTACAGGGTTGGCTTTAGATGAGGTCTTGACAATCTGAGCCCTTTGCTCCAACCAAATTGGAACTAGGGCAACAGATGTGAATTTCGTGGTGGTGACTTGTAAATGTATTTGGTCAAAAAGAAGAGGAATGCGACGAGAATGGGATTCGAACCCATGCGTGCAGAGCACAATGGATTAGCAGTCCATCGCCTTAACCACTCGGCCACCTCGTCTTGTTTGGTCTGAGCTTGCGGCATTTTATGGTAATTATCGTAGCATGTTTTCATTGTCCTGGGAGGTTTTAAAAGTGTTAAAATGCAGTGTCAGCCTTATGGCAATTCGACCCAAGCGCTCTGTGTAGAGGGGGATTAGCTCAAATGGTAGAGCGCTCGCTTAGCATGCGAGAAGTAGCGGGATAGATGCCCGCATCCTCCATTATTCCTAATTTTCAGACAAGGAGATAGTGACAATAATCAGCAAAGGCCAAAACACTCGGCCGCCAAGTCTTACTTTAGACTAGGTTTTTACAAACATTTAGTTGATTTCGACCGTCTTATTGACCAAACAATTTTTCTCAATCACCTTAAAGGTGTTGTAAAAATGTATGTTGATGGGTTGAGAAGAATACTCTGTTACATTACAGGGTTGGCTTTAGATGAGGTCTTGACAATCTGAGCCCTTTGCTCCAACCAAATTGGAACTAGGGCAACAGATGTGAATTTCGTGGTGGTGACTTGTAAATGTATTTGGTCAAATAAAAGTGGAATGCGACGAGAATGGGATTCGAACCCATGCGTGCAGAGCACAATGGATTAGCAGTCCATCGCCTTAACCACTCGGCCACCTCGTCTTGTTTGGTCTGAGCTTGCGGCATAATTTGATATTAATCGTAGCATGTGTTCATTGTCCTGGGAGGGTTTAAAAGTGTTTAAATGCAGTGTCAGCCTTATGGCAATTCGACCCAAGCGCTCTGTGTAGAGGGGGATTAGCTCAAATGGTAGAGCGCTCGCTTAGCATGCGAGAAGTAGCGGGATCAATGCCAGCATCCTCCATTATTCCTAATTTTTAGACAAGGAGATAGTGACAATAATCAGCAAAGGCCAAAACACTCGGCCGCCAAGTCTTACTTTAGACTAGGTTTTTTCAAACAGTTAGTTGATTTCGACCGTCTTATTGACCAAACAATGTTTCTCAATCACCTTAAAGGTGTTGTAAAAACGTATGTTGATGGGTTGAGAAGAATACTCTGTTACATTACAGGGTTGGCTTTAGATGAGGTCTTGACAATCTGAGCCCTTTGCTCCAACCAAATTGGAACTAGGGCAACAGATGTGAATTTCGTGGTGGTGACTTATAAATGTATTTGGTCAAAAAGAAGAGGAATGCGACGAGAATGGGATTCGAACCCATGCGTGCAGAGCACAATGGATTAGCAGTCCATCGCCTTAACCACTCGGCCACCTCGTCTTGTTTGGTCTGAGCTTGCGGCATTTTATGGTAATTATCGTAGCATGTTTTCATTGTCCTGGGAGGTTTTAAAAGTGTTAAAATGCAGTGTCAGCCTTATGGCAATTCGACCCAAGCGCTCTGTGTAGAGGGGGATTAGCTCAAATGGTAGAGCGCTCGCTTAGCATGCGAGAAGTAGCGGGATCGATGCCCGCATCCTCCATTATTCCTAATTTTCAGACAAGGAGATAGTGACAATAATCAGCAAAGGCCAAAACACTCGGCCGCCAAGTCTTGTTTGGTCTGAGCTTGCGGCATTTTATGGTAATTATCGTAGCAGGTGTTCATTGTCCTGGGAGGTTTTAAAAGCGTTTAAATGCAGTGTCAGCCTTATGGCAATTCGACCCAAGCGCTCTGTGTAGAGGGGGATTAGCTCAAATGGTAGAGCGCTCGCTTAGCATGCGAGAAGTAGCGGGATCGATGCCCGCATCCTCCATTATTCCTAATTTTCAGACAAGGAGATAGTGACAATAACCAGCAAAGGCCAAAACACTCGGCCGCCAAGTCTTACTTTAGACTAGGTTTTTACGAACATTTAGTTGATTTCGACCGTCTTATTGACCAAACAATTTTTCTCAATCACCTTAAAGGTGTTGTAAAAATGTATGTTGATGAGTTGAGAAGAATACTCTGTTACATTACAGGGTTGGCTTTAGATGAGGTCTTGACAATCTGAGCCCTTTGCTCCAACCAAATTGGAACTAGGGCAACAGATGTGAATTTCGTGGTGGTGACTTGTAAATGTATTTGGTCAAAAAGAAGAGGAATGCGACGAGAATGGGATTCGAACCCATGCGTGCAGAGCACAATGGATTAGCAGTCCATCGCCTTAACCACTCGGCCACCTCGTCTTGTTTGGTCTGAGCTTGCGGCATTTTATGGTAATTATCGTAGCATGTTTTCATTGTCCTGGGAGGTTTTAAAAGTGTTAAAATGCAGTGTCAGCCTTATGGCAATTCGACCCAAGCGCTCTGTGTAGAGGGGGATTAGCTCAAATGGTAGAGCGCTCGCTTAGCATGCGAGAAGTAGCGGGATAGATGCCCGCATCCTCCATTATTCCTAATTTTCAGACAAGGAGATAGTGACAATAATCAGCAAAGGCCAAAACACTCGGCCGCCAAGTCTTACTTTAGACTAGGTTTTTACAAACATTTAGTTGATTTCGACCGTCTTATTGACCAAACAATTTTTCTCAATCACCTTAAAGGTGTTGTAAAAATGTATGTTGATGGGTTGAGAAGAATACTCTGTTACATTACAGGGTTGGCTTTAGATGAGGTCTTGACAATCTGAGCCCTTTGCTCCAACCAAATTGGAACTAGGGCAACAGATGTGAATTTCGTGGTGGTGACTTGTAAATGTATTTGGTCAAATAAAAGTGGAATGCGACGAGAATGGGATTCGAACCCATGCGTGCAGAGCACAATGGATTAGCAGTCCATCGCCTTAACCACTCGGCCACCTCGTCTTGTTTGGTCTGAGCTTGCGGCATAATTTGATATTAATCGTAGCATGTGTTCATTGTCCTGGGAGGGTTTAAAAGTGTTTAAATGCAGTGTCAGCCTTATGGCAATTCGACCCAAGCGCTCTGTGTAGAGGGGGATTAGCTCAAATGGTAGAGCGCTCGCTTAGCATGCGAGAAGTAGCGGGATCAATGCCAGCATCCTCCATTATTCCTAATTTTTAGACAAGGAGATAGTGACAATAATCAGCAAAGGCCAAAACACTCGGCCGCCAAGTCTTACTTTAGACTAGGTTTTTTCAAACAGTTAGTTGATTTCGACCGTCTTATTGACCAAACAATGTTTCTCAATCACCTTAAAGGTGTTGTAAAAACGTATGTTGATGGGTTGAGAAGAATACTCTGTTACATTACAGGGTTGGCTTTAGATGAGGTCTTGACAATCTGAGCCCTTTGCTCCAACCAAATTGGAACTAGGGCAACAGATGTGAATTTCGTGGTGGTGACTTATAAATGTATTTGGTCAAAAAGAAGAGGAATGCGACGAGAATGGGATTCGAACCCATGCGTGCAGAGCACAATGGATTAGCAGTCCATCGCCTTAACCACTCGGCCACCTCGTCTTGTTTGGTCTGAGCTTGCGGCATTTTATGGTAATTATCGTAGCATGTTTTCATTGTCCTGGGAGGTTTTAAAAGTGTTAAAATGCAGTGTCAGCCTTATGGCAATTCGACCCAAGCGCTCTGTGTAGAGGGGGATTAGCTCAAATGGTAGAGCGCTCGCTTAGCATGCGAGAAGTAGCGGGATCGATGCCCGCATCCTCCATTATTCCTAATTTTCAGACAAGGAGATAGTGACAATAATCAGCAAAGGCCAAAACACTCGGCCGCCAAGTCTTGTTTGGTCTGAGCTTGCGGCATTTTATGGTAATTATCGTAGCAGGTGTTCATTGTCCTGGGAGGTTTTAAAAGCGTTTAAATGCAGTGTCAGCCTTATGGCAATTCGACCCAAGCGCTCTGTGTAGAGGGGGATTAGCTCAAATGGTAGAGCGCTCGCTTAGCATGCGAGAAGTAGCGGGATCGATGCCCGCATCCTCCATTATTCCTAATTTTCAGACAAGGAGATAGTGACAATAACCAGCAAAGGCCAAAACACTCGGCCGCCAAGTCTTACTTTAGACTAGGTTTTTACGAACATTTAGTTGATTTCGACCGTCTTATTGACCAAACAATTTTTCTCAATCACCTTAAAGGTGTTGTAAAAACGTATGTTGATGGGTTGAGAAGAATACTCTGTTACATTACAGGGTTGGCTTTAGATGAGGTGTGGACAATCTGAGCCCTTTGCTTCAACCAAATTGGAACTAGGGCAACAGATGTGAATTTGGTGGTGGTGACTTGTAAATGTATTTGGTCAAATAAAAGTTGAATGCGACGAGAATGGGATTCGAACCCATGCGTGCAGAGCACAATGGATTAGCAGTCCATCGCCTTAACCACTCGGCCACCTCGTCTTGTTTGGTCTGAGCTTGCGGCATTTTATGGTAATTATCGTAGCATGTTTTCATTGTCCTGGGAGGGTTTAAAAGTGTTTAAATGCAGTGTCAGCCTTATGGCAATTCGACCCACGCGCTCTGCGTAGAGGGGGGTTAGCTCAAATGGTAGAGCGCTCGCTTAGCATGCGAGAAGTAGCGGGATCGATGCCCGCATCCTCCATTATTCCTAATTTTCAGACAAGGAGATAGTGACAATAATCAGCAAAGGCCAAAACACTCGGCCGCCAAGTCTTACTTTAGACTAGGTTTTTACGAACATTTAGTTGATTTCGACCGTCTTATTGACCAAACCATTTTTCTCAATCACCTTAAAGGTGTTGTAAAAATGTATGTTGATGGGTTGAGAAGAATACTCTGTTACATTACAGGGTTGGCTTTAGAAGAGGTGTGGACAATCTGAGCCCTTTGCTCCAACCAAATTGGAACTAGGGCAACAGATGTGAATTTCGTGGTGGTGAATTGTAAATGTATTTGGTCAAATTAAAGTGGAATGCGACGAGAATGGGATTCGAACCCATGCGTGCAGAGCACAATGGATTAGCAGTCCATCGCCTTAACCACTCGGCCACCTCGTCTTGTTTGGTCTGAGCTTGCGGCATAATTTGATAATAATCGTAGCATGTGTTCATTGTCCTGGGAGGGTTTAAAAGTGTTTAAATGCAGTGTCAGCCTTATGGCAATTCGACCCACGCGCTCTGCGTAGAGGGGGGTTAGCTCAAATGGTAGAGCGCTCGCTTAGCATGCGAGAAGTAGCAGGATCGATGCCCGCATCCTCCATTATTCCTAATTTTCAGACAAGGAGATAGTGACAATAATCAGCAAAGGCCAAAACACTCGGCCGCCAAGTCTTGTTTGGTCTGAGCTTGCGGCATTTTATGGTAATTATCGTAGCAGGTGTTCATTGTCCTGGGAGGTTTTAAAAGCGTTTAAATGCAGTGTCAGCCTTATGGCAATTCGACCCAAGCGCTCTGTGTAGAGGGGGATTAGCTCAAATGGTAGAGCGCTCGCTTAGCATGCGAGAAGTAGCGGGATCGATGCCCGCATCCTCCATTATTCCTAATTTTCAGACAAGGAGATAGTGACAATAACCAGCAAAGGCCAAAACACTCGGCCGCCAAGTCTTACTTTAGACTAGGTTTTTACGAACATTTAGTTGATTTCGACCGTCTTATTGACCAAACAATTTTTCTCAATCACCTTAAAGGTGTTGTAAAAATGTATGTTGATGGGTTGAGAAGAATACTCTGTTACATTACAGGGTTGGCTTTAGATGAGGTCTTGACAATCTGAGCCCTTTGCTCCAACCAAATTGGAACTAGGGCAACAGATGTGAATTTCGTGGTGGTGACTTGTAAATGTATTTGGTCAAATAAAAGTGGAATGCGACGAGAATGGGATTCGAACCCATGCGTGCAGAGCACAATGGATTAGCAGTCCATCGCCTTAACCACTCGGCCACCTCGTCTTGTTTGGTCTGAGCTTGCGGCATAATTTGATAATAATCGTAGCATGTGTTCATTGTCCTGGGAGGGTTTAAAAGTGTTTAAATGCAGTGTCAGCCTTATGGCAATTCGACCCACGCGCTCTGCGTAGAGGGGGGTTAGCTCAAATGGTAGAGCGCTCGCTTAGCATGCGAGAAGTAGCGGGATCGATGCCCGCATCCTCCATTATTCCTAATTTTCAGACAAGGAGATAGTGACAATAATCAGCAAAGGCCAAAACACTCGGCCGCCAAGTCTTGTTTGGTCTGAGCTTGCGGCATTTTATGGTAATTATCGTAGCAGGTGTTCATTGTCCTGGGAGGTTTTAAAAGCGTTTAAATGCAGTGTCAGCCTTATGGCAATTCGACCCAAGCGCTCTGTGTAGAGGGGGATTAGCTCAAATGGTAGAGCGCTCGCTTAGCATGCGAGAAGTAGCGGGATCGATGCCCGCATCCTCCATTATTCCTAATTTTCAGACAAGGAGATAGTGACAATAACCAGCAAAGGCCAAAACACTCGGCCGCCAAGTCTTACTTTAGACTAGGTTTTTACGAACATTTAGTTGATTTCGACCGTCTTATTGACCAAACAATTTTTCTCAATCACCTTAAAGGTGTTGTAAAAATGTATGTTGATGGGTTGAGAAGAATACTCTGTTACATTACAGGGTTGGCTTTAGATGAGGTCTTGACAATCTGAGCCCTTTGCTCCAACCAAATTGGAACTAGGGCAACAGATGTGAATTTCGTGGTGGTGACTTGTAAATGTATTTGGTCAAATAAAAGTGGAATGCGACGAGAATGGGATTCGAACCCATGCGTGCAGAGCACAATGGATTAGCAGTCCATCGCCTTAACCACTCGGCCACCTCGTCTTGTTTGGTCTGAGCTTGCGGCATTTTATGGTAATTATCGTAGCATGTTTTCATTGTCCTAGGAGGTTTTAAAAGCGTTTAAATGCATGTGTCAGGCTTATGGCAATTCGACCCAAGCGCTCTGTGTAGAGGGGGATTAGCTCAAATGGTAGAGCGCTCGCTTAGCATGCGAGAAGTAGCGGGATCGATGCCCGCATTCTCCATTATTTCTAATTTTTAGACAAGGAGATAGTGGCAATAATCAGCAAAGGCCAAAACACTCGGCTGCCAAGTCTTACTTTAGACTAGGTTTTTACGAACATTTAGTTGATTTCGACCGTCTTATTGACTAAACAATCTTTCTCAATCAACTTAAAGGTGTTGTAAAAACGTATGTTGATGGGTTGAGAAGAATCCTCTGTTACATTACAGGGTTGGCTTTAGATGAGGTGTGGACAATCTGAGCCCTTTGCTCCAACCAAATTGGAACTAGGGCAACAGATGTGAATTTCGTGGTGGTGACTTGTAAATGTATTTGGTCAAATAAAAGTGGAATGCGACGAGAATGGGATTCGAACCCATGCGTGCAGAGCACAATGGATTAGCAGTCCATCGCCTTAACCACTCGGCCACCTCGTCTTGTTTGGTCTGAGCTTGCGGCATAATTTGATATTAATCGTAGCATGTGTTCATTGTCCTGGGAGGGTTTAAAAGTGTTTAAATGCAGTGTCAGCCTTATGGCAATTCGACCCAAGCGCTCTGTGTAGAGGGGGATTAGCTCAAATGGTAGAGCGCTCGCTTAGCATGCGAGAAGTAGCGGGATCGATGCCCGCATTCTCCATTATTCCTAATTTTTAGACAAGGAGATAGTGACAATAATCAGCAAAGGCCAAAACACTCGGCCGCCAAGTCTTGTTTAATAGGAGCTTGCGGCATAATTTGATAATTATCGTAGCATGTTTTTATTGTCCTGGGAGGTTTTAAAAGTGTTAAAATGCAGTGTCAGCCTTATGGCAATTCGACCCAAGCGCTCTGTGTAGAGGGGGATTAGCTCAAATGGTAGAGCGCTCGCTTAGCATGCGAGAAGTAGCGGGATCGATGCCCGCATCCTCCATTATTCCTAATTTTCAGACAAGGAGATAGTGACAATAATCAGCAAAGGCCAAAACACTCGGCCGCCAAGTCTTACTTTAGACTAGGTTTTTAAAAACATTTAGTTGATTTCGACCGTCTTATTGACCAAACAATGTTTCTCAATCACCTTAAAGGTGTTGTAAAAACGTATGTTGATGGGTTGAGAAAAATACTCTGTTACATTACAGGGTTGGCTTTAGATGAGGTCTTGACAATCTGAGCCCTTTGCTCCAACCAAATTGGAACTAGGGCAACAGATGTGAATTTCGTGGTGGTGACTTGTAAATGTATTTGGTCAAAAAGAAGAGGAATGCGACGAGAATGGGATTCGAACCCATGCGTGCAGAGCACAATGGATTAGCAGTCCATCGCCTTAACCCCTCGGCCACCTCGTCTTGTTTGGTCTGAGCTTGCGGCATTTTATGGTAATTATCGTAGCATGTTTTCATTGTCCTAGGAGGTTTTAAAAGCGTTTAAATGCATGTGTCAGGCTTATGGCAATTCGACCCAAGCGCTCTGTGTAGAGGGGGATTAGCTCAAATGGTAGAGCGCTCGCTTAGCATGCGAGAAGTAGCGGGATCGATGCCCGCATTCTCCATTATTTCTAATTTTTAGACAAGGAGATAGTGGCAATAATCAGCAAAGGCCAAAACACTCGGCTGCCAAGTCTTACTTTAGACTAGGTTTTTACGAACATTTAGTTGATTTCGACCGTCTTATTGACTAAACAATCTTTCTCAATCAACTTAAAGGTGTTGTAAAAACGTATGTTGATGGGTTGAGAAGAATCCTCTGTTACATTACAGGGTTGGCTTTAGATGAGGTGTGGACAATCTGAGCCCTTTGCTCCAACCAAATTGGAACTAGGGCAACAGATGTGAATTTCGTGGTGGTGACTTGTAAATGTATTTGGTCAAATAAAAGTGGAATGCGACGAGAATGGGATTCGAACCCATGCGTGCAGAGCACAATGGATTAGCAGTCCATCGCCTTAACCACTCGGCCACCTCGTCTTGTTTGGTCTGAGCTTGCGGCATTTTATGGTAATTATCGTAGCATGTTTTCATTGTCCTAGGAGGTTTTAAAAGCGTTTAAATGCATGTGTCAGGCTTATGGCAATTCGACCCAAGCGCTCTGTGTAGAGGGGGATTAGCTCAAATGGTAGAGCGCTCGCTTAGCATGCGAGAAGTAGCGGGATCGATGCCCGCATTCTCCATTATTTCTAATTTTTAGACAAGGAGATAGTGGCAATAATCAGCAAAGGCCAAAACACTCGGCTGCCAAGTCTTACTTTAGACTAGGTTTTTACGAACATTTAGTTGATTTCGACCGTCTTATTGACCAAACAATGTTTCTCAATCACCTTAAAGGTGTTGTAAAAACGTATGTTGATGGGTTGAGAAGAATACTCTGTTACATTACAGGGTTGGCTTTAGATGAGGTCTTGACAATCTGAGCCCTTTGCTCCAACCAAATTGGAACTAGGGCAACAGATGTGAATTTCGTGGTGGTGACTTGTAAATGTATTTGGTCAAAAAGAAGAGGAATGCGACGAGAATGGGATTCGAACCCATGCGTGCAGAGCACAATGGATTAGCAGTCCATCGCCTTAACAACTCGGCCACCTCGTCTTGTTTGGTCTGAGCTTGAGGCATAATTTGATAATTATCGTAGCATGTGTTCATTGTCCTGGGAGGGTTTAAAAGTGTTTAAATGCAGTGTCAGCCTTATGGCAATTCGACCCAAGCGCTCTGTGTAGAGGGGGATTAGCTCAAATGGTAGAGCGCTCGCTTAGCATGCGAGAAGTAGCGGGATCGATGCCCGCATTCTCCATTATTCCTAATTTTTAGACAAGGAGATAGTGACAATAATCAGCAAAGGCCAAAACACTCGGCCGCCAAGTCTTGTTTAATAGGAGCTTGCGGCATAATTTGATAATTATCGTAGCATGTTTTTATTGTCCTGGGAGGTTTTAAAAGTGTTAAAATGCAGTGTCAGCCTTATGGCAATTCGACCCAAGCGCTCTGTGTAGAGGGGGATTAGCTCAAATGGTAGAGCGCTCGCTTAGCATGCGAGAAGTAGCGGGATCGATGCCCGCATCCTCCATTATTCCTAATTTTCAGACAAGGAGATAGTGACAATAATCAGCAAAGGCCAAAACACTCGGCCGCCAAGTCTTACTTTAGATTAGGTTTTTACAAACATTTAGTTGATTTCGACCGTCTTATTGACCAAACAATGTTTCTCAATCACCTTAAAGGTGTTGTAAAAACGTATGTTGATGGGTTGAGAAGAATACTCTGTTACATTACAGGGTTGGCTTTAGATGAGGTCTTGACAATCTGAGCCCTTTGCTCCAACCAAATTGGAACTAGGGCAACAGATGTGAATTTCGTGGTGGTGACTTGTAAATGTATTTGGTCAAAAAGAAGAGGAATGCGACGAGAATGGGATTCGAACCCATGCGTGCAGAGCACAATGGATTAGCAGTCCATCGCCTTAACCACTCGGCCACCTCGTCTTGTTTGGTCTGACCTTGCGGCATAATTTGATAATAATCGTAGCATGTGTTCATTGTCCTGGGAGGGTTTAAAAGTGTTTAAATGCAGTGTCAGCCTTATGGCAATTCGACCCACGCGCTCTGTGTAGAGGGGGATTAGCTCAAATGGTAGAGCGCTCGCTTAGCATGCGAGAAGTAGCGGGATCGATGCCCGCATCCTCCATTATTCCTAATTTTCAGACAAGGAGATAGTGACAATAATCAGCAAAGGCCAAAACACTCGGCCGCCAAGTCTTACTTTAGACTAGGTTTTTACGAACATTTAGTTGATTTCGACCGTCTTATTGACCAAACAATTTTTCTCAATCACCTTAAAGGTGTTGTAAAAACGTATGTTGATGGGTTGAGAAGAATACTCTGTTACATTACAGGGTTGGCTTTAGATGAGGTGTGGACAATCTGAGCCCTTTGCTCCAACCAAATTGGAACTAGGGCAACAGATGTGAATTGCGTAGTGGTGACTTGTAAATGTATTTGGTCAAATAAAAGTGGAATGCGACGAGAATGGGATTCGAACCCATGCGTGCAGAGCACAATGGATTAGCAGTCCATCGCCTTAACCACTCGGCCACCTCGTCTTGTTTGGTCTGACCTTGCGGCATAATTTGATAATAATCGTAGCATGTGTTCATTGTCCTGGGAGGGTTTAAAAGTGTTTAAATGCAGTGTCAGCCTTATGGCAATTCGACCCACGCGCTCTGTGTAGAGGGGGATTAGCTCAAATGGTAGAGCGCTCGCTTAGCATGCGAGAAGTAGCGGGATCGATGCCCGCATCCTCCATTATTCCTAATTTTCAGACAAGGAGATAGTGACAATAATCAGCAAAGGCCAAAACACTCGGCCGCCAAGTCTTACTTTAGACTAGGTTTTTACGAACATTTAGTTGATTTCGACCGTCTTATTGACCAAACAATTTTTCTCAATCACCTTAAAGGTGTTGTAAAAACGTATGTTGATGGGTTGAGAAGAATACTCTGTTACATTACAGGGTTGGCTTTAGATGAGGTGTGGACAATCTGAGCCCTTTGCTTCAACCAAATTGGAACTAGGGCAACAGATGTGAATTTCGTGGTGGTGACTTGTAAATGTATTTGGTCAAATAAAAGTGGAATGCGACGAGAATGGGATTCGAACCCATGCGTGCAGAGCACAATGGATTAGCAGTCCATCGCCTTAACCACTCGGCCACCTCGTCTTGTTTGGTCTGAGCTTGCGGCATAATTTGATAATAATCGTAGCATGTGTTCATTGTCCTGGGAGGGTTTAAAAGTGTTTAAATGCAGTGTCAGCCTTATGGCAATTCGACCCACGCGCTCTGCGTAGAGGGGGGTTAGCTCAAATGGTAGAGCGCTCGCTTAGCATGCGAGAAGTAGCGGGATCGATGCCCGCATCCTCCATTATTCCTAATTTTCAGACAAGGAGATAGTGACAATAATCAGCAAAGGCCAAAACACTCGGCCGCCAAGTCTTACTTTAGACTAGGTTTTTACGAACATTTAGTTGATTTCGACCGTCTTATTGACCAAACAATTTTTCTCAATCACCTTAAAGGTGTTGTAAAAATGTATGTTGATGGGTTGAGAAGAATACTCTGTTACATTACAGGGTTGGCTTTAGATGAGGTGTGGACAATCTGAGCCCTTTGCTCCAACCAAATTGGAACTAGGGCAACAGATGTGAATTTCGTGGTGGTGACTTGTAAATGTATTTGGTCAAATAAAAGTGGAATGCGACGAGAATGGGATTCGAACCCATGCGTGCAGAGCACAATGGATTAGCAGTCCATCGCCTTAACAACTCGGCCACCTCGTCTTGTTTGGTCTGAGCTTGAGGCATAATTTGATAATTATCGTAGCATGTGTTCATTGTCCTGGGAGGGTTTAAAAGTGTTTAAATGCAGTGTCAGCCTTATGGCAATTCGACCCAAGCGGTCTGTGTAGAGGGGGATTAGCTCAAATGGTAGAGCGCTCGCTTAGCGTGCGAGAAGTAGCGGGATCGATGCCCGCATTCTCCATTATTCCTAATTTTTAGACAAGGAGATAGTGACAATAATCAGCAAAGGCCAAAACACTCGGCCGCCAAGTCTTGTTCAATAGGAGCTTGCGGCATAATTTGATAATTATCGTAGCATGTTTTTATTGTCCTGGGAGGTTTTAAAAGTGTTAAAATGCAGTGTCAGCCTTATGGCAATTCGACCCAAGCGCTCTGTGTAGAGGGGGATTAGCTCAAATGGTAGAGCGCTCGCTTAGCATGCGAGAAGTAGCGGGATCGATGCCCGCATTCTCCATTATTCCTAATTTTTAGACAAGGAGATAGTGACAATAATCAGCAAAGGCCAAAACACTCGGCCGCCAAGTCTTGTTTAATAGGAGCTTGCGGCATAATTTGATAATTATCGTAGCATGTTTTTATTGTCCTGGGAGGTTTTAAAAGTGTTAAAATGCAGTGTCAGCCTTATGGCAATTCGACCCAAGCGCTCTGTGTAGAGGGGGATTAGCTCAAATGGTAGAGCGCTCGCTTAGCATGCGAGAAGTAGCGGGATCGATGCCCGCATCCTCCATTATTCCTAATTTTCAGACAAGGAGATAGTGACAATAATCAGCAAAGGCCAAAACACTCGGCCGCCAAGTCTTACTTTAGATTAGGTTTTTACAAACATTTAGTTGATTTCGACCGTCTTATTGACCAAACAATGTTTCTCAATCACCTTAAAGGTGTTGTAAAAACGTATGTTGATGGGTTGAGAAGAATACTCTGTTACATTACAGGGTTGGCTTTAGATGAGGTCTTGACAATCTGAGCCCTTTGCTCCAACCAAATTGGAACTAGGGCAACAGATGTGAATTTCGTGGTGGTGACTTGTAAATGTATTTGGTCAAAAAGAAGAGGAATGCAACGAGAATGGGATTCGAACCCATGCGTGCAGAGCACAATGGATTAGCAGTCCATCGCCTTAACCACTCGGCCACCTCGTCTTGTTTGGTCTGACCTTGCGGCATAATTTGATAATAATCGTAGCATGTGTTCATTGTCCTGGGAGGGTTTAAAAGTGTTTAAATGCAGTGTCAGCCTTATGGCAATTCGACCCACGCGCTCTGTGTAGAGGGGGATTAGCTCAAATGGTAGAGCGCTCGCTTAGCATGCGAGAAGTAGCGGGATCGATGCCCGCATCCTCCATTATTCCTAATTTTCAGACAAGGAGATAGTGACAATAATCAGCAAAGGCCAAAACACTCGGCCGCCAAGTCTTACTTTAGACTAGGTTTTTACGAACATTTAGTTGATTTCGACCGTCTTATTGACCAAACAATTTTTCTCAATCACCTTAAAGGTGTTGTAAAAACGTATGTTGATGGGTTGAGAAGAATACTCTGTTACATTACAGGGTTGGCTTTAGATGAGGTGTGGACAATCTGAGCCCTTTGCTCCAACCAAATTGGAACTAGGGCAACAGATGTGAATTGCGTAGTGGTGACTTGTAAATGTATTTGGTCAAATAAAAGTGGAATGCGACGAGAATGGGATTCGAACCCATGCGTGCAGAGCACAATGGATTAGCAGTCCATCGCCTTAACCACTCGGCCACCTCGTCTTGTTTGGTCTGACCTTGCGGCATAATTTGATAATAATCGTAGCATGTGTTCATTGTCCTGGGAGGGTTTAAAAGTGTTTAAATGCAGTGTCAGCCTTATGGCAATTCGACCCACGCGCTCTGTGTAGAGGGGGATTAGCTCAAATGGTAGAGCGCTCGCTTAGCATGCGAGAAGTAGCGGGATCGATGCCCGCATCCTCCATTATTCCTAATTTTCAGACAAGGAGATAGTGACAATAATCAGCAAAGGCCAAAACACTCGGCCGCCAAGTCTTGTTCAATAGGAGCTTGCGGCATAATTTGATAATTATCGTAGCATGTTTTTATTGTCCTGGGAGGTTTTAAAAGTGTTAAAATGCAGTGTCAGCCTTATGGCAATTCGACCCAAGCGCTCTGTGTAGAGGGGGATTAGCTCAAATGGTAGAGCGCTCGCTTAGCATGCGAGAAGTAGCGGGATCGATGCCCGCATCCTCCATTATTCCTAATTTTCAGACAAGGAGATAGTGACAATAATCAGCAAAGGCCAAAACACTCGGCCGCCAAGTCTTACTTTAGATTAGGTTTTTACAAACATTTAGTTGATTTCGACCGTCTTATTGACCAAACAATGTTTCTCAATCACCTTAAAGGTGTTGTAAAAACGTATGTTGATGGGTTGAGAAGAATACTCTGTTACATTACAGGGTTGGCTTTAGATGAGGTCTTGACAATCTGAGCCCTTTGCTCCAACCAAATTGGAACTAGGGCAACAGATGTGAATTTCGTGGTGGTGACTTGTAAATGTATTTGGTCAAAAAGAAGAGGAATGCGACGAGAATGGGATTCGAACCCATGCGTGCAGAGCACAATGGATTAGCAGTCCATCGCCTTAACCACTCGGCCACCTCGTCTTGTTTGGTCTGACCTTGCGGCATAATTTGATAATAATCGTAGCATGTGTTCATTGTCCTGGGAGGGTTTAAAAGTGTTTAAATGCAGTGTCAGCCTTATGGCAATTCGACCCACGCGCTCTGTGTAGAGGGGGATTAGCTCAAATGGTAGAGCGCTCGCTTAGCATGCGAGAAGTAGCGGGATCGATGCCCGCATCCTCCATTATTCCTAATTTTCAGACAAGGAGATAGTGACAATAATCAGCAAAGGCCAAAACACTCGGCCGCCAAGTCTTACTTTAGACTAGGTTTTTACGAACATTTAGTTGATTTCGACCGTCTTATTGACCAAACAATTTTTCTCAATCACCTTAAAGGTGTTGTAAAAATGTATGTTGATGGGTTGAGAAGAATACTCTGTTACATTACAGGGTTGGCTTTAGATGAGGTGTGGACAATCTGAGCCCTTTGCTCCAACCAAATTGGAACTAGGGCAACAGATGTGAATTTCGTGGTGGTGACTTGTAAATGTATTTGGTCAAATAAAAGTGGAATGCGACGAGAATGGGATTCGAACCCATGCGTGCAGAGCACAATGGATTAGCAGTCCATCGCCTTAACAACTCGGCCACCTCGTCTTGTTTGGTCTGACCTTGCGGCATAATTTGATAATAATCGTAGCATGTGTTCATTGTCCTGGGAGGGTTTAAAAGTGTTTAAATGCAGTGTCAGCCTTATGGCAATTCGACCCACGCGCTCTGTGTAGAGGGGGATTAGCTCAAATGGTAGAGCGCTCGCTTAGCATGCGAGAAGTAGCGGGATCGATGCCCGCATCCTCCATTATTCCTAATTTTCAGACAAGGAGATAGTGACAATAATCAGCAAAGGCCAAAACACTCGGCCGCCAAGTCTTGTTCAATAGGAGCTTGCGGCATAATTTGATAATTATCGTAGCATGTTTTTATTGTCCTGGGAGGTTTTAAAAGTGTTAAAATGCAGTGTCAGCCTTATGGCAATTCGACCCAAGCGCTCTGTGTAGAGGGGGATTAGCTCAAATGGTAGAGCGCTCGCTTAGCATGCGAGAAGTAGCGGGATCGATGCCCGCATCCTCCATTATTCCTAATTTTCAGACAAGGAGATAGTGACAATAATCAGCAAAGGCCAAAACACTCGGCCGCCAAGTCTTACTTTAGATTAGGTTTTTACAAACATTTAGTTGATTTCGACCGTCTTATTGACCAAACAATGTTTCTCAATCACCTTAAAGGTGTTGTAAAAACGTATGTTGATGGGTTGAGAAGAATACTCTGTTACATTACAGGGTTGGCTTTAGATGAGGTCTTGACAATCTGAGCCCTTTGCTCCAACCAAATTGGAACTAGGGCAACAGATGTGAATTTCGTGGTGGTGACTTGTAAATGTATTTGGTCAAAAAGAAGTGGAATGCGACGAGAATGGGATTCGAACCCATGCGTGCAGAGCACAATGGATTAGCAGTCCATCGCCTTAACAACTCGGCCACCTCGTCTTGTTTGGTCTGACCTTGCGGCATAATTTGATAATAATCGTAGCATGTGTTCATTGTCCTGGGAGGGTTTAAAAGTGTTTAAATGCAGTGTCAGCCTTATGGCAATTCGACCCACGCGCTCTGTGTAGAGGGGGATTAGCTCAAATGGTAGAGCGCTCGCTTAGCATGCGAGAAGTAGCGGGATCGATGCCCGCATCCTCCATTATTCCTAATTTTCAGACAAGGAGATAGTGACAATAATCAGCAAAGGCCAAAACACTCGGCCGCCAAGTCTTGTTCAATAGGAGCTTGCGGCATAATTTGATAATTATCGTAGCATGTTTTTATTGTCCTGGGAGGTTTTAAAAGTGTTAAAATGCAGTGTCAGCCTTATGGCAATTCGACCCAAGCGCTCTGTGTAGAGGGGGATTAGCTCAAATGGTAGAGCGCTCGCTTAGCATGCGAGAAGTAGCGGGATCGATGCCCGCATCCTCCATTATTCCTAATTTTCAGACAAGGAGATAGTGACAATAATCAGCAAAGGCCAAAACACTCGGCCGCCAAGTCTTACTTTAGATTAGGTTTTTACAAACATTTAGTTGATTTCGACCGTCTTATTGACCAAACAATGTTTCTCAATCACCTTAAAGGTGTTGTAAAAACGTATGTTGATGGGTTGAGAAGAATACTCTGTTACATTACAGGGTTGGCTTTAGATGAGGTCTTGACAATCTGAGCCCTTTGCTCCAACCAAATTGGAACTAGGGCAACAGATGTGAATTTCGTGGTGGTGACTTGTAAATGTATTTGGTCAAAAAGAAGAGGAATGCGACGAGAATGGGATTCGAACCCATGCGTGCAGAGCACAATGGATTAGCAGTCCATCGCCTTAACCACTCGGCCACCTCGTCTTGTTTGGTCTGACCTTGCGGCATAATTTGATAATAATCGTAGCATGTGTTCATTGTCCTGGGAGGGTTTAAAAGTGTTTAAATGCAGTGTCAGCCTTATGGCAATTCGACCCACGCGCTCTGTGTAGAGGGGGATTAGCTCAAATGGTAGAGCGCTCGCTTAGCATGCGAGAAGTAGCGGGATCGATGCCCGCATCCTCCATTATTCCTAATTTTCAGACAAGGAGATAGTGACAATAATCAGCAAAGGCCAAAACACTCGGCCGCCAAGTCTTACTTTAGACTAGGTTTTTACGAACATTTAGTTGATTTCGACCGTCTTATTGACCAAACAATTTTTCTCAATCACCTTAAAGGTGTTGTAAAAATGTATGTTGATGGGTTGAGAAGAATACTCTGTTACATTACAGGGTTGGCTTTAGATGAGGTGTGGACAATCTGAGCCCTTTGCTCCAACCAAATTGGAACTAGGGCAACAGATGTGAATTTCGTGGTGGTGACTTGTAAATGTATTTGGTCAAATAAAAGTGGAATGCGACGAGAATGGGATTCGAACCCATGCGTGCAGAGCACAATGGATTAGCAGTCCATCGCCTTAACAACTCGGCCACCTCGTCTTGTTTGGTCTGAGCTTGAGGCATAATTTGATAATTATCGTAGCATGTGTTCATTGTCCTGGGAGGGTTTAAAAGTGTTTAAATGCAGTGTCAGCCTTATGGCAATTCGACCCAAGCGGTCTGTGTAGAGGGGGATTAGCTCAAATGGTAGAGCGCTCGCTTAGCGTGCGAGAAGTAGCGGGATCGATGCCCGCATTCTCCATTATTCCTAATTTTTAGACAAGGAGATAGTGACAATAATCAGCAAAGGCCAAAACACTCGGCCGCCAAGTCTTGTTCAATAGGAGCTTGCGGCATAATTTGATAATTATCGTAGCATGTTTTTATTGTCCTGGGAGGTTTTAAAAGTGTTAAAATGCAGTGTCAGCCTTATGGCAATTCGACCCAAGCGCTCTGTGTAGAGGGGGATTAGCTCAAATGGTAGAGCGCTCGCTTAGCATGCGAGAAGTAGCGGGATCGATGCCCGCATCCTCCATTATTCCTAATTTTCAGACAAGGAGATAGTGACAATAATCAGCAAAGGCCAAAACACTCGGCCGCCAAGTCTTACTTTAGATTAGGTTTTTACAAACATTTAGTTGATTTCGACCGTCTTATTGACCAAACAATGTTTCTCAATCACCTTAAAGGTGTTGTAAAAACGTATGTTGATGGGTTGAGAAGAATACTCTGTTACATTACAGGGTTGGCTTTAGATGAGGTCTTGACAATCTGAGCCCTTTGCTCCAACCAAATTGGAACTAGGGCAACAGATGTGAATTTCGTGGTGGTGACTTGTAAATGTATTTGGTCAAAAAGAAGAGGAATGCGACGAGAATGGGATTCGAACCCATGCGTGCAGAGCACAATGGATTAGCAGTCCATCGCCTTAACCACTCGGCCACCTCGTCTTGTTTGGTCTGACCTTGCGGCATAATTTGATAATAATCGTAGCATGTGTTCATTGTCCTGGGAGGGTTTAAAAGTGTTTAAATGCAGTGTCAGCCTTATGGCAATTCGACCCACGCGCTCTGTGTAGAGGGGGATTAGCTCAAATGGTAGAGCGCTCGCTTAGCATGCGAGAAGTAGCGGGATCGATGCCCGCATCCTCCATTATTCCTAATTTTCAGACAAGGAGATAGTGACAATAATCAGCAAAGGCCAAAACACTCGGCCGCCAAGTCTTACTTTAGACTAGGTTTTTACGAACATTTAGTTGATTTCGACCGTCTTATTGACCAAACAATTTTTCTCAATCACCTTAAAGGTGTTGTAAAAACGTATGTTGATGGGTTGAGAAGAATACTCTGTTACATTACAGGGTTGGCTTTAGATGAGGTGTGGACAATCTGAGCCCTTTGCTCCAACCAAATTGGAACTAGGGCAACAGATGTGAATTGCGTAGTGGTGACTTGTAAATGTATTTGGTCAAATAAAAGTGGAATGCGACGAGAATGGGATTCGAACCCATGCGTGCAGAGCACAATGGATTAGCAGTCCATCGCCTTAACCACTCGGCCACCTCGTCTTGTTTGGTCTGACCTTGCGGCATAATTTGATAATAATCGTAGCATGTGTTCATTGTCCTGGGAGGGTTTAAAAGTGTTTAAATGCAGTGTCAGCCTTATGGCAATTCGACCCACGCGCTCTGTGTAGAGGGGGATTAGCTCAAATGGTAGAGCGCTCGCTTAGCATGCGAGAAGTAGCGGGATCGATGCCCGCATCCTCCATTATTCCTAATTTTCAGACAAGGAGATAGTGACAATAATCAGCAAAGGCCAAAACACTCGGCCGCCAAGTCTTGTTCAATAGGAGCTTGCGGCATAATTTGATAATTATCGTAGCATGTTTTTATTGTCCTGGGAGGTTTTAAAAGTGTTAAAATGCAGTGTCAGCCTTATGGCAATTCGACCCAAGCGCTCTGTGTAGAGGGGGATTAGCTCAAATGGTAGAGCGCTCGCTTAGCATGCGAGAAGTAGCGGGATCGATGCCCGCATCCTCCATTATTCCTAATTTTCAGACAAGGAGATAGTGACAATAATCAGCAAAGGCCAAAACACTCGGCCGCCAAGTCTTACTTTAGATTAGGTTTTTACAAACATTTAGTTGATTTCGACCGTCTTATTGACCAAACAATGTTTCTCAATCACCTTAAAGGTGTTGTAAAAACGTATGTTGATGGGTTGAGAAGAATACTCTGTTACATTACAGGGTTGGCTTTAGATGAGGTCTTGACAATCTGAGCCCTTTGCTCCAACCAAATTGGAACTAGGGCAACAGATGTGAATTTCGTGGTGGTGACTTGTAAATGTATTTGGTCAAAAAGAAGAGGAATGCGACGAGAATGGGATTCGAACCCATGCGTGCAGAGCACAATGGATTAGCAGTCCATCGCCTTAACCACTCGGCCACCTCGTCTTGTTTGGTCTGACCTTGCGGCATAATTTGATAATAATCGTAGCATGTGTTCATTGTCCTGGGAGGGTTTAAAAGTGTTTAAATGCAGTGTCAGCCTTATGGCAATTCGACCCACGCGCTCTGTGTAGAGGGGGATTAGCTCAAATGGTAGAGCGCTCGCTTAGCATGCGAGAAGTAGCGGGATCGATGCCCGCATCCTCCATTATTCCTAATTTTCAGACAAGGAGATAGTGACAATAATCAGCAAAGGCCAAAACACTCGGCCGCCAAGTCTTACTTTAGACTAGGTTTTTACGAACATTTAGTTGATTTCGACCGTCTTATTGACCAAACAATTTTTCTCAATCACCTTAAAGGTGTTGTAAAAACGTATGTTGATGGGTTGAGAAGAATACTCTGTTACATTACAGGGTTGGCTTTAGATGAGGTGTGGACAATCTGAGCCCTTTGCTCCAACCAAATTGGAACTAGGGCAACAGATGTGAATTGCGTAGTGGTGACTTGTAAATGTATTTGGTCAAATAAAAGTGGAATGCGACGAGAATGGGATTCGAACCCATGCGTGCAGAGCACAATGGATTAGCAGTCCATCGCCTTAACCACTCGGCCACCTCGTCTTGTTTGGTCTGACCTTGCGGCATAATTTAATAATTATCGTAGCATGTTTTTATTGTCCTGGGAGGTTTTAAAAGTGTTAAAATGCAGTGTCAGCCTTATGGCAATTCGACCCAAGCGCTCTGTGTAGAGGGGGATTAGCTCAAATGGTAGAGCGCTCGCTTAGCATGCGAGAAGTAGCGGGATCGATGCCCGCATCCTCCATTATTCCTAATTTTCAGACAAGGAGATAGTGACAATAATCAGCAAAGGCCAAAACACTCGGCCGCCAAGTCTTACTTTAGACTAGGTTTTTACGAACATTTAGTTGATTTCGACCGTCTTATTGACCAAACAATTTTTCTCAATCACCTTAAAGGTGTTGTAAAAATGTATGTTGATGGGTTGAGAAGAATACTCTGTTACATTACAGGGTTGGCTTTAGATGAGGTGTGGACAATCTGAGCCCTTTGCTCCAACCAAATTGGAACTAGGGCAACAGATGTGAATTTCGTGGTGGTGACTTGTAAATGTATTTGGTCAAATAAAAGTGGAATGCGACGAGAATGGGATTCGAACCCATGCGTGCAGAGCACAATGGATTAGCAGTCCATCGCCTTAACCACTCGGCCACCTCGTCTTGTTTGGTCTGAGCTTGCGGCATTTTATGGTAATTATCGTAGCATGTTTTCATTGTCCTAGGAGGTTTTAAAAGCGTTTAAATGCATGTGTCAGGCTTATGGCAATTCGACCCAAGCGCTCTGTGTAGAGGGGGATTAGCTCAAATGGTAGAGCGCTCGCTTAGCATGCGAGAAGTAGCGGGATCGATGCCCGCATTCTCCATTATTTCTAATTTTTAGACAAGGAGATAGTGGCAATAATCAGCAAAGGCCAAAACACTCGGCTGCCAAGTCTTACTTTAGACTAGGTTTTTACGAACATTTAGTTGATTTCGACCGTCTTATTGACCAAACAATGTTTCTCAATCACCTTAAAGGTGTTGTAAAAACGTATGTTGATGGGTTGAGAAGAATACTCTGTTACATTACAGGGTTGGCTTTAGATGAGGTCTTGACAATCTGAGCCCTTTGCTCCAACCAAATTGGAACTAGGGCAACAGATGTGAATTTCGTGGTGGTGACTTGTAAATGTATTTGGTCAAAAAGAAGAGGAATGCGACGAGAATGGGATTCGAACCCATGCGTGCAGAGCACAATGGATTAGCAGTCCATCGCCTTAACAACTCGGCCACCTCGTCTTGTTTGGTCTGAGCTTGAGGCATAATTTGATAATTATCGTAGCATGTGTTCATTGTCCTGGGAGGGTTTAAAAGTGTTTAAATGCAGTGTCAGCCTTATGGCAATTCGACCCAAGCGCTCTGTGTAGAGGGGGATTAGCTCAAATGGTAGAGCGCTCGCTTAGCATGCGAGAAGTAGCGGGATCGATGCCCGCATTCTCCATTATTCCTAATTTTTAGACAAGGAGATAGTGACAATAATCAGCAAAGGCCAAAACACTCGGCCGCCAAGTCTTGTTTAATAGGAGCTTGCGGCATAATTTGATAATTATCGTAGCATGTTTTTATTGTCCTGGGAGGTTTTAAAAGTGTTAAAATGCAGTGTCAGCCTTATGGCAATTCGACCCAAGCGCTCTGTGTAGAGGGGGATTAGCTCAAATGGTAGAGCGCTCGCTTAGCATGCGAGAAGTAGCGGGATCGATGCCCGCATCCTCCATTATTCCTAATTTTCAGACAAGGAGATAGTGACAATAATCAGCAAAGGCCAAAACACTCGGCCGCCAAGTCTTACTTTAGATTAGGTTTTTACAAACATTTAGTTGATTTCGACCGTCTTATTGACCAAACAATGTTTCTCAATCACCTTAAAGGTGTTGTAAAAACGTATGTTGATGGGTTGAGAAGAATACTCTGTTACATTACAGGGTTGGCTTTAGATGAGGTCTTGACAATCTGAGCCCTTTGCTCCAACCAAATTGGAACTAGGGCAACAGATGTGAATTTCGTGGTGGTGACTTGTAAATGTATTTGGTCAAAAAGAAGAGGAATGCGACGAGAATGGGATTCGAACCCATGCGTGCAGAGCACAATGGATTAGCAGTCCATCGCCTTAACCACTCGGCCACCTCGTCTTGTTTGGTCTGACCTTGCGGCATAATTTGATAATAATCGTAGCATGTGTTCATTGTCCTGGGAGGGTTTAAAAGTGTTTAAATGCAGTGTCAGCCTTATGGCAATTCGACCCACGCGCTCTGTGTAGAGGGGGATTAGCTCAAATGGTAGAGCGCTCGCTTAGCATGCGAGAAGTAGCGGGATCGATGCCCGCATCCTCCATTATTCCTAATTTTCAGACAAGGAGATAGTGACAATAATCAGCAAAGGCCAAAACACTCGGCCGCCAAGTCTTACTTTAGACTAGGTTTTTACGAACATTTAGTTGATTTCGACCGTCTTATTGACCAAACAATTTTTCTCAATCACCTTAAAGGTGTTGTAAAAACGTATGTTGATGGGTTGAGAAGAATACTCTGTTACATTACAGGGTTGGCTTTAGATGAGGTGTGGACAATCTGAGCCCTTTGCTCCAACCAAATTGGAACTAGGGCAACAGATGTGAATTGCGTAGTGGTGACTTGTAAATGTATTTGGTCAAATAAAAGTGGAATGCGACGAGAATGGGATTCGAACCCATGCGTGCAGAGCACAATGGATTAGCAGTCCATCGCCTTAACCACTCGGCCACCTCGTCTTGTTTGGTCTGACCTTGCGGCATAATTTGATAATAATCGTAGCATGTGTTCATTGTCCTGGGAGGGTTTAAAAGTGTTTAAATGCAGTGTCAGCCTTATGGCAATTCGACCCACGCGCTCTGTGTAGAGGGGGATTAGCTCAAATGGTAGAGCGCTCGCTTAGCATGCGAGAAGTAGCGGGATCGATGCCCGCATCCTCCATTATTCCTAATTTTCAGACAAGGAGATAGTGACAATAATCAGCAAAGGCCAAAACACTCGGCCGCCAAGTCTTGTTCAATAGGAGCTTGCGGCATAATTTGATAATTATCGTAGCATGTTTTTATTGTCCTGGGAGGTTTTAAAAGTGTTAAAATGCAGTGTCAGCCTTATGGCAATTCGACCCAAGCGCTCTGTGTAGAGGGGGATTAGCTCAAATGGTAGAGCGCTCGCTTAGCATGCGAGAAGTAGCGGGATCGATGCCCGCATCCTCCATTATTCCTAATTTTCAGACAAGGAGATAGTGACAATAATCAGCAAAGGCCAAAACACTCGGCCGCCAAGTCTTACTTTAGATTAGGTTTTTACAAACATTTAGTTGATTTCGACCGTCTTATTGACCAAACAATGTTTCTCAATCACCTTAAAGGTGTTGTAAAAACGTATGTTGATGGGTTGAGAAGAATACTCTGTTACATTACAGGGTTGGCTTTAGATGAGGTCTTGACAATCTGAGCCCTTTGCTCCAACCAAATTGGAACTAGGGCAACAGATGTGAATTTCGTGGTGGTGACTTGTAAATGTATTTGGTCAAAAAGAAGAGGAATGCGACGAGAATGGGATTCGAACCCATGCGTGCAGAGCACAATGGATTAGCAGTCCATCGCCTTAACCACTCGGCCACCTCGTCTTGTTTGGTCTGACCTTGCGGCATAATTTGATAATAATCGTAGCATGTGTTCATTGTCCTGGGAGGGTTTAAAAGTGTTTAAATGCAGTGTCAGCCTTATGGCAATTCGACCCACGCGCTCTGTGTAGAGGGGGATTAGCTCAAATGGTAGAGCGCTCGCTTAGCATGCGAGAAGTAGCGGGATCGATGCCCGCATCCTCCATTATTCCTAATTTTCAGACAAGGAGATAGTGACAATAATCAGCAAAGGCCAAAACACTCGGCCGCCAAGTCTTACTTTAGACTAGGTTTTTACGAACATTTAGTTGATTTCGACCGTCTTATTGACCAAACAATTTTTCTCAATCACCTTAAAGGTGTTGTAAAAACGTATGTTGATGGGTTGAGAAGAATACTCTGTTACATTACAGGGTTGGCTTTAGATGAGGTGTGGACAATCTGAGCCCTTTGCTCCAACCAAATTGGAACTAGGGCAACAGATGTGAATTGCGTAGTGGTGACTTGTAAATGTATTTGGTCAAATAAAAGTGGAATGCGACGAGAATGGGATTCGAACCCATGCGTGCAGAGCACAATGGATTAGCAGTCCATCGCCTTAACCACTCGGCCACCTCGTCTTGTTTGGTCTGACCTTGCGGCATAATTTAATAATTATCGTAGCATGTTTTTATTGTCCTGGGAGGTTTTAAAAGTGTTAAAATGCAGTGTCAGCCTTATGGCAATTCGACCCAAGCGCTCTGTGTAGAGGGGGATTAGCTCAAATGGTAGAGCGCTCGCTTAGCATGCGAGAAGTAGCGGGATCGATGCCCGCATCCTCCATTATTCCTAATTTTCAGACAAGGAGATAGTGACAATAATCAGCAAAGGCCAAAACACTCGGCCGCCAAGTCTTACTTTAGACTAGGTTTTTACGAACATTTAGTTGATTTCGACCGTCTTATTGACCAAACAATTTTTCTCAATCACCTTAAAGGTGTTGTAAAAATGTATGTTGATGGGTTGAGAAGAATACTCTGTTACATTACAGGGTTGGCTTTAGATGAGGTGTGGACAATCTGAGCCCTTTGCTCCAACCAAATTGGAACTAGGGCAACAGATGTGAATTTCGTGGTGGTGACTTGTAAATGTATTTGGTCAAATAAAAGTGGAATGCGACGAGAATGGGATTCGAACCCATGCGTGCAGAGCACAATGGATTAGCAGTCCATCGCCTTAACCACTCGGCCACCTCGTCTTGTTTGGTCTGAGCTTGCGGCATTTTATGGTAATTATCGTAGCATGTTTTCATTGTCCTAGGAGGTTTTAAAAGCGTTTAAATGCATGTGTCAGGCTTATGGCAATTCGACCCAAGCGCTCTGTGTAGAGGGGGATTAGCTCAAATGGTAGAGCGCTCGCTTAGCATGCGAGAAGTAGCGGGATCGATGCCCGCATTCTCCATTATTTCTAATTTTTAGACAAGGAGATAGTGGCAATAATCAGCAAAGGCCAAAACACTCGGCTGCCAAGTCTTACTTTAGACTAGGTTTTTACGAACATTTAGTTGATTTCGACCGTCTTATTGACCAAACAATGTTTCTCAATCACCTTAAAGGTGTTGTAAAAACGTATGTTGATGGGTTGAGAAGAATACTCTGTTACATTACAGGGTTGGCTTTAGATGAGGTCTTGACAATCTGAGCCCTTTGCTCCAACCAAATTGGAACTAGGGCAACAGATGTGAATTTCGTGGTGGTGACTTGTAAATGTATTTGGTCAAAAAGAAGAGGAATGCGACGAGAATGGGATTCGAACCCATGCGTGCAGAGCACAATGGATTAGCAGTCCATCGCCTTAACAACTCGGCCACCTCGTCTTGTTTGGTCTGAGCTTGAGGCATAATTTGATAATTATCGTAGCATGTGTTCATTGTCCTGGGAGGGTTTAAAAGTGTTTAAATGCAGTGTCAGCCTTATGGCAATTCGACCCAAGCGCTCTGTGTAGAGGGGGATTAGCTCAAATGGTAGAGCGCTCGCTTAGCATGCGAGAAGTAGCGGGATCGATGCCCGCATTCTCCATTATTCCTAATTTTTAGACAAGGAGATAGTGACAATAATCAGCAAAGGCCAAAACACTCGGCCGCCAAGTCTTGTTTAATAGGAGCTTGCGGCATAATTTGATAATTATCGTAGCATGTTTTTATTGTCCTGGGAGGTTTTAAAAGTGTTAAAATGCAGTGTCAGCCTTATGGCAATTCGACCCAAGCGCTCTGTGTAGAGGGGGATTAGCTCAAATGGTAGAGCGCTCGCTTAGCATGCGAGAAGTAGCGGGATCGATGCCCGCATCCTCCATTATTCCTAATTTTCAGACAAGGAGATAGTGACAATAATCAGCAAAGGCCAAAACACTCGGCCGCCAAGTCTTACTTTAGATTAGGTTTTTACAAACATTTAGTTGATTTCGACCGTCTTATTGACCAAACAATGTTTCTCAATCACCTTAAAGGTGTTGTAAAAACGTATGTTGATGGGTTGAGAAGAATACTCTGTTACATTACAGGGTTGGCTTTAGATGAGGTGTGGACAATCTGAGCCCTTTGCTCCAACCAAATTGGAACTAGGGCAACAGATGTGAATTGCGTAGTGGTGACTTGTAAATGTATTTGGTCAAAAAGAAGAGGAATGCGACGAGAATGGGATTCGAACCCATGCGTGCAGAGCACAATGGATTAGCAGTCCATCGCCTTAACAACTCGGCCACCTCGTCTTGTTTGGTCTGAGCTTGAGGCATAATTTGATAATTATCGTAGCATGTGTTCATTGTCCTGGGAGGGTTTAAAGTGTTTAAATGCAGTGTCAGCCTTATGGCAATTCGACCCAAGCGCTCTGTGTAGAGGGGGATTAGCTCAAATGGTAGAGCGCTCGCTTAGCATGCGAGAAGTAGCGGGATCGATGCCCGCATTCTCCATTATTCCTAATTTTTAGACAAGGAGATAGTGACAATAATCAGCAAAGGCCAAAACACTCGGCCGCCAAGTCTTGTTTAATAGGAGCTTGCGGCATAATTTGATAATTATCGTAGCATGTTTTTATTGTCCTGGGAGGTTTTAAAAGTGTTAAAATGCAGTGTCAGCCTTATGGCAATTCGACCCAAGCGCTCTGTGTAGAGGGGGATTAGCTCAAATGGTAGAGCGCTCGCTTAGCATGCGAGAAGTAGCGGGATCGATGCCCGCATCCTCCATTATTCCTAATTTTCAGACAAGGAGATAGTGACAATAATCAGCAAAGGCCAAAACACTCGGCCGCCAAGTCTTACTTTAGATTAGGTTTTTACAAACATTTAGTTGATTTCGACCGTCTTATTGACCAAACAATGTTTCTCAATCACCTTAAAGGTGTTGTAAAAACGTATGTTGATGGGTTGAGAAGAATACTCTGTTACATTACAGGGTTGGCTTTAGATGAGGTCTTGACAATCTGAGCCCTTTGCTCCAACCAAATTGGAACTAGGGCAACAGATGTGAATTTCGTGGTGGTGACTTGTAAATGTATTTGGTCAAAAAGAAGAGGAATGCGACGAGAATGGGATTCGAACCCATGCGTGCAGAGCACAATGGATTAGCAGTCCATCGCCTTAACCACTCGGCCACCTCGTCTTGTTTGGTCTGACCTTGCGGCATAATTTGATAATAATCGTAGCATGTGTTCATTGTCCTGGGAGGGTTTAAAAGTGTTTAAATGCAGTGTCAGCCTTATGGCAATTCGACCCACGCGCTCTGTGTAGAGGGGGATTAGCTCAAATGGTAGAGCGCTCGCTTAGCATGCGAGAAGTAGCGGGATCGATGCCCGCATCCTCCATTATTCCTAATTTTCAGACAAGGAGATAGTGACAATAATCAGCAAAGGCCAAAACACTCGGCCGCCAAGTCTTACTTTAGACTAGGTTTTTACGAACATTTAGTTGATTTCGACCGTCTTATTGACCAAACAATTTTTCTCAATCACCTTAAAGGTGTTGTAAAAACGTATGTTGATGGGTTGAGAAGAATACTCTGTTACATTACAGGGTTGGCTTTAGATGAGGTGTGGACAATCTGAGCCCTTTGCTCCAACCAAATTGGAACTAGGGCAACAGATGTGAATTGCGTAGTGGTGACTTGTAAATGTATTTGGTCAAATAAAAGTGGAATGCGACGAGAATGGGATTCGAACCCATGCGTGCAGAGCACAATGGATTAGCAGTCCATCGCCTTAACCACTCGGCCACCTCGTCTTGTTTGGTCTGACCTTGCGGCATAATTTGATAATAATCGTAGCATGTGTTCATTGTCCTGGGAGGGTTTAAAAGTGTTTAAATGCAGTGTCAGCCTTATGGCAATTCGACCCACGCGCTCTGTGTAGAGGGGGATTAGCTCAAATGGTAGAGCGCTCGCTTAGCATGCGAGAAGTAGCGGGATCGATGCCCGCATCCTCCATTATTCCTAATTTTCAGACAAGGAGATAGTGACAATAATCAGCAAAGGCCAAAACACTCGGCCGCCAAGTCTTGTTCAATAGGAGCTTGCGGCATAATTTGATAATTATCGTAGCATGTTTTTATTGTCCTGGGAGGTTTTAAAAGTGTTAAAATGCAGTGTCAGCCTTATGGCAATTCGACCCAAGCGCTCTGTGTAGAGGGGGATTAGCTCAAATGGTAGAGCGCTCGCTTAGCATGCGAGAAGTAGCGGGATCGATGCCCGCATCCTCCATTATTCCTAATTTTCAGACAAGGAGATAGTGACAATAATCAGCAAAGGCCAAAACACTCGGCCGCCAAGTCTTACTTTAGATTAGGTTTTTACAAACATTTAGTTGATTTCGACCGTCTTATTGACCAAACAATGTTTCTCAATCACCTTAAAGGTGTTGTAAAAACGTATGTTGATGGGTTGAGAAGAATACTCTGTTACATTACAGGGTTGGCTTTAGATGAGGTCTTGACAATCTGAGCCCTTTGCTCCAACCAAATTGGAACTAGGGCAACAGATGTGAATTTCGTGGTGGTGACTTGTAAATGTATTTGGTCAAAAAGAAGAGGAATGCGACGAGAATGGGATTCGAACCCATGCGTGCAGAGCACAATGGATTAGCAGTCCATCGCCTTAACCACTCGGCCACCTCGTCTTGTTTGGTCTGACCTTGCGGCATAATTTGATAATAATCGTAGCATGTGTTCATTGTCCTGGGAGGGTTTAAAAGTGTTTAAATGCAGTGTCAGCCTTATGGCAATTCGACCCACGCGCTCTGTGTAGAGGGGGATTAGCTCAAATGGTAGAGCGCTCGCTTAGCATGCGAGAAGTAGCGGGATCGATGCCCGCATCCTCCATTATTCCTAATTTTCAGACAAGGAGATAGTGACAATAATCAGCAAAGGCCAAAACACTCGGCCGCCAAGTCTTACTTTAGACTAGGTTTTTACGAACATTTAGTTGATTTCGACCGTCTTATTGACCAAACAATTTTTCTCAATCACCTTAAAGGTGTTGTAAAAACGTATGTTGATGGGTTGAGAAGAATACTCTGTTACATTACAGGGTTGGCTTTAGATGAGGTGTGGACAATCTGAGCCCTTTGCTCCAACCAAATTGGAACTAGGGCAACAGATGTGAATTGCGTAGTGGTGACTTGTAAATGTATTTGGTCAAATAAAAGTGGAATGCGACGAGAATGGGATTCGAACCCATGCGTGCAGAGCACAATGGATTAGCAGTCCATCGCCTTAACCACTCGGCCACCTCGTCTTGTTTGGTCTGACCTTGCGGCATAATTTGATAATAATCGTAGCATGTGTTCATTGTCCTGGGAGGGTTTAAAAGTGTTTAAATGCAGTGTCAGCCTTATGGCAATTCGACCCACGCGCTCTGCGTAGAGGGGGGTTAGCTCAAATGGTAGAGCGCTCGCTTAGCATGCGAGAAGTAGCGGGATCGATGCCCGCATCCTCCATTATTCCTAATTTTCAGACAAGGAGATAGTGACAATAATCAGCAAAGGCCAAAACACTCGGCCGCCAAGTCTTACTTTAGACTAGGTTTTTACGAACATTTAGTTGATTTCGACCGTCTTATTGACCAAACAATTTTTCTCAATCACCTTAAAGGTGTTGTAAAAATGTATGTTGATGGGTTGAGAAGAATACTCTGTTACATTACAGGGTTGGCTTTAGATGAGGTGTGGACAATCTGAGCCCTTTGCTCCAACCAAATTGGAACTAGGGCAACAGATGTGAATTTCGTGGTGGTGACTTGTAAATGTATTTGGTCAAATAAAAGTGGAATGCGACGAGAATGGGATTCGAACCCATGCGTGCAGAGCACAATGGATTAGCAGTCCATCGCCTTAACAACTCGGCCACCTCGTCTTGTTTGGTCTGAGCTTGAGGCATAATTTGATAATTATCGTAGCATGTGTTCATTGTCCTGGGAGGGTTTAAAAGTGTTTAAATGCAGTGTCAGCCTTATGGCAATTCGACCCAAGCGCTCTGTGTAGAGGGGGATTAGCTCAAATGGTAGAGCGCTCGCTTAGCATGCGAGAAGTAGCGGGATCGATGCCCGCATTCTCCATTATTCCTAATTTTTAGACAAGGAGATAGTGACAATAATCAGCAAAGGCCAAAACACTCGGCCGCCAAGTCTTGTTTAATAGGAGCTTGCGGCATAATTTGATAATTATCGTAGCATGTTTTTATTGTCCTGGGAGGTTTTAAAAGTGTTAAAATGCAGTGTCAGCCTTATGGCAATTCGACCCAAGCGCTCTGTGTAGAGGGGGATTAGCTCAAATGGTAGAGCGCTCGCTTAGCATGCGAGAAGTAGCGGGATCGATGCCCGCATCCTCCATTATTCCTAATTTTCAGACAAGGAGATAGTGACAATAATCAGCAAAGGCCAAAACACTCGGCCGCCAAGTCTTACTTTAGATTAGGTTTTTACAAACATTTAGTTGATTTCGACCGTCTTATTGACCAAACAATGTTTCTCAATCACCTTAAAGGTGTTGTAAAAACGTATGTTGATGGGTTGAGAAGAATACTCTGTTACATTACAGGGTTGGCTTTAGATGAGGTCTTGACAATCTGAGCCCTTTGCTCCAACCAAATTGGAACTAGGGCAACAGATGTGAATTTCGTGGTGGTGACTTGTAAATGTATTTGGTCAAAAAGAAGAGGAATGCGACGAGAATGGGATTCGAACCCATGCGTGCAGAGCACAATGGATTAGCAGTCCATCGCCTTAACCACTCGGCCACCTCGTCTTGTTTGGTCTGACCTTGCGGCATAATTTGATAATAATCGTAGCATGTGTTCATTGTCCTGGGAGGGTTTAAAAGTGTTTAAATGCAGTGTCAGCCTTATGGCAATTCGACCCACGCGCTCTGTGTAGAGGGGGATTAGCTCAAATGGTAGAGCGCTCGCTTAGCATGCGAGAAGTAGCGGGATCGATGCCCGCATCCTCCATTATTCCTAATTTTCAGACAAGGAGATAGTGACAATAATCAGCAAAGGCCAAAACACTCGGCCGCCAAGTCTTACTTTAGACTAGGTTTTTACGAACATTTAGTTGATTTCGACCGTCTTATTGACCAAACAATTTTTCTCAATCACCTTAAAGGTGTTGTAAAAACGTATGTTGATGGGTTGAGAAGAATACTCTGTTACATTACAGGGTTGGCTTTAGATGAGGTGTGGACAATCTGAGCCCTTTGCTCCAACCAAATTGGAACTAGGGCAACAGATGTGAATTGCGTAGTGGTGACTTGTAAATGTATTTGGTCAAATAAAAGTGGAATGCGACGAGAATGGGATTCGAACCCATGCGTGCAGAGCACAATGGATTAGCAGTCCATCGCCTTAACCACTCGGCCACCTCGTCTTGTTTGGTCTGACCTTGCGGCATAATTTGATAATAATCGTAGCATGTGTTCATTGTCCTGGGAGGGTTTAAAAGTGTTTAAATGCAGTGTCAGCCTTATGGCAATTCGACCCACGCGCTCTGTGTAGAGGGGGATTAGCTCAAATGGTAGAGCGCTCGCTTAGCATGCGAGAAGTAGCGGGATCGATGCCCGCATCCTCCATTATTCCTAATTTTCAGACAAGGAGATAGTGACAATAATCAGCAAAGGCCAAAACACTCGGCCGCCAAGTCTTGTTCAATAGGAGCTTGCGGCATAATTTGATAATTATCGTAGCATGTTTTTATTGTCCTGGGAGGTTTTAAAAGTGTTAAAATGCAGTGTCAGCCTTATGGCAATTCGACCCAAGCGCTCTGTGTAGAGGGGGATTAGCTCAAATGGTAGAGCGCTCGCTTAGCATGCGAGAAGTAGCGGGATCGATGCCCGCATCCTCCATTATTCCTAATTTTCAGACAAGGAGATAGTGACAATAATCAGCAAAGGCCAAAACACTCGGCCGCCAAGTCTTACTTTAGATTAGGTTTTTACAAACATTTAGTTGATTTCGACCGTCTTATTGACCAAACAATGTTTCTCAATCACCTTAAAGGTGTTGTAAAAACGTATGTTGATGGGTTGAGAAGAATACTCTGTTACATTACAGGGTTGGCTTTAGATGAGGTCTTGACAATCTGAGCCCTTTGCTCCAACCAAATTGGAACTAGGGCAACAGATGTGAATTTCGTGGTGGTGACTTGTAAATGTATTTGGTCAAAAAGAAGAGGAATGCGACGAGAATGGGATTCGAACCCATGCGTGCAGAGCACAATGGATTAGCAGTCCATCGCCTTAACCACTCGGCCACCTCGTCTTGTTTGGTCTGACCTTGCGGCATAATTTGATAATAATCGTAGCATGTGTTCATTGTCCTGGGAGGGTTTAAAAGTGTTTAAATGCAGTGTCAGCCTTATGGCAATTCGACCCACGCGCTCTGTGTAGAGGGGGATTAGCTCAAATGGTAGAGCGCTCGCTTAGCATGCGAGAAGTAGCGGGATCGATGCCCGCATCCTCCATTATTCCTAATTTTCAGACAAGGAGATAGTGACAATAATCAGCAAAGGCCAAAACACTCGGCCGCCAAGTCTTACTTTAGACTAGGTTTTTACGAACATTTAGTTGATTTCGACCGTCTTATTGACCAAACAATTTTTCTCAATCACCTTAAAGGTGTTGTAAAAACGTATGTTGATGGGTTGAGAAGAATACTCTGTTACATTACAGGGTTGGCTTTAGATGAGGTGTGGACAATCTGAGCCCTTTGCTCCAACCAAATTGGAACTAGGGCAACAGATGTGAATTGCGTAGTGGTGACTTGTAAATGTATTTGGTCAAATAAAAGTGGAATGCGACGAGAATGGGATTCGAACCCATGCGTGCAGAGCACAATGGATTAGCAGTCCATCGCCTTAACCACTCGGCCACCTCGTCTTGTTTGGTCTGACCTTGCGGCATAATTTGATAATAATCGTAGCATGTGTTCATTGTCCTGGGAGGGTTTAAAAGTGTTTAAATGCAGTGTCAGCCTTATGGCAATTCGACCCACGCGCTCTGCGTAGAGGGGGGTTAGCTCAAATGGTAGAGCGCTCGCTTAGCATGCGAGAAGTAGCGGGATCGATGCCCGCATCCTCCATTATTCCTAATTTTCAGACAAGGAGATAGTGACAATAATCAGCAAAGGCCAAAACACTCGGCCGCCAAGTCTTACTTTAGACTAGGTTTTTACGAACATTTAGTTGATTTCGACCGTCTTATTGACCAAACAATTTTTCTCAATCACCTTAAAGGTGTTGTAAAAATGTATGTTGATGGGTTGAGAAGAATACTCTGTTACATTACAGGGTTGGCTTTAGATGAGGTGTGGACAATCTGAGCCCTTTGCTCCAACCAAATTGGAACTAGGGCAACAGATGTGAATTTCGTGGTGGTGACTTGTAAATGTATTTGGTCAAATAAAAGTGGAATGCGACGAGAATGGGATTCGAACCCATGCGTGCAGAGCACAATGGATTAGCAGTCCATCGCCTTAACAACTCGGCCACCTCGTCTTGTTTGGTCTGAGCTTGAGGCATAATTTGATAATTATCGTAGCATGTGTTCATTGTCCTGGGAGGGTTTAAAAGTGTTTAAATGCAGTGTCAGCCTTATGGCAATTCGACCCAAGCGCTCTGTGTAGAGGGGGATTAGCTCAAATGGTAGAGCGCTCGCTTAGCATGCGAGAAGTAGCGGGATCGATGCCCGCATTCTCCATTATTCCTAATTTTTAGACAAGGAGATAGTGACAATAATCAGCAAAGGCCAAAACACTCGGCCGCCAAGTCTTGTTTAATAGGAGCTTGCGGCATAATTTGATAATTATCGTAGCATGTTTTTATTGTCCTGGGAGGTTTTAAAAGTGTTAAAATGCAGTGTCAGCCTTATGGCAATTCGACCCAAGCGCTCTGTGTAGAGGGGGATTAGCTCAAATGGTAGAGCGCTCGCTTAGCATGCGAGAAGTAGCGGGATCGATGCCCGCATCCTCCATTATTCCTAATTTTCAGACAAGGAGATAGTGACAATAATCAGCAAAGGCCAAAACACTCGGCCGCCAAGTCTTACTTTAGATTAGGTTTTTACAAACATTTAGTTGATTTCGACCGTCTTATTGACCAAACAATGTTTCTCAATCACCTTAAAGGTGTTGTAAAAACGTATGTTGATGGGTTGAGAAGAATACTCTGTTACATTACAGGGTTGGCTTTAGATGAGGTCTTGACAATCTGAGCCCTTTGCTCCAACCAAATTGGAACTAGGGCAACAGATGTGAATTTCGTGGTGGTGACTTGTAAATGTATTTGGTCAAAAAGAAGAGGAATGCGACGAGAATGGGATTCGAACCCATGCGTGCAGAGCACAATGGATTAGCAGTCCATCGCCTTAACCACTCGGCCACCTCGTCTTGTTTGGTCTGACCTTGCGGCATAATTTGATAATAATCGTAGCATGTGTTCATTGTCCTGGGAGGGTTTAAAAGTGTTTAAATGCAGTGTCAGCCTTATGGCAATTCGACCCACGCGCTCTGTGTAGAGGGGGATTAGCTCAAATGGTAGAGCGCTCGCTTAGCATGCGAGAAGTAGCGGGATCGATGCCCGCATCCTCCATTATTCCTAATTTTCAGACAAGGAGATAGTGACAATAATCAGCAAAGGCCAAAACACTCGGCCGCCAAGTCTTACTTTAGACTAGGTTTTTACGAACATTTAGTTGATTTCGACCGTCTTATTGACCAAACAATTTTTCTCAATCACCTTAAAGGTGTTGTAAAAACGTATGTTGATGGGTTGAGAAGAATACTCTGTTACATTACAGGGTTGGCTTTAGATGAGGTGTGGACAATCTGAGCCCTTTGCTCCAACCAAATTGGAACTAGGGCAACAGATGTGAATTGCGTAGTGGTGACTTGTAAATGTATTTGGTCAAATAAAAGTGGAATGCGACGAGAATGGGATTCGAACCCATGCGTGCAGAGCACAATGGATTAGCAGTCCATCGCCTTAACCACTCGGCCACCTCGTCTTGTTTGGTCTGACCTTGCGGCATAATTTGATAATAATCGTAGCATGTGTTCATTGTCCTGGAAGGGTTTAAAAGTGTTTAAATGCAGTGTCAGCCTTATGGCAATTCGACCCACGCGCTCTGCGTAGAGGGGGGTTAGCTCAAATGGTAGAGCGCTCGCTTAGCATGCGAGAAGTAGCGGGATCGATGCCCGCATCCTCCATTATTCCTAATTTTCAGACAAGGAGATAGTGACAATAATCAGCAAAGGCCAAAACACTCGGCCGCCAAGTCTTACTTTAGACTAGGTTTTTACGAACATTTAGTTGATTTCGACCGTCTTATTGACCAAACAATTTTTCTCAATCACCTTAAAGGTGTTGTAAAAATGTATGTTGATGGGTTGAGAAGAATACTCTGTTACATTACAGGGTTGGCTTTAGATGAGGTGTGGACAATCTGAGCCCTTTGCTCCAACCAAATTGGAACTAGGGCAACAGATGTGAATTTCGTGGTGGTGACTTGTAAATGTATTTGGTCAAATAAAAGTGGAATGCGACGAGAATGGGATTCGAACCCATGCGTGCAGAGCACAATGGATTAGCAGTCCATCGCCTTAACAACTCGGCCACCTCGTCTTGTTTGGTCTGAGCTTGAGGCATAATTTGATAATTATCGTAGCATGTGTTCATTGTCCTGGGAGGGTTTAAAAGTGTTTAAATGCAGTGTCAGCCTTATGGCAATTCGACCCAAGCGCTCTGTGTAGAGGGGGATTAGCTCAAATGGTAGAGCGCTCGCTTAGCATGCGAGAAGTAGCGGGATCGATGCCCGCATTCTCCATTATTCCTAATTTTTAGACAAGGAGATAGTGACAATAATCAGCAAAGGCCAAAACACTCGGCCGCCAAGTCTTGTTTAATAGGAGCTTGCGGCATAATTTGATAATTATCGTAGCATGTTTTTATTGTCCTGGGAGGTTTTAAAAGTGTTAAAATGCAGTGTCAGCCTTATGGCAATTCGACCCAAGCGCTCTGTGTAGAGGGGGATTAGCTCAAATGGTAGAGCGCTCGCTTAGCATGCGAGAAGTAGCGGGATCGATGCCCGCATCCTCCATTATTCCTAATTTTCAGACAAGGAGATAGTGACAATAATCAGCAAAGGCCAAAACACTCGGCCGCCAAGTCTTACTTTAGACTAGGTTTTTACGAACATTTAGTTGATTTCGACCGTCTTATTGACCAAACAATTTTTCTCAATCACCTTAAAGGTGTTGTAAAAACGTATGTTGATGGGTTGAGAAGAATACTCTGTTACATTACAGGGTTGGCTTTAGATGAGGTGTGGACAATCTGAGCCCTTTGCTCCAACCAAATTGGAACTAGGGCAACAGATGTGAATTGCGTAGTGGTGACTTGTAAATGTATTTGGTCAAATAAAAGTGGAATGCGACGAGAATGGGATTCGAACCCATGCGTGCAGAGCACAATGGATTAGCAGTCCATCGCCTTAACCACTCGGCCACCTCGTCTTGTTTGGTCTGACCTTGCGGCATAATTTAATAATTATCGTAGCATGTTTTTATTGTCCTGGGAGGTTTTAAAAGTGTTAAAATGCAGTGTCAGCCTTATGGCAATTCGACCCAAGCGCTCTGTGTAGAGGGGGATTAGCTCAAATGGTAGAGCGCTCGCTTAGCATGCGAGAAGTAGCGGGATCGATGCCCGCATCCTCCATTATTCCTAATTTTCAGACAAGGAGATAGTGACAATAATCAGCAAAGGCCAAAACACTCGGCCGCCAAGTCTTACTTTAGACTAGGTTTTTACGAACATTTAGTTGATTTCGACCGTCTTATTGACCAAACAATTTTTCTCAATCACCTTAAAGGTGTTGTAAAAATGTATGTTGATGGGTTGAGAAGAATACTCTGTTACATTACAGGGTTGGCTTTAGATGAGGTGTGGACAATCTGAGCCCTTTGCTCCAACCAAATTGGAACTAGGGCAACAGATGTGAATTTCGTGGTGGTGACTTGTAAATGTATTTGGTCAAATAAAAGTGGAATGCGACGAGAATGGGATTCGAACCCATGCGTGCAGAGCACAATGGATTAGCAGTCCATCGCCTTAACCACTCGGCCACCTCGTCTTGTTTGGTCTGAGCTTGCGGCATTTTATGGTAATTATCGTAGCATGTTTTCATTGTCCTAGGAGGTTTTAAAAGCGTTTAAATGCATGTGTCAGGCTTATGGCAATTCGACCCAAGCGCTCTGTGTAGAGGGGGATTAGCTCAAATGGTAGAGCGCTCGCTTAGCATGCGAGAAGTAGCGGGATCGATGCCCGCATTCTCCATTATTTCTAATTTTTAGACAAGGAGATAGTGGCAATAATCAGCAAAGGCCAAAACACTCGGCTGCCAAGTCTTACTTTAGACTAGGTTTTTACGAACATTTAGTTGATTTCGACCGTCTTATTGACCAAACAATGTTTCTCAATCACCTTAAAGGTGTTGTAAAAACGTATGTTGATGGGTTGAGAAGAATACTCTGTTACATTACAGGGTTGGCTTTAGATGAGGTCTTGACAATCTGAGCCCTTTGCTCCAACCAAATTGGAACTAGGGCAACAGATGTGAATTTCGTGGTGGTGACTTGTAAATGTATTTGGTCAAAAAGAAGAGGAATGCGACGAGAATGGGATTCGAACCCATGCGTGCAGAGCACAATGGATTAGCAGTCCATCGCCTTAACAACTCGGCCACCTCGTCTTGTTTGGTCTGAGCTTGAGGCATAATTTGATAATTATCGTAGCATGTGTTCATTGTCCTGGGAGGGTTTAAAAGTGTTTAAATGCAGTGTCAGCCTTATGGCAATTCGACCCAAGCGCTCTGTGTAGAGGGGGATTAGCTCAAATGGTAGAGCGCTCGCTTAGCATGCGAGAAGTAGCGGGATCGATGCCCGCATTCTCCATTAT
This sequence comes from Pungitius pungitius, assembly GCF_949316345.1. Lineage (NCBI taxonomy): Eukaryota > Metazoa > Chordata > Actinopteri > Perciformes > Gasterosteidae > Pungitius > Pungitius pungitius. The sequence continues at coordinate 15,453,918 of NC_084911.1, read as the reverse complement.
TCCTAATTTTTAGACAAGGAGATAGTGACAATAATCAGCAAAGGCCAAAACACTCGGCCGCCAAGTCTTGTTTAATAGGAGCTTGCGGCATAATTTGATAATTATCGTAGCATGTTTTTATTGTCCTGGGAGGTTTTAAAAGTGTTAAAATGCAGTGTCAGCCTTATGGCAATTCGACCCAAGCACTCTGTGTAGAGGGGGATTAGCTCAAATGGTAGAGCGCTCGCTTAGCATGCGAGAAGTAGTGGGATCGATGCCCGCATCCTCCATTATTCCTAATTTTCAGACAAGGAGATAGTGACAATAATCAGCAAAGGCCAAAACACTCGGCCGCCAAGTCTTACTTTAGATTAGGTTTTTACAAACATTTAGTTGATTTCGACCGTCTTATTGACCAAACAATGTTTCTCAATCACCTTAAAGGTGTTGTAAAAACGTATGTTGATGGGTTGAGAAGAATACTCTGTTACATTACAGGGTTGGCTTTAGATGAGGTCTTGACAATCTGAGCCCTTTGCTCCAACCAAATTGGAACTAGGGCAACAGATGTGAATTTCGTGGTGGTGACTTGTAAATGTATTTGGTCAAAAAGAAGAGGAATGCGACGAGAATGGGATTCGAACCCATGCGTGCAGAGCACAATGGATTAGCAGTCCATCGCCTTAACCACTCGGCCACCTCGTCTTGTTTGGTCTGACCTTGCGGCATAATTTGATAATAATCGTAGCATGTGTTCATTGTCCTGGGAGGGTTTAAAAGTGTTTAAATGCAGTGTCAGCCTTATGGCAATTCGACCCACGCGCTCTGTGTAGAGGGGGATTAGCTCAAATGGTAGAGCGCTCGCTTAGCATGCGAGAAGTAGCGGGATCGATGCCCGCATCCTCCATTATTCCTAATTTTCAGACAAGGAGATAGTGACAATAATCAGCAAAGGCCAAAACACTCGGCCGCCAAGTCTTACTTTAGACTAGGTTTTTACGAACATTTAGTTGATTTCGACCGTCTTATTGACCAAACAATTTTTCTCAATCACCTTAAAGGTGTTGTAAAAACGTATGTTGATGGGTTGAGAAGAATACTCTGTTACATTACAGGGTTGGCTTTAGATGAGGTGTGGACAATCTGAGCCCTTTGCTCCAACCAAATTGGAACTAGGGCAACAGATGTGAATTGCGTAGTGGTGACTTGTAAATGTATTTGGTCAAATAAAAGTGGAATGCGACGAGAATGGGATTCGAACCCATGCGTGCAGAGCACAATGGATTAGCAGTCCATCGCCTTAACCACTCGGCCACCTCGTCTTGTTTGGTCTGACCTTGCGGCATAATTTGATAATAATCGTAGCATGTGTTCATTGTCCTGGGAGGGTTTAAAAGTGTTTAAATGCAGTGTCAGCCTTATGGCAATTCGACCCACGCGCTCTGTGTAGAGGGGGATTAGCTCAAATGGTAGAGCGCTCGCTTAGCATGCGAGAAGTAGCGGGATCGATGCCCGCATCCTCCATTATTCCTAATTTTCAGACAAGGAGATAGTGACAATAATCAGCAAAGGCCAAAACACTCGGCCGCCAAGTCTTGTTCAATAGGAGCTTGCGGCATAATTTGATAATTATCGTAGCATGTTTTTATTGTCCTGGGAGGTTTTAAAAGTGTTAAAATGCAGTGTCAGCCTTATGGCAATTCGACCCAAGCGCTCTGTGTAGAGGGGGATTAGCTCAAATGGTAGAGCGCTCGCTTAGCATGCGAGAAGTAGCGGGATCGATGCCCGCATCCTCCATTATTCCTAATTTTCAGACAAGGAGATAGTGACAATAATCAGCAAAGGCCAAAACACTCGGCCGCCAAGTCTTACTTTAGATTAGGTTTTTACAAACATTTAGTTGATTTCGACCGTCTTATTGACCAAACAATGTTTCTCAATCACCTTAAAGGTGTTGTAAAAACGTATGTTGATGGGTTGAGAAGAATACTCTGTTACATTACAGGGTTGGCTTTAGATGAGGTCTTGACAATCTGAGCCCTTTGCTCCAACCAAATTGGAACTAGGGCAACAGATGTGAATTTCGTGGTGGTGACTTGTAAATGTATTTGGTCAAAAAGAAGAGGAATGCGACGAGAATGGGATTCGAACCCATGCGTGCAGAGCACAATGGATTAGCAGTCCATCGCCTTAACCACTCGGCCACCTCGTCTTGTTTGGTCTGACCTTGCGGCATAATTTGATAATAATCGTAGCATGTGTTCATTGTCCTGGGAGGGTTTAAAAGTGTTTAAATGCAGTGTCAGCCTTATGGCAATTCGACCCACGCGCTCTGTGTAGAGGGGGATTAGCTCAAATGGTAGAGCGCTCGCTTAGCATGCGAGAAGTAGCGGGATCGATGCCCGCATCCTCCATTATTCCTAATTTTCAGACAAGGAGATAGTGACAATAATCAGCAAAGGCCAAAACACTCGGCCGCCAAGTCTTACTTTAGACTAGGTTTTTACGAACATTTAGTTGATTTCGACCGTCTTATTGACCAAACAATTTTTCTCAATCACCTTAAAGGTGTTGTAAAAACGTATGTTGATGGGTTGAGAAGAATACTCTGTTACATTACAGGGTTGGCTTTAGATGAGGTGTGGACAATCTGAGCCCTTTGCTCCAACCAAATTGGAACTAGGGCAACAGATGTGAATTGCGTAGTGGTGACTTGTAAATGTATTTGGTCAAATAAAAGTGGAATGCGACGAGAATGGGATTCGAACCCATGCGTGCAGAGCACAATGGATTAGCAGTCCATCGCCTTAACCACTCGGCCACCTCGTCTTGTTTGGTCTGACCTTGCGGCATAATTTGATAATAATCGTAGCATGTGTTCATTGTCCTGGGAGGGTTTAAAAGTGTTTAAATGCAGTGTCAGCCTTATGGCAATTCGACCCACGCGCTCTGCGTAGAGGGGGGTTAGCTCAAATGGTAGAGCGCTCGCTTAGCATGCGAGAAGTAGCGGGATCGATGCCCGCATCCTCCATTATTCCTAATTTTCAGACAAGGAGATAGTGACAATAATCAGCAAAGGCCAAAACACTCGGCCGCCAAGTCTTACTTTAGACTAGGTTTTTACGAACATTTAGTTGATTTCGACCGTCTTATTGACCAAACAATTTTTCTCAATCACCTTAAAGGTGTTGTAAAAATGTATGTTGATGGGTTGAGAAGAATACTCTGTTACATTACAGGGTTGGCTTTAGATGAGGTGTGGACAATCTGAGCCCTTTGCTCCAACCAAATTGGAACTAGGGCAACAGATGTGAATTTCGTGGTGGTGACTTGTAAATGTATTTGGTCAAATAAAAGTGGAATGCGACGAGAATGGGATTCGAACCCATGCGTGCAGAGCACAATGGATTAGCAGTCCATCGCCTTAACAACTCGGCCACCTCGTCTTGTTTGGTCTGAGCTTGAGGCATAATTTGATAATTATCGTAGCATGTGTTCATTGTCCTGGGAGGGTTTAAAAGTGTTTAAATGCAGTGTCAGCCTTATGGCAATTCGACCCAAGCGCTCTGTGTAGAGGGGGATTAGCTCAAATGGTAGAGCGCTCGCTTAGCATGCGAGAAGTAGCGGGATCGATGCCCGCATTCTCCATTATTCCTAATTTTTAGACAAGGAGATAGTGACAATAATCAGCAAAGGCCAAAACACTCGGCCGCCAAGTCTTGTTTAATAGGAGCTTGCGGCATAATTTGATAATTATCGTAGCATGTTTTTATTGTCCTGGGAGGTTTTAAAAGTGTTAAAATGCAGTGTCAGCCTTATGGCAATTCGACCCAAGCGCTCTGTGTAGAGGGGGATTAGCTCAAATGGTAGAGCGCTCGCTTAGCATGCGAGAAGTAGCGGGATCGATGCCCGCATCCTCCATTATTCCTAATTTTCAGACAAGGAGATAGTGACAATAATCAGCAAAGGCCAAAACACTCGGCCGCCAAGTCTTACTTTAGATTAGGTTTTTACAAACATTTAGTTGATTTCGACCGTCTTATTGACCAAACAATGTTTCTCAATCACCTTAAAGGTGTTGTAAAAACGTATGTTGATGGGTTGAGAAGAATACTCTGTTACATTACAGGGTTGGCTTTAGATGAGGTCTTGACAATCTGAGCCCTTTGCTCCAACCAAATTGGAACTAGGGCAACAGATGTGAATTTCGTGGTGGTGACTTGTAAATGTATTTGGTCAAAAAGAAGAGGAATGCGACGAGAATGGGATTCGAACCCATGCGTGCAGAGCACAATGGATTAGCAGTCCATCGCCTTAACCACTCGGCCACCTCGTCTTGTTTGGTCTGACCTTGCGGCATAATTTGATAATAATCGTAGCATGTGTTCATTGTCCTGGGAGGGTTTAAAAGTGTTTAAATGCAGTGTCAGCCTTATGGCAATTCGACCCACGCGCTCTGTGTAGAGGGGGATTAGCTCAAATGGTAGAGCGCTCGCTTAGCATGCGAGAAGTAGCGGGATCGATGCCCGCATCCTCCATTATTCCTAATTTTCAGACAAGGAGATAGTGACAATAATCAGCAAAGGCCAAAACACTCGGCCGCCAAGTCTTACTTTAGACTAGGTTTTTACGAACATTTAGTTGATTTCGACCGTCTTATTGACCAAACAATTTTTCTCAATCACCTTAAAGGTGTTGTAAAAACGTATGTTGATGGGTTGAGAAGAATACTCTGTTACATTACAGGGTTGGCTTTAGATGAGGTGTGGACAATCTGAGCCCTTTGCTCCAACCAAATTGGAACTAGGGCAACAGATGTGAATTGCGTAGTGGTGACTTGTAAATGTATTTGGTCAAATAAAAGTGGAATGCGACGAGAATGGGATTCGAACCCATGCGTGCAGAGCACAATGGATTAGCAGTCCATCGCCTTAACCACTCGGCCACCTCGTCTTGTTTGGTCTGACCTTGCGGCATAATTTGATAATAATCGTAGCATGTGTTCATTGTCCTGGGAGGGTTTAAAAGTGTTTAAATGCAGTGTCAGCCTTATGGCAATTCGACCCACGCGCTCTGTGTAGAGGGGGATTAGCTCAAATGGTAGAGCGCTCGCTTAGCATGCGAGAAGTAGCGGGATCGATGCCCGCATCCTCCATTATTCCTAATTTTCAGACAAGGAGATAGTGACAATAATCAGCAAAGGCCAAAACACTCGGCCGCCAAGTCTTGTTCAATAGGAGCTTGCGGCATAATTTGATAATTATCGTAGCATGTTTTTATTGTCCTGGGAGGTTTTAAAAGTGTTAAAATGCAGTGTCAGCCTTATGGCAATTCGACCCAAGCGCTCTGTGTAGAGGGGGATTAGCTCAAATGGTAGAGCGCTCGCTTAGCATGCGAGAAGTAGCGGGATCGATGCCCGCATCCTCCATTATTCCTAATTTTCAGACAAGGAGATAGTGACAATAATCAGCAAAGGCCAAAACACTCGGCCGCCAAGTCTTACTTTAGATTAGGTTTTTACAAACATTTAGTTGATTTCGACCGTCTTATTGACCAAACAATGTTTCTCAATCACCTTAAAGGTGTTGTAAAAACGTATGTTGATGGGTTGAGAAGAATACTCTGTTACATTACAGGGTTGGCTTTAGATGAGGTCTTGACAATCTGAGCCCTTTGCTCCAACCAAATTGGAACTAGGGCAACAGATGTGAATTTCGTGGTGGTGACTTGTAAATGTATTTGGTCAAAAAGAAGAGGAATGCTACGAGAATGGGATTCGAACCCATGCGTGCAGAGCACAATGGATTAGCAGTCCATCGCCTTAACCACTCGGCCACCTCGTCTTGTTTGGTCTGACCTTGCGGCATAATTTGATAATAATCGTAGCATGTGTTCATTGTCCTGGGAGGGTTTAAAAGTGTTTAAATGCAGTGTCAGCCTTATGGCAATTCGACCCACGCGCTCTGTGTAGAGGGGGATTAGCTCAAATGGTAGAGCGCTCGCTTAGCATGCGAGAAGTAGCGGGATCGATGCCCGCATCCTCCATTATTCCTAATTTTCAGACAAGGAGATAGTGACAATAATCAGCAAAGGCCAAAACACTCGGCCGCCAAGTCTTACTTTAGACTAGGTTTTTACGAACATTTAGTTGATTTCGACCGTCTTATTGACCAAACAATTTTTCTCAATCACCTTAAAGGTGTTGTAAAAACGTATGTTGATGGGTTGAGAAGAATACTCTGTTACATTACAGGGTTGGCTTTAGATGAGGTGTGGACAATCTGAGCCCTTTGCTCCAACCAAATTGGAACTAGGGCAACAGATGTGAATTGCGTAGTGGTGACTTGTAAATGTATTTGGTCAAATAAAAGTGGAATGCGACGAGAATGGGATTCGAACCCATGCGTGCAGAGCACAATGGATTAGCAGTCCATCGCCTTAACCACTCGGCCACCTCGTCTTGTTTGGTCTGACCTTGCGGCATAATTTGATAATAATCGTAGCATGTGTTCATTGTCCTGGGAGGGTTTAAAAGTGTTTAAATGCAGTGTCAGCCTTATGGCAATTCGACCCACGCGCTCTGCGTAGAGGGGGGTTAGCTCAAATGGTAGAGCGCTCGCTTAGCATGCGAGAAGTAGCGGGATCGATGCCCGCATCCTCCATTATTCCTAATTTTCAGACAAGGAGATAGTGACAATAATCAGCAAAGGCCAAAACACTCGGCCGCCAAGTCTTACTTTAGACTAGGTTTTTACGAACATTTAGTTGATTTCGACCGTCTTATTGACCAAACAATTTTTCTCAATCACCTTAAAGGTGTTGTAAAAATGTATGTTGATGGGTTGAGAAGAATACTCTGTTACATTACAGGGTTGGCTTTAGATGAGGTCTTGACAATCTGAGCCCTTTGCTCCAACCAAATTGGAACTAGGGCAACAGATGTGAATTTCGTGGTGGTGACTTGTAAATGTATTTGGTCAAAAAGAAGAGGAATGCGACGAGAATGGGATTCGAACCCATGCGTGCAGAGCACAATGGATTAGCAGTCCATCGCCTTAACCACTCGGCCACCTCGTCTTGTTTGGTCTGACCTTGCGGCATAATTTGATAATAATCGTAGCATGTGTTCATTGTCCTGGGAGGGTTTAAAAGTGTTTAAATGCAGTGTCAGCCTTATGGCAATTCGACCCACGCGCTCTGTGTAGAGGGGGATTAGCTCAAATGGTAGAGCGCTCGCTTAGCATGCGAGAAGTAGCGGGATCGATGCCCGCATCCTCCATTATTCCTAATTTTCAGACAAGGAGATAGTGACAATAATCAGCAAAGGCCAAAACACTCGGCCGCCAAGTCTTACTTTAGACTAGGTTTTTACGAACATTTAGTTGATTTCGACCGTCTTATTGACCAAACAATTTTTCTCAATCACCTTAAAGGTGTTGTAAAAACGTATGTTGATGGGTTGAGAAGAATACTCTGTTACATTACAGGGTTGGCTTTAGATGAGGTGTGGACAATCTGAGCCCTTTGCTCCAACCAAATTGGAACTAGGGCAACAGATGTGAATTGCGTAGTGGTGACTTGTAAATGTATTTGGTCAAATAAAAGTGGAATGCGACGAGAATGGGATTCGAACCCATGCGTGCAGAGCACAATGGATTAGCAGTCCATCGCCTTAACCACTCGGCCACCTCGTCTTGTTTGGTCTGACCTTGCGGCATAATTTGATAATAATCGTAGCATGTGTTCATTGTCCTGGGAGGGTTTAAAAGTGTTTAAATGCAGTGTCAGCCTTATGGCAATTCGACCCACGCGCTCTGCGTAGAGGGGGGTTAGCTCAAATGGTAGAGCGCTCGCTTAGCATGCGAGAAGTAGCGGGATCGATGCCCGCATCCTCCATTATTCCTAATTTTCAGACAAGGAGATAGTGACAATAATCAGCAAAGGCCAAAACACTCGGCCGCCAAGTCTTACTTTAGACTAGGTTTTTACGAACATTTAGTTGATTTCGACCGTCTTATTGACCAAACAATTTTTCTCAATCACCTTAAAGGTGTTGTAAAAATGTATGTTGATGGGTTGAGAAGAATACTCTGTTACATTACAGGGTTGGCTTTAGATGAGGTGTGGACAATCTGAGCCCTTTGCTCCAACCAAATTGGAACTAGGGCAACAGATGTGAATTTCGTGGTGGTGACTTGTAAATGTATTTGGTCAAATAAAAGTGGAATGCGACGAGAATGGGATTCGAACCCATGCGTGCAGAGCACAATGGATTAGCAGTCCATCGCCTTAACAACTCGGCCACCTCGTCTTGTTTGGTCTGAGCTTGAGGCATAATTTGATAATTATCGTAGCATGTGTTCATTGTCCTGGGAGGGTTTAAAAGTGTTTAAATGCAGTGTCAGCCTTATGGCAATTCGACCCAAGCGCTCTGTGTAGAGGGGGATTAGCTCAAATGGTAGAGCGCTCGCTTAGCATGCGAGAAGTAGCGGGATCGATGCCCGCATTCTCCATTATTCCTAATTTTTAGACAAGGAGATAGTGACAATAATCAGCAAAGGCCAAAACACTCGGCCGCCAAGTCTTGTTTAATAGGAGCTTGCGGCATAATTTGATAATTATCGTAGCATGTTTTTATTGTCCTGGGAGGTTTTAAAAGTGTTAAAATGCAGTGTCAGCCTTATGGCAATTCGACCCAAGCGCTCTGTGTAGAGGGGGATTAGCTCAAATGGTAGAGCGCTCGCTTAGCATGCGAGAAGTAGCGGGATCGATGCCCGCATCCTCCATTATTCCTAATTTTCAGACAAGGAGATAGTGACAATAATCAGCAAAGGCCAAAACACTCGGCCGCCAAGTCTTACTTTAGATTAGGTTTTTACAAACATTTAGTTGATTTCGACCGTCTTATTGACCAAACAATGTTTCTCAATCACCTTAAAGGTGTTGTAAAAACGTATGTTGATGGGTTGAGAAGAATACTCTGTTACATTACAGGGTTGGCTTTAGATGAGGTCTTGACAATCTGAGCCCTTTGCTCCAACCAAATTGGAACTAGGGCAACAGATGTGAATTTCGTGGTGGTGACTTGTAAATGTATTTGGTCAAAAAGAAGAGGAATGCGACGAGAATGGGATTCGAACCCATGCGTGCAGAGCACAATGGATTAGCAGTCCATCGCCTTAACCACTCGGCCACCTCGTCTTGTTTGGTCTGACCTTGCGGCATAATTTGATAATAATCGTAGCATGTGTTCATTGTCCTGGGAGGGTTTAAAAGTGTTTAAATGCAGTGTCAGCCTTATGGCAATTCGACCCACGCGCTCTGTGTAGAGGGGGATTAGCTCAAATGGTAGAGCGCTCGCTTAGCATGCGAGAAGTAGCGGGATCGATGCCCGCATCCTCCATTATTCCTAATTTTCAGACAAGGAGATAGTGACAATAATCAGCAAAGGCCAAAACACTCGGCCGCCAAGTCTTACTTTAGACTAGGTTTTTACGAACATTTAGTTGATTTCGACCGTCTTATTGACCAAACAATTTTTCTCAATCACCTTAAAGGTGTTGTAAAAACGTATGTTGATGGGTTGAGAAGAATACTCTGTTACATTACAGGGTTGGCTTTAGATGAGGTGTGGACAATCTGAGCCCTTTGCTCCAACCAAATTGGAACTAGGGCAACAGATGTGAATTGCGTAGTGGTGACTTGTAAATGTATTTGGTCAAATAAAAGTGGAATGCGACGAGAATGGGATTCGAACCCATGCGTGCAGAGCACAATGGATTAGCAGTCCATCGCCTTAACCACTCGGCCACCTCGTCTTGTTTGGTCTGACCTTGCGGCATAATTTGATAATAATCGTAGCATGTGTTCATTGTCCTGGGAGGGTTTAAAAGTGTTTAAATGCAGTGTCAGCCTTATGGCAATTCGACCCACGCACTCTGCGTAGAGGGGGGTTAGCTCAAATGGTAGAGCGCTCGCTTAGCATGCGAGAAGTAGCGGGATCGATGCCCGCATCCTCCATTATTCCTAATTTTCAGACAAGGAGATAGTGACAATAATCAGCAAAGGCCAAAACACTCGGCCGCCAAGTCTTACTTTAGACTAGGTTTTTACGAACATTTAGTTGATTTCGACCGTCTTATTGACCAAACAATTTTTCTCAATCACCTTAAAGGTGTTGTAAAAATGTATGTTGATGGGTTGAGAAGAATACTCTGTTACATTACAGGGTTGGCTTTAGATGAGGTGTGGACAATCTGAGCCCTTTGCTCCAACCAAATTGGAACTAGGGCAACAGATGTGAATTTCGTGGTGGTGACTTGTAAATGTATTTGGTCAAATAAAAGTGGAATGCGACGAGAATGGGATTCGAACCCATGCGTGCAGAGCACAATGGATTAGCAGTCCATCGCCTTAACAACTCGGCCACCTCGTCTTGTTTGGTCTGAGCTTGAGGCATAATTTGATAATTATCGTAGCATGTGTTCATTGTCCTGGGAGGGTTTAAAAGTGTTTAAATGCAGTGTCAGCCTTATGGCAATTCGACCCAAGCGCTCTGTGTAGAGGGGGATTAGCTCAAATGGTAGAGCGCTCGCTTAGCATGCGAGAAGTAGCGGGATCGATGCCCGCATTCTCCATTATTCCTAATTTTTAGACAAGGAGATAGTGACAATAATCAGCAAAGGCCAAAACACTCGGCCGCCAAGTCTTGTTTAATAGGAGCTTGCGGCATAATTTGATAATTATCGTAGCATGTTTTTATTGTCCTGGGAGGTTTTAAAAGTGTTAAAATGCAGTGTCAGCCTTATGGCAATTCGACCCAAGCGCTCTGTGTAGAGGGGGATTAGCTCAAATGGTAGAGCGCTCGCTTAGCATGCGAGAAGTAGCGGGATCGATGCCCGCATCCTCCATTATTCCTAATTTTCAGACAAGGAGATAGTGACAATAATCAGCAAAGGCCAAAACACTCGGCCGCCAAGTCTTACTTTAGATTAGGTTTTTACAAACATTTAGTTGATTTCGACCGTCTTATTGACCAAACAATGTTTCTCAATCACCTTAAAGGTGTTGTAAAAACGTATGTTGATGGGTTGAGAAGAATACTCTGTTACATTACAGGGTTGGCTTTAGATGAGGTCTTGACAATCTGAGCCCTTTGCTCCAACCAAATTGGAACTAGGGCAACAGATGTGAATTTCGTGGTGGTGACTTGTAAATGTATTTGGTCAAAAAGAAGAGGAATGCAACGAGAATGGGATTCGAACCCATGCGTGCAGAGCACAATGGATTAGCAGTCCATCGCCTTAACCACTCGGCCACCTCGTCTTGTTTGGTCTGACCTTGCGGCATAATTTGATAATAATCGTAGCATGTGTTCATTGTCCTGGGAGGGTTTAAAAGTGTTTAAATGCAGTGTCAGCCTTATGGCAATTCGACCCACGCGCTCTGTGTAGAGGGGGATTAGCTCAAATGGTAGAGCGCTCGCTTAGCATGCGAGAAGTAGCGGGATCGATGCCCGCATCCTCCATTATTCCTAATTTTCAGACAAGGAGATAGTGACAATAATCAGCAAAGGCCAAAACACTCGGCCGCCAAGTCTTACTTTAGACTAGGTTTTTACGAACATTTAGTTGATTTCGACCGTCTTATTGACCAAACAATTTTTCTCAATCACCTTAAAGGTGTTGTAAAAACGTATGTTGATGGGTTGAGAAGAATACTCTGTTACATTACAGGGTTGGCTTTAGATGAGGTGTGGACAATCTGAGCCCTTTGCTCCAACCAAATTGGAACTAGGGCAACAGATGTGAATTGCGTAGTGGTGACTTGTAAATGTATTTGGTCAAATAAAAGTGGAATGCGACGAGAATGGGATTCGAACCCATGCGTGCAGAGCACAATGGATTAGCAGTCCATCGCCTTAACCACTCGGCCACCTCGTCTTGTTTGGTCTGACCTTGCGGCATAATTTGATAATAATCGTAGCATGTGTTCATTGTCCTGGGAGGGTTTAAAAGTGTTTAAATGCAGTGTCAGCCTTATGGCAATTCGACCCAAGCGCTCTGTGTAGAGGGGGATTAGCTCAAATGGTAGAGCGCTCGCTTAGCGTGCGAGAAGTAGCGGGATCGATGCCCGCATTCTCCATTATTCCTAATTTTTAGACAAGGAGATAGTGACAATAATCAGCAAAGGCCAAAACACTCGGCCGCCAAGTCTTGTTCAATAGGAGCTTGCGGCATAATTTGATAATTATCGTAGCATGTTTTTATTGTCCTGGGAGGTTTTAAAAGTGTTAAAATGCAGTGTCAGCCTTATGGCAATTCGACCCAAGCGCTCTGTGTAGAGGGGGATTAGCTCAAATGGTAGAGCGCTCGCTTAGCATGCGAGAAGTAGCGGGATCGATGCCCGCATCCTCCATTATTCCTAATTTTCAGACAAGGAGATAGTGACAATAATCAGCAAAGGCCAAAACACTCGGCCGCCAAGTCTTACTTTAGATTAGGTTTTTACAAACATTTAGTTGATTTCGACCGTCTTATTGACCAAACAATTTTTCTCAATCACCTTAAAGGTGTTGTAAAAACGTATGTTGATGGGTTGAGAAGAATACTCTGTTACATTACAGGGTTGGCTTTAGATGAGGTGTGGACAATCTGAGCCCTTTGCTCCAACCAAATTGGAACTAGGGCAACAGATGTGAATTGCGTAGTGGTGACTTGTAAATGTATTTGGTCAAATTAAAGTGGAATGCGACGAGAATGGGATTCGAACCCATGCGTGCAGAGCACAATGGATTAGCAGTCCATCGCCTTAACCACTCGGCCACCTCGTCTTGTTTGGTCTGAGCTTGCGGCATAATTTGATAATAATCGTAGCATGTGTTCATTGTCCTGGGAGGGTTTAAAAGTGTTTAAATGCAGTGTCAGCCTTATGGCAATTCGACCCACGCGCTCTGCGTAGAGGGGGGTTAGCTCAAATGGTAGAGCGCTCGCTTAGCATGCGAGAAGTAGCGGGATCGATGCCCGCATCCTCCATTATTCCTAATTTTCAGACAAGGAGATAGTGACAATAATCAGCAAAGGCCAAAACACTCGGCCGCCAAGTCTTGTTTGGTCTGAGCTTGCGGCATTTTATGGTAATTATCGTAGCAGGTGTTCATTGTCCTGGGAGGTTTTAAAAGCGTTTAAATGCAGTGTCAGCCTTATGGCAATTCGACCCAAACGCTCTGTGTAGAGGGGGATTAGCTCAAATGGTAGAGCGCTCGCTTAGCATGCGAGAAATAGCGGGATCGATGCCCGCATCCTCCATTATTCCTAATTTTGAGACAAGGAGATAGTGACAATAACCAGCAAAGGCCAAAACACTCGGCCGCCAAGTCTTACTTTAGACTAGGTTTTTACGAACATTTAGTTGATTTCGACCGTCTTATTGACCAAACAATTTTTCTCAATCACCTTAAAGGTGTTGTAAAAATGTATGTTGATGGGTTGAGAAGAATACTCTGTTACATTACAGGGTTGGCTTTAGATGAGGTGTGGACAATCTGAGCCCTTTGCTCCAACCAAATTGGAACTAGGGCAACAGATGTGAATTTCGTGGTGGTGACTTGTAAATGTATTTGGTCAAATAAAAGTGGAATGCGACGAGAATGGGATTCGAACCCATGCGTGCAGAGCACAATGGATTAGCAGTCCATCGCCTTAACAACTCGGCCACCTCGTCTTGTTTGGTCTGAGCTTGAGGCATAATTTGATAATTATCGTAGCATGTGTTCATTGTCCTGGGAGGGTTTAAAAGTGTTTAAATGCAGTGTCAGCCTTATGGCAATTCGACCCAAGCGCTCTGTGTAGAGGGGGATTAGCTCAAATGGTAGAGCGCTCGCTTAGCATGCGAGAAGTAGCGGGATCGATGCCCGCATTCTCCATTATTCCTAATTTTTAGACAAGGAGATAGTGACAATAATCAGCAAAGGCCAAAACACTCGGCCGCCAAGTCTTGTTTAATAGGAGCTTGCGGCATAATTTGATAATTATCGTAGCATGTTTTCATTGTCCTGGGAGGTTTTAAAAGTGTTAAAATGCAGTGTCAGCCTTATGGCAAATCAACCCAAGCGCTCTGTGTAGAGGGGGATTAGCTCAAATGGTAGAGCGCTCGCTTAGCATGCGAGAGGTAGCGGGATCGATGCCCGCATCCTCCATTATTCCTAATTTTCAGACAAGGAGATAGTGACAATAATCAGCAAAGGCCAAAACACTCGGCCGCCAAGTCTTACTTTAGAATAGGTTTTTACAAACATTTAGTTGATTTCGACCGTCTTATTGACCAAACAATTTTTCTCAATCACCTTAAAGGTGTTGTAAAAACGTATGTTGATGGGTTGAGAAGAATACTCTGTTACATTACAGGGTTGGCTTTAGATGAGGTCTTGACAATCTGAGCCCTTTGCTCCAACCAAATTGGAACTAGGGCAACAGATGTGAATTTCGTGGTGGTGACTTGTAAATGTATTTGGTCAAAAAGAAGAGGAATGCGACGAGAATGGGATTCGAACCCATGCGTGCAGAGCACAATGGATTAGCAGTCCATCGCCTTAACCACTCGGCCACCTCGTCTTGTTTGGTCTGAGCTTGTGGCATTTTATGGTAATTATCGTAGCATGTGTTCATTGTCCTGGGAGGGTTTAAAAGTGTTTAAATGCAGTGTCAGCCTTATGGCAATTCGACCCACGCGCTCTGTGTAGAGGGGGATTAGCTCAAATGGTAGAGCGCTCGCTTAGCATGCGAGAAGTAGCGGGATCGATGCCCGCATCCTCCATTATTCCTAATTTTCAGACAAGGAGATAGTGACAATAATCAGCAAAGGCCAAAACACTCGGCCGCCAAGTCTTACTTTAGACTAGGTTTTTACGAACATTTAGTTGATTTCGACCGTCTTATTGACCAAACAATTTTTCTCAATCACCTTAAAGGTGTTGTAAAAACGTATGTTGATGGGTTGAGAAGAATACTCTGTTACATTACAGGGTTGGCTTTAGATGAGGTGTGGACAATCTGAGCCCTTTGCTCCAACCAAATTGGAACTAGGGCAACAGATGTGAATTTCGTGGTGGTGACTTGTAAATGTATTTGGTCAAATAAAAGTGGAATGCGACGAGAATGGGATTCGAACCCATGCGTGCAGAGCACAATGGATTAGCAGTCCATCGCCTTAACCACTCGGCCACCTCGTCTTGTTTGGTCTGAGCTTGCGGCATAATTTGATAATAATCGTAGCATGTGTTCATTGTCCTGGGAGGGTTTAAAAGTGTTTAAATGCAGTGTCAGCCTTATGGCAATTCGACCCACGCGCTCTGCGTAGAGGGGGGTTAGCTCAAATGGTAGAGCGCTCGCTTAGCATGCGAGAAGTAGCGGGATCGATGCCCGCATCCTCCATTATTCCTAATTTTCAGACAAGGAGATAGTGACAATAATCAGCAAAGGCCAAAACACTCGGCCGCCAAGTCTTACTTTAGACTAGGTTTTTACGAACATTTAGTTGATTTCGACCGTCTTATTGACCAAACAATTTTTCTCAATCACCTTAAAGGTGTTGTAAAAATGTATGTTGATGGGTTGAGAAGAATACTCTGTTACATTACAGGGTTGGCTTTAGATGAGGTGTGGACAATCTGAGCCCTTTGCTCCAACCAAATTGGAACTAGGGCAACAGATGTGAATTTCGTGGTGGTGACTTGTAAATGTATTTGGTCAAATAAAAGTGGAATGCGACGAGAATGGGATTCGAACCCATGCGTGCAGAGCACAATGGATTAGCAGTCCATCGCCTTAACAACTCGGCCACCTCGTCTTGTTTGGTCTGAGCTTGAGGCATAATTTGATAATTATCGTAGCATGTGTTCATTGTCCTGGGAGGGTTTAAAAGTGTTTAAATGCAGTGTCAGCCTTATGGCAATTCGACCCAAGCGGTCTGTGTAGAGGGGGATTAGCTCAAATGGTAGAGCGCTCGCTTAGCGTGCGAGAAGTAGCGGGATCGATGCCCGCATTCTCCATTATTCCTAATTTTTAGACAAGGAGATAGTGACAATAATCAGCAAAGGCCAAAACACTCGGCCGCCAAGTCTTGTTCAATAGGAGCTTGCGGCATAATTTGATAATTATCGTAGCATGTTTTTATTGTCCTGGGAGGTTTTAAAAGTGTTAAAATGCAGTGTCAGCCTTATGGCAATTCGACCCAAGCGCTCTGTGTAGAGGGGGATTAGCTCAAATGGTAGAGCGCTCGCTTAGCATGCGAGAAGTAGCGGGATCGATGCCCGCATCCTCCATTATTCCTAATTTTCAGACAAGGAGATAGTGACAATAATCAGCAAAGGCCAAAACACTCGGCCGCCAAGTCTTACTTTAGATTAGGTTTTTACAAACATTTAGTTGATTTCGACCGTCTTATTGACCAAACAATGTTTCTCAATCACCTTAAAGGTGTTGTAAAAACGTATGTTGATGGGTTGAGAAGAATACTCTGTTACATTACAGGGTTGGCTTTAGATGAGGTCTTGACAATCTGAGCCCTTTGCTCCAACCAAATTGGAACTAGGGCAACAGATGTGAATTTCGTGGTGGTGACTTGTAAATGTATTTGGTCAAAAAGAAGAGGAATGCGACGAGAATGGGATTCGAACCCATGCGTGCAGAGCACAATGGATTAGCAGTCCATCGCCTTAACCACTCGGCCACCTCGTCTTGTTTGGTCTGACCTTGCGGCATAATTTGATAATAATCGTAGCATGTGTTCATTGTCCTGGGAGGGTTTAAAAGTGTTTAAATGCAGTGTCAGCCTTATGGCAATTCGACCCACGCGCTCTGTGTAGAGGGGGATTAGCTCAAATGGTAGAGCGCTCGCTTAGCATGCGAGAAGTAGCGGGATCGATGCCCGCATCCTCCATTATTCCTAATTTTCAGACAAGGAGATAGTGACAATAATCAGCAAAGGCCAAAACACTCGGCCGCCAAGTCTTACTTTAGACTAGGTTTTTACGAACATTTAGTTGATTTCGACCGTCTTATTGACCAAACAATTTTTCTCAATCACCTTAAAGGTGTTGTAAAAACGTATGTTGATGGGTTGAGAAGAATACTCTGTTACATTACAGGGTTGGCTTTAGATGAGGTGTGGACAATCTGAGCCCTTTGCTCCAACCAAATTGGAACTAGGGCAACAGATGTGAATTGCGTAGTGGTGACTTGTAAATGTATTTGGTCAAATAAAAGTGGAATGCGACGAGAATGGGATTCGAACCCATGCGTGCAGAGCACAATGGATTAGCAGTCCATCGCCTTAACCACTCGGCCACCTCGTCTTGTTTGGTCTGACCTTGCGGCATAATTTGATAATTATCGTAGCATGTTTTTATTGTCCTGGGAGGTTTTAAAAGTGTTAAAATGCAGTGTCAGCCTTATGGCAATTCGACCCAAGCGCTCTGTGTAGAGGGGGATTAGCTCAAATGGTAGAGCGCTCGCTTAGCATGCGAGAAGTAGCGGGATCGATGCCCGCATCCTCCATTATTCCTAATTTTCAGACAAGGAGATAGTGACAATAATCAGCAAAGGCCAAAACACTCGGCCGCCAAGTCTTACTTTAGACTAGGTTTTTACGAACATTTAGTTGATTTCGACCGTCTTATTGACCAAACAATTTTTCTCAATCACCTTAAAGGTGTTGTAAAAATGTATGTTGATGGGTTGAGAAGAATACTCTGTTACATTACAGGGTTGGCTTTAGATGAGGTGTGGACAATCTGAGCCCTTTGCTCCAACCAAATTGGAACTAGGGCAACAGATGTGAATTTCGTGGTGGTGACTTGTAAATGTATTTGGTCAAATAAAAGTGGAATGCGACGAGAATGGGATTCGAACCCATGCGTGCAGAGCACAATGGATTAGCAGTCCATCGCCTTAACCACTCGGCCACCTCGTCTTGTTTGGTCTGAGCTTGCGGCATAATTTGATAATAATCGTAGCATGTGTTCATTGTCCTGGGAGGGTTTAAAAGTGTTTAAATGCAGTGTCAGCCTTATGGCAATTCGACCCACGCGCTCTGCGTAGAGGGGGGTTAGCTCAAATGGTAGAGCGCTCGCTTAGCATGCGAGAAGTAGCGGGATCGATGCCCGCATCCTCCATTATTCCTAATTTTCAGACAAGGAGATAGTGACAATAATCAGCAAAGGCCAAAACACTCGGCCGCCAAGTCTTACTTTAGACTAGGTTTTTACGAACATTTAGTTGATTTCGACCGTCTTATTGACCAAACAATTTTTCTCAATCACCTTAAAGGTGTTGTAAAAATGTATGTTGATGGGTTGAGAAGAATACTCTGTTACATTACAGGGTTGGCTTTAGATGAGGTGTGGACAATCTGAGCCCTTTGCTCCAACCAAATTGGAACTAGGGCAACAGATGTGAATTTCGTGGTGGTGACTTGTAAATGTATTTGGTCAAATAAAAGTGGAATGCGACGAGAATGGGATTCGAACCCATGCGTGCAGAGCACAATGGATTAGCAGTCCATCGCCTTAACAACTCGGCCACCTCGTCTTGTTTGGTCTGAGCTTGAGGCATAATTTGATAATTATCGTAGCATGTGTTCATTGTCCTGGGAGGGTTTAAAAGTGTTTAAATGCAGTGTCAGCCTTATGGCAATTCGACCCAAGCGGTCTGTGTAGAGGGGGATTAGCTCAAATGGTAGAGCGCTCGCTTAGCGTGCGAGAAGTAGCGGGATCGATGCCCGCATTCTCCATTATTCCTAATTTTTAGACAAGGAGATAGTGACAATAATCAGCAAAGGCCAAAACACTCGGCCGCCAAGTCTTGTTCAATAGGAGCTTGCGGCATAATTTGATAATTATCGTAGCATGTTTTTATTGTCCTGGGAGGTTTTAAAAGTGTTAAAATGCAGTGTCAGCCTTATGGCAATTCGACCCAAGCGCTCTGTGTAGAGGGGGATTAGCTCAAATGGTAGAGCGCTCGCTTAGCATGCGAGAAGTAGCGGGATCGATGCCCGCATCCTCCATTATTCCTAATTTTCAGACAAGGAGATAGTGACAATAATCAGCAAAGGCCAAAACACTCGGCCGCCAAGTCTTACTTTAGATTAGGTTTTTACAAACATTTAGTTGATTTCGACCGTCTTATTGACCAAACAATGTTTCTCAATCACCTTAAAGGTGTTGTAAAAACGTATGTTGATGGGTTGAGAAGAATACTCTGTTACATTACAGGGTTGGCTTTAGATGAGGTCTTGACAATCTGAGCCCTTTGCTCCAACCAAATTGGAACTAGGGCAACAGATGTGAATTTCGTGGTGGTGACTTGTAAATGTATTTGGTCAAAAAGAAGAGGAATGCGACGAGAATGGGATTCGAACCCATGCGTGCAGAGCACAATGGATTAGCAGTCCATCGCCTTAACCACTCGGCCACCTCGTCTTGTTTGGTCTGACCTTGCGGCATAATTTGATAATAATCGTAGCATGTGTTCATTGTCCTGGGAGGGTTTAAAAGTGTTTAAATGCAGTGTCAGCCTTATGGCAATTCGACCCACGCGCTCTGTGTAGAGGGGGATTAGCTCAAATGGTAGAGCGCTCGCTTAGCATGCGAGAAGTAGCGGGATCGATGCCCGCATCCTCCATTATTCCTAATTTTCAGACAAGGAGATAGTGACAATAATCAGCAAAGGCCAAAACACTCGGCCGCCAAGTCTTACTTTAGACTAGGTTTTTACGAACATTTAGTTGATTTCGACCGTCTTATTGACCAAACAATTTTTCTCAATCACCTTAAAGGTGTTGTAAAAACGTATGTTGATGGGTTGAGAAGAATACTCTGTTACATTACAGGGTTGGCTTTAGATGAGGTGTGGACAATCTGAGCCCTTTGCTCCAACCAAATTGGAACTAGGGCAACAGATGTGAATTGCGTAGTGGTGACTTGTAAATGTATTTGGTCAAATAAAAGTGGAATGCGACGAGAATGGGATTCGAACCCATGCGTGCAGAGCACAATGGATTAGCAGTCCATCGCCTTAACCACTCGGCCACCTCGTCTTGTTTGGTCTGACCTTGCGGCATAATTTGATAATTATCGTAGCATGTTTTTATTGTCCTGGGAGGTTTTAAAAGTGTTAAAATGCAGTGTCAGCCTTATGGCAATTCGACCCAAGCGCTCTGTGTAGAGGGGGATTAGCTCAAATGGTAGAGCGCTCGCTTAGCATGCGAGAAGTAGCGGGATCGATGCCCGCATCCTCCATTATTCCTAATTTTCAGACAAGGAGATAGTGACAATAATCAGCAAAGGCCAAAACACTCGGCCGCCAAGTCTTACTTTAGACTAGGTTTTTACGAACATTTAGTTGATTTCGACCGTCTTATTGACCAAACAATTTTTCTCAATCACCTTAAAGGTGTTGTAAAAATGTATGTTGATGGGTTGAGAAGAATACTCTGTTACATTACAGGGTTGGCTTTAGATGAGGTGTGGACAATCTGAGCCCTTTGCTCCAACCAAATTGGAACTAGGGCAACAGATGTGAATTTCGTGGTGGTGACTTGTAAATGTATTTGGTCAAATAAAAGTGGAATGCGACGAGAATGGGATTCGAACCCATGCGTGCAGAGCACAATGGATTAGCAGTCCATCGCCTTAACCACTCGGCCACCTCGTCTTGTTTGGTCTGAGCTTGCGGCATAATTTGATAATAATCGTAGCATGTGTTCATTGTCCTGGGAGGGTTTAAAAGTGTTTAAATGCAGTGTCAGCCTTATGGCAATTCGACCCACGCGCTCTGCGTAGAGGGGGGTTAGCTCAAATGGTAGAGCGCTCGCTTAGCATGCGAGAAGTAGCGGGATCGATGCCCGCATCCTCCATTATTCCTAATTTTCAGACAAGGAGATAGTGACAATAATCAGCAAAGGCCAAAACACTCGGCCGCCAAGTCTTACTTTAGACTAGGTTTTTACGAACATTTAGTTGATTTCGACCGTCTTATTGACCAAACAATTTTTCTCAATCACCTTAAAGGTGTTGTAAAAATGTATGTTGATGGGTTGAGAAGAATACTCTGTTACATTACAGGGTTGGCTTTAGATGAGGTGTGGACAATCTGAGCCCTTTGCTCCAACCAAATTGGAACTAGGGCAACAGATGTGAATTTCGTGGTGGTGACTTGTAAATGTATTTGGTCAAATAAAAGTGGAATGCGACGAGAATGGGATTCGAACCCATGCGTGCAGAGCACAATGGATTAGCAGTCCATCGCCTTAACAACTCGGCCACCTCGTCTTGTTTGGTCTGAGCTTGAGGCATAATTTGATAATTATCGTAGCATGTGTTCATTGTCCTGGGAGGGTTTAAAAGTGTTTAAATGCAGTGTCAGCCTTATGGCAATTCGACCCAAGCGGTCTGTGTAGAGGGGGATTAGCTCAAATGGTAGAGCGCTCGCTTAGCGTGCGAGAAGTAGCGGGATCGATGCCCGCATTCTCCATTATTCCTAATTTTTAGACAAGGAGATAGTGACAATAATCAGCAAAGGCCAAAACACTCGGCCGCCAAGTCTTGTTCAATAGGAGCTTGCGGCATAATTTGATAATTATCGTAGCATGTTTTTATTGTCCTGGGAGGTTTTAAAAGTGTTAAAATGCAGTGTCAGCCTTATGGCAATTCGACCCAAGCGCTCTGTGTAGAGGGGGATTAGCTCAAATGGTAGAGCGCTCGCTTAGCATGCGAGAAGTAGCGGGATCGATGCCCGCATCCTCCTTTATTCCTAATTTTCAGACAAGGAGATAGTGACAATAATCAGCAAAGGCCAAAACACTCGGCCGCCAAGTCTTACTTTAGATTAGGTTTTTACAAACATTTAGTTGATTTCGACCGTCTTATTGACCAAACAATGTTTCTCAATCACCTTAAAGGTGTTGTAAAAACGTATGTTGATGGGTTGAGAAGAATACTCTGTTACATTACAGGGTTGGCTTTAGATGAGGTCTTGACAATCTGAGCCCTTTGCTCCAACCAAATTGGAACTAGGGCAACAGATGTGAATTTCGTGGTGGTGACTTGTAAATGTATTTGGTCAAAAAGAAGAGGAATGCGACGAGAATGGGATTCGAACCCATGCGTGCAGAGCACAATGGATTAGCAGTCCATCGCCTTAACCACTCGGCCACCTCGTCTTGTTTGGTCTGACCTTGCGGCATAATTTGATAATAATCGTAGCATGTGTTCATTGTCCTGGGAGGGTTTAAAAGTGTTTAAATGCAGTGTCAGCCTTATGGCAATTCGACCCACGCGCTCTGTGTAGAGGGGGATTAGCTCAAATGGTAGAGCGCTCGCTTAGCATGCGAGAAGTAGCGGGATCGATGCCCGCATCCTCCATTATTCCTAATTTTCAGACAAGGAGATAGTGACAATAATCAGCAAAGGCCAAAACACTCGGCCGCCAAGTCTTACTTTAGACTAGGTTTTTACGAACATTTAGTTGATTTCGACCGTCTTATTGACCAAACAATTTTTCTCAATCACCTTAAAGGTGTTGTAAAAACGTATGTTGATGGGTTGAGAAGAATACTCTGTTACATTACAGGGTTGGCTTTAGATGAGGTGTGGACAATCTGAGCCCTTTGCTCCAACCAAATTGGAACTAGGGCAACAGATGTGAATTGCGTAGTGGTGACTTGTAAATGTATTTGGTCAAATAAAAGTGGAATGCGACGAGAATGGGATTCGAACCCATGCGTGCAGAGCACAATGGATTAGCAGTCCATCGCCTTAACCACTCGGCCACCTCGTCTTGTTTGGTCTGACCTTGCGGCATAATTTGATAATTATCGTAGCATGTTTTTATTGTCCTGGGAGGTTTTAAAAGTGTTAAAATGCAGTGTCAGCCTTATGGCAATTCGACCCAAGCGGTCTGTGTAGAGGGGGATTAGCTCAAATGGTAGAGCGCTCGCTTAGCGTGCGAGAAGTAGCGGGATCGATGCCCGCATTCTCCATTATTCCTAATTTTTAGACAAGGAGATAGTGACAATAATCAGCAAAGGCCAAAACACTCGGCCGCCAAGTCTTGTTCAATAGGAGCTTGCGGCATAATTTGATAATTATCGTAGCATGTTTTTATTGTCCTGGGAGGTTTTAAAAGTGTTAAAATGCAGTGTCAGCCTTATGGCAATTCGACCCAAGCGCTCTGTGTAGAGGGGGATTAGCTCAAATGGTAGAGCGCTCGCTTAGCATGCGAGAAGTAGCGGGATCGATGCCCGCATCCTCCATTATTCCTAATTTTCAGACAAGGAGATAGTGACAATAATCAGCAAAGGCCAAAACACTCGGCCGCCAAGTCTTACTTTAGATTAGGTTTTTACAAACATTTAGTTGATTTCGACCGTCTTATTGACCAAACAATGTTTCTCAATCACCTTAAAGGTGTTGTAAAAACGTATGTTGATGGGTTGAGAAGAATACTCTGTTACATTACAGGGTTGGCTTTAGATGAGGTCTTGACAATCTGAGCCCTTTGCTCCAACCAAATTGGAACTAGGGCAACAGATGTGAATTTCGTGGTGGTGACTTGTAAATGTATTTGGTCAAAAAGAAGAGGAATGCGACGAGAATGGGATTCGAACCCATGCGTGCAGAGCACAATGGATTAGCAGTCCATCGCCTTAACCACTCGGCCACCTCGTCTTGTTTGGTCTGACCTTGCGGCATAATTTGATAATAATCGTAGCATGTGTTCATTGTCCTGGGAGGGTTTAAAAGTGTTTAAATGCAGTGTCAGCCTTATGGCAATTCGACCCACGCGCTCTGCGTAGAGGGGGGTTAGCTCAAATGGTAGAGCGCTCGCTTAGCATGCGAGAAGTAGCGGGATCGATGCCCGCATCCTCCATTATTCCTAATTTTCAGACAAGGAGATAGTGACAATAATCAGCAAAGGCCAAAACACTCGGCCGCCAAGTCTTACTTTAGACTAGGTTTTTACGAACATTTAGTTGATTTCGACCGTCTTATTGACCAAACAATTTTTCTCAATCACCTTAAAGGTGTTGTAAAAATGTATGTTGATGGGTTGAGAAGAATACTCTGTTACATTACAGGGTTGGCTTTAGATGAGGTGTGGACAATCTGAGCCCTTTGCTCCAACCAAATTGGAACTAGGGCAACAGATGTGAATTTCGTGGTGGTGACTTGTAAATGTATTTGGTCAAATAAAAGTGGAATGCGACGAGAATGGGATTCGAACCCATGCGTGCAGAGCACAATGGATTAGCAGTCCATCGCCTTAACAACTCGGCCACCTCGTCTTGTTTGGTCTGAGCTTGAGGCATAATTTGATAATTATCGTAGCATGTGTTCATTGTCCTGGGAGGGTTTAAAAGTGTTTAAATGCAGTGTCAGCCTTATGGCAATTCGACCCAAGCGCTCTGTGTAGAGGGGGATTAGCTCAAATGGTAGAGCGCTCGCTTAGCATGCGAGAAGTAGCGGGATCGATGCCCGCATTCTCCATTATTCCTAATTTTTAGACAAGGAGATAGTGACAATAATCAGCAAAGGCCAAAACACTCGGCCGCCAAGTCTTGTTTAATAGGAGCTTGCGGCATAATTTGATAATTATCGTAGCATGTTTTTATTGTCCTGGGAGGTTTTAAAAGTGTTAAAATGCAGTGTCAGCCTTATGGCAATTCGACCCAAGCGCTCTGTGTAGAGGGGGATTAGCTCAAATGGTAGAGCGCTCGCTTAGCATGCGAGAAGTAGCGGGATCGATGCCCGCATCCTCCATTATTCCTAATTTTCAGACAAGGAGATAGTGACAATAATCAGCAAAGGCCAAAACACTCGGCCGCCAAGTCTTACTTTAGATTAGGTTTTTACAAACATTTAGTTGATTTCGACCGTCTTATTGACCAAACAATGTTTCTCAATCACCTTAAAGGTGTTGTAAAAACGTATGTTGATGGGTTGAGAAGAATACTCTGTTACATTACAGGGTTGGCTTTAGATGAGGTCTTGACAATCTGAGCCCTTTGCTCCAACCAAATTGGAACTAGGGCAACAGATGTGAATTTCGTGGTGGTGACTTGTAAATGTATTTGGTCAAAAAGAAGAGGAATGCAACGAGAATGGGATTCGAACCCATGCGTGCAGAGCACAATGGATTAGCAGTCCATCGCCTTAACCACTCGGCCACCTCGTCTTGTTTGGTCTGACCTTGCGGCATAATTTGATAATAATCGTAGCATGTGTTCATTGTCCTGGGAGGGTTTAAAAGTGTTTAAATGCAGTGTCAGCCTTATGGCAATTCGACCCACGCGCTCTGTGTAGAGGGGGATTAGCTCAAATGGTAGAGCGCTCGCTTAGCATGCGAGAAGTAGCGGGATCGATGCCCGCATCCTCCATTATTCCTAATTTTCAGACAAGGAGATAGTGACAATAATCAGCAAAGGCCAAAACACTCGGCCGCCAAGTCTTACTTTAGACTAGGTTTTTACGAACATTTAGTTGATTTCGACCGTCTTATTGACCAAACAATTTTTCTCAATCACCTTAAAGGTGTTGTAAAAACGTATGTTGATGGGTTGAGAAGAATACTCTGTTACATTACAGGGTTGGCTTTAGATGAGGTGTGGACAATCTGAGCCCTTTGCTCCAACCAAATTGGAACTAGGGCAACAGATGTGAATTGCGTAGTGGTGACTTGTAAATGTATTTGGTCAAATAAAAGTGGAATGCGACGAGAATGGGATTCGAACCCATGCGTGCAGAGCACAATGGATTAGCAGTCCATCGCCTTAACCACTCGGCCACCTCGTCTTGTTTGGTCTGACCTTGCGGCATAATTTGATAATAATCGTAGCATGTGTTCATTGTCCTGGGAGGGTTTAAAAGTGTTTAAATGCAGTGTCAGCCTTATGGCAATTCGACCCAAGCGCTCTGTGTAGAGGGGGATTAGCTCAAATGGTAGAGCGCTCGCTTAGCGTGCGAGAAGTAGCGGGATCGATGCCCGCATTCTCCATTATTCCTAATTTTTAGACAAGGAGATAGTGACAATAATCAGCAAAGGCCAAAACACTCGGCCGCCAAGTCTTGTTCAATAGGAGCTTGCGGCATAATTTGATAATTATCGTAGCATGTTTTTATTGTCCTGGGAGGTTTTAAAAGTGTTAAAATGCAGTGTCAGCCTTATGGCAATTCGACCCAAGCGCTCTGTGTAGAGGGGGATTAGCTCAAATGGTAGAGCGCTCGCTTAGCATGCGAGAAGTAGCGGGATCGATGCCCGCATCCTCCATTATTCCTAATTTTCAGACAAGGAGATAGTGACAATAATCAGCAAAGGCCAAAACACTCGGCCGCCAAGTCTTACTTTAGATTAGGTTTTTACAAACATTTAGTTGATTTCGACCGTCTTATTGACCAAACAATTTTTCTCAATCACCTTAAAGGTGTTGTAAAAACGTATGTTGATGGGTTGAGAAGAATACTCTGTTACATTACAGGGTTGGCTTTAGATGAGGTGTGGACAATCTGAGCCCTTTGCTCCAACCAAATTGGAACTAGGGCAACAGATGTGAATTGCGTAGTGGTGACTTGTAAATGTATTTGGTCAAATTAAAGTGGAATGCGACGAGAATGGGATTCGAACCCATGCGTGCAGAGCACAATGGATTAGCAGTCCATCGCCTTAACCACTCGGCCACCTCGTCTTGTTTGGTCTGAGCTTGCGGCATAATTTGATAATAATCGTAGCATGTGTTCATTGTCCTGGGAGGGTTTAAAAGTGTTTAAATGCAGTGTCAGCCTTATGGCAATTCGACCCACGCGCTCTGCGTAGAGGGGGGTTAGCTCAAATGGTAGAGCGCTCGCTTAGCATGCGAGAAGTAGCGGGATCGATGCCCGCATCCTCCATTATTCCTAATTTTCAGACAAGGAGATAGTGACAATAATCAGCAAAGGCCAAAACACTCGGCCGCCAAGTCTTGTTTGGTCTGAGCTTGCGGCATTTTATGGTAATTATCGTAGCAGGTGTTCATTGTCCTGGGAGGTTTTAAAAGCGTTTAAATGCAGTGTCAGCCTTATGGCAATTCGACCCAAACGCTCTGTGTAGAGGGGGATTAGCTCAAATGGTAGAGCGCTCGCTTAGCATGCGAGAAATAGCGGGATCGATGCCCGCATCCTCCATTATTCCTAATTTTGAGACAAGGAGATAGTGACAATAACCAGCAAAGGCCAAAACACTCGGCCGCCAAGTCTTACTTTAGACTAGGTTTTTACGAACATTTAGTTGATTTCGACCGTCTTATTGACCAAACAATTTTTCTCAATCACCTTAAAGGTGTTGTAAAAATGTATGTTGATGGGTTGAGAAGAATACTCTGTTACATTACAGGGTTGGCTTTAGATGAGGTGTGGACAATCTGAGCCCTTTGCTCCAACCAAATTGGAACTAGGGCAACAGATGTGAATTTCGTGGTGGTGACTTGTAAATGTATTTGGTCAAATAAAAGTGGAATGCGACGAGAATGGGATTCGAACCCATGCGTGCAGAGCACAATGGATTAGCAGTCCATCGCCTTAACAACTCGGCCACCTCGTCTTGTTTGGTCTGAGCTTGAGGCATAATTTGATAATTATCGTAGCATGTGTTCATTGTCCTGGGAGGGTTTAAAAGTGTTTAAATGCAGTGTCAGCCTTATGGCAATTCGACCCAAGCGCTCTGTGTAGAGGGGGATTAGCTCAAATGGTAGAGCGCTCGCTTAGCATGCGAGAAGTAGCGGGATCGATGCCCGCATTCTCCATTATTCCTAATTTTTAGACAAGGAGATAGTGACAATAATCAGCAAAGGCCAAAACACTCGGCCGCCAAGTCTTGTTTAATAGGAGCTTGCGGCATAATTTGATAATTATCGTAGCATGTTTTCATTGTCCTGGGAGGTTTTAAAAGTGTTAAAATGCAGTGTCAGCCTTATGGCAAATCGACCCAAGCGCTCTGTGTAGAGGGGGATTAGCTCAAATGGTAGAGCGCTCGCTTAGCATGCGAGAGGTAGCGGGATCGATGCCCGCATCCTCCATTATTCCTAATTTTCAGACAAGGAGATAGTGACAATAATCAGCAAAGGCCAAAACACTCGGCCGCCAAGTCTTACTTTAGAATAGGTTTTTACAAACATTTAGTTGATTTCGACCGTCTTATTGACCAAACAATTTTTCTCAATCACCTTAAAGGTGTTGTAAAAACGTATGTTGATGGGTTGAGAAGAATACTCTGTTACATTACAGGGTTGGCTTTAGATGAGGTCTTGACAATCTGAGCCCTTTGCTCCAACCAAATTGGAACTAGGGCAACAGATGTGAATTTCGTGGTGGTGACTTGTAAATGTATTTGGTCAAAAAGAAGAGGAATGCGACGAGAATGGGATTCGAACCCATGCGTGCAGAGCACAATGGATTAGCAGTCCATCGCCTTAACCACTCGGCCACCTCGTCTTGTTTGGTCTGAGCTTGTGGCATTTTATGGTAATTATCGTAGCATGTGTTCATTGTCCTGGGAGGGTTTAAAAGTGTTTAAATGCAGTGTCAGCCTTATGGCAATTCGACCCACGCGCTCTGTGTAGAGGGGGATTAGCTCAAATGGTAGAGCGCTCGCTTAGCATGCGAGAAGTAGCGGGATCGATGCCCGCATCCTCCATTATTCCTAATTTTCAGACAAGGAGATAGTGACAATAATCAGCAAAGGCCAAAACACTCGGCCGCCAAGTCTTACTTTAGACTAGGTTTTTACGAACATTTAGTTGATTTCGACCGTCTTATTGACCAAACAATTTTTCTCAATCACCTTAAAGGTGTTGTAAAAACGTATGTTGATGGGTTGAGAAGAATACTCTGTTACATTACAGGGTTGGCTTTAGATGAGGTGTGGACAATCTGAGCCCTTTGCTTCAACCAAATTGGAACTAGGGCAACAGATGTGAATTTCGTGGTGGTGACTTGTAAATGTATTTGGTCAAATAAAAGTGGAATGCGACGAGAATGGGATTCGAACCCATGCGTGCAGAGCACAATGGATTAGCAGTCCATCGCCTTAACCACTCGGCCACCTCGTCTTGTTTGGTCTGAGCTTGCGGCATAATTTGATAATAATCGTAGCATGTGTTCATTGTCCTGGGAGGGTTTAAAAGTGTTTAAATGCAGTGTCAGCCTTATGGCAATTCGACCCACGCGCTCTGCGTAGAGGGGGGTTAGCTCAAATGGTAGAGCGCTCGCTTAGCATGCGAGAAGTAGCGGGATCGATGCCCGCATCCTCCATTATTCCTAATTTTCAGACAAGGAGATAGTGACAATAATCAGCAAAGGCCAAAACACTCGGCCGCCAAGTCTTACTTTAGACTAGGTTTTTACGAACATTTAGTTGATTTCGACCGTCTTATTGACCAAACAATTTTTCTCAATCACCTTAAAGGTGTTGTAAAAATGTATGTTGATGGGTTGAGAAGAATACTCTGTTACATTACAGGGTTGGCTTTAGATGAGGTGTGGACAATCTGAGCCCTTTGCTCCAACCAAATTGGAACTAGGGCAACAGATGTGAATTTCGTGGTGGTGACTTGTAAATGTATTTGGTCAAATAAAAGTGGAATGCGACGAGAATGGGATTCGAACCCATGCGTGCAGAGCACAATGGATTAGCAGTCCATCGCCTTAACAACTCGGCCACCTCGTCTTGTTTGGTCTGAGCTTGAGGCATAATTTGATAATTATCGTAGCATGTGTTCATTGTCCTGGGAGGGTTTAAAAGTGTTTAAATGCAGTGTCAGCCTTATGGCAATTCGACCCAAGCGGTCTGTGTAGAGGGGGATTAGCTCAAATGGTAGAGCGCTCGCTTAGCGTGCGAGAAGTAGCGGGATCGATGCCCGCATTCTCCATTATTCCTAATTTTTAGACAAGGAGATAGTGACAATAATCAGCAAAGGCCAAAACACTCGGCCGCCAAGTCTTGTTCAATAGGAGCTTGCGGCATAATTTGATAATTATCGTAGCATGTTTTTATTGTCCTGGGAGGTTTTAAAAGTGTTAAAATGCAGTGTCAGCCTTATGGCAATTCGACCCAAGCGCTCTGTGTAGAGGGGGATTAGCTCAAATGGTAGAGCGCTCGCTTAGCATGCGAGAAGTAGCGGGATCGATGCCCGCATCCTCCATTATTCCTAATTTTCAGACAAGGAGATAGTGACAATAATCAGCAAAGGCCAAAACACTCGGCCGCCAAGTCTTACTTTAGATTAGGTTTTTACAAACATTTAGTTGATTTCGACCGTCTTATTGACCAAACAATGTTTCTCAATCACCTTAAAGGTGTTGTAAAAACGTATGTTGATGGGTTGAGAAGAATACTCTGTTACATTACAGGGTTGGCTTTAGATGAGGTCTTGACAATCTGAGCCCTTTGCTCCAACCAAATTGGAACTAGGGCAACAGATGTGAATTTCGTGGTGGTGACTTGTAAATGTATTTGGTCAAAAAGAAGAGGAATGCGACGAGAATGGGATTCGAACCCATGCGTGCAGAGCACAATGGATTAGCAGTCCATCGCCTTAACCACTCGGCCACCTCGTCTTGTTTGGTCTGACCTTGCGGCATAATTTGATAATAATCGTAGCATGTGTTCATTGTCCTGGGAGGGTTTAAAAGTGTTTAAATGCAGTGTCAGCCTTATGGCAATTCGACCCACGCGCTCTGTGTAGAGGGGGATTAGCTCAAATGGTAGAGCGCTCGCTTAGCATGCGAGAAGTAGCGGGATCGATGCCCGCATCCTCCATTATTCCTAATTTTCAGACAAGGAGATAGTGACAATAATCAGCAAAGGCCAAAACACTCGGCCGCCAAGTCTTACTTTAGACTAGGTTTTTACGAACATTTAGTTGATTTCGACCGTCTTATTGACCAAACAATTTTTCTCAATCACCTTAAAGGTGTTGTAAAAACGTATGTTGATGGGTTGAGAAGAATACTCTGTTACATTACAGGGTTGGCTTTAGATGAGGTGTGGACAATCTGAGCCCTTTGCTCCAACCAAATTGGAACTAGGGCAACAGATGTGAATTGCGTAGTGGTGACTTGTAAATGTATTTGGTCAAATAAAAGTGGAATGCGACGAGAATGGGATTCGAACCCATGCGTGCAGAGCACAATGGATTAGCAGTCCATCGCCTTAACCACTCGGCCACCTCGTCTTGTTTGGTCTGACCTTGCGGCATAATTTGATAATTATCGTAGCATGTTTTTATTGTCCTGGGAGGTTTTAAAAGTGTTAAAATGCAGTGTCAGCCTTATGGCAATTCGACCCAAGCGCTCTGTGTAGAGGGGGATTAGCTCAAATGGTAGAGCGCTCGCTTAGCATGCGAGAAGTAGCGGGATCGATGCCCGCATCCTCCATTATTCCTAATTTTCAGACAAGGAGATAGTGACAATAATCAGCAAAGGCCAAAACACTCGGCCGCCAAGTCTTACTTTAGACTAGGTTTTTACGAACATTTAGTTGATTTCGACCGTCTTATTGACCAAACAATTTTTCTCAATCACCTTAAAGGTGTTGTAAAAATGTATGTTGATGGGTTGAGAAGAATACTCTGTTACATTACAGGGTTGGCTTTAGATGAGGTGTGGACAATCTGAGCCCTTTGCTCCAACCAAATTGGAACTAGGGCAACAGATGTGAATTTCGTGGTGGTGACTTGTAAATGTATTTGGTCAAATAAAAGTGGAATGCGACGAGAATGGGATTCGAACCCATGCGTGCAGAGCACAATGGATTAGCAGTCCATCGCCTTAACCACTCGGCCACCTCGTCTTGTTTGGTCTGAGCTTGCGGCATAATTTGATAATAATCGTAGCATGTGTTCATTGTCCTGGGAGGGTTTAAAAGTGTTTAAATGCAGTGTCAGCCTTATGGCAATTCGACCCACGCGCTCTGCGTAGAGGGGGGTTAGCTCAAATGGTAGAGCGCTCGCTTAGCATGCGAGAAGTAGCGGGATCGATGCCCGCATCCTCCATTATTCCTAATTTTCAGACAAGGAGATAGTGACAATAATCAGCAAAGGCCAAAACACTCGGCCGCCAAGTCTTACTTTAGACTAGGTTTTTACGAACATTTAGTTGATTTCGACCGTCTTATTGACCAAACAATTTTTCTCAATCACCT
This sequence comes from Pungitius pungitius, assembly GCF_949316345.1. Lineage (NCBI taxonomy): Eukaryota > Metazoa > Chordata > Actinopteri > Perciformes > Gasterosteidae > Pungitius > Pungitius pungitius. Next base: position 15,421,711 of record NC_084911.1, on the reverse strand, counting down.
TAAAGGTGTTGTAAAAATGTATGTTGATGGGTTGAGAAGAATACTCTGTTACATTACAGGGTTGGCTTTAGATGAGGTGTGGACAATCTGAGCCCTTTGCTCCAACCAAATTGGAACTAGGGCAACAGATGTGAATTTCGTGGTGGTGACTTGTAAATGTATTTGGTCAAATAAAAGTGGAATGCGACGAGAATGGGATTCGAACCCATGCGTGCAGAGCACAATGGATTAGCAGTCCATCGCCTTAACAACTCGGCCACCTCGTCTTGTTTGGTCTGAGCTTGAGGCATAATTTGATAATTATCGTAGCATGTGTTCATTGTCCTGGGAGGGTTTAAAAGTGTTTAAATGCAGTGTCAGCCTTATGGCAATTCGACCCAAGCGGTCTGTGTAGAGGGGGATTAGCTCAAATGGTAGAGCGCTCGCTTAGCGTGCGAGAAGTAGCGGGATCGATGCCCGCATTCTCCATTATTCCTAATTTTTAGACAAGGAGATAGTGACAATAATCAGCAAAGGCCAAAACACTCGGCCGCCAAGTCTTGTTCAATAGGAGCTTGCGGCATAATTTGATAATTATCGTAGCATGTTTTTATTGTCCTGGGAGGTTTTAAAAGTGTTAAAATGCAGTGTCAGCCTTATGGCAATTCGACCCAAGCGCTCTGTGTAGAGGGGGATTAGCTCAAATGGTAGAGCGCTCGCTTAGCATGCGAGAAGTAGCGGGATCGATGCCCGCATCCTCCATTATTCCTAATTTTCAGACAAGGAGATAGTGACAATAATCAGCAAAGGCCAAAACACTCGGCCGCCAAGTCTTACTTTAGATTAGGTTTTTACAAACATTTAGTTGATTTCGACCGTCTTATTGACCAAACAATGTTTCTCAATCACCTTAAAGGTGTTGTAAAAACGTATGTTGATGGGTTGAGAAGAATACTCTGTTACATTACAGGGTTGGCTTTAGATGAGGTCTTGACAATCTGAGCCCTTTGCTCCAACCAAATTGGAACTAGGGCAACAGATGTGAATTTCGTGGTGGTGACTTGTAAATGTATTTGGTCAAAAAGAAGAGGAATGCGACGAGAATGGGATTCGAACCCATGCGTGCAGAGCACAATGGATTAGCAGTCCATCGCCTTAACCACTCGGCCACCTCGTCTTGTTTGGTCTGACCTTGCGGCATAATTTGATAATAATCGTAGCATGTGTTCATTGTCCTGGGAGGGTTTAAAAGTGTTTAAATGCAGTGTCAGCCTTATGGCAATTCGACCCACGCGCTCTGTGTAGAGGGGGATTAGCTCAAATGGTAGAGCGCTCGCTTAGCATGCGAGAAGTAGCGGGATCGATGCCCGCATCCTCCATTATTCCTAATTTTCAGACAAGGAGATAGTGACAATAATCAGCAAAGGCCAAAACACTCGGCCGCCAAGTCTTACTTTAGACTAGGTTTTTACGAACATTTAGTTGATTTCGACCGTCTTATTGACCAAACAATTTTTCTCAATCACCTTAAAGGTGTTGTAAAAATGTATGTTGATGGGTTGAGAAGAATACTCTGTTACATTACAGGGTTGGCTTTAGATGAGGTGTGGACAATCTGAGCCCTTTGCTCCAACCAAATTGGAACTAGGGCAACAGATGTGAATTTCGTGGTGGTGACTTGTAAATGTATTTGGTCAAATTAAAGTGGAATGCGACGAGAATGGGATTCGAACCCATGCGTGCAGAGCACAATGGATTAGCAGTCCATCGCCTTAACCACTCGGCCACCTCGTCTTGTTTGGTCTGAGCTTGCGGCATAATTTGATAATAATCGTAGCATGTGTTCATTGTCCTGGGAGGGTTTAAAAGTGTTTAAATGCAGTGTCAGCCTTATGGCAATTCGACCCACGCGCTCTGCGTAGAGGGGGGTTAGCTCAAATGGTAGAGCGCTCGCTTAGCATGCGAGAAGTAGCGGGATCGATGCCCGCATCCTCCATTATTCCTAATTTTCAGACAAGGAGATAGTGACAATAATCAGCAAAGGCCAAAACACTCGGCCGCCAAGTCTTGTTTGGTCTGAGCTTGCGGCATTTTATGGTAATTATCGTAGCAGGTGTTCATTGTCCTGGGAGGTTTTAAAAGCGTTTAAATGCAGTGTCAGCCTTATGGCAATTCGACCCAAACGCTCTGTGTAGAGGGGGATTAGCTCAAATGGTAGAGCGCTCGCTTAGCATGCGAGAAGTAGCGGGATCGATGCCCGCATCCTCCATTATTCCTAATTTTGAGACAAGGAGATAGTGACAATAACCAGCAAAGGCCAAAACACTCGGCCGCCAAGTCTTACTTTAGACTAGGTTTTTACGAACATTTAGTGGATTTCGACGGTCTTATTGACCAAACAATTTTTCTCAATCACCTTAAAGGTGTTGTAAAAATGTATGTTGATGGGTTGAGAAGAATACTCTGTTACATTACAGGGTTGGCTTTAGATGAGGTGTGGACAATCTGAGCCCTTTGCTCCAACCAAATTGGAACTAGGGCAACAGATGTGAATTTCGTGGTGGTGACTTGTAAATGTATTTGGTCAAATAAAAGTGGAATGCGACGAGAATGGGATTCGAACCCATGCGTGCAGAGCACAATGGATTAGCAGTCCATCGCCTTAACAACTCGGCCACCTCGTCTTGTTTGGTCTGAGCTTGAGGCATAATTTGATAATTATCGTAGCATGTGTTCATTGTCCTGGGAGGGTTTAAAAGTGTTTAAATGCAGTGTCAGCCTTATGGCAATTCGACCCAAGCGCTCTGTGTAGAGGGGGATTAGCTCAAATGGTAGAGCGCTCGCTTAGCATGCGAGAAGTAGCTGGATCGATGCCCGCATTCTCCATTATTCCTAATTTTTAGACAAGGAGATAGTGACAATAATCAGCAAAGGCCAAAACACTCGGCCGCCAAGTCTTGTTTAATAGGAGCTTGCGGCATAATTTGATAATTATCGTAGCATGTTTTCATTGTCCTGGGAGGTTTTAAAAGTGTTAAAATGCAGTGTCAGCCTTATGGCAAATCGACCCAAGCGCTCTGTGTAGAGGGGGATTAGCTCAAATGGTAGAGCGCTCGCTTAGCATGCGAGAGGTAGCGGGATCGATGCCCGCATCCTCCATTATTCCTAATTTTCAGACAAGGAGATAGTGACAATAATCAGCAAAGGCCAAAACACTCGGCCGCCAAGTCTTACTTTAGAATAGGTTTTTACAAACATTTAGTTGATTTCGACCGTCTTATTGACCAAACAATTTTTCTCAATCACCTTAAAGGTGTTGTAAAAACGTATGTTGATGGGTTGAGAAGAATACTCTGTTACATTACAGGGTTGGCTTTAGATGAGGTCTTGACAATCTGAGCCCTTTGCTCCAACCAAATTGGAACTAGGGCAACAGATGTGAATTTCGTGGTGGTGACTTGTAAATGTATTTGGTCAAAAAGAAGAGGAATGCGACGAGAATGGGATTCGAACCCATGCGTGCAGAGCACAATGGATTAGCAGTCCATCGCCTTAACCACTCGGCCACCTCGTCTTGTTTGGTCTGAGCTTGTGGCATTTTATGGTAATTATCGTAGCATGTTTTCATTGTCCTGGGAGGTTTTAAAAGTGTTAAAATGCAGTGTCAGCCTTATGGCAATTCGACCCATGCGCTCTGCGTAGAGGGGGGTTAGCTCAAATGGTAGAGCGCTCGCTTAGCATGCGAGAAGTAGCGGGATCGATGCCCGCATCCTCCATTATTCCTAATTTTCAGACAAGGAGATAGTGACAATAATCAGCAAAGGCCAAAACACTCGGCCGCCAAGTCTTACTTTAGACTAGGTTTTTACGAACATTTAGTTGATTTCGACCGTCTTATTGACCAAACAATTTTTCTCAATCACCTTAAAGGTGTTGTAAAAATGTATGTTGATGGGTTGAGAAGAATACTCTGTTACATTACAGGGTTGGCTTTAGATGAGGTGTGGACAATCTGAGCCCTTTGCTCCAACCAAATTGGAACTAGGGCAACAGATGTGAATTTCGTGGTGGTGACTTGTAAATGTATTTGGTCAAATAAAAGTGGAATGCGACGAGAATGGGATTCGAACCCATGCGTGCAGAGCACAATGGATTAGCAGTCCATCGCCTTAACAACTCGGCCACCTCGTCTTGTTTGGTCTGAGCTTGAGGCATAATTTGATAATTATCGTAGCATGTGTTCATTGTCCTGGGAGGGTTTAAAAGTGTTTAAATGCAGTGTCAGCCTTATGGCAATTCGACCCAAGCGGTCTGTGTAGAGGGGGATTAGCTCAAATGGTAGAGCGCTCGCTTAGCGTGCGAGAAGTAGCGGGATCGATGCCCGCATTCTCCATTATTCCTAATTTTTAGACAAGGAGATAGTGACAATAATCAGCAAAGGCCAAAACACTCGGCCGCCAAGTCTTGTTCAATAGGAGCTTGCGGCATAATTTGATAATTATCGTAGCATGTTTTTATTGTCCTGGGAGGTTTTAAAAGTGTTAAAATGCAGTGTCAGCCTTATGGCAATTCGACCCAAGCGCTCTGTGTAGAGGGGGATTAGCTCAAATGGTAGAGCGCTCGCTTAGCATGCGAGAAGTAGCGGGATCGATGCCCGCATCCTCCATTATTCCTAATTTTCAGACAAGGAGATAGTGACAATAATCAGCAAAGGCCAAAACACTCGGCCGCCAAGTCTTACTTTAGATTAGGTTTTTACAAACATTTAGTTGATTTCGACCGTCTTATTGACCAAACAATGTTTCTCAATCACCTTAAAGGTGTTGTAAAAACGTATGTTGATGGGTTGAGAAGAATACTCTGTTACATTACAGGGTTGGCTTTAGATGAGGTCTTGACAATCTGAGCCCTTTGCTCCAACCAAATTGGAACTAGGGCAACAGATGTGAATTTCGTGGTGGTGACTTGTAAATGTATTTGGTCAAAAAGAAGAGGAATGCGACGAGAATGGGATTCGAACCCATGCGTGCAGAGCACAATGGATTAGCAGTCCATCGCCTTAACCACTCGGCCACCTCGTCTTGTTTGGTCTGACCTTGCGGCATAATTTGATAATAATCGTAGCATGTGTTCATTGTCCTGGGAGGGTTTAAAAGTGTTTAAATGCAGTGTCAGCCTTATGGCAATTCGACCCACGCGCTCTGTGTAGAGGGGGATTAGCTCAAATGGTAGAGCGCTCGCTTAGCATGCGAGAAGTAGCGGGATCGATGCCCGCATCCTCCATTATTCCTAATTTTCAGACAAGGAGATAGTGACAATAATCAGCAAAGGCCAAAACACTCGGCCGCCAAGTCTTACTTTAGACTAGGTTTTTACGAACATTTAGTTGATTTCGACCGTCTTATTGACCAAACAATTTTTCTCAATCACCTTAAAGGTGTTGTAAAAACGTATGTTGATGGGTTGAGAAGAATACTCTGTTACATTACAGGGTTGGCTTTAGATGAGGTGTGGACAATCTGAGCCCTTTGCTCCAACCAAATTGGAACTAGGGCAACAGATGTGAATTGCGTAGTGGTGACTTGTAAATGTATTTGGTCAAATAAAAGTGGAATGCGACGAGAATGGGATTCGAACCCATGCGTGCAGAGCACAATGGATTAGCAGTCCATCGCCTTAACCACTCGGCCACCTCGTCTTGTTTGGTCTGACCTTGCGGCATAATTTGATAATTATCGTAGCATGTTTTTATTGTCCTGGGAGGTTTTAAAAGTGTTAAAATGCAGTGTCAGCCTTATGGCAATTCGACCCAAGCGCTCTGTGTAGAGGGGGATTAGCTCAAATGGTAGAGCGCTCGCTTAGCATGCGAGAAGTAGCGGGATCGATGCCCGCATCCTCCATTATTCCTAATTTTCAGACAAGGAGATAGTGACAATAATCAGCAAAGGCCAAAACACTCGGCCGCCAAGTCTTACTTTAGACTAGGTTTTTACGAACATTTAGTTGATTTCGACCGTCTTATTGACCAAACAATTTTTCTCAATCACCTTAAAGGTGTTGTAAAAATGTATGTTGATGGGTTGAGAAGAATACTCTGTTACATTACAGGGTTGGCTTTAGATGAGGTGTGGACAATCTGAGCCCTTTGCTCCAACCAAATTGGAACTAGGGCAACAGATGTGAATTTCGTGGTGGTGACTTGTAAATGTATTTGGTCAAATAAAAGTGGAATGCGACGAGAATGGGATTCGAACCCATGCGTGCAGAGCACAATGGATTAGCAGTCCATCGCCTTAACCACTCGGCCACCTCGTCTTGTTTGGTCTGAGCTTGCGGCATAATTTGATAATAATCGTAGCATGTGTTCATTGTCCTGGGAGGGTTTAAAAGTGTTTAAATGCAGTGTCAGCCTTATGGCAATTCGACCCACGCGCTCTGCGTAGAGGGGGGTTAGCTCAAATGGTAGAGCGCTCGCTTAGCATGCGAGAAGTAGCGGGATCGATGCCCGCATCCTCCATTATTCCTAATTTTCAGACAAGGAGATAGTGACAATAATCAGCAAAGGCCAAAACACTCGGCCGCCAAGTCTTACTTTAGACTAGGTTTTTACGAACATTTAGTTGATTTCGACCGTCTTATTGACCAAACAATTTTTCTCAATCACCTTAAAGGTGTTGTAAAAATGTATGTTGATGGGTTGAGAAGAATACTCTGTTACATTACAGGGTTGGCTTTAGATGAGGTGTGGACAATCTGAGCCCTTTGCTCCAACCAAATTGGAACTAGGGCAACAGATGTGAATTTCGTGGTGGTGACTTGTAAATGTATTTGGTCAAATAAAAGTGGAATGCGACGAGAATGGGATTCGAACCCATGCGTGCAGAGCACAATGGATTAGCAGTCCATCGCCTTAACAACTCGGCCACCTCGTCTTGTTTGGTCTGAGCTTGAGGCATAATTTGATAATTATCGTAGCATGTGTTCATTGTCCTGGGAGGGTTTAAAAGTGTTTAAATGCAGTGTCAGCCTTATGGCAATTCGACCCAAGCGGTCTGTGTAGAGGGGGATTAGCTCAAATGGTAGAGCGCTCGCTTAGCGTGCGAGAAGTAGCGGGATCGATGCCCGCATTCTCCATTATTCCTAATTTTTAGACAAGGAGATAGTGACAATAATCAGCAAAGGCCAAAACACTCGGCCGCCAAGTCTTGTTCAATAGGAGCTTGCGGCATAATTTGATAATTATCGTAGCATGTTTTTATTGTCCTGGGAGGTTTTAAAAGTGTTAAAATGCAGTGTCAGCCTTATGGCAATTCGACCCAAGCGCTCTGTGTAGAGGGGGATTAGCTCAAATGGTAGAGCGCTCGCTTAGCATGCGAGAAGTAGCGGGATCGATGCCCGCATCCTCCATTATTCCTAATTTTCAGACAAGGAGATAGTGACAATAATCAGCAAAGGCCAAAACACTCGGCCGCCAAGTCTTACTTTAGATTAGGTTTTTACAAACATTTAGTTGATTTCGACCGTCTTATTGACCAAACAATGTTTCTCAATCACCTTAAAGGTGTTGTAAAAACGTATGTTGATGGGTTGAGAAGAATACTCTGTTACATTACAGGGTTGGCTTTAGATGAGGTCTTGACAATCTGAGCCCTTTGCTCCAACCAAATTGGAACTAGGGCAACAGATGTGAATTTCGTGGTGGTGACTTGTAAATGTATTTGGTCAAAAAGAAGAGGAATGCGACGAGAATGGGATTCGAACCCATGCGTGCAGAGCACAATGGATTAGCAGTCCATCGCCTTAACCACTCGGCCACCTCGTCTTGTTTGGTCTGACCTTGCGGCATAATTTGATAATAATCGTAGCATGTGTTCATTGTCCTGGGAGGGTTTAAAAGTGTTTAAATGCAGTGTCAGCCTTATGGCAATTCGACCCACGCGCTCTGTGTAGAGGGGGATTAGCTCAAATGGTAGAGCGCTCGCTTAGCATGCGAGAAGTAGCGGGATCGATGCCCGCATCCTCCATTATTCCTAATTTTCAGACAAGGAGATAGTGACAATAATCAGCAAAGGCCAAAACACTCGGCCGCCAAGTCTTACTTTAGACTAGGTTTTTACGAACATTTAGTTGATTTCGACCGTCTTATTGACCAAACAATTTTTCTCAATCACCTTAAAGGTGTTGTAAAAACGTATGTTGATGGGTTGAGAAGAATACTCTGTTACATTACAGGGTTGGCTTTAGATGAGGTGTGGACAATCTGAGCCCTTTGCTCCAACCAAATTGGAACTAGGGCAACAGATGTGAATTGCGTAGTGGTGACTTGTAAATGTATTTGGTCAAATAAAAGTGGAATGCGACGAGAATGGGATTCGAACCCATGCGTGCAGAGCACAATGGATTAGCAGTCCATCGCCTTAACCACTCGGCCACCTCGTCTTGTTTGGTCTGACCTTGCGGCATAATTTGATAATTATCGTAGCATGTTTTTATTGTCCTGGGAGGTTTTAAAAGTGTTAAAATGCAGTGTCAGCCTTATGGCAATTCGACCCAAGCGCTCTGTGTAGAGGGGGATTAGCTCAAATGGTAGAGCGCTCGCTTAGCATGCGAGAAGTAGCGGGATCGATGCCCGCATCCTCCATTATTCCTAATTTTCAGACAAGGAGATAGTGACAATAATCAGCAAAGGCCAAAACACTCGGCCGCCAAGTCTTACTTTAGACTAGGTTTTTACGAACATTTAGTTGATTTCGACCGTCTTATTGACCAAACAATTTTTCTCAATCACCTTAAAGGTGTTGTAAAAATGTATGTTGATGGGTTGAGAAGAATACTCTGTTACATTACAGGGTTGGCTTTAGATGAGGTGTGGACAATCTGAGCCCTTTGCTCCAACCAAATTGGAACTAGGGCAACAGATGTGAATTTCGTGGTGGTGACTTGTAAATGTATTTGGTCAAATAAAAGTGGAATGCGACGAGAATGGGATTCGAACCCATGCGTGCAGAGCACAATGGATTAGCAGTCCATCGCCTTAACCACTCGGCCACCTCGTCTTGTTTGGTCTGAGCTTGCGGCATAATTTGATAATAATCGTAGCATGTGTTCATTGTCCTGGGAGGGTTTAAAAGTGTTTAAATGCAGTGTCAGCCTTATGGCAATTCGACCCACGCGCTCTGCGTAGAGGGGGGTTAGCTCAAATGGTAGAGCGCTCGCTTAGCATGCGAGAAGTAGCGGGATCGATGCCCGCATCCTCCATTATTCCTAATTTTCAGACAAGGAGATAGTGACAATAATCAGCAAAGGCCAAAACACTCGGCCGCCAAGTCTTACTTTAGACTAGGTTTTTACGAACATTTAGTTGATTTCGACCGTCTTATTGACCAAACAATTTTTCTCAATCACCTTAAAGGTGTTGTAAAAATGTATGTTGATGGGTTGAGAAGAATACTCTGTTACATTACAGGGTTGGCTTTAGATGAGGTGTGGACAATCTGAGCCCTTTGCTCCAACCAAATTGGAACTAGGGCAACAGATGTGAATTTCGTGGTGGTGACTTGTAAATGTATTTGGTCAAATAAAAGTGGAATGCGACGAGAATGGGATTCGAACCCATGCGTGCAGAGCACAATGGATTAGCAGTCCATCGCCTTAACAACTCGGCCACCTCGTCTTGTTTGGTCTGAGCTTGAGGCATAATTTGATAATTATCGTAGCATGTGTTCATTGTCCTGGGAGGGTTTAAAAGTGTTTAAATGCAGTGTCAGCCTTATGGCAATTCGACCCAAGCGGTCTGTGTAGAGGGGGATTAGCTCAAATGGTAGAGCGCTCGCTTAGCGTGCGAGAAGTAGCGGGATCGATGCCCGCATTCTCCATTATTCCTAATTTTTAGACAAGGAGATAGTGACAATAATCAGCAAAGGCCAAAACACTCGGCCGCCAAGTCTTGTTCAATAGGAGCTTGCGGCATAATTTGATAATTATCGTAGCATGTTTTTATTGTCCTGGGAGGTTTTAAAAGTGTTAAAATGCAGTGTCAGCCTTATGGCAATTCGACCCAAGCGCTCTGTGTAGAGGGGGATTAGCTCAAATGGTAGAGCGCTCGCTTAGCATGCGAGAAGTAGCGGGATCGATGCCCGCATCCTCCTTTATTCCTAATTTTCAGACAAGGAGATAGTGACAATAATCAGCAAAGGCCAAAACACTCGGCCGCCAAGTCTTACTTTAGATTAGGTTTTTACAAACATTTAGTTGATTTCGACCGTCTTATTGACCAAACAATGTTTCTCAATCACCTTAAAGGTGTTGTAAAAACGTATGTTGATGGGTTGAGAAGAATACTCTGTTACATTACAGGGTTGGCTTTAGATGAGGTCTTGACAATCTGAGCCCTTTGCTCCAACCAAATTGGAACTAGGGCAACAGATGTGAATTTCGTGGTGGTGACTTGTAAATGTATTTGGTCAAAAAGAAGAGGAATGCGACGAGAATGGGATTCGAACCCATGCGTGCAGAGCACAATGGATTAGCAGTCCATCGCCTTAACCACTCGGCCACCTCGTCTTGTTTGGTCTGACCTTGCGGCATAATTTGATAATAATCGTAGCATGTGTTCATTGTCCTGGGAGGGTTTAAAAGTGTTTAAATGCAGTGTCAGCCTTATGGCAATTCGACCCACGCGCTCTGTGTAGAGGGGGATTAGCTCAAATGGTAGAGCGCTCGCTTAGCATGCGAGAAGTAGCGGGATCGATGCCCGCATCCTCCATTATTCCTAATTTTCAGACAAGGAGATAGTGACAATAATCAGCAAAGGCCAAAACACTCGGCCGCCAAGTCTTACTTTAGACTAGGTTTTTACGAACATTTAGTTGATTTCGACCGTCTTATTGACCAAACAATTTTTCTCAATCACCTTAAAGGTGTTGTAAAAACGTATGTTGATGGGTTGAGAAGAATACTCTGTTACATTACAGGGTTGGCTTTAGATGAGGTGTGGACAATCTGAGCCCTTTGCTCCAACCAAATTGGAACTAGGGCAACAGATGTGAATTGCGTAGTGGTGACTTGTAAATGTATTTGGTCAAATAAAAGTGGAATGCGACGAGAATGGGATTCGAACCCATGCGTGCAGAGCACAATGGATTAGCAGTCCATCGCCTTAACCACTCGGCCACCTCGTCTTGTTTGGTCTGACCTTGCGGCATAATTTGATAATTATCGTAGCATGTTTTTATTGTCCTGGGAGGTTTTAAAAGTGTTAAAATGCAGTGTCAGCCTTATGGCAATTCGACCCAAGCGGTCTGTGTAGAGGGGGATTAGCTCAAATGGTAGAGCGCTCGCTTAGCGTGCGAGAAGTAGCGGGATCGATGCCCGCATTCTCCATTATTCCTAATTTTTAGACAAGGAGATAGTGACAATAATCAGCAAAGGCCAAAACACTCGGCCGCCAAGTCTTGTTCAATAGGAGCTTGCGGCATAATTTGATAATTATCGTAGCATGTTTTTATTGTCCTGGGAGGTTTTAAAAGTGTTAAAATGCAGTGTCAGCCTTATGGCAATTCGACCCAAGCGCTCTGTGTAGAGGGGGATTAGCTCAAATGGTAGAGCGCTCGCTTAGCATGCGAGAAGTAGCGGGATCGATGCCCGCATCCTCCATTATTCCTAATTTTCAGACAAGGAGATAGTGACAATAATCAGCAAAGGCCAAAACACTCGGCCGCCAAGTCTTACTTTAGATTAGGTTTTTACAAACATTTAGTTGATTTCGACCGTCTTATTGACCAAACAATGTTTCTCAATCACCTTAAAGGTGTTGTAAAAACGTATGTTGATGGGTTGAGAAGAATACTCTGTTACATTACAGGGTTGGCTTTAGATGAGGTCTTGACAATCTGAGCCCTTTGCTCCAACCAAATTGGAACTAGGGCAACAGATGTGAATTTCGTGGTGGTGACTTGTAAATGTATTTGGTCAAAAAGAAGAGGAATGCGACGAGAATGGGATTCGAACCCATGCGTGCAGAGCACAATGGATTAGCAGTCCATCGCCTTAACCACTCGGCCACCTCGTCTTGTTTGGTCTGACCTTGCGGCATAATTTGATAATAATCGTAGCATGTGTTCATTGTCCTGGGAGGGTTTAAAAGTGTTTAAATGCAGTGTCAGCCTTATGGCAATTCGACCCACGCGCTCTGTGTAGAGGGGGATTAGCTCAAATGGTAGAGCGCTCGCTTAGCATGCGAGAAGTAGCGGGATCGATGCCCGCATCCTCCATTATTCCTAATTTTCAGACAAGGAGATAGTGACAATAATCAGCAAAGGCCAAAACACTCGGCCGCCAAGTCTTACTTTAGACTAGGTTTTTACGAACATTTAGTTGATTTCGACCGTCTTATTGACCAAACAATTTTTCTCAATCACCTTAAAGGTGTTGTAAAAACGTATGTTGATGGGTTGAGAAGAATACTCTGTTACATTACAGGGTTGGCTTTAGATGAGGTGTGGACAATCTGAGCCCTTTGCTCCAACCAAATTGGAACTAGGGCAACAGATGTGAATTGCGTAGTGGTGACTTGTAAATGTATTTGGTCAAATAAAAGTGGAATGCGACGAGAATGGGATTCGAACCCATGCGTGCAGAGCACAATGGATTAGCAGTCCATCGCCTTAACCACTCGGCCACCTCGTCTTGTTTGGTCTGACCTTGCGGCATAATTTGATAATTATCGTAGCATGTTTTTATTGTCCTGGGAGGTTTTAAAAGTGTTAAAATGCAGTGTCAGCCTTATGGCAATTCGACCCAAGCGCTCTGTGTAGAGGGGGATTAGCTCAAATGGTAGAGCGCTCGCTTAGCATGCGAGAAGTAGCGGGATCGATGCCCGCATCCTCCATTATTCCTAATTTTCAGACAAGGAGATAGTGACAATAATCAGCAAAGGCCAAAACACTCGGCCGCCAAGTCTTACTTTAGACTAGGTTTTTACGAACATTTAGTTGATTTCGACCGTCTTATTGACCAAACAATTTTTCTCAATCACCTTAAAGGTGTTGTAAAAATGTATGTTGATGGGTTGAGAAGAATACTCTGTTACATTACAGGGTTGGCTTTAGATGAGGTGTGGACAATCTGAGCCCTTTGCTCCAACCAAATTGGAACTAGGGCAACAGATGTGAATTTCGTGGTGGTGACTTGTAAATGTATTTGGTCAAATAAAAGTGGAATGCGACGAGAATGGGATTCGAACCCATGCGTGCAGAGCACAATGGATTAGCAGTCCATCGCCTTAACCACTCGGCCACCTCGTCTTGTTTGGTCTGAGCTTGCGGCATAATTTGATAATAATCGTAGCATGTGTTCATTGTCCTGGGAGGGTTTAAAAGTGTTTAAATGCAGTGTCAGCCTTATGGCAATTCGACCCACGCGCTCTGCGTAGAGGGGGGTTAGCTCAAATGGTAGAGCGCTCGCTTAGCATGCGAGAAGTAGCGGGATCGATGCCCGCATCCTCCATTATTCCTAATTTTCAGACAAGGAGATAGTGACAATAATCAGCAAAGGCCAAAACACTCGGCCGCCAAGTCTTACTTTAGACTAGGTTTTTACGAACATTTAGTTGATTTCGACCGTCTTATTGACCAAACAATTTTTCTCAATCACCTTAAAGGTGTTGTAAAAATGTATGTTGATGGGTTGAGAAGAATACTCTGTTACATTACAGGGTTGGCTTTAGATGAGGTGTGGACAATCTGAGCCCTTTGCTCCAACCAAATTGGAACTAGGGCAACAGATGTGAATTTCGTGGTGGTGACTTGTAAATGTATTTGGTCAAATAAAAGTGGAATGCGACGAGAATGGGATTCGAACCCATGCGTGCAGAGCACAATGGATTAGCAGTCCATCGCCTTAACAACTCGGCCACCTCGTCTTGTTTGGTCTGAGCTTGAGGCATAATTTGATAATTATCGTAGCATGTGTTCATTGTCCTGGGAGGGTTTAAAAGTGTTTAAATGCAGTGTCAGCCTTATGGCAATTCGACCCAAGCGGTCTGTGTAGAGGGGGATTAGCTCAAATGGTAGAGCGCTCGCTTAGCGTGCGAGAAGTAGCGGGATCGATGCCCGCATTCTCCATTATTCCTAATTTTTAGACAAGGAGATAGTGACAATAATCAGCAAAGGCCAAAACACTCGGCCGCCAAGTCTTGTTCAATAGGAGCTTGCGGCATAATTTGATAATTATCGTAGCATGTTTTTATTGTCCTGGGAGGTTTTAAAAGTGTTAAAATGCAGTGTCAGCCTTATGGCAATTCGACCCAAGCGCTCTGTGTAGAGGGGGATTAGCTCAAATGGTAGAGCGCTCGCTTAGCATGCGAGAAGTAGCGGGATCGATGCCCGCATCCTCCTTTATTCCTAATTTTCAGACAAGGAGATAGTGACAATAATCAGCAAAGGCCAAAACACTCGGCCGCCAAGTCTTACTTTAGATTAGGTTTTTACAAACATTTAGTTGATTTCGACCGTCTTATTGACCAAACAATGTTTCTCAATCACCTTAAAGGTGTTGTAAAAACGTATGTTGATGGGTTGAGAAGAATACTCTGTTACATTACAGGGTTGGCTTTAGATGAGGTCTTGACAATCTGAGCCCTTTGCTCCAACCAAATTGGAACTAGGGCAACAGATGTGAATTTCGTGGTGGTGACTTGTAAATGTATTTGGTCAAAAAGAAGAGGAATGCGACGAGAATGGGATTCGAACCCATGCGTGCAGAGCACAATGGATTAGCAGTCCATCGCCTTAACCACTCGGCCACCTCGTCTTGTTTGGTCTGACCTTGCGGCATAATTTGATAATAATCGTAGCATGTGTTCATTGTCCTGGGAGGGTTTAAAAGTGTTTAAATGCAGTGTCAGCCTTATGGCAATTCGACCCACGCGCTCTGTGTAGAGGGGGATTAGCTCAAATGGTAGAGCGCTCGCTTAGCATGCGAGAAGTAGCGGGATCGATGCCCGCATCCTCCATTATTCCTAATTTTCAGACAAGGAGATAGTGACAATAATCAGCAAAGGCCAAAACACTCGGCCGCCAAGTCTTACTTTAGACTAGGTTTTTACGAACATTTAGTTGATTTCGACCGTCTTATTGACCAAACAATTTTTCTCAATCACCTTAAAGGTGTTGTAAAAACGTATGTTGATGGGTTGAGAAGAATACTCTGTTACATTACAGGGTTGGCTTTAGATGAGGTGTGGACAATCTGAGCCCTTTGCTCCAACCAAATTGGAACTAGGGCAACAGATGTGAATTGCGTAGTGGTGACTTGTAAATGTATTTGGTCAAATAAAAGTGGAATGCGACGAGAATGGGATTCGAACCCATGCGTGCAGAGCACAATGGATTAGCAGTCCATCGCCTTAACCACTCGGCCACCTCGTCTTGTTTGGTCTGACCTTGCGGCATAATTTGATAATTATCGTAGCATGTTTTTATTGTCCTGGGAGGTTTTAAAAGTGTTAAAATGCAGTGTCAGCCTTATGGCAATTCGACCCAAGCGCTCTGTGTAGAGGGGGATTAGCTCAAATGGTAGAGCGCTCGCTTAGCATGCGAGAAGTAGCGGGATCGATGCCCGCATCCTCCATTATTCCTAATTTTCAGACAAGGAGATAGTGACAATAATCAGCAAAGGCCAAAACACTCGGCCGCCAAGTCTTACTTTAGACTAGGTTTTTACGAACATTTAGTTGATTTCGACCGTCTTATTGACCAAACAATTTTTCTCAATCACCTTAAAGGTGTTGTAAAAATGTATGTTGATGGGTTGAGAAGAATACTCTGTTACATTACAGGGTTGGCTTTAGATGAGGTGTGGACAATCTGAGCCCTTTGCTCCAACCAAATTGGAACTAGGGCAACAGATGTGAATTTCGTGGTGGTGACTTGTAAATGTATTTGGTCAAATAAAAGTGGAATGCGACGAGAATGGGATTCGAACCCATGCGTGCAGAGCACAATGGATTAGCAGTCCATCGCCTTAACAACTCGGCCACCTCGTCTTGTTTGGTCTGAGCTTGAGGCATAATTTGATAATTATCGTAGCATGTGTTCATTGTCCTGGGAGGGTTTAAAAGTGTTTAAATGCAGTGTCAGCCTTATGGCAATTCGACCCAAGCGGTCTGTGTAGAGGGGGATTAGCTCAAATGGTAGAGCGCTCGCTTAGCGTGCGAGAAGTAGCGGGATCGATGCCCGCATTCTCCATTATTCCTAATTTTTAGACAAGGAGATAGTGACAATAATCAGCAAAGGCCAAAACACTCGGCCGCCAAGTCTTGTTCAATAGGAGCTTGCGGCATAATTTGATAATTATCGTAGCATGTTTTTATTGTCCTGGGAGGTTTTAAAAGTGTTAAAATGCAGTGTCAGCCTTATGGCAATTCGACCCAAGCGCTCTGTGTAGAGGGGGATTAGCTCAAATGGTAGAGCGCTCGCTTAGCATGCGAGAAGTAGCGGGATCGATGCCCGCATCCTCCATTATTCCTAATTTTCAGACAAGGAGATAGTGACAATAATCAGCAAAGGCCAAAACACTCGGCCGCCAAGTCTTACTTTAGATTAGGTTTTTACAAACATTTAGTTGATTTCGACCGTCTTATTGACCAAACAATGTTTCTCAATCACCTTAAAGGTGTTGTAAAAACGTATGTTGATGGGTTGAGAAGAATACTCTGTTACATTACAGGGTTGGCTTTAGATGAGGTCTTGACAATCTGAGCCCTTTGCTCCAACCAAATTGGAACTAGGGCAACAGATGTGAATTTCGTGGTGGTGACTTGTAAATGTATTTGGTCAAAAAGAAGAGGAATGCGACGAGAATGGGATTCGAACCCATGCGTGCAGAGCACAATGGATTAGCAGTCCATCGCCTTAACCACTCGGCCACCTCGTCTTGTTTGGTCTGACCTTGCGGCATAATTTGATAATAATCGTAGCATGTGTTCATTGTCCTGGGAGGGTTTAAAAGTGTTTAAATGCAGTGTCAGCCTTATGGCAATTCGACCCACGCGCTCTGTGTAGAGGGGGATTAGCTCAAATGGTAGAGCGCTCGCTTAGCATGCGAGAAGTAGCGGGATCGATGCCCGCATCCTCCATTATTCCTAATTTTCAGACAAGGAGATAGTGACAATAATCAGCAAAGGCCAAAACACTCGGCCGCCAAGTCTTACTTTAGACTAGGTTTTTACGAACATTTAGTTGATTTCGACCGTCTTATTGACCAAACAATTTTTCTCAATCACCTTAAAGGTGTTGTAAAAACGTATGTTGATGGGTTGAGAAGAATACTCTGTTACATTACAGGGTTGGCTTTAGATGAGGTGTGGACAATCTGAGCCCTTTGCTCCAACCAAATTGGAACTAGGGCAACAGATGTGAATTGCGTAGTGGTGACTTGTAAATGTATTTGGTCAAATAAAAGTGGAATGCGACGAGAATGGGATTCGAACCCATGCGTGCAGAGCACAATGGATTAGCAGTCCATCGCCTTAACCACTCGGCCACCTCGTCTTGTTTGGTCTGACCTTGCGGCATAATTTGATAATTATCGTAGCATGTTTTTATTGTCCTGGGAGGTTTTAAAAGTGTTAAAATGCAGTGTCAGCCTTATGGCAATTCGACCCAAGCGCTCTGTGTAGAGGGGGATTAGCTCAAATGGTAGAGCGCTCGCTTAGCATGCGAGAAGTAGCGGGATCGATGCCCGCATCCTCCATTATTCCTAATTTTCAGACAAGGAGATAGTGACAATAATCAGCAAAGGCCAAAACACTCGGCCGCCAAGTCTTACTTTAGACTAGGTTTTTACGAACATTTAGTTGATTTCGACCGTCTTATTGACCAAACAATTTTTCTCAATCACCTTAAAGGTGTTGTAAAAATGTATGTTGATGGGTTGAGAAGAATACTCTGTTACATTACAGGGTTGGCTTTAGATGAGGTGTGGACAATCTGAGCCCTTTGCTCCAACCAAATTGGAACTAGGGCAACAGATGTGAATTTCGTGGTGGTGACTTGTAAATGTATTTGGTCAAAAAGAAGAGGAATGCGACGAGAATGGGATTCGAACCCATGCGTGCAGAGCACAATGGATTAGCAGTCCATCGCCTTAACCACTCGGCCACCTCGTCTTGTTTGGTCTGACCTTGCGGCATAATTTGATAATAATCGTAGCATGTGTTCATTGTCCTGGGAGGGTTTAAAAGTGTTTAAATGCAGTGTCAGCCTTATGGCAATTCGACCCACGCGCTCTGCGTAGAGGGGGGTTAGCTCAAATGGTAGAGCGCTCGCTTAGCATGCGAGAAGTAGCGGGATCGATGCCCACATCCTCCATTATTCCTAATTTTCAGACAAGGAGATAGTGACAATAATCAGCAAAGGCCAAAACACTCGGCCGCCAAGTCTTACTTTAGACTAGGTTTTTACGAACATTTAGTTGATTTCGACCGTCTTATTGACCAAACAATTTTTCTCAATCACCTTAAAGGTGTTGTAAAAATGTATGTTGATGGGTTGAGAAGAATACTCTGTTACATTACAGGGTTGGCTTTAGATGAGGTGTGGACAATCTGAGCCCTTTGCTCCAACCAAATTGGAACTAGGGCAACAGATGTGAATTTCGTGGTGGTGACTTGTAAATGTATTTGGTCAAATAAAAGTGGAATGCGACGAGAATGGGATTCGAACCCATGCGTGCAGAGCACAATGGATTAGCAGTCCATCGCCTTAACAACTCGGCCACCTCGTCTTGTTTGGTCTGAGCTTGAGGCATAATTTGATAATTATCGTAGCATGTGTTCATTGTCCTGGGAGGGTTTAAAAGTGTTTAAATGCAGTGTCAGCCTTATGGCAATTCGACCCAAGCGGTCTGTGTAGAGGGGGATTAGCTCAAATGGTAGAGCGCTCGCTTAGCGTGCGAGAAGTAGCGGGATCGATGCCCGCATTCTCCATTATTCCTAATTTTTAGACAAGGAGATAGTGACAATAATCAGCAAAGGCCAAAACACTCGGCCGCCAAGTCTTGTTCAATAGGAGCTTGCGGCATAATTTGATAATTATCGTAGCATGTTTTTATTGTCCTGGGAGGTTTTAAAAGTGTTAAAATGCAGTGTCAGCCTTATGGCAATTCGACCCAAGCGCTCTGTGTAGAGGGGGATTAGCTCAAATGGTAGAGCGCTCGCT
This sequence comes from Pungitius pungitius, assembly GCF_949316345.1. Lineage (NCBI taxonomy): Eukaryota > Metazoa > Chordata > Actinopteri > Perciformes > Gasterosteidae > Pungitius > Pungitius pungitius. Next base: position 15,402,512 of record NC_084911.1, on the reverse strand, counting down.
TAGCATGCGAGAAGTAGCGGGATCGATGCCCGCATCCTCCTTTATTCCTAATTTTCAGACAAGGAGATAGTGACAATAATCAGCAAAGGCCAAAACACTCGGCCGCCAAGTCTTACTTTAGATTAGGTTTTTACAAACATTTAGTTGATTTCGACCGTCTTATTGACCAAACAATGTTTCTCAATCACCTTAAAGGTGTTGTAAAAACGTATGTTGATGGGTTGAGAAGAATACTCTGTTACATTACAGGGTTGGCTTTAGATGAGGTCTTGACAATCTGAGCCCTTTGCTCCAACCAAATTGGAACTAGGGCAACAGATGTGAATTTCGTGGTGGTGACTTGTAAATGTATTTGGTCAAAAAGAAGAGGAATGCGACGAGAATGGGATTCGAACCCATGCGTGCAGAGCACAATGGATTAGCAGTCCATCGCCTTAACCACTCGGCCACCTCGTCTTGTTTGGTCTGACCTTGCGGCATAATTTGATAATAATCGTAGCATGTGTTCATTGTCCTGGGAGGGTTTAAAAGTGTTTAAATGCAGTGTCAGCCTTATGGCAATTCGACCCACGCGCTCTGTGTAGAGGGGGATTAGCTCAAATGGTAGAGCGCTCGCTTAGCATGCGAGAAGTAGCGGGATCGATGCCCGCATCCTCCATTATTCCTAATTTTCAGACAAGGAGATAGTGACAATAATCAGCAAAGGCCAAAACACTCGGCCGCCAAGTCTTACTTTAGACTAGGTTTTTACGAACATTTAGTTGATTTCGACCGTCTTATTGACCAAACAATTTTTCTCAATCACCTTAAAGGTGTTGTAAAAACGTATGTTGATGGGTTGAGAAGAATACTCTGTTACATTACAGGGTTGGCTTTAGATGAGGTGTGGACAATCTGAGCCCTTTGCTCCAACCAAATTGGAACTAGGGCAACAGATGTGAATTGCGTAGTGGTGACTTGTAAATGTATTTGGTCAAATAAAAGTGGAATGCGACGAGAATGGGATTCGAACCCATGCGTGCAGAGCACAATGGATTAGCAGTCCATCGCCTTAACCACTCGGCCACCTCGTCTTGTTTGGTCTGACCTTGCGGCATAATTTGATAATAATCGTAGCATGTGTTCATTGTCCTGGGAGGGTTTAAAAGTGTTTAAATGCAGTGTCAGCCTTATGGCAATTCGACCCACGCGCTCTGTGTAGAGGGGGATTAGCTCAAATGGTAGAGCGCTCGCTTAGCATGCGAGAAGTAGCGGGATCGATGCCCGCATCCTCCATTATTCCTAATTTTCAGACAAGGAGATAGTGACAATAATCAGCAAAGGCCAAAACACTCGGCCGCCAAGTCTTACTTTAGATTAGGTTTTTACAAACATTTAGTTGATTTCGACCGTCTTATTGACCAAACAATGTTTCTCAATCACCTTAAAGGTGTTGTAAAAACGTATGTTGATGGGTTGAGAAGAATACTCTGTTACATTACAGGGTTGGCTTTAGATGAGGTCTTGACAATCTGAGCCCTTTGCTCCAACCAAATTGGAACTAGGGCAACAGATGTGAATTTCGTGGTGGTGACTTGTAAATGTATTTGGTCAAAAAGAAGAGGAATGCGACGAGAATGGGATTCGAACCCATGCGTGCAGAGCACAATGGATTAGCAGTCCATCGCCTTAACCACTCGGCCACCTCGTCTTGTTTGGTCTGACCTTGCGGCATAATTTGATAATAATCGTAGCATGTGTTCATTGTCCTGGGAGGGTTTAAAAGTGTTTAAATGCAGTGTCAGCCTTATGGCAATTCGACCCACGCGCTCTGTGTAGAGGGGGATTAGCTCAAATGGTAGAGCGCTCGCTTAGCATGCGAGAAGTAGCGGGATCGATGCCCGCATCCTCCATTATTCCTAATTTTCAGACAAGGAGATAGTGACAATAATCAGCAAAGGCCAAAACACTCGGCCGCCAAGTCTTACTTTAGACTAGGTTTTTACGAACATTTAGTTGATTTCGACCATCTTATTGACCAAACAATTTTTCTCAATCACCTTAAAGGTGTTGTAAAAACGTATGTTGATGGGTTGAGAAGAATACTCTGTTACATTACAGGGTTGGCTTTAGATGAGGTGTGGACAATCTGAGCCCTTTGCTCCAACCAAATTGGAACTAGGGCAACAGATGTGAATTGCGTAGTGGTGACTTGTAAATGTATTTGGTCAAATAAAAGTGGAATGCGACGAGAATGGGATTCGAACCCATGCGTGCAGAGCACAATGGATTAGCAGTCCATCGCCTTAACCACTCGGCCACCTCGTCTTGTTTGGTCTGACCTTGCGGCATAATTTGATAATTATCGTAGCATGTTTTTATTGTCCTGGGAGGTTTTAAAAGTGTTAAAATGCAGTGTCAGCCTTATGGCAATTCGACCCAAGCGCTCTGTGTAGAGGGGGATTAGCTCAAATGGTAGAGCGCTCGCTTAGCATGCGAGAAGTAGCGGGATCGATGCCCGCATCCTCCATTATTCCTAATTTTCAGACAAGGAGATAGTGACAATAATCAGCAAAGGCCAAAACACTCGGCCGCCAAGTCTTACTTTAGACTAGGTTTTTACGAACATTTAGTTGATTTCGACCGTCTTATTGACCAAACAATTTTTCTCAATCACCTTAAAGGTGTTGTAAAAATGTATGTTGATGGGTTGAGAAGAATACTCTGTTACATTACAGGGTTGGCTTTAGATGAGGTGTGGACAATCTGAGCCCTTTGCTCCAACCAAATTGGAACTAGGGCAACAGATGTGAATTTCGTGGTGGTGACTTGTAAATGTATTTGGTCAAATAAAAGTGGAATGCGACGAGAATGGGATTCGAACCCATGCGTGCAGAGCACAATGGATTAGCAGTCCATCGCCTTAACAACTCGGCCACCTCGTCTTGTTTGGTCTGAGCTTGAGGCATAATTTGATAATTATCGTAGCATGTGTTCATTGTCCTGGGAGGGTTTAAAAGTGTTTAAATGCAGTGTCAGCCTTATGGCAATTCGACCCAAGCGGTCTGTGTAGAGGGGGATTAGCTCAAATGGTAGAGCGCTCGCTTAGCGTGCGAGAAGTAGCGGGATCGATGCCCGCATTCTCCATTATTCCTAATTTTTAGACAAGGAGATAGTGACAATAATCAGCAAAGGCCAAAACACTCGGCCGCCAAGTCTTACTTTAGACTAGGTTTTTACGAACATTTAGTTGATTTCGACCGTCTTATTGACCAAACAATTTTTCTCAATCACCTTAAAGGTGTTGTAAAAATGTATGTTGATGGGTTGAGAAGAATACTCTGTTACATTACAGGGTTGGCTTTAGATGAGGTGTGGACAATCTGAGCCCTTTGCTCCAACCAAATTGGAACTAGGGCAACAGATGTGAATTTCGTGGTGGTGACTTGTAAATGTATTTGGTCAAATAAAAGTGGAATGCGACGAGAATGGGATTCGAACCCATGCGTGCAGAGCACAATGGATTAGCAGTCCATCGCCTTAACCACTCGGCCACCTCGTCTTGTTTGGTCTGAGCTTGCGGCATAATTTGATAATAATCGTAGCATGTGTTCATTGTCCTGGGAGGGTTTAAAAGTGTTTAAATGCAGTGTCAGCCTTATGGCAATTCGACCCACGCGCTCTGCGTAGAGGGGGGTTAGCTCAAATGGTAGAGCGCTCGCTTAGCATGCGAGAAGTAGCGGGATCGATGCCCGCATCCTCCATTATTCCTAATTTTCAGACAAGGAGATAGTGACAATAATCAGCAAAGGCCAAAACACTCGGCCGCCAAGTCTTACTTTAGACTAGGTTTTTACGAACATTTAGTTGATTTCGACCGTCTTATTGACCAAACAATTTTTCTCAATCACCTTAAAGGTGTTGTAAAAATGTATGTTGATGGGTTGAGAAGAATACTCTGTTACATTACAGGGTTGGCTTTAGATGAGGTGTGGACAATCTGAGCCCTTTGCTCCAACCAAATTGGAACTAGGGCAACAGATGTGAATTTCGTGGTGGTGACTTGTAAATGTATTTGGTCAAATAAAAGTGGAATGCGACGAGAATGGGATTCGAACCCATGCGTGCAGAGCACAATGGATTAGCAGTCCATCGCCTTAACAACTCGGCCACCTCGTCTTGTTTGGTCTGAGCTTGAGGCATAATTTGATAATTATCGTAGCATGTGTTCATTGTCCTGGGAGGGTTTAAAAGTGTTTAAATGCAGTGTCAGCCTTATGGCAATTCGACCCAAGCGCTCTGTGTAGAGGGGGATTAGCTCAAATGGTAGAGCGCTCGCTTAGCATGCGAGAAGTAGCGGGATCGATGCCCGCATTCTCCATTATTCCTAATTTTTAGACAAGGAGATAGTGACAATAATCAGCAAAGGCCAAAACACTCGGCCGCCAAGTCTTGTTTAATAGGAGCTTGCGGCATAATTTGATAATTATCGTAGCATGTTTTTATTGTCCTGGGAGGTTTTAAAAGTGTTAAAATGCAGTGTCAGCCTTATGGCAATTCGACCCAAGCGCTCTGTGTAGAGGGGGATTAGCTCAAATGGTAGAGCGCTCGCTTAGCATGCGAGAAGTAGCGGGATCGATGCCCGCATCCTCCATTATTCCTAATTTTCAGACAAGGAGATAGTGACAATAATCAGCAAAGGCCAAAACACTCGGCCGCCAAGTCTTACTTTAGATTAGGTTTTTACAAACATTTAGTTGATTTCGACCGTCTTATTGACCAAACAATGTTTCTCAATCACCTTAAAGGTGTTGTAAAAACGTATGTTGATGGGTTGAGAAGAATACTCTGTTACATTACAGGGTTGGCTTTAGATGAGGTCTTGACAATCTGAGCCCTTTGCTCCAACCAAATTGGAACTAGGGCAACAGATGTGAATTTCGTGGTGGTGACTTGTAAATGTATTTGGTCAAATAAAAGTGGAATGCGACGAGAATGGGATTCGAACCCATGCGTGCAGAGCACAATGGATTAGCAGTCCATCGCCTTAACCACTCGGCCACCTCGTCTTGTTTGGTCTGACCTTGCGGCATAATTTGATAATAATCGTAGCATGTGTTCATTGTCCTGGGAGGGTTTAAAAGTGTTTAAATGCAGTGTCAGCCTTATGGCAATTCGACCCACGCGCTCTGTGTAGAGGGGGATTAGCTCAAATGGTAGAGCGCTCGCTTAGCATGCGAGAAGTAGCGGGATCGATGCCCGCATCCTCCATTATTCCTAATTTTCAGACAAGGAGATAGTGACAATAATCAGCAAAGGCCAAAACACTCGGCCGCCAAGTCTTACTTTAGACTAGGTTTTTACGAACATTTAGTTGATTTCGACCGTCTTATTGACCAAACAATTTTTCTCAATCACCTTAAAGGTGTTGTAAAAACGTATGTTGATGGGTTGAGAAGAATACTCTGTTACATTACAGGGTTGGCTTTAGATGAGGTGTGGACAATCTGAGCCCTTTGCTCCAACCAAATTGGAACTAGGGCAACAGATGTGAATTGCGTAGTGGTGACTTGTAAATGTATTTGGTCAAATAAAAGTGGAATGCGACGAGAATGGGATTCGAACCCATGCGTGCAGAGCACAATGGATTAGCAGTCCATCGCCTTAACCACTCGGCCACCTCGTCTTGTTTGGTCTGACCTTGCGGCATAATTTGATAATAATCGTAGCATGTGTTCATTGTCCTGGGAGGGTTTAAAAGTGTTTAAATGCAGTGTCAGCCTTATGGCAATTCGACCCACGCGCTCTGTGTAGAGGGGGATTAGCTCAAATGGTAGAGCGCTCGCTTAGCATGCGAGAAGTAGCGGGATCGATGCCCGCATCCTCCATTATTCCTAATTTTCAGACAAGGAGATAGTGACAATAATCAGCAAAGGCCAAAACACTCGGCCGCCAAGTCTTGTTTAATAGGAGCTTGCGGCATAATTTGATAATTATCGTAGCATGTTTTTATTGTCCTGGGAGGTTTTAAAAGTGTTAAAATGCAGTGTCAGCCTTATGGCAATTCGACCCAAGCGCTCTGTGTAGAGGGGGATTAGCTCAAATGGTAGAGCGCTCGCTTAGCATGCGAGAAGTAGCGGGATCGATGCCCGCATCCTCCATTATTCCTAATTTTCAGACAAGGAGATAGTGACAATAATCAGCAAAGGCCAAAACACTCGGCCGCCAAGTCTTACTTTAGACTAGGTTTTTACGAACATTTAGTTGATTTCGACCGTCTTATTGACCAAACAATTTTTCTCAATCACCTTAAAGGTGTTGTAAAAACGTATGTTGATGGGTTGAGAAGAATACTCTGTTACATTACAGGGTTGGCTTTAGATGAGGTGTGGACAATCTGAGCCCTTTGCTCCAACCAAATTGGAACTAGGGCAACAGATGTGAATTGCGTAGTGGTGACTTGTAAATGTATTTGGTCAAATAAAAGTGGAATGCGACGAGAATGGGATTCGAACCCATGCGTGCAGAGCACAATGGATTAGCAGTCCATCGCCTTAACCACTCGGCCACCTCGTCTTGTTTGGTCTGACCTTGCGGCATAATTTGATAATAATCGTAGCATGTGTTCATTGTCCTGGGAGGGTTTAAAAGTGTTTAAATGCAGTGTCAGCCTTATGGCAATTCGACCCACGCGCTCTGTGTAGAGGGGGATTAGCTCAAATGGTAGAGCGCTCGCTTAGCATGCGAGAAGTAGCGGGATCGATGCCCGCATCCTCCATTATTCCTAATTTTCAGACAAGGAGATAGTGACAATAATCAGCAAAGGCCAAAACACTCGGCCGCCAAGTCTTACTTTAGACTAGGTTTTTACGAACATTTAGTTGATTTCGACCGTCTTATTGACCAAACAATTTTTCTCAATCACCTTAAAGGTGTTGTAAAAATGTATGTTGATGGGTTGAGAAGAATACTCTGTTACATTACAGGGTTGGCTTTAGATGAGGTGTGGACAATCTGAGCCCTTTGCTCCAACCAAATTGGAACTAGGGCAACAGATGTGAATTTCGTGGTGGTGACTTGTAAATGTATTTGGTCAAATAAAAGTGGAATGCGACGAGAATGGGATTCGAACCCATGCGTGCAGAGCACAATGGATTAGCAGTCCATCGCCTTAACAACTCGGCCACCTCGTCTTGTTTGGTCTGAGCTTGAGGCATAATTTGATAATTATCGTAGCATGTGTTCATTGTCCTGGGAGGGTTTAAAAGTGTTTAAATGCAGTGTCAGCCTTATGGCAATTCGACCCAAGCGGTCTGTGTAGAGGGGGATTAGCTCAAATGGAAGAGCGCTCGCTTAGCGTGCGAGAAGTAGCGGGATCGATGCCCGCATTCTCCATTATTCCTAATTTTTAGACAAGGAGATAGTGACAATAATCAGCAAAGGCCAAAACACTCGGCCGCCAAGTCTTGTTCAATAGGAGCTTGCGGCATAATTTGATAATTATCGTAGCATGTTTTTATTGTCCTGGGAGGTTTTAAAAGTGTTAAAATGCAGTGTCAGCCTTATGGCAATTCGACCCAAGCGCTCTGTGTAGAGGGGGATTAGCTCAAATGGTAGAGCGCTCGCTTAGCATGCGAGAAGTAGCGGGATCGATGCCCGCATCCTCCATTATTCCTAATTTTCAGACAAGGAGATAGTGACAATAATCAGCAAAGGCCAAAACACTCGGCCGCCAAGTCTTACTTTAGATTAGGTTTTTACAAACATTTAGTTGATTTCGACCGTCTTATTGACCAAACAATGTTTCTCAATCACCTTAAAGGTGTTGTAAAAACGTATGTTGATGGGTTGAGAAGAATACTCTGTTACATTACAGGGTTGGCTTTAGATGAGGTCTTGACAATCTGAGCCCTTTGCTCCAACCAAATTGGAACTAGGGCAACAGATGTGAATTTCGTGGTGGTGACTTGTAAATGTATTTGGTCAAAAAGAAGAGGAATGCGACGAGAATGGGATTCGAACCCATGCGTGCAGAGCACAATGGATTAGCAGTCCATCGCCTTAACCACTCGGCCACCTCGTCTTGTTTGGTCTGACCTTGCGGCATAATTTGATAATAATCGTAGCATGTGTTCATTGTCCTGGGAGGGTTTAAAAGTGTTTAAATGCAGTGTCAGCCTTATGGCAATTCGACCCACGCGCTCTGTGTAGAGGGGGATTAGCTCAAATGGTAGAGCGCTCGCTTAGCATGCGAGAAGTAGCGGGATCGATGCCCGCATCCTCCATTATTCCTAATTTTCAGACAAGGAGATAGTGACAATAATCAGCAAAGGCCAAAACACTCGGCCGCCAAGTCTTACTTTAGACTAGGTTTTTACGAACATTTAGTTGATTTCGACCGTCTTATTGACCAAACAATTTTTCTCAATCACCTTAAAGGTGTTGTAAAAACGTATGTTGATGGGTTGAGAAGAATACTCTGTTACATTACAGGGTTGGCTTTAGATGAGGTGTGGACAATCTGAGCCCTTTGCTCCAACCAAATTGGAACTAGGGCAACAGATGTGAATTGCGTAGTGGTGACTTGTAAATGTATTTGGTCAAATAAAAGTGGAATGCGACGAGAATGGGATTCGAACCCATGCGTGCAGAGCACAATGGATTAGCAGTCCATCGCCTTAACCACTCGGCCACCTCGTCTTGTTTGGTCTGACCTTGCGGCATAATTTGATAATTATCGTAGCATGTTTTTATTGTCCTGGGAGGTTTTAAAAGTGTTAAAATGCAGTGTCAGCCTTATGGCAATTCGACCCAAGCGCTCTGTGTAGAGGGGGATTAGCTCAAATGGTAGAGCGCTCGCTTAGCATGCGAGAAGTACCGGGATCGATGCCCGCATCCTCCATTATTCCTAATTTTCAGACAAGGAGATAGTGACAATAATCAGCAAAGGCCAAAACACTCGGCCGCCAAGTCTTACTTTAGACTAGGTTTTTACGAACATTTAGTTGATTTCGACCGTCTTATTGACCAAACAATTTTTCTCAATCACCTTAAAGGTGTTGTAAAAATGTATGTTGATGGGTTGAGAAGAATACTCTGTTACATTACAGGGTTGGCTTTAGATGAGGTGTGGACAATCTGAGCCCTTTGCTCCAACCAAATTGGAACTAGGGCAACAGATGTGAATTTCGTGGTGGTGACTTGTAAATGTATTTGGTCAAATAAAAGTGGAATGCGACGAGAATGGGATTCGAACCCATGCGTGCAGAGCACAATGGATTAGCAGTCCATCGCCTTAACCACTCGGCCACCTCGTCTTGTTTGGTCTGAGCTTGCGGCATAATTTGATAATAATCGTAGCATGTGTTCATTGTCCTGGGAGGGTTTAAAAGTGTTTAAATGCAGTGTCAGCCTTATGGCAATTCGACCCACGCGCTCTGCGTAGAGGGGGGTTAGCTCAAATGGTAGAGCGCTCGCTTAGCATGCGAGAAGTAGCGGGATCGATGCCCGCATCCTCCATTATTCCTAATTTTCAGACAAGGAGATAGTGACAATAATCAGCAAAGGCCAAAACACTCGGCCGCCAAGTCTTACTTTAGACTAGGTTTTTACGAACATTTAGTTGATTTCGACCGTCTTATTGACCAAACAATTTTTCTCAATCACCTTAAAGGTGTTGTAAAAATGTATGTTGATGGGTTGAGAAGAATACTCTGTTACATTACAGGGTTGGCTTTAGATGAGGTGTGGACAATCTGAGCCCTTTGCTCCAACCAAATTGGAACTAGGGCAACAGATGTGAATTTCGTGGTGGTGACTTGTAAATGTATTTGGTCAAATAAAAGTGGAATGCGACGAGAATGGGATTCGAACCCATGCGTGCAGAGCACAATGGATTAGCAGTCCATCGCCTTAACAACTCGGCCACCTCGTCTTGTTTGGTCTGAGCTTGAGGCATAATTTGATAATTATCGTAGCATGTGTTCATTGTCCTGGGAGGGTTTAAAAGTGTTTAAATGCAGTGTCAGCCTTATGGCAATTCGACCCAAGCGCTCTGTGTAGAGGGGGATTAGCTCAAATGGTAGAGCGCTCGCTTAGCATGCGAGAAGTAGCGGGATCGATGCCCGCATTCTCCATTATTCCTAATTTTTAGACAAGGAGATAGTGACAATGATCAGCAAAGGCCAAAACACTCGGCCGCCAAGTCTTGTTTAATAGGAGCTTGCGGCATAATTTGATAATTATCGTAGCATGTTTTTATTGTCCTGGGAGGTTTTAAAAGTGTTAAAATGCAGTGTCAGCCTTATGGCAATTCGACCCAAGCGCTCTGTGTAGAGGGGGATTAGCTCAAATGGTAGAGCGCTCGCTTAGCATGCGAGAAGTAGCGGGATCGATGCCCGCATCCTCCATTATTCCTAATTTTCAGACAAGGAGATAGTGACAATAATCAGCAAAGGCCAAAACACTCGGCCGCCAAGTCTTACTTTAGATTAGGTTTTTACAAACATTTAGTTGATTTCGACCGTCTTATTGACCAAACAATGTTTCTCAATCACCTTAAAGGTGTTGTAAAAACGTATGTTGATGGGTTGAGAAGAATACTCTGTTACATTACAGGGTTGGCTTTAGATGAGGTCTTGACAATCTGAGCCCTTTGCTCCAACCAAATTGGAACTAGGGCAACAGATGTGAATTTCGTGGTGGTGACTTGTAAATGTATTTGGTCAAAAAGAAGAGGAATGCGACGAGAATGGGATTCGAACCCATGCGTGCAGAGCACAATGGATTAGCAGTCCATCGCCTTAACCACTCGGCCACCTCGTCTTGTTTGGTCTGACCTTGCGGCATAATTTGATAATAATCGTAGCATGTGTTCATTGTCCTGGGAGGGTTTAAAAGTGTTTAAATGCAGTGTCAGCCTTATGGCAATTCGACCCACGCGCTCTGTGTAGAGGGGGATTAGCTCAAATGGTAGAGCGCTCGCTTAGCATGCGAGAAGTAGCGGGATCGATGCCCGCATCCTCCATTATTCCTAATTTTCAGACAAGGAGATAGTGACAATAATCAGCAAAGGCCAAAACACTCGGCCGCCAAGTCTTACTTTAGACTAGGTTTTTACGAACATTTAGTTGATTTCGACCGTCTTATTGACCAAACAATTTTTCTCAATCACCTTAAAGGTGTTGTAAAAATGTATGTTGATGGGTTGAGAAGAATACTCTGTTACATTACAGGGTTGGCTTTAGATGAGGTGTGGACAATCTGAGCCCTTTGCTCCAACCAAATTGGAACTAGGGCAACAGATGTGAATTTCGTGGTGGTGACTTGTAAATGTATTTGGTCAAATTAAAGTGGAATGCGACGAGAATGGGATTCGAACCCATGCGTGCAGAGCACAATGGATTAGCAGTCCATCGCCTTAACCACTCGGCCACCTCGTCTTGTTTGGTCTGAGCTTGCGGCATAATTTGATAATAATCGTAGCATGTGTTCATTGTCCTGGGAGGGTTTAAAAGTGTTTAAATGCAGTGTCAGCCTTATGGCAATTCGACCCACGCGCTCTGCGTAGAGGGGGGTTAGCTCAAATGGTAGAGCGCTCGCTTAGCATGCGAGAAGTAGCGGGATCGATGCCCGCATCCTCCATTATTCCTAATTTTCAGACAAGGAGATAGTGACAATAATCAGCAAAGGCCAAAACACTCGGCCGCCAAGTCTTGTTTGGTCTGAGCTTGCGGCATTTTATGGTAATTATCGTAGCAGGTGTTCATTGTCCTGGGAGGTTTTAAAAGCGTTTAAATGCAGTGTCAGCCTTATGGCAATTCGACCCAAGCGCTCTGTGTAGAGGGGGATTAGCTCAAATGGTAGAGCGCTCGCTTAGCATGCGAGAAGTAGCGGGATCGATGCCCGCATCCTCCATTACTCCTAATTTTCAGACAAGGAGATAGTGACAATAATCAGCAAAGGCCAAAACACTCGGCCGCCAAGTCTTACTTTAGACTAGGTTTTTACGAACATTTAGTTGATTTCGACCGTCTTATTGACCAAACAATTTTTCTCAATCACCTTAAAGGTGTTGTAAAAACGTATGTTGATGGGTTGAGAAGAATACTCTGTTACATTACAGGGTTGGCTTTAGATGAGGTGTGGACAATCTGAGCCCTTTGCTCCAACCAAATTGGAACTAGGGCAACAGATGTGAATTGCGTAGTGGTGACTTGTAAATGTATTTGGTCAAATAAAAGTGGAATGCGACGAGAATGGGATTCGAACCCATGCGTGCAGAGCACAATGGATTAGCAGTCCATCGCCTTAACCACTCGGCCACCTCGTCTTGTTTGGTCTGACCTTGCGGCATAATTTGATAATAATCGTAGCATGTGTTCATTGTCCTGGGAGGGTTTAAAAGTGTTTAAATGCAGTGTCAGCCTTATGGCAATTCGACCCACGCGCTCTGTGTAGAGGGGGATTAGCTCAAATGGTAGAGCGCTCGCTTAGCATGCGAGAAGTAGCGGGATCGATGCCCGCATCCTCCATTATTCCTAATTTTCAGACAAGGAGATAGTGACAATAATCAGCAAAGGCCAAAACACTCGGCCGCCAAGTCTTACTTTAGACTAGGTTTTTACGAACATTTAGTTGATTTCGACCGTCTTATTGACCAAACAATTTTTCTCAATCACCTTAAAGGTGTTGTAAAAACGTATGTTGATGGGTTGAGAAGAATACTCTGTTACATTACAGGGTTGGCTTTAGATGAGGTGTGGACAATCTGAGCCCTTTGCTTCAACCAAATTGGAACTAGGGCAACAGATGTGAATTTCGTGGTGGTGACTTGTAAATGTATTTGGTCAAATAAAAGTGGAATGCGACGAGAATGGGATTCGAACCCATGCGTGCAGAGCACAATGGATTAGCAGTCCATCGCCTTAACCACTCGGCCACCTCGTCTTGTTTGGTCTGAGCTTGCGGCATAATTTGATAATAATCGTAGCATGTGTTCATTGTCCTGGGAGGGTTTAAAAGTGTTTAAATGCAGTGTCAGCCTTATGGCAATTCGACCCACGCGCTCTGCGTAGAGGGGGGTTAGCTCAAATGGTAGAGCGCTCGCTTAGCATGCGAGAAGTAGCGGGATCGATGCCCGCATCCTCCATTATTCCTAATTTTCAGACAAGGAGATAGTGACAATAATCAGCAAAGGCCAAAACACTCGGCCGCCAAGTCTTACTTTAGACTAGGTTTTTACGAACATTTAGTTGATTTCGACCGTCTTATTGACCAAACAATTTTTCTCAATCACCTTAAAGGTGTTGTAAAAATGTATGTTGATGGGTTGAGAAGAATACTCTGTTACATTACAGGGTTGGCTTTAGATGAGGTGTGGACAATCTGAGCCCTTTGCTCCAACCAAATTGGAACTAGGGCAACAGATGTGAATTTCGTGGTGGTGACTTGTAAATGTATTTGGTCAAATTAAAGTGGAATGCGACGAGAATGGGATTCGAACCCATGCGTGCAGAGCACAATGGATTAGCAGTCCATCGCCTTAACCACTCGGCCACCTCGTCTTGTTTGGTCTGAGCTTGCGGCATAATTTGATAATAATCGTAGCATGTGTTCATTGTCCTGGGAGGGTTTAAAAGTGTTTAAATGCAGTGTCAGCCTTATGGCAATTCGACCCACGCGCTCTGCGTAGAGGGGGGTTAGCTCAAATGGTAGAGCGCTCGCTTAGCATGCGAGAAGTAGCGGGATCGATGCCCGCATCCTCCATTATTCCTAATTTTCAGACAAGGAGATAGTGACAATAATCAGCAAAGGCCAAAACACTCGGCCGCCAAGTCTTGTTTGGTCTGAGCTTGCGGCATTTTATGGTAATTATCGTAGCAGGTGTTCATTGTCCTGGGAGGTTTTAAAAGCGTTTAAATGCAGTGTCAGCCTTATGGCAATTCGACCCAAACGCTCTGTGTAGAGGGGGATTAGCTCAAATGGTAGAGCGCTCGCTTAGCATGCGAGAAGTAGCGGGATCGATGCCCGCATCCTCCATTATTCCTAATTTTGAGACAAGGAGATAGTGACAATAACCAGCAAAGGCCAAAACACTCGGCCGCCAAGTCTTACTTTAGACTAGGTTTTTACGAACATTTAGTGGATTTCGACGGTCTTATTGACCAAACAATTTTTCTCAATCACCTTAAAGGTGTTGTAAAAATGTATGTTGATGGGTTGAGAAGAATACTCTGTTACATTACAGGGTTGGCTTTAGATGAGGTGTGGACAATCTGAGCCCTTTGCTCCAACCAAATTGGAACTAGGGCAACAGATGTGAATTTCGTGGTGGTGACTTGTAAATGTATTTGGTCAAATAAAAGTGGAATGCGACGAGAATGGGATTCGAACCCATGCGTGCAGAGCACAATGGATTAGCAGTCCATCGCCTTAACAACTCGGCCACCTCGTCTTGTTTGGTCTGAGCTTGAGGCATAATTTGATAATTATCGTAGCATGTGTTCATTGTCCTGGGAGGGTTTAAAAGTGTTTAAATGCAGTGTCAGCCTTATGGCAATTCGACCCAAGCGCTCTGTGTAGAGGGGGATTAGCTCAAATGGTAGAGCGCTCGCTTAGCATGCGAGAAGTAGCTGGATCGATGCCCGCATTCTCCATTATTCCTAATTTTTAGACAAGGAGATAGTGACAATAATCAGCAAAGGCCAAAACACTCGGCCGCCAAGTCTTGTTTAATAGGAGCTTGCGGCATAATTTGATAATTATCGTAGCATGTTTTCATTGTCCTGGGAGGTTTTAAAAGTGTTAAAATGCAGTGTCAGCCTTATGGCAAATCGACCCAAGCGCTCTGTGTAGAGGGGGATTAGCTCAAATGGTAGAGCGCTCGCTTAGCATGCGAGAGGTAGCGGGATCGATGCCCGCATCCTCCATTATTCCTAATTTTCAGACAAGGAGATAGTGACAATAATCAGCAAAGGCCAAAACACTCGGCCGCCAAGTCTTACTTTAGAATAGGTTTTTACAAACATTTAGTTGATTTCGACCGTCTTATTGACCAAACAATTTTTCTCAATCACCTTAAAGGTGTTGTAAAAACGTATGTTGATGGGTTGAGAAGAATACTCTGTTACATTACAGGGTTGGCTTTAGATGAGGTCTTGACAATCTGAGCCCTTTGCTCCAACCAAATTGGAACTAGGGCAACAGATGTGAATTTCGTGGTGGTGACTTGTAAATGTATTTGGTCAAAAAGAAGAGGAATGCGACGAGAATGGGATTCGAACCCATGCGTGCAGAGCACAATGGATTAGCAGTCCATCGCCTTAACCACTCGGCCACCTCGTCTTGTTTGGTCTGAGCTTGTGGCATTTTATGGTAATTATCGTAGCATGTTTTCATTGTCCTGGGAGGTTTTAAAAGTGTTAAAATGCAGTGTCAGCCTTATGGCAATTCGACCCATGCGCTCTGTGTAGAGGGGGATTAGCTCAAATGGTAGAGCGCTCGCTTAGCATGCGAGAGGTAGCGGGATCGATGCCCGCATCCTCCATTATTCCTAATTTTCAGACAAGGAGATAGTGACAATAATCAGCAAAGGCCAAAACACTCGGCCGCCAAGTCTTACTTTAGACTAGGTTTTTACAAACATTTAGTTGATTTCGACCGTCTTATTGACCAAACAATTTTTCTCAATCACCTTAAAGGTGTTGTAAAAACGTATGTTGATGGGTTGAGAAGAATACTCTGTTACATTACAGGGTTGGCTTTAGATGAGGTGTGGACAATCTGAGCCCTTTGCTCCAACCAAATTGGAACTAGGGCAACAGATGTGAATTGCGTAGTGGTGACTTGTAAATGTATTTGGTCAAATAGAAGTGGAATGCGACGAGAATGGGATTCGAACCCATGCGTGCAGAGCACAATGGATTAGCAGTCCATCGCCTTAACCACTCGGCCACCTCGTCTTGTTTGGTCTGACCTTGCGGCATAATTTGATAATAATCGTAGCATGTGTTCATTGTCCTGGGAGGGTTTAAAAGTGTTTAAATGCAGTGTCAGCCTTATGGCAATTCGACCCACGCGCTCTGCGTAGAGGGGGATTAGCTCAAATGGTAGAGCGCTCGCTTAGCATGCGAGAAGTAGCGGGATCGATGCCCGCATCCTCCATTATTCCTAATTTTCAGACAAGGAGATAGTGACAATAATCAGCAAAGGCCAAAACACTCGGCCGCCAAGTCTTGTTTAATAGGAGCTTGCGGCATAATTTGATAATTATCGTAGCATGTTTTCATTGTCCTGGGAGGTTTTAAAAGTGTTAAAATGCAGTGTCAGCCTTATGGCAAATCGACCCAAGCGCTCTGTGTAGAGGGGGATTAGCTCAAATGGTAGAGCGCTCGCTTAGCATGCGAGAGGTAGCGGGATCGATGCCCGCATCCTCCATTATTCCTAATTTTCAGACAAGGAGATAGTGACAATAATCAGCAAAGGCCAAAACACTCGGCCGCCAAGTCTTACTTTAGAATAGGTTTTTACAAACATTTAGTTGATTTCGACCGTCTTATTGACCAAACAATTTTTCTCAATCACCTTAAAGGTGTTGTAAAAACGTATGTTGATGGGTTGAGAAGAATACTCTGTTACATTACAGGGTTGGCTTTAGATGAGGTCTTGACAATCTGAGCCCTTTGCTCCAACCAAATTGGAACTAGGGCAACAGATGTGAATTTCGTGGTGGTGACTTGTAAATGTATTTGGTCAAAAAGAAGAGGAATGCGACGAGAATGGGATTCGAACCCATGCGTGCAGAGCACAATGGATTAGCAGTCCATCGCCTTAACCACTCGGCCACCTCGTCTTGTTTGGTCTGAGCTTGTGGCATTTTATGGTAATTATCGTAGCATGTTTTCATTGTCCTGGGAGGTTTTAAAAGCGTTTAAATGCAGTGTCAGCCTTATGGCAATTCGACCCAAGCGCTCTGTGTAGAGGGGGATTAGCTCAAATGGTAGAGCGCTCGCTTAGCATGCGAGAAGTAGCGGGATCGATGCCCGCATCCTCCATTATTCCTAATTTTCAGACAAGGAGATAGTGACAATAATCAGCAAAGGCCAAAACACTCGGCCGCCAAGTCTTACTTTAGACTAGGTTTTTACGAACATTTAGTTGATTTCGACCGTCTTATTGACCAAACAATTTTTCTCAATCACCTTAAAGGTGTTGTAAAAACGTATGTTGATGGGTTGAGAAGAATACTCTGTTACATTACAGGGTTGGCTTTAGATGAGGTGTGGACAATCTGAGCCCTTTGCTCCAACCAAATTGGAACTAGGGCAACAGATGTGAATTGCGTAGTGGTGACTTGTAAATGTATTTGGTCAAATAAAAGTGGAATGCGACGAGAATGGGATTCGAACCCATGCGTGCAGAGCACAATGGATTAGCAGTCCATCGCCTTAACCACTCGGCCACCTCGTCTTGTTTGGTCTGACCTTGCGGCATAATTTGATAATAATCGTAGCATGTGTTCATTGTCCTGGGAGGGTTTAAAAGTGTTTAAATGCAGTGTCAGCCTTATGGCAATTCGACCCACGCGCTCTGTGTAGAGGGGGATTAGCTCAAATGGTAGAGCGCTCGCTTAGCATGCGAGAAGTAGCGGGATCGATGCCCGCATCCTCCATTATTCCTAATTTTCAGACAAGGAGATAGTGACAATAATCAGCAAAGGCCAAAACACTCGGCCGCCAAGTCTTACTTTAGACTAGGTTTTTACGAACATTTAGTTGATTTCGACCGTCTTATTGACCAAACAATTTTTCTCAATCACCTTAAAGGTGTTGTAAAAACGTATGTTGATGGGTTGAGAAGAATACTCTGTTACATTACAGGGTTGGCTTTAGATGAGGTGTGGACAATCTGAGCCCTTTGCTTCAACCAAATTGGAACTAGGGCAACAGATGTGAATTTCGTGGTGGTGACTTGTAAATGTATTTGGTCAAATAAAAGTGGAATGCGACGAGAATGGGATTCGAACCCATGCGTGCAGAGCACAATGGATTAGCAGTCCATCGCCTTAACCACTCGGCCACCTCGTCTTGTTTGGTCTGAGCTTGCGGCATAATTTGATAATAATCGTAGCATGTGTTCATTGTCCTGGGAGGGTTTAAAAGTGTTTAAATGCAGTGTCAGCCTTATGGCAATTCGACCCACGCGCTCTGCGTAGAGGGGGGTTAGCTCAAATGGTAGAGCGCTCGCTTAGCATGCGAGAAGTAGCGGGATCGATGCCCGCATCCTCCATTATTCCTAATTTTCAGACAAGGAGATAGTGACAATAATCAGCAAAGGCCAAAACACTCGGCCGCCAAGTCTTACTTTAGACTAGGTTTTTACGAACATTTAGTTGATTTCGACCGTCTTATTGACCAAACAATTTTTCTCAATCACCTTAAAGGTGTTGTAAAAATGTATGTTGATGGGTTGAGAAGAATACTCTGTTACATTACAGGGTTGGCTTTAGATGAGGTGTGGACAATCTGAGCCCTTTGCTCCAACCAAATTGGAACTAGGGCAACAGATGTGAATTTCGTGGTGGTGACTTGTAAATGTATTTGGTCAAATTAAAGTGGAATGCGACGAGAATGGGATTCGAACCCATGCGTGCAGAGCACAATGGATTAGCAGTCCATCGCCTTAACCACTCGGCCACCTCGTCTTGTTTGGTCTGAGCTTGCGGCATAATTTGATAATAATCGTAGCATGTGTTCATTGTCCTGGGAGGGTTTAAAAGTGTTTAAATGCAGTGTCAGCCTTATGGCAATTCGACCCACGCGCTCTGCGTAGAGGGGGGTTAGCTCAAATGGTAGAGCGCTCGCTTAGCATGCGAGAAGTAGCGGGATCGATGCCCGCATCCTCCATTATTCCTAATTTTCAGACAAGGAGATAGTGACAATAATCAGCAAAGGCCAAAACACTCGGCCGCCAAGTCTTGTTTGGTCTGAGCTTGCGGCATTTTATGGTAATTATCGTAGCAGGTGTTCATTGTCCTGGGAGGTTTTAAAAGCGTTTAAATGCAGTGTCAGCCTTATGGCAATTCGACCCAAACGCTCTGTGTAGAGGGGGATTAGCTCAAATGGTAGAGCGCTCGCTTAGCATGCGAGAAGTAGCGGGATCGATGCCCGCATCCTCCATTATTCCTAATTTTGAGACAAGGAGATAGTGACAATAACCAGCAAAGGCCAAAACACTCGGCCGCCAAGTCTTACTTTAGACTAGGTTTTTACGAACATTTAGTGGATTTCGACGGTCTTATTGACCAAACAATTTTTCTCAATCACCTTAAAGGTGTTGTAAAAATGTATGTTGATGGGTTGAGAAGAATACTCTGTTACATTACAGGGTTGGCTTTAGATGAGGTGTGGACAATCTGAGCCCTTTGCTCCAACCAAATTGGAACTAGGGCAACAGATGTGAATTTCGTGGTGGTGACTTGTAAATGTATTTGGTCAAATAAAAGTGGAATGCGACGAGAATGGGATTCGAACCCATGCGTGCAGAGCACAATGGATTAGCAGTCCATCGCCTTAACAACTCGGCCACCTCGTCTTGTTTGGTCTGAGCTTGAGGCATAATTTGATAATTATCGTAGCATGTGTTCATTGTCCTGGGAGGGTTTAAAAGTGTTTAAATGCAGTGTCAGCCTTATGGCAATTCGACCCAAGCGCTCTGTGTAGAGGGGGATTAGCTCAAATGGTAGAGCGCTCGCTTAGCATGCGAGAAGTAGCTGGATCGATGCCCGCATTCTCCATTATTCCTAATTTTTAGACAAGGAGATAGTGACAATAATCAGCAAAGGCCAAAACACTCGGCCGCCAAGTCTTGTTTAATAGGAGCTTGCGGCATAATTTGATAATTATCGTAGCATGTTTTCATTGTCCTGGGAGGTTTTAAAAGTGTTAAAATGCAGTGTCAGCCTTATGGCAAATCGACCCAAGCGCTCTGTGTAGAGGGGGATTAGCTCAAATGGTAGAGCGCTCGCTTAGCATGCGAGAGGTAGCGGGATCGATGCCCGCATCCTCCATTATTCCTAATTTTCAGACAAGGAGATAGTGACAATAATCAGCAAAGGCCAAAACACTCGGCCGCCAAGTCTTACTTTAGAATAGGTTTTTACAAACATTTAGTTGATTTCGACCGTCTTATTGACCAAACAATTTTTCTCAATCACCTTAAAGGTGTTGTAAAAACGTATGTTGATGGGTTGAGAAGAATACTCTGTTACATTACAGGGTTGGCTTTAGATGAGGTCTTGACAATCTGAGCCCTTTGCTCCAACCAAATTGGAACTAGGGCAACAGATGTGAATTTCGTGGTGGTGACTTGTAAATGTATTTGGTCAAAAAGAAGAGGAATGCGACGAGAATGGGATTCGAACCCATGCGTGCAGAGCACAATGGATTAGCAGTCCATCGCCTTAACCACTCGGCCACCTCGTCTTGTTTGGTCTGAGCTTGTGGCATTTTATGGTAATTATCGTAGCATGTTTTCATTGTCCTGGGAGGTTTTAAAAGTGTTAAAATGCAGTGTCAGCCTTATGGCAATTCGACCCATGCGCTCTGTGTAGAGGGGGATTAGCTCAAATGGTAGAGCGCTCGCTTAGCATGCGAGAGGTAGCGGGATCGATGCCCGCATCCTCCATTATTCCTAATTTTCAGACAAGGAGATAGTGACAATAATCAGCAAAGGCCAAAACACTCGGCCGCCAAGTCTTACTTTAGACTAGGTTTTTACAAACATTTAGTTGATTTCGACCGTCTTATTGACCAAACAATTTTTCTCAATCACCTTAAAGGTGTTGTAAAAACGTATGTTGATGGGTTGAGAAGAATACTCTGTTACATTACAGGGTTGGCTTTAGATGAGGTGTGGACAATCTGAGCCCTTTGCTCCAACCAAATTGGAACTAGGGCAACAGATGTGAATTGCGTAGTGGTGACTTGTAAATGTATTTGGTCAAATAGAAGTGGAATGCGACGAGAATGGGATTCGAACCCATGCGTGCAGAGCACAATGGATTAGCAGTCCATCGCCTTAACCACTCGGCCACCTCGTCTTGTTTGGTCTGACCTTGCGGCATAATTTGATAATAATCGTAGCATGTGTTCATTGTCCTGGGAGGGTTTAAAAGTGTTTAAATGCAGTGTCAGCCTTATGGCAATTCGACCCACGCGCTCTGCGTAGAGGGGGATTAGCTCAAATGGTAGAGCGCTCGCTTAGCATGCGAGAAGTAGCGGGATCGATGCCCGCATCCTCCATTATTCCTAATTTTCAGACAAGGAGATAGTGACAATAATCAGCAAAGGCCAAAACACTCGGCCGCCAAGTCTTGTTTAATAGGAGCTTGCGGCATAATTTGATAATTATCGTAGCATGTTTTCATTGTCCTGGGAGGTTTTAAAAGTGTTAAAATGCAGTGTCAGCCTTATGGCAAATCGACCCAAGCGCTCTGTGTAGAGGGGGATTAGCTCAAATGGTAGAGCGCTCGCTTAGCATGCGAGAGGTAGCGGGATCGATGCCCGCATCCTCCATTATTCCTAATTTTCAGACAAGGAGATAGTGACAATAATCAGCAAAGGCCAAAACACTCGGCCGCCAAGTCTTACTTTAGAATAGGTTTTTACAAACATTTAGTTGATTTCGACCGTCTTATTGACCAAACAATTTTTCTCAATCACCTTAAAGGTGTTGTAAAAACGTATGTTGATGGGTTGAGAAGAATACTCTGTTACATTACAGGGTTGGCTTTAGATGAGGTCTTGACAATCTGAGCCCTTTGCTCCAACCAAATTGGAACTAGGGCAACAGATGTGAATTTCGTGGTGGTGACTTGTAAATGTATTTGGTCAAAAAGAAGAGGAATGCGACGAGAATGGGATTCGAACCCATGCGTGCAGAGCACAATGGATTAGCAGTCCATCGCCTTAACCACTCGGCCACCTCGTCTTGTTTGGTCTGAGCTTGTGGCATTTTATGGTAATTATCGTAGCATGTTTTCATTGTCCTGGGAGGTTTTAAAAGTGTTAAAATGCAGTGTCAGCCTTATGGCAATTCGACCCATGCGCTCTGTGTAGAGGGGGATTAGCTCAAATGGTAGAGCGCTCGCTTAGCATGCGAGAGGTAGCGGGATCGATGCCCGCATCCTCCATTATTCCTAATTTTCAGACAAGGAGATAGTGACAATAATCAGCAAAGGCCAAAACACTCGGCCGCCAAGTCTTACTTTAGACTAGGTTTTTACAAACATTTAGTTGATTTCGACCGTCTTATTGACCAAACAATTTTTCTCAATCACCTTAAAGGTGTTGTAAAAACGTATGTTGATGGGTTGAGAAGAATACTCTGTTACATTACAGGGTTGGCTTTAGATGAGGTGTGGACAATCTGAGCCCTTTGCTCCAACCAAATTGGAACTAGGGCAACAGATGTGAATTGCGTAGTGGTGACTTGTAAATGTATTTGGTCAAATAGAAGTGGAATGCGACGAGAATGGGATTCGAACCCATGCGTGCAGAGCACAATGGATTAGCAGTCCATCGCCTTAACCACTCGGCCACCTCGTCTTGTTTGGTCTGACCTTGCGGCATAATTTGATAATAATCGTAGCATGTGTTCATTGTCCTGGGAGGGTTTAAAAGTGTTTAAATGCAGTGTCAGCCTTATGGCAATTCGACCCACGCGCTCTGCGTAGAGGGGGATTAGCTCAAATGGTAGAGCGCTCGCTTAGCATGCGAGAAGTAGCGGGATCGATGCCCGCATCCTCCATTATTCCTAATTTTCAGACAAGGAGATAGTGACAATAATCAGCAAAGGCCAAAACACTCGGCCGCCAAGTCTTACTTTAGACTAGGTTTTTACGAACATTTAGTTGATTTCGACCGTCTTATTGACCAAACAATTTTTCTCAATCACCTTAAAGGTGTTGTAAAAACGTATGTTGATGGGTTGAGAAGAATACTCTGTTACATTACAGGGTTGGCTTTAGATGAGGTGTGGACAATCTGAGCCCTTTGCTTCAACCAAATTGGAACTAGGGCAACAGATGTGAATTTCGTGGTGGTGACTTGTAAATGTATTTGGTCAAATAAAAGTGGAATGCGACGAGAATGGGATTCGAACCCATGCGTGCAGAGCACAATGGATTAGCAGTCCATCGCCTTAACCACTCGGCCACCTCGTCTTGTTTGGTCTGAGCTTGCGGCATAATTTGATAATAATCGTAGCATGTGTTCATTGTCCTGGGAGGGTTTAAAAGTGTTTAAATGCAGTGTCAGCCTTATGGCAATTCGACCCACGCGCTCTGCGTAGAGGGGGGTTAGCTCAAATGGTAGAGCGCTCGCTTAGCATGCGAGAAGTAGCGGGATCGATGCCCGCATCCTCCATTATTCCTAATTTTCAGACAAGGAGATAGTGACAATAATCAGCAAAGGCCAAAACACTCGGCCGCCAAGTCTTACTTTAGACTAGGTTTTTACGAACATTTAGTTGATTTCGACCGTCTTATTGACCAAACAATTTTTCTCAATCACCTTAAAGGTGTTGTAAAAATGTATGTTGATGGGTTGAGAAGAATACTCTGTTACATTACAGGGTTGGCTTTAGATGAGGTGTGGACAATCTGAGCCCTTTGCTCCAACCAAATTGGAACTAGGGCAACAGATGTGAATTTCGTGGTGGTGACTTGTAAATGTATTTGGTCAAATTAAAGTGGAATGCGACGAGAATGGGATTCGAACCCATGCGTGCAGAGCACAATGGATTAGCAGTCCATCGCCTTAACCACTCGGCCACCTCGTCTTGTTTGGTCTGAGCTTGCGGCATAATTTGATAATAATCGTAGCATGTGTTCATTGTCCTGGGAGGGTTTAAAAGTGTTTAAATGCAGTGTCAGCCTTATGGCAATTCGACCCACGCGCTCTGCGTAGAGGGGGGTTAGCTCAAATGGTAGAGCGCTCGCTTAGCATGCGAGAAGTAGCGGGATCGATGCCCGCATCCTCCATTATTCCTAATTTTCAGACAAGGAGATAGTGACAATAATCAGCAAAGGCCAAAACACTCGGCCGCCAAGTCTTGTTTGGTCTGAGCTTGCGGCATTTTATGGTAATTATCGTAGCAGGTGTTCATTGTCCTGGGAGGTTTTAAAAGCGTTTAAATGCAGTGTCAGCCTTATGGCAATTCGACCCAAACGCTCTGTGTAGAGGGGGATTAGCTCAAATGGTAGAGCGCTCGCTTAGCATGCGAGAAGTAGCGGGATCGATGCCCGCATCCTCCATTATTCCTAATTTTGAGACAAGGAGATAGTGACAATAACCAGCAAAGGCCAAAACACTCGGCCGCCAAGTCTTACTTTAGACTAGGTTTTTACGAACATTTAGTTGATTTCGACCGTCTTATTGACCAAACAATTTTTCTCAATCACCTTAAAGGTGTTGTAAAAATGTATGTTGATGGGTTGAGAAGAATACTCTGTTACATTACAGGGTTGGCTTTAGATGAGGTGTGGACAATCTGAGCCCTTTGCTCCAACCAAATTGGAACTAGGGCAACAGATGTGAATTTCGTGGTGGTGACTTGTAAATGTATTTGGTCAAATAAAAGTGGAATGCGACGAGAATGGGATTCGAACCCATGCGTGCAGAGCACAATGGATTAGCAGTCCATCGCCTTAACCACTCGGCCACCTCGTCTTGTTTGGTCTGACCTTGCGGCATAATTTGATAATAATCGTAGCATGTGTTCATTGTCCTGGGAGGGTTTAAAAGTGTTTAAATGCAGTGTCAGCCTTATGGCAATTCGACCCACGCGCTCTGTGTAGAGGGGGATTAGCTCAAATGGTAGAGCGCTCGCTTAGCATGCGAGAAGTAGCGGGATCGATGCCCGCATCCTCCATTATTCCTAATTTTCAGACAAGGAGATAGTGACAATAATCAGCAAAGGCCAAAACACTCGGCCGCCAAGTCTTACTTTAGACTAGGTTTTTACGAACATTTAGTTGATTTCGACCGTCTTATTGACCAAACAATTTTTCTCAATCACCTTAAAGGTGTTGTAAAAACGTATGTTGATGGGTTGAGAAGAATACTCTGTTACATTACAGGGTTGGCTTTAGATGAGGTGTGGACAATCTGAGCCCTTTGCTTCAACCAAATTGGAACTAGGGCAACAGATGTGAATTTCGTGGTGGTGACTTGTAAATGTATTTGGTCAAATAAAAGTGGAATGCGACGAGAATGGGATTCGAACCCATGCGTGCAGAGCACAATGGATTAGCAGTCCATCGCCTTAACCACTCGGCCACCTCGTCTTGTTTGGTCTGAGCTTGCGGCATAATTTGATAATAATCGTAGCATGTGTTCATTGTCCTGGGAGGGTTTAAAAGTGTTTAAATGCAGTGTCAGCCTTATGGCAATTCGACCCACGCGCTCTGCGTAGAGGGGGGTTAGCTCAAATGGTAGAGCGCTCGCTTAGCATGCGAGAAGTAGCGGGATCGATGCCCGCATCCTCCATTATTCCTAATTTTCAGACAAGGAGATAGTGACAATAATCAGCAAAGGCCAAAACACTCGGCCGCCAAGTCTTACTTTAGACTAGGTTTTTACGAACATTTAGTTGATTTCGACCGTCTTATTGACCAAACAATTTTTCTCAATCACCTTAAAGGTGTTGTAAAAATGTATGTTGATGGGTTGAGAAGAATACTCTGTTACATTACAGGGTTGGCTTTAGATGAGGTGTGGACAATCTGAGCCCTTTGCTCCAACCAAATTGGAACTAGGGCAACAGATGTGAATTTCGTGGTGGTGACTTGTAAATGTATTTGGTCAAATTAAAGTGGAATGCGACGAGAATGGGATTCGAACCCATGCGTGCAGAGCACAATGGATTAGCAGTCCATCGCCTTAACCACTCGGCCACCTCGTCTTGTTTGGTCTGAGCTTGCGGCATAATTTGATAATAATCGTAGCATGTGTTCATTGTCCTGGGAGGGTTTAAAAGTGTTTAAATGCAGTGTCAGCCTTATGGCAATTCGACCCACGCGCTCTGCGTAGAGGGGGGTTAGCTCAAATGGTAGAGCGCTCGCTTAGCATGCGAGAAGTAGCGGGATCGATGCCCGCATCCTCCATTATTCCTAATTTTCAGACAAGGAGATAGTGACAATAATCAGCAAAGGCCAAAACACTCGGCCGCCAAGTCTTGTTTGGTCTGAGCTTCCGGCATTTTATGGTAATTATCGTAGCAGGTGTTCATTGTCCTGGGAGGTTTTAAAAGCGTTTAAATGCAGTGTCAGCCTTATGGCAATTCGACCCACGCGCTCTGCGTAGAGGGGGGTTAGCTCAAATGGTAGAGCGCTCGCTTAGCATGCGAGAAGTAGCGGGATCGATGCCCGCATTCTCCATTATTCCTAATTTTTAGACAAGGAGATAGTGACAATAATCAGCAAAGGCCAAAACACTCGGCCGCCAAGTCTTGTTTAATAGGAGCTTGCGGCATAATTTGATAATTATCGTAGCATGTTTTCATTGTCCTGGGAGGTTTTAAAAGTGTTAAAATGCAGTGTCAGCCTTATGGCAAATCGACCCAAGCGCTCTGTGTAGAGGGGGATTAGCTCAAATGGTAGAGCGCTCGCTTAGCATGCGAGAGGTAGCGGGATCGATGCCCGCATCCTCCATTATTCCTAATTTTCAGACAAGGAGATAGTGACAATAATCAGCAAAGGCCAAAACACTCGGCCGCCAAGTCTTACTTTAGAATAGGTTTTTACAAACATTTAGTTGATTTCGACCGTCTTATTGACCAAACAATTTTTCTCAATCACCTTAAAGGTGTTGTAAAAACGTATGTTGATGGGTTGAGAAGAATACTCTGTTACATTACAGGGTTGGCTTTAGATGAGGTCTTGACAATCTGAGCCCTTTGCTCCAACCAAATTGGAACTAGGGCAACAGATGTGAATTTCGTGGTGGTGACTTGTAAATGTATTTGGTCAAAAAGAAGAGGAATGCGACGAGAATGGGATTCGAACCCATGCGTGCAGAGCACAATGGATTAGCAGTCCATCGCCTTAACCACTCGGCCACCTCGTCTTGTTTGGTCTGAGCTTGTGGCATTTTATGGTAATTATCGTAGCATGTTTTCATTGTCCTGGGAGGTTTTAAAAGTGTTAAAATGCAGTGTCAGCCTTATGGCAATTCGACCCATGCGCTCTGTGTAGAGGGGGATTAGCTCAAATGGTAGAGCGCTCGCTTAGCATGCGAGAGGTAGCGGGATCGATGCCCGCATCCTCCATTATTCCTAATTTTCAGACAAGGAGATAGTGACAATAATCAGCAAAGGCCAAAACACTCGGCCGCCAAGTCTTACTTTAGACTAGGTTTTTACAAACATTTAGTTGATTTCGACCGTCTTATTGACCAAACAATTTTTCTCAATCACCTTAAAGGTGTTGTAAAAACGTATGTTGATGGGTTGAGAAGAATACTCTGTTACATTACAGGGTTGGCTTTAGATGAGGTGTGGACAATCTGAGCCCTTTGCTCCAACCAAATTGGAACTAGGGCAACAGATGTGAATTGCGTAGTGGTGACTTGTAAATGTATTTGGTCAAATAAAAGTGGAATGCGACGAGAATGGGATTCGAACCCATGCGTGCAGAGCACAATGGATTAGCAGTCCATCGCCTTAACCACTCGGCCACCTCGTCTTGTTTGGTCTGACCTTGCGGCATAATTTGATAATAATCGTAGCATGTGTTCATTGTCCTGGGAGGGTTTAAAAGTGTTTAAATGCAGTGTCAGCCTTATGGCAATTCGACCCACGCGCTCTGCGTAGAGGGGGATTAGCTCAAATGGTAGAGCGCTCGCTTAGCATGCGAGAAGTAGCGGGATCGATGCCCGCATCCTCCATTATTCCTAATTTTCAGACAAGGAGATAGTGACAATAATCAGCAAAGGCCAAAACACTCGGCCGCCAAGTCTTACTTTAGACTAGGTTTTTACGAACATTTAGTTGATTTCGACCGTCTTATTGACCAAACAATTTTTCTCAATCACCTTAAAGGTGTTGTAAAAACGTATGTTGATGGGTTGAGAAGAATACTCTGTTACATTACAGGGTTGGCTTTAGATGAGGTGTGGACAATCTGAGCCCTTTGCTTCAACCAAATTGGAACTAGGGCAACAGATGTGAATTTCGTGGTGGTGACTTGTAAATGTATTTGGTCAAATAAAAGTGGAATGCGACGAGAATGGGATTCGAACCCATGCGTGCAGAGCACAATGGATTAGCAGTCCATCGCCTTAACCACTCGGCCACCTCGTCTTGTTTGGTCTGAGCTTGCGGCATAATTTGATAATAATCGTAGCATGTGTTCATTGTCCTGGGAGGGTTTAAAAGTGTTTAAATGCAGTGTCAGCCTTATGGCAATTCGACCCACGCGCTCTGCGTAGAGGGGGGTTAGCTCAAATGGTAGAGCGCTCGCTTAGCATGCGAGAAGTAGCGGGATCGATGCCCGCATCCTCCATTATTCCTAATTTTCAGACAAGGAGATAGTGACAATAATCAGCAAAGGCCAAAACACTCGGCCGCCAAGTCTTACTTTAGACTAGGTTTTTACGAACATTTAGTTGATTTCGACCGTCTTATTGACCAAACAATTTTTCTCAATCACCTTAAAGGTGTTGTAAAAATGTATGTTGATGGGTTGAGAAGAATACTCTGTTACATTACAGGGTTGGCTTTAGATGAGGTGTGGACAATCTGAGCCCTTTGCTCCAACCAAATTGGAACTAGGGCAACAGATGTGAATTTCGTGGTGGTGACTTGTAAATGTATTTGGTCAAATTAAAGTGGAATGCGACGAGAATGGGATTCGAACCCATGCGTGCAGAGCACAATGGATTAGCAGTCCATCGCCTTAACCACTCGGCCACCTCGTCTTGTTTGGTCTGAGCTTGCGGCATAATTTGATAATAATCGTAGCATGTGTTCATTGTCCTGGGAGGGTTTAAAAGTGTTTAAATGCAGTGTCAGCCTTATGGCAATTCGACCCACGCGCTCTGCGTAGAGGGGGGTTAGCTCAAATGGTAGAGCGCTCGCTTAGCATGCGAGAAGTAGCGGGATCGATGCCCGCATCCTCCATTATTCCTAATTTTCAGACAAGGAGATAGTGACAATAATCAGCAAAGGCCAAAACACTCGGCCGCCAAGTCTTGTTTGGTCTGAGCTTGCGGCATTTTATGGTAATTATCGTAGCAGGTGTTCATTGTCCTGGGAGGTTTTAAAAGCGTTTAAATGCAGTGTCAGCCTTATGGCAATTCGACCCAAACGCTCTGTGTAGAGGGGGATTAGCTCAAATGGTAGAGCGCTCGCTTAGCATGCGAGAAGTAGCGGGATCGATGCCCGCATCCTCCATTATTCCTAATTTTGAGACAAGGAGATAGTGACAATAACCAGCAAAGGCCAAAACACTCGGCCGCCAAGTCTTACTTTAGACTAGGTTTTTACGAACATTTAGTTGATTTCGACCGTCTTATTGACCAAACAATTTTTCTCAATCACCTTAAAGGTGTTGTAAAAATGTATGTTGATGGGTTGAGAAGAATACTCTGTTACATTACAGGGTTGGCTTTAGATGAGGTGTGGACAATCTGAGCCCTTTGCTCCAACCAAATTGGAACTAGGGCAACAGATGTGAATTTCGTGGTGGTGACTTGTAAATGTATTTGGTCAAATAAAAGTGGAATGCGACGAGAATGGGATTCGAACCCATGCGTGCAGAGCACAATGGATTAGCAGTCCATCGCCTTAACAACTCGGCCACCTCGTCTTGTTTGGTCTGAGCTTGAGGCATAATTTGATAATTATCGTAGCATGTGTTCATTGTCCTGGGAGGGTTTAAAAGTGTTTAAATGCAGTGTCAGCCTTATGGCAATTCGACCCACGCGCTCTGTGTAGAGGGGGATTAGCTCAAATGGTAGAGCGCTCGCTTAGCATGCGAGAAGTAGCGGGATCGATGCCCGCATCCTCCATTATTCCTAATTTTCAGACAAGGAGATAGTGACAATAATCAGCAAAGGCCAAAACACTCGGCCGCCAAGTCTTACTTTAGACTAGGTTTTTACGAACATTTAGTTGATTTCGACCGTCTTATTGACCAAACAATTTTTCTCAATCACCTTAAAGGTGTTGTAAAAATGTATGTTGATGGGTTGAGAAGAATACTCTGTTACATTACAGGGTTGGCTTTAGATGAGGTGTGGACAATCTGAGCCCTTTGCTCCAACCAAATTGGAACTAGGGCAACAGATGTGAATTTCGTGGTGGTGACTTGTAAATGTATTTGGTCAAATTAAAGTGGAATGCGACGAGAATGGGATTCGAACCCATGCGTGCAGAGCACAATGGATTAGCAGTCCATCGCCTTAACCACTCGGCCACCTCGTCTTGTTTGGTCTGAGCTTGCGGCATAATTTGATAATAATCGTAGCATGTGTTCATTGTCCTGGGAGGGTTTAAAAGTGTTTAAATGCAGTGTCAGCCTTATGGCAATTCGACCCACGCGCTCTGCGTAGAGGGGGGTTAGCTCAAATGGTAGAGCGCTCGCTTAGCATGCGAGAAGTAGCGGGATCGATGCCCGCATCCTCCATTATTCCTAATTTTCAGACAAGGAGATAGTGACAATAATCAGCAAAGGCCAAAACACTCGGCCGCCAAGTCTTGTTTGGTCTGAGCTTGCGGCATTTTATGGTAATTATCGTAGCAGGTGTTCATTGTCCTGGGAGGTTTTAAAAGCGTTTAAATGCAGTGTCAGCCTTATGGCAATTCGACCCAAACGCTCTGTGTAGAGGGGGATTAGCTCAAATGGTAGAGCGCTCGCTTAGCATGCGAGAAGTAGCGGGATCGATGCCCGCATCCTCCATTATTCCTAATTTTGAGACAAGGAGATAGTGACAATAACCAGCAAAGGCCAAAACACTCGGCCGCCAAGTCTTACTTTAGACTAGGTTTTTACGAACATTTAGTTGATTTCGACCGTCTTATTGACCAAACAATTTTTCTCAATCACCTTAAAGGTGTTGTAAAAATGTATGTTGATGGGTTGAGAAGAATACTCTGTTACATTACAGGGTTGGCTTTAGATGAGGTGTGGACAATCTGAGCCCTTTGCTCCAACCAAATTGGAACTAGGGCAACAGATGTGAATTTCGTGGTGGTGACTTGTAAATGTATTTGGTCAAATAAAAGTGGAATGCGACGAGAATGGGATTCGAACCCATGCGTGCAGAGCACAATGGATTAGCAGTCCATCGCCTTAACAACTCGGCCACCTCGTCTTGTTTGGTCTGAGCTTGAGGCATAATTTGATAATTATCGTAGCATGTGTTCATTGTCCTGGGAGGGTTTAAAAGTGTTTAAATGCAGTGTCAGCCTTATGGCAATTCGACCCAAGCGCTCTGTGTAGAGGGGGATTAGCTCAAATGGTAGAGCGCTCGCTTAGCATGCGAGAAGTAGCGGGATCGATGCCCGCATTCTCCATTATTCCTAATTTTTAGACAAGGAGATAGTGACAATAATCAGCAAAGGCCAAAACACTCGGCCGCCAAGTCTTGTTTAATAGGAGCTTGCGGCATAATTTGATAATTATCGTAGCATGTTTTCATTGTCCTGGGAGGTTTTAAAAGTGTTAAAATGCAGTGTCAGCCTTATGGCAAATCGACCCAAGCGCTCTGTGTAGAGGGGGATTAGCTCAAATGGTAGAGCGCTCGCTTAGCATGCGAGAAGTAGCGGGATCGATGCCCGCATTCTCCATTATTTCTAATTTTTAGACAAGGAGATAGTGGCAATAATCAGCAAAGGCCAAAACACTCGGCTGCCAAGTCTTACTTTAGACTAGGTTTTTACGAACATTTAGTTGATTTCGACCGTCTTATTGACTAAACAATCTTTCTCAATCAACTTAAAGGTGTTGTAAAAACGTATGTTGATGGGTTGAGAAGAATCCTCTGTTACATTACAGGGTTGGCTTTAGATGAGGTGTGGACAATCTGAGCCCTTTGCTCCAACCAAATTGGAACTAGGGCAACAGATGTGAATTGCGTAGTGGTGACTTGTAAATGTATTTGGTCAAATAAAAGTGGAATGCGACGAGAATGGGATTCGAACCCATGCGTGCAGAGCACAATGGATTAGCAGTCCATCGCCTTAACCACTCGGCCACCTCGTCTTGTTTGGTCTGACCTTGCGGCATAATTTGATAATAATCGTAGCATGTGTTCATTGTCCTGGGAGGGTTTAAAAGTGTTTAAATGCAGTGTCAGCCTTATGTCAATTCGACCCACGCGCTCTGTGTAGAGGGGGATTAGCTCAAATGGTAGAGCGCTCGCTTAGCATGCGAGAAGTAGCGGGATCGATGCCCGCATCCTCCATTATTCCTAATTTTCAGACAAGGAGATAGTGACAATAATCAGCAAAGGCCAAAACACTCGGCCGCCAAGTCTTACTTTAGACTAGGTTTTTACGAACATTTAGTTGATTTCGACCGTCTTATTGACCAAACAATTTTTCTTAATCACCTTAAAGGTGTTGTAAAAACGTATGTTGATGGGTTGAGAAGAATACTCTGTTACATTACAGGGTTGGCTTTAGATGAGGTGTGGACAATCTGAGCCCTTTGCTCCAACCAAATTGGAACTAGGGCAACAGATGTGAATTGCGTAGTGGTGACTTGTAAATGTATTTGGTCAAATAAAAGTGGAATGCGACGAGAATGGGATTCGAACCCATGCGTGCAGAGCACAATGGATTAGCAGTCCATCGCCTTAACCACTCGGCCACCTCGTCTTGTTTGGTCTGACCTTGCGGCATAATTTGATAATAATCGTAGCATGTGTTCATTGTCCTGGGAGGGTTTAAAAGTGTTTAAATGCAGTGTCAGCCTTATGGCAATTCGACCCACGCGCTCTGCGTAGAGGGGGATTAGCTCAAATGGTAGAGCGCTCGCTTAGCATGCGAGAAGTAGCGGGATCGATGCCCGCATCCTCCATTATTCCTAATTTTCAGACAAGGAGATAGTGACAATAATCAGCAAAGGCCAAAACACTCGGCCGCCAAGTCTTACTTTAGACTAGGTTTTTACGAACATTTAGTTGATTTCGACCGTCTTATTGACCAAACAATTTTTCTCAATCACCTTAAAGGTGTTGTAAAAACGTATGTTGATGGGTTGAGAAGAATACTCTGTTACATTACAGGGTTGGCTTTAGATGAGGTGTGGACAATCTGAGCCCTTTGCTTCAACCAAATTGGAACTAGGGCAACAGATGTGAATTTCGTGGTGGTGACTTGTAAATGTATTTGGTCAAATAAAAGTGGAATGCGACGAGAATGGGATTCGAACCCATGCGTGCAGAGCACAATGGATTAGCAGTCCATCGCCTTAACCACTCGGCCACCTCGTCTTGTTTGGTCTGAGCTTGCGGCATAATTTGATAATAATCGTAGCATGTGTTCATTGTCCTGGGAGGGTTTAAAAGTGTTTAAATGCAGTGTCAGCCTTATGGCAATTCGACCCACGCGCTCTGCGTAGAGGGGGGTTAGCTCAAATGGTAGAGCGCTCGCTTAGCATGCGAGAAGTAGCGGGATCGATGCCCGCATCCTCCATTATTCCTAATTTTCAGACAAGGAGATAGTGACAATAATCAGCAAAGGCCAAAACACTCGGCCGCCAAGTCTTACTTTAGACTAGGTTTTTACGAACATTTAGTTGATTTCGACCGTCTTATTGACCAAACAATTTTTCTCAATCACCTTAAAGGTGTTGTAAAAATGTATGTTGATGGGTTGAGAAGAATACTCTGTTACATTACAGGGTTGGCTTTAGATGAGGTGTGGACAATCTGAGCCCTTTGCTCCAACCAAATTGGAACTAGGGCAACAGATGTGAATTTCGTGGTGGTGACTTGTAAATGTATTTGGTCAAATTAAAGTGGAATGCGACGAGAATGGGATTCGAACCCATGCGTGCAGAGCACAATGGATTAGCAGTCCATCGCCTTAACCACTCGGCCACCTCGTCTTGTTTGGTCTGAGCTTGCGGCATAATTTGATAATAATCGTAGCATGTGTTCATTGTCCTGGGAGGGTTTAAAAGTGTTTAAATGCAGTGTCAGCCTTATGGCAATTCGACCCACGCGCTCTGCGTAGAGGGGGGTTAGCTCAAATGGTAGAGCGCTCGCTTAGCATGCGAGAAGTAGCGGGATCGATGCCCGCATCCTCCATTATTCCTAATTTTCAGACAAGGAGATAGTGACAATAATCAGCAAAGGCCAAAACACTCGGCCGCCAAGTCTTGTTTGGTCTGAGCTTGCGGCATTTTATGGTAATTATCGTAGCAGGTGTTCATTGTCCTGGGAGGTTTTAAAAGCGTTTAAATGCAGTGTCAGCCTTATGGCAATTCGACCCAAACGCTCTGTGTAGAGGGGGATTAGCTCAAATGGTAGAGCGCTCGCTTAGCATGCGAGAAGTAGCGGGATCGATGCCCGCATCCTCCATTATTCCTAATTTTGAGACAAGGAGATAGTGACAATAACCAGCAAAGGCCAAAACACTCGGCCGCCAAGTCTTACTTTAGACTAGGTTTTTACGAACATTTAGTTGATTTCGACCGTCTTATTGACCAAACAATTTTTCTCAATCACCTTAAAGGTGTTGTAAAAATGTATGTTGATGGGTTGAGAAGAATACTCTGTTACATTACAGGGTTGGCTTTAGATGAGGTGTGGACAATCTGAGCCCTTTGCTCCAACCAAATTGGAACTAGGGCAACAGATGTGAATTTCGTGGTGGTGACTTGTAAATGTATTTGGTCAAATAAAAGTGGAATGCGACGAGAATGGGATTCGAACCCATGCGTGCAGAGCACAATGGATTAGCAGTCCATCGCCTTAACCACTCGGCCACCTCGTCTTGTTTGGTCTGAGCTTGTGGCATTTTATGGTAATTATCGTAGCATGTTTTCATTGTCCTGGGAGGTTTTAAAAGTGTTAAAATGCAGTGTCAGCCTTATGGCAATTCGACCCATGCGCTCTGTGTAGAGGGGGATTAGCTCAAATGGTAGAGCGCTCGCTTAGCATGCGAGAGGTAGCGGGATCGATGCCCGCATCCTCCATTATTCCTAATTTTCAGACAAGGAGATAGTGACAATAATCAGCAAAGGCCAAAACACTCGGCCGCCAAGTCTTACTTTAGACTAGGTTTTTACAAACATTTAGTTGATTTCGACCGTCTTATTGACCAAACAATTTTTCTCAATCACCTTAAAGGTGTTGTAAAAACGTATGTTGATGGGTTGAGAAGAATACTCTGTTACATTACAGGGTTGGCTTTAGATGAGGTGTGGACAATCTGAGCCCTTTGCTCCAACCAAATTGGAACTAGGGCAACAGATGTGAATTGCGTAGTGGTGACTTGTAAATGTATTTGGTCAAATAAAAGTGGAATGCGACGAGAATGGGATTCGAACCCATGCGTGCAGAGCACAATGGATTAGCAGTCCATCGCCTTAACCACTCGGCCACCTCGTCTTGTTTGGTCTGACCTTGCGGCATAATTTGATAATAATCGTAGCATGTGTTCATTGTCCTGGGAGGGTTTAAAAGTGTTTAAATGCAGTGTCAGCCTTATGGCAATTCGACCCACGCGCTCTGCGTAGAGGGGGATTAGCTCAAATGGTAGAGCGCTCGCTTAGCATGCGAGAAGTAGCGGGATCGATGCCCGCATCCTCCATTATTCCTAATTTTCAGACAAGGAGATAGTGACAATAATCAGCAAAGGCCAAAACACTCGGCCGCCAAGTCTTACTTTAGACTAGGTTTTTACGAACATTTAGTTGATTTCGACCGTCTTATTGACCAAACAATTTTTCTCAATCACCTTAAAGGTGTTGTAAAAACGTATGTTGATGGGTTGAGAAGAATACTCTGTTACATTACAGGGTTGGCTTTAGATGAGGTGTGGACAATCTGAGCCCTTTGCTTCAACCAAATTGGAACTAGGGCAACAGATGTGAATTTCGTGGTGGTGACTTGTAAATGTATTTGGTCAAATAAAAGTGGAATGCGACGAGAATGGGATTCGAACCCATGCGTGCAGAGCACAATGGATTAGCAGTCCATCGCCTTAACCACTCGGCCACCTCGTCTTGTTTGGTCTGAGCTTGCGGCATAATTTGATAATAATCGTAGCATGTGTTCATTGTCCTGGGAGGGTTTAAAAGTGTTTAAATGCAGTGTCAGCCTTATGGCAATTCGACCCACGCGCTCTGCGTAGAGGGGGGTTAGCTCAAATGGTAGAGCGCTCGCTTAGCATGCGAGAAGTAGCGGGATCGATGCCCGCATCCTCCATTATTCCTAATTTTCAGACAAGGAGATAGTGACAATAATCAGCAAAGGCCAAAACACTCGGCCGCCAAGTCTTACTTTAGACTAGGTTTTTACGAACATTTAGTTGATTTCGACCGTCTTATTGACCAAACAATTTTTCTCAATCACCTTAAAGGTGTTGTAAAAATGTATGTTGATGGGTTGAGAAGAATACTCTGTTACATTACAGGGTTGGCTTTAGATGAGGTGTGGACAATCTGAGCCCTTTGCTCCAACCAAATTGGAACTAGGGCAACAGATGTGAATTTCGTGGTGGTGACTTGTAAATGTATTTGGTCAAATTAAAGTGGAATGCGACGAGAATGGGATTCGAACCCATGCGTGCAGAGCACAATGGATTAGCAGTCCATCGCCTTAACCACTCGGCCACCTCGTCTTGTTTGGTCTGAGCTTGCGGCATAATTTGATAATAATCGTAGCATGTGTTCATTGTCCTGGGAGGGTTTAAAAGTGTTTAAATGCAGTGTCAGCCTTATGGCAATTCGACCCACGCGCTCTGCGTAGAGGGGGGTTAGCTCAAATGGTAGAGCGCTCGCTTAGCATGCGAGAAGTAGCGGGATCGATGCCCGCATCCTCCATTATTCCTAATTTTCAGACAAGGAGATAGTGACAATAATCAGCAAAGGCCAAAACACTTGGCCGCCAAGTCTTGTTTGGTCTGAGCTTGCGGCATTTTATGGTAATTATCGTAGCAGGTGTTCATTGTCCTGGGAGGTTTTAAAAGCGTTTAAATGCAGTGTCAGCCTTATGGCAATTCGACCCAAGCGCTCTGTGTAGAGGGGGATTAGCTCAAATGGTAGAGCGCTCGCTTAGCATGCGAGAAGTAGCGGGATCGATGCCCGCATCCTCCATTATTCCTAATTTTCAGACAAGGAGATAGTGACAATAACCAGCAAAGGCCAAAACACTCGGCCGCCAAGTCTTACTTTAGACTAGGTTTTTACGAACATTTAGTTGATTTCGACCGTCTTATTGACCAAACAATTTTTCTCAATCACCTTAAAGGTGTTGTAAAAATGTATGTTGATGGGTTGAGAAGAATACTCTGTTACATTACAGGGTTGGCTTTAGATGAGGTCTTGACAATCTGAGCCCTTTGCTCCAACCAAATTGGAACTAGGGCAACAGATGTGAATTTCGTGGTGGTGACTTGTAAATGTATTTGGTCAAATAAAAGTGGAATGCGACGAGAATGGGATTCGAACCCATGCGTGCAGAGCACAATGGATTAGCAGTCCATCGCCTTAACCACTCGGCCACCTCGTCTTGTTTGGTCTGAGCTTGCGGCATTTTATGGTAATTATCGTAGCATGTTTTCATTGTCCTAGGAGGTTTTAAAAGCGTTTAAATGCAGTGTCAGGCTTATGGCAATTCGACCCAAGCGCTCTGTGTAGAGGGGGATTAGCTCAAATGGTAGAGCGCTCGCTTAGCATGCGAGAAGTAGCGGGATCGATGCCCGCATTCTCCATTATTTCTAATTTTTAGACAAGGAGATAGTGGCAATAATCAGCAAAGGCCAAAACACTCGGCTGCCAAGTCTTACTTTAGACTAGGTTTTTACGAACATTTAGTTGATTTCGACCGTCTTATTGACTAAACAATCTTTCTCAATCAACTTAAAGGTGTTGTAAAAACGTATGTTGATGGGTTGAGAAGAATCCTCTGTTACATTACAGGGTTGGCTTTAGATGAGGTGTGGACAATCTGAGCCCTTTGCTCCAACCAAATTGGAACTAGGGCAACAGATGTGAATTGCGTAGTGGTGACTTGTAAATGTATTTGGTCAAATAAAAGTGGAATGCGACGAGAATGGGATTCGAACCCATGCGTGCAGAGCACAATGGATTAGCAGTCCATCGCCTTAACCACTCGGCCACCTCGTCTTGTTTGGTCTGACCTTGCGGCATAATTTGATAATAATCGTAGCATGTGTTCATTGTCCTGGGAGGGTTTAAAAGTGTTTAAATGCAGTGTCAGCCTTATGTCAATTCGACCCACGCGCTCTGTGTAGAGGGGGATTAGCTCAAATGGTAGAGCGCTCGCTTAGCATGCGAGAAGTAGCGGGATCGATGCCCGCATCCTCCATTATTCCTAATTTTCAGACAAGGAGATAGTGACAATAATCAGCAAAGGCCAAAACACTCGGCCGCCAAGTCTTACTTTAGACTAGGTTTTTACGAACATTTAGTTGATTTCGACCGTCTTATTGACCAAACAATTTTTCTTAATCACCTTAAAGGTGTTGTAAAAACGTATGTTGATGGGTTGAGAAGAATACTCTGTTACATTACAGGGTTGGCTTTAGATGAGGTGTGGACAATCTGAGCCCTTTGCTTCAACCAAATTGGAACTAGGGCAACAGATGTGAATTTCGTGGTGGTGACTTGTAAATGTATTTGGTCAAATAAAAGTGGAATGCGACGAGAATGGGATTCGAACCCATGCGTGCAGAGCACAATGGATTAGCAGTCCATCGCCTTAACCACTCGGCCACCTCGTCTTGTTTGGTCTGAGCTTGCGGCATAATTTGATAATAATCGTAGCATGTGTTCATTGTCCTGGGAGGGTTTAAAAGTGTTTAAATGCAGTGTCAGCCTTATGGCAATTCGACCCACGCGCTCTGCGTAGAGGGGGGTTAGCTCAAATGGTAGAGCGCTCGCTTAGCATGCGAGAAGTAGCGGGATCGATGCCCGCATCCTCCATTATTCCTAATTTTCAGACAAGGAGATAGTGACAATAATCAGCAAAGGCCAAAACACTCGGCCGCCAAGTCTTACTTTAGACTAGGTTTTTACGAACATTTAGTTGATTTCGACCGTCTTATTGACCAAACAATTTTTCTCAATCACCTTAAAGGTGTTGTAAAAATGTATGTTGATGGGTTGAGAAGAATACTCTGTTACATTACAGGGTTGGCTTTAGATGAGGTGTGGACAATCTGAGCCCTTTGCTCCAACCAAATTGGAACTAGGGCAACAGATGTGAATTTCGTGGTGGTGACTTGTAAATGTATTTGGTCAAATTAAAGTGGAATGCGACGAGAATGGGATTCGAACCCATGCGTGCAGAGCACAATGGATTAGCAGTCCATCGCCTTAACCACTCGGCCACCTCGTCTTGTTTGGTCTGAGCTTGCGGCATAATTTGATAATAATCGTAGCATGTGTTCATTGTCCTGGGAGGGTTTAAAAGTGTTTAAATGCAGTGTCAGCCTTATGGCAATTCGACCCACGCGCTCTGCGTAGAGGGGGGTTAGCTCAAATGGTAGAGCGCTCGCTTAGCATGCGAGAAGTAGCGGGATCGATGCCCGCATCCTCCATTATTCCTAATTTTCAGACAAGGAGATAGTGACAATAATCAGCAAAGGCCAAAACACTCGGCCGCCAAGTCTTACTTTAGACTAGGTTTTTACGAACATTTAGTTGATTTCGACCGTCTTATTGACCAAACAATTTTTCTCAATCACCTTAAAGGTGTTGTAAAAACGTATGTTGATGGGTTGAGAAGAATACTCTGTTACATTACAGGGTTGGCTTTAGATGAGGTGTGGACAATCTGAGCCCTTTGCTTCAACCAAATTGGAACTAGGGCAACAGATGTGAATTTCGTGGTGGTGACTTGTAAATGTATTTGGTCAAATAAAAGTGGAATGCGACGAGAATGGGATTCGAACCCATGCGTGCAGAGCACAATGGATTAGCAGTCCATCGCCTTAACCACTCGGCCACCTCGTCTTGTTTGGTCTGAGCTTGCGGCATAATTTGATAATAATCGTAGCATGTGTTCATTGTCCTGGGAGGGTTTAAAAGTGTTTAAATGCAGTGTCAGCCTTATGGCAATTCGACCCACGCGCTCTGCGTAGAGGGGGGTTAGCTCAAATGGTAGAGCGCTCGCTTAGCATGCGAGAAGTAGCGGGATCGATGCCCGCATCCTCCATTATTCCTAATTTTCAGACAAGGAGATAGTGACAATAATCAGCAAAGGCCAAAACACTCGGCCGCCAAGTCTTGTTTGGTCTGAGCTTGCGGCATTTTATGGTAATTATCGTAGCAGGTGTTCATTGTCCTGGGAGGTTTTAAAAGCGTTTAAATGCAGTGTCAGCCTTATGGCAATTCGACCCAAGCGCTCTGTGTAGAGGGGGATTAGCTCAAATGGTAGAGCGCTCGCTTAGCATGCGAGAAGTAGCGGGATCGATGCCCGCATCCTCCATTATTCCTAATTTTCAGACAAGGAGATAGTGACAATAACCAGCAAAGGCCAAAACACTCGGCCGCCAAGTCTTACTTTAGACTAGGTTTTTACGAACATTTAGTTGATTTCGACCGTCTTATTGACCAAACAATTTTTCTCAATCACCTTAAAGGTGTTGTAAAAATGTATGTTGATGGGTTGAGAAGAATACTCTGTTACATTACAGGGTTGGCTTTAGATGAGGTCTTGACAATCTGAGCCCTTTGCTCCAACCAAATTGGAACTAGGGCAACAGATGTGAATTTCGTGGTGGTGACTTGTAAATGTATTTGGTCAAATAAAAGTGGAATGCGACGAGAATGGGATTCGAACCCATGCGTGCAGAGCACAATGGATTAGCAGTCCATCGCCTTAACCACTCGGCCACCTCGTCTTGTTTGGTCTGAGCTTGCGGCATTTTATGGTAATTATCGTAGCATGTTTTCATTGTCCTAGGAGGTTTTAAAAGCGTTTAAATGCAGTGTCAGGCTTATGGCAATTCGACCCAAGCGCTCTGTGTAGAGGGGGATTAGCTCAAATGGTAGAGCGCTCGCTTAGCATGCGAGAAGTAGCGGGATCGATGCCCGCATTCTCCATTATTTCTAATTTTTAGACAAGGAGATAGTGGCAATAATCAGCAAAGGCCAAAACACTCGGCTGCCAAGTCTTACTTTAGACTAGGTTTTTACGAACATTTAGTTGATTTCAACCGTCTTATTGACTAAACAATCTTTCTCAATCAACTTAAAGGTGTTGTAAAAACGTATGTTGATGGGTTGAGAAGAATCCTCTGTTACATTACAGGGTTGGCTTTAGATGAGGTGTGGACAATCTGAGCCCTTTGCTCCAACCAAATTGGAACTAGGGCAACAGATGTGAATTTCGTGGTGGTGACTTGTAAATGTATTTGGTCAAATAAAAGTGGAATGCGACGAGAATGGGATTCGAACCCATGCGTGCAGAGCACAATGGATTAGCAGTCCATCGCCTTAACCACTCGGCCACCTCGTCTTGTTTGGTCTGAGCTTGCGGCATAATTTGATATTAATCGTAGCATGTGTTCATTGTCCTGGGAGGGTTTAAAAGTGTTTAAATGCAGTGTCAGCCTTATGGCAATTCGACCCAAGCGCTCTGTGTAGAGGGGGATTAGCTCAAATGGTAGAGCGCTCGCTTAGCATGCGAGAAGTAGCGGGATCGATGCCCGCATCCTCCATTATTCCTAATTTTCAGACAAGGAGATAGTGACAATAATCAGCAAAGGCCAAAACACTCGGCCGCCAAGTCTTGTTTGGTCTGAGCTTGCGGCATTTTATGGTAATTATCGTAGCAGGTGTTCATTGTCCTGGGAGGTTTTAAAAGCGTTTAAATGCAGTGTCAGCCTTATGGCAATTCGACCCACGCGCTCTGTGTAGAGGGGGATTAGCTCAAATGGTAGAGCGCTCGCTTAGCATGCGAGAAGTAGCGGGATCGATGCCCGCATCCTCCATTATTCCTAATTTTCAGACAAGGAGATAGTGACAATAATCAGCAAAGGCCAAAACACTCGGCCGCCAAGTCTTGTTTGGTCTGAGCTTGCGGCATTTTATGGTAATTATCGTAGCAGGTGTTCATTGTCCTGGGAGGTTTTAAAAGCGTTTAAATGCAGTGTCAGCCTTATGGCAATTCGACCCACGCGCTCTGTGTAGAGGGGGATTAGCTCAAATGGTAGAGCGCTCGCTTAGCATGCGAGAAGTAGCGGGATCGATGCCCGCATCCTCCATTATTCCTAATTTTCAGACAAGGAGATAGTGACAATAATCAGCAAAGGCCAAAACACTCGGCCGCCAAGTCTTACTTTAGACTAGGTTTTTTCAAACATTTAGTTGATTTCGACCGTCTTATTGACCAAACAATGTTTCTCAATCACCTTAAAGGTGTTGTAAAAACGTATGTTGATGGGTTGAGAAGAATACTCTGTTACATTACAGGGTTGGCTTTAGATGAGGTCTTGACAATCTGAGCCCTTTGCTCCAACCAAATTGGAACTAGGGCAACAGATGTGAATTTCGTGGTGGTGACTTGTAAATGTATTTGGTCAAAAAGAAGAGGAATGCGACGAGAATGGGATTCGAACCCATGCGTGCAGAGCACAATGGATTAGCAGTCCATCGCCTTAACCACTCGGCCACCTCGTCTTGTTTGGTCTGAGCTTGCGGCATTTTATGGTAATTATCGTAGCATGTTTTCATTGTCCTGGGAGGTTTTAAAAGTGTTAAAATGCAGTGTCAGCCTTATGGCAATTCGACCCAAGCGCTCTGTGTAGAGGGGGATTAGCTCAAATGGTAGAGCGCTCGCTTAGCATGCGAGAAGTAGCGGGATCGATGCCCGCATCCTCCATTATTCCTAATTTTCAGACAAGGAGATAGTGACAATAATCAGCAAAGGCCAAAACACTCGGCCGCCAAGTCTTGTTTGGTCTGAGCTTGCGGCATTTTATGGTAATTATCGTAGCAGGTGTTCATTGTCCTGGGAGGTTTTAAAAGCGTTTAAATGCAGTGTCAGCCTTATGGCAATTCGACCCACGCGCTCTGTGTAGAGGGGGATTAGCTCAAATGGTAGAGCGCTCGCTTAGCATGCGAGAAGTAGCGGGATCGATGCCCGCATCCTCCATTATTCCTA
Source organism: Pungitius pungitius (assembly GCF_949316345.1). NCBI lineage: Eukaryota > Metazoa > Chordata > Actinopteri > Perciformes > Gasterosteidae > Pungitius > Pungitius pungitius. The sequence continues at coordinate 15,359,163 of NC_084911.1, read as the reverse complement.
ATTTTCAGACAAGGAGATAGTGACAATAATCAGCAAAGGCCAAAACACTCGGCCGCCAAGTCTTACTTTAGACTAGGTTTTTACGATCATTTAGTTGATTTCGACCGTCTTATTGACCAAACAATTTTTCTCAATCACCTTAAAGGTGTTGTAAAAATGTATGTTGATGTGTTGAGAAGAATCCTCTGTTACATTACAGGGTTGGCTTTAGATGAGGTGTGGACAATCTGAGCCCTTTGCTCCAACCAAATTGGAACTAGGGCAACAGATGTGAATTTCGTGGTGGTGACTTGTAAATGTATTTGGTCAAATAAAAGTGGAATGCGACGAGAATGGGATTCGAACCCATGCGTGCAGAGCACAATGGATTAGCAGTCCATCGCCTTAACCACTCGGCCACCTCGTCTTGTTTGGTCTGAGCTTGCGGCATAATTTGATATTAATCGTAGCATGTGTTCATTGTCCTGGGAGGGTTTAAAAGTGTTTAAATGCAGTGTCAGCCTTATGGCAATTCGACCCACGCGCTCTGCGTAGAGGGGGGTTAGCTCAAATGGTAGAGCGCTCGCTTAGCATGCGAGAAGTAGCGGGATCAATGCCAGCATCCTCCATTATTCCTAATTTTTAGACAAGGAGATAGTGACAATAATCAGCAAAGGCCAAAACACTCGGCCGCCAAGTCTTACTTTAGACTAGGTTTTTTCAAACATTTAGTTGATTTCGACCGTCTTATTGACCAAACAATGTTTCTCAATCACCTTAAAGGTGTTGTAAAAACGTATGTTGATGGGTTGAGAAGAATACTCTGTTACATTACAGGGTTGGCTTTAGATGAGGTCTTGACAATCTGAGCCCTTTGCTCCAACCAAATTGGAACTAGGGCAACAGATGTGAATTTCGTGGTGGTGACTTGTAAATGTATTTGGTCAAAAAGAAGAGGAATGCGACGAGAATGGGATTCGAACCCATGCGTGCAGATGACAATGGATTAGCAGTCCATCGCCTTAACCACTCGGCCACCTCGTCTTGTTTGGTCTGAGCTTGCGGCATTTTATGGTAATTATCGTAGCATGTTTTCATTGTCCTGGGAGATTTTAAAAGTGTTAAAATGCAGTGTCAGCCTTATGGCAATTCGACCCAAGCGCTCTGTGTAGAGGGGGATTAGCTCAAATGGTAGAGCGCTCGCTTAGCATGCGAGAAGTAGCGGGATCGATGCCCGCATCCTCCATTATTCCTAATTTTCAGACAAGGAGATAGTGACAATAATCAGCAAAGGCCAAAACACTCGGCTGCCAAGTCTTGTTTAATAGGAGCTTGCGGCATAATTTGATAATTATCGTAGCATGTTTTTATTGTCCTGGGAGGTTTTAAAAGTGTTAAAATGCAGTGTCAGCCTTATGGCAATTCGACCCACGCGCACTGTGTAGAGGGGGATTAGCTCAAATGGTAGAGCGCTCGCTTAGCATGCGAGAAGTAGCGGGATCGATGCCCGCATCCTCCATTATTCCTAATTTTCAGACAAGGAGATAGTGACAATAATCAGCAAAGGCCAAAACACTCGGCCGCCAAGTCTTACTTTAGACTAGGTTTTTACAAACATTTAGTTGATTTCGACCGTCTTATTGACCAAACAATGTTTCTCAATCACCTTAAAGGTGTTGTAAAAACGTATGTTGTTGGGTTGAGAAGAATACTCTGTTACATTACAGGGTTGGCTTTAGATGAGGTCTTGACAATCTGAGCCCTTTGCTCCAACCAAATTGGAACTAGGGCAACAGATGTGAATTTCGTGGTGGTGACTTGTAAATGTATTTGGTCTAATAAAAGTGGCATGCGACGAGAATGGGATTCGAACCCATGCGTGCAGAGCACAATGGATTAGCAGTCCATCGCCTTAACCACTCGGCCACCTCGTCTTGTTTGGTCTGAGCTTGCGGCATAATTTAATAATAATCGTAGCATGTGTTCATTGTCCTGGGAGGGTTTAAAAGTGTTTAAATGCAGTGTCAGCCTTATGGCAATTCGACCCACGCGCTCTGCGTAGAGGGGGGTTAGCTCAAATGGTAAAGCGCTCGCTTAGCATGCGAGAAGTAGCGGGATCGATGCCCGCATCCTCCATTATTCCTAATTTTCAGACAAGGAGATAGTGACAATAATCAGCAAAGGCCAAAACACTCGGCCGCCAAGTCTTGTTTGGTCTGAGCTTGCGGCATTTTATGGTAATTATCGTAGCAGGTGTTCATTGTCCTGGGAGGTTTTAAAAGCGTTTAAATGCAGTGTCAGCCTTATGGCAATTCGACCCAAGCGCTCTGTGTAGAGGGGGATTAGCTCAAATGGTAGAGCGCTCGCTTAGCATGCGAGAAGTAGCGGGATCGATGCCCGCATCCTCCATTATTCCTAATTTTCAGACAAGGAGATAGTGACAATAATCAGCAAAGGCCAAAACACTCGGCCGCCAAGTCTTACTTTAGACTAGGTTTTTACGAACATTTAGTTGATTTCGACCGTCTTATTGACCAAACAATTTTTCTCAATCACCTTAAAGGTGTTGTAAAAATGTATGTTGATGGGTTGAGAAGAATACTCTGTTACATTACAGGGTTGGCTTTAGATGAGGTGTGGACAATCTGAGCCCTTTGCTCCAACCAAATTGGAACTAGGGCAACAGATGTGAATTTCGTGGTGGTGACTTGTAAATGTATTTGGTCAAAAAGAAGAGGAATGCGACGAGAATGGGATTCGAACCCATGCGTGCAGAGCACAATGGATTAGCAGTCCATCGCCTTAACCACTCGGCCACCTCGTCTTGTTTGGTCTGAGCTTGCGGCATAATTTGATAATTATCGTAGCATGTGTTCATTGTCCTGGGGAGGTTTTAAAAGTGTTAAAATGCAGTGTCAGCCTTATGGCAATTCGACCCAAGCGCTCTGTGTAGAGGGGGATTAGCTCAAATGGTAGAGCGCTCGCTTAGCATGCGAGAAGAAGCGGGATCGATGCCCGCATTCTCCATTATTTCTAATTTTTAGACAAGGAGATAGTGACAATAATCAGCAAAGGCCAAAACACTCGGCTGCCAAGTCTTACTTTAGACTAGGTTTTTACGAGCATTTAGTTGATTTCGACCTTCTTATTGACCAAACAATCTTTCTCAATCACTTTAAAGGTGTTGTAAAAACGTATGTTGATGGGTTGAGAAGAATCCTCTGTTACATTACAGGGTTGGCTTTAGATGAGGTGTGGACAATCTGAGCCCTTTGCTCCAACCAAATTGGAACTAGGGCAACAGATGTGAATTTCGTGGTGGTGACTTGTAAATGTATTTGGTCAAAAAGAAGAGGAATGCGCTGAGAATGGGATTCGAACCCATGCGTGCAGAGCACAATGGATTAGCAGTCCATCGCCTTAACCACTCGGCCACCTCGTCTTGTTTGGTTTGAGCTTGCGGCATAATTTGATAATTATCGTAGCATGTGTTTATTGTCCTGGGGAGGTTTTAAAAGTGTTAAAATGCAGTGTCAGCCTTATGGCAATTCGACCCAAGCGCTCTGTGTAGAGGGGGATTAGCTCAAATGGTAGAGCGCTCGCTTAGCATGCGAGAAGAAGCGGGATCGATGCCCGCATTCTCCATTATTTCTAATTTTTAGACAAGGAGATAGTGACAATAATCAGCAAAGGCCAAAACACTCGGCTGCCAAGTCTTACTTTAGACTAGGTTTTTACGAACATTTAGTTGATTTCGACCTTCTTATTGACCAAACAATCTTTCTCAATCACCTTAAAGGTGTTGTAAAAACGTATGTTGATGGGTTGAGAAGAATCCTCTGTTACATTACAGGGTTGGCTTTAGATGAGGTCTTGACAATCTGAGCCCTTTGCTCTAACCAAATTGGAACTAGGGCAACAGATGTGAATTTCGTGGTGGTGACTTGTAAATGTATTTGGTCAAAAAGAAGAGGAATGCGACGAGAATGGGATTCGAACCCATGCGTGCAGAGCACAATGGATTAGCAGTCCATCGCCTTAACCACTCGGCCACCTCGTCTTGTTTGGTCTGAGCTTGCGGCATAATTTGATAATTATCGTAGCATGTGTTCATTGTCCTGGGAGGTTTTAAAAGTGTTAAAATGCAGTGTCAGCCTTATGGCAATTCGACCCAAGCGCTCTGTGTAGAGGGGGATTAGCTCAAATGGTAGAGCGCTCGCTTAGCATGCGAGAAGTAGCGGGATCGATGCCCGCATTCTCCATTATTTCTAATTTTTAGACAAGGAGATAGTGACAATAATCAGCAAAGGCCAAAACACTCGGCCGCCAAGTCTTGTTTGGTCTGAGCTTGCGGCATTTTATGGTAATTATCGTAGCAGGTGTTCATTGTCCTGGGAGGTTTTAAAAGCGTTTAAATGCAGTGTCAGCCTTATGGCAATTCGACCCAAGCGCTCTGTGTAGAGGGGGATTAGCTCAAATGGTAGAGCGCTCGCTTAGCATGCGAGAAGAAGCGGGATCGATGCCCGCATTCTCCATTATTTCTAATTTTTAGACAAGGAGATAGTGACAATAATCAGCAAAGGCCAAAACACTCGGCTGCCAAGTCTTACTTTAGACTAGGTTTTTACGAGCATTTAGTTGATTTCGACCTTCTTATTGACCAAACAATCTTTCTCAATCACTTTAAAGGTGTTGTAAAAACGTATGTTGATGGGTTGAGAAGAATCCTCTGTTACATTACAGGGTTGGCTTTAGATGAGGTGTGGACAATCTGAGCCCCTTGCTCCAACCAAATTGGAACTAGGGCAACAGATGTGAATTTCGTGGTGGTGACTTGTAAATGTATTTGGTCAAAAAGAAGAGGAATGCGACGAGAATGGGATTCGAACCCATGCGTGCAGAGCACAATGGATTAGCAGTCCATCGCCTTAACCACTCGGCCACCTCGTCTTGTTTGGTCTGAGCTTGCGGCATAATTTGATAATTATCGTAGCATGTGTTCATTGTCCTGGGGAGGTTTTAAAAGTGTTAAAATGCAGTGTCAGCCTTATGGCAATTCGACCCAAGCGCTCTGTGTAGAGGGGGATTAGCTCAAATGGTAGAGCGCTCGCTTAGCATGCGAGAAGAAGCGGGATCGATGCCCGCATTCTCCATTATTTCTAATTTTTAGACAAGGAGATAGTGACAATAATCAGCAAAGGCCAAAACACTCGGCTGCCAAGTCTTACTTTAGACTAGGTTTTTACGAACATTTAGTTGATTTCGACCTTCTTATTGACCAAACAATCTTTCTCAATCACCTTAAAGGTGTTGTAAAAACGTATGTTGATGGGTTGAGAAGAATCCTCTGTTACATTACAGGGTTGGCTTTAGATGAGGTCTTGACAATCTGAGCCCTTTGCTCCAACCAAATTGGAACTAGGGCAACAGATGTGAATTTCGTGGTGGTGACTTGTAAATGTATTTGGTCAAAAAGAAGAGGAATGCGACAAGAATGGGATTCGAACCCATGCGTGCAGAGCACAATGGATTAGCAGTCCATCGCCTTAACCACTCGGCCACCTCGTCTTGTTTGGTCTGAGCTTGCGGCATAATTTGATAATTATCGTAGCATGTGTTCATTGTCCTGGGAGGTTTGAAAAGCGTTTAAATGCAGTGTCAGCCTTATGGCAATTCGACCCAAGCGCTCTGTGTAGAGGGGGATTAGCTCAAATGGTAGAGCGCTCGCTTAGCATGCGAGAAGTAGCGTGATCGATGCCCGCATTCTCCATTATTCCTAATTTTTAGACAAGGAGATAGTGACAATAATCAGCAAAGGCCAAAACACTCGGCTGCCAAGTCTTACTTTAGACTAGGTTTTTACGAACATTTAGTTGATTTCGACCGTCTTATTGACCAAACAATTTTTCTCAATCACCTTAAAGGTGTTGTAAAAACGTATGTTGATGGGTTGAGAAGAATACTCTGTTACATTACAGGGTTGGCTTTAGATGAGGTCTTGACAATCTGAGCCCTTTGCTCCAACCAAATTGGAACTAGGGCAACAGATGTGAATTTCGTGGTGGTGACTTGTAAATGTATTTGGTCAAAAAGAAGAGGAATGCGACGAGAATGGGATTCGAACCCATGCGTGCAGAGCACAATGGATTAGCAGTCCATCGCCTTAACAACTCGGCCACCTCGTCTTGTTTGGTCTGAGCTTGACGCATAATTTGATAATTATCGTAGCATGTGTTCATTGTCCTGGGAGGGTTTAAAAGTGTTTAAATGCAGTGTCAGCCTTATGGCAATTCGACCCAAGCGCTCTGTGTAGAGGGGGATTAGCTCAAATGGTAGAGCGCTCGCTTAGCATGCGAGAAGTAGCGGGATCGATGCCCGCATCCTCCATTATTCCTAATTTTCAGACAAGGAGATAGTGACAATAATCAGCAAAGGCCAAAACACTCGGCCGCCAAGTCTTACTTTAGACTAGGTTTTTACAAACATTTAGTTGATTTCGACCGTCTTATTGACCAAACAATTTTTCTCAATCACCTTAAAGGTGTTGTAAAAACGTATGTTGATGGGTTGAGAAGAATACTCTGTTACATTACAGGGTTGGCTTTAGATGAGGTCTTGACAATCTGAGCCCTTTGCTCCAACCAAATTGGAACTAGGGCAACAGATGTGAATTTCGTGGTGGTGACTTGTAAATGTATTTGGTCAAATAAAAGTGGAATGCGACGAGAATGGGATTCGAACCCATGCGTGCAGAGCACAATGGATTAGCAGTCCATCGCCTTAACCACTCGGCCACCTCGTCTTGTTTGGTCTGAGCTTGCGGCATAATTTGATAATTATCGTAGCATGTGTTCATTGTCCTGGGAGGGTTTAAAAGTGTTTAAATGCAGTGTCAGCCTTATGGCAATTCGACCCACGCGCTCTGTGTAGAGGGGGATTAGCTCAAATGGTAGAGCGCTCGCTTAGCATGCGAGAAGTAGCGGGATCGATGCCCGCATCCTCCATTATTCCTAATTTTCAGACAAGGAGATAGTGACAATAATCAGCAAAGGCCAAAACACTCGGCCGCCAAGTCTTACTTTAGACTAGGTTTTTACAAACATTTAGTTGATTTCGACCGTCTTATTGACCAAACAATGTTTCTCAATCACCTTAAAGGTGTTGTAAAAACGTATGTTGATGGGTTGAGAAGAATACTCTGTTACATTACAGGGTTGGCTTTAGATGAGGTCTTGACAATCTGAGCCCTTTGCTCCAACCAAATTGGAACTAGGGCAACAGATGTGAATTTCGTGGTGGTGACTTGTAAATGTATTTGGTCAAAAAGAAGAGGAATGCGACGAGAATGGGATTCGAACCCATGCGTGCAGAGCACAATGGATTAGCAGTCCATCGCCTTAACCACTCGGCCACCTCGTCTTGTTTGGTCTGAGCTTGCGGCATTTTATGGTAATTATCGTAGCATGTATTCATTGTCCTGGGAGGTTTTAAAAGTGTTAAATGCAGTGTCAGCCTTATAGCAATTCGACCCAAGCGCTCTGTGTAGAGGTGGATTAGCTCAAATGGTAGAGCGCTCGCTTAGCATGCGAGAAGTAGCGGGATAGATGCCCGCATCCTCCATTATTCCTAATTTTCAGACAAGGAGATAGTGACAATAATCAGCAAAGGCCAAAACACTCGGCCGCCAAGTCTTACTTTAGACTAGGTTTTTACAAACATTTAGTTGATTTCGACCGTCTTATTGACTAAACAATCTTTCTCAATCAACTTAAAGGTGTTGTAAAAACGTATGTTGATGGGTTGAGAAGAATACTCTGTTACATTACAGGGTTGGCTTTAGATGAGGTGTGGACAATCTGAGCCCTTTGCTTCAACCAAATTGGAACTAGGGCAACAGATGTGAATTTCGTGGTGGTGACTTGTAAATGTATTTGGTCAAATAAAAGTGGAATGCGACGAGAATGGGATTCGAACCCATGCGTGCAGAGCACAATGGATTAGCAGTCCATCGCCTTAACAACTCGGCCACCTCGTCTTGTTTGGTCTGAGCTTGAGGCATAATTTGATAATTATCGTAGCATGTGTTCATTGTCCTGGGAGGGTTTAAAAGTGTTTAAATGCAGTGTCAGCCTTATGGCAATTCGACCCACGCGCTCTGTGTAGAGGGGGATTAGCTCAAATGGTAGAGCGCTCGCTTAGCATGCGAGAAGTAGCGGGATCGATGCCCGCATCCTCCATTATTCCTAATTTTCAGACAAGGAGATAGTGACAATAATCAGCAAAGGCCAAAACACTCGGCCGCCAAGTCTTGTTTGGTCTGAGCTTGCGGCATTTTATGGTAATTATCGTAGCAGGTGTTCATTGTCCTGGGAGGTTTTAAAAGCGTTTAAATGCAGTGTCAGCCTTATGGCAATTCGACCCAAGCGCTCTGTGTAGAGGGGGATTAGCTCAAATGGTAGAGCGCTCGCTTAGCATGCGAGAAGTAGCGGGATAGATGCCCGCATCCTCCATTATTCCTAATTTTCAGACAAGGAGATAGTGACAATAATCAGCAAAGGCCAAAACACTCGGCCGCCAAGTCTTACTTTAGACTAGGTTTTTACAAACATTTAGTTGATTTCGACCGTCTTATTGACCAAACAATTTTTCTCACTCACCTTAAAGGTGTTGTAAAAACGTATGTTGATGGGTTGAGAAGAATACACTGTTACATTACAGGGTTGGCTTTAGATGAGGTGTGGACAATCTGAGCCCTTTGCTCCAACCAAATTGGAACTAGGGCAACAGATGTGAATTTCGTGGTGGTGACTTGTAAATGTATTTGGTCAAATAAAAGTGGAATGCGACGAGAATGGGATTCGAACCCATGCGTGCAGAGCACAACGGATTAGCAGTCCATCGCCTTAACCACTCGGCCACCTCGTCTTGTTTGGTCTGAGCTTGCGGCATTTTATGGTAATAATCGTAGCATTTGTTCATTGTCCTGGGAGGGTTTAAAAGTGTTTAAATGCAGTGTCAGCCTTATGGCAATTCGACCCAAGCGCTCTGTGTAGAGGGGGATTAGCTCAAATGGTAGAGCGCTCGCTTAGCATGCGAGAAGTAGCGGGATAGATGCCCGCATCCTCCATTATTCCTAATTTTCAGACAAGGAGATAGTGACAATAATCAGCAAAGGCCAAAACACTCGGCCGCCAAGTCTTACTTTAGACTAGGTTTTTACAAACATTTAGTTGATTTCGACCGTCTTATTGACCAAACAATGTTTCTCAATCACCTTAAAGGTGTTGTAAAAACGTATGTTGATGGGTTGAGAAGAATACTCTGTTACATTACAGGGTTGGCTTTAGATGAGGTCTTGACAATCTGAGCCCTTTGCTCCAACCAAATTGGAACTAGGGAAACAGATGTGAATTTCGTGGTGGTGACTTGTAAATGTATTTGGTCAAATAAAAGTGGAATGCGACGAGAATGGGATTCGAACCCAAGCGTGCAGAGCACAATGGATTAGCAGTCCATCGGCTTAACCACTCGGCCACCTCGTCTTGTTTGGTCTGAGCTTGCGGCATAATTTGATTATAATCGTAGCATGTGTTCATTGTCCTGGGAGGGTTTAAAAGCGTTTAAATGCAGTGTCAGCCTTATGGCAATTCGACCCACGCGCTCTGTGTAGAGGGGGATTAGCTCAAATGGTAGAGCGCTCGCTTAGCATGCGAGAAGAAGCGGGATCGATGCCCGCATTCTCCATTATTCCTAATTTTTAGACAAGGAGATAGTGACAATAATCAGCAAAGGCCAAAACACTCGGCCGCCAAGTCTTGTTTAATAGGAGCTTGCGGCATAATTTGATAATTATCGTAGCATGTTTTTATTGTCCTGGGAGGTTTTAAAAGTGTTAAAATGCAGTGTCAGCCTTATGGCAATTCGACCCAAGCGCTCTGTGTAGAGGGGGATTAGCTCAAATGGTAGAGCGCTCGCTTAGCATGCGAGAAGTAGCGGGATCGATGCCCGCATCCTCCATTATTCCTAATTTTCAGACAAGAAGATAGTGACAATAATCAGCAAAGGCCAAAACACTCGGCCGCCAAGTCTTACTTTAGACTAGGTTTTTACGAACATTTAGTTGATTTCGACCGTCTTATTGACCAAACAATTTATCTCAATCACCTTAAAGGTGTTGTAAAAATGTATGTTGATGGGTTGAGAAGAATACTCTGTTACATTACAGGGTTGGCTTTAGATGAGGTCTTGACAATCTGAGCCCTTTGCTCCAACCAAATTGGAACTAGGGCAACAGATGTGAATTTCGTGGTGGTGACTTGTAAATGTATTTGGTCAAAAAGAAGAGGAATGCGACGAGAATGGGATTCGAACCCATGCGTGCAGAGCACAATGGATTAGCAGTCCATCGCCTTAACCACTCGGCCACCTCGTCTTGTTTGGTCTGAGCTTGCGGCATTTTATGGTAATTATCGTAGCATGTTTTCATTTTCCTAGGAGGTTTTAAAAGCGTTTAAATGCAGTGTCAGGCTTATGGCAATTCGACCCAAGCGCTCTGTGTAGAGGGGGATTAGCTCAAATGGTAGAGCGCTCGCTTAGCATGCGAGAAGTAGCGGGATCGATGCCCGCATTCTCCATTATTTCTAATTTTTAGACAAGGAGATAGTGGCAATAATCAGCAAAGGCCAAAACACTCGGCTGCCAAGTCTTACTTTAGACTAGGTTTTTACGAACATTTAGTTGATTTCGACCGTCTTATTGACTAAACAATCTTTCTCAATGAACTTAAAGGTGTTGTAAAAACGTATGTTGATGGGTTGAGAAGAATCCTCTGTTACATTACAGGGTTGGCTTTAGATGAGGTGTGGACAATCTGAGCCCTTTGCTCCAACCAAATTGGAACTAGGGCAACAGATGTGAATTTCGTGGTGGTGACTTGTAAATGTATTTGGTCAAATAAAAGTGGAATGCGACGAGAATGGGATTCGAACCCATGCGTGCAGAGCACAATGGATTAGCAGTCCATCGCCTTAACCACTCGGCCACCTCGTCTTGTTTGGTCTGAGCTTGCGGCATAATTTGATAATTATCGTAGCATGTGTTCATTGTCCTGGGAGGGTTTAAAAGTGTTTAAATGCAGTGTCAGCCTTATGGCAATTCGACCCAAGCGCTCTGTGTAGAGGGGGATTAGCTCAAATGGTAGAGCGCTCGCTTAGCATGCGAGAAGTAGCGGGATCGATGCCCGCATCCTCCATTATTCCTAATTTTTAGACAAGGAGATAGTGACAATAATCAGCAAAGGCCAAAACACTCGGCCGCCAAGTCTTGTTTAATAGGAGCTTGCGGCATAATTTGATAATTATCGTAGCATGTTTTTATTGTCCTGGGAGGTTTTAAAAGTGTTAAAATGCAGTGTCAGCCTTATGGCAATTCGACCCAAGCGCTCTGTGTAGAGGGGGATTAGCTCAAATGGTAGAGCGCTCGCTTAGCATGCGAGAAGTAGCGGGATCGATGCCCGCATCCTCCATTATTCCTAATTTTCAGACAAGAAGATAGTGACAATAATCAGCAAAGGCCAAAACACTCGGCCGCCAAGTCTTACTTTAGACTAGGTTTTTACGAACATTTAGTTGATTTCGACCGTCTTATTGACCAAACAATTTATCTCAATCACCTTAAAGGTGTTGTAAAAATGTATGTTGATGGGTTGAGAAGAATACTCTGTTACATTACAGGGTTGGCTTTAGATGAGGTCTTGACAATCTGAGCCCTTTGCTCCAACCAAATTGGAACTAGGGCAACAGATGTGAATTTCGTGGTGGTGACTTGTAAATGTATTTGGTCAAAAAGAAGAGGAATGCGACGAGAATGGGATTCGAACCCATGCGTGCAGAGCACAATGGATTAGCAGTCCATCGCCTTAACCACTCGGCCACCTCGTCTTGTTTGGTCTGAGCTTGCGGCATTTTATGGTAATTATCGTAGCATGTTTTCATTTTCCTAGGAGGTTTTAAAAGCGTTTAAATGCAGTGTCAGGCTTATGGCAATTCGACCCAAGCGCTCTGTGTAGAGGGGGATTAGCTCAAATGGTAGAGCGCTCGCTTAGCATGCGAGAAGTAGCGGGATCGATGCCCGCATTCTCCATTATTTCTAATTTTTAGACAAGGAGATAGTGGCAATAATCAGCAAAGGCCAAAACACTCGGCTGCCAAGTCTTACTTTAGACTAGGTTTTTACGAACATTTAGTTGATTTCGACCGTCTTATTGACTAAACAATCTTTCTCAATGAACTTAAAGGTGTTGTAAAAACGTATGTTGATGGGTTGAGAAGAATCCTCTGTTACATTACAGGGTTGGCTTTAGATAAGGTGTGGACAATCTGAGCCCTTTGCTCCAACCAAATTGGAACTAGGGCAACAGATGTGAATTTCGTGGTGGTGACTTGTAAATGTATTTGGTCAAATAAAAGTGGAATGCGACGAGAATGGGATTCGAACCCATGCGTGCAGAGCACAATGGATTAGCAGTCCATCGCCTTAACCACTCGGCCACCTCGTCTTGTTTGGTCTGAGCTTGCGGCATAATTTGATAATAATCGTAGCATGTGTTCATTGTCCTGGGAGGGTTTAAAAGTGTTTAAATGCAGTGTCAGCCTTATGGCAATTCGACCCACGCGCTCTGCGTAGAGGGGGGTTAGCTCAAATGGTAGAGCGCTCGCTTAGCATGTGAGAAGTAGCGGGATCGATGCCCGCATCCTCCATTATTCCTAATTTTCAGACAAGGAGATAGTGACAATAATCAGCAAAGGCCAAAACACTCGGCCGCCAAGTCTTGTTTGGTCTGAGCTTGCGGCTTTTTATGGTAATTATCGTAGCAGGTGTTCATTGTCCTGGGAGGTTTTAAAAGCGTTTAAATGCAGTGTCAGCCTTATGGCAATTCGACCCAAGCGCTCTGTGTAGAGGGGGATTAGCTCAAATGGTAGAGCGCTCGCTTAGCATGCGAGAAGTAGCGGGATCGATGCCCGCATCCTCCATTATTCCTAATTTTCAGACAAGGAGGTAGTGACAATAATCAGCAAAGGCCAAAACACTCGGCCGCCAAGTCTTACTTTAGACTAGGTTTTTACGAACATTTAGTTGATTTCGACCGTCTTATTGACCAAACAATTTTTCTCAATCACCTTAAAGGTGTTGTAAAAATGTATGTTGATGGGTTGAGAAGAATCCTCTGTTACATTACAGGGTTGGCTTTAGATGAGGTGTGGACAATCTGAGCCCTTTGCTCCAACCAAATTGGAACTAGGGCAACAGATGTGAATTTCGTGGTGGTGACTTGTAAATGTATTTGGTCAAATAAAAGTGGAATGCGACAAGAATGGGATTCGAACCCATGCGTGCAGAGCACAATGGATTAGCAGTCCATCGCCTTAACCACTCGGCCACCTCGTCTTGTTTGGTCTGAGCTTGCGGCATTTTATGGTAATTATCGTAGCATGTTTTCATTGTCCTAGGAGGTTTTAAAAGCGTTTAAATGCAGTGTCAGGCTTATGGCAATTCGACCCAAGCGCTCTGTGTAGAGGGGGATTAGCTCAAATGGTAGAGCGCTCGCTTAGCATGCGAGAAGTAGCGGGATCGATGCCCGCATTCTCCATTATTTCTAATTTTTAGACAAGGAGATAGTGGCAATAATCAGCAAAGGCCAAAACACTCGGCTGCCAAGTCTTACTTTAGACTAGGTTTTTACGAACATTTAGTTGATTTCGACCGTCTTATTGACTAAACAATCTTTCTCAATGAACTTAAAGGTGTTGTAAAAACGTATGTTGATGGGTTGAGAAGAATCCTCTGTTACATTACAGGGTTGGCTTTAGATGAGGTGTGGACAATCTGAGCCCTTTGCTCCAACCAAATTGGAACTAGGGCAACAGATGTGAATTTCGTGGTGGTGACTTGTAAATGTATTTGGTCAAATAAAAGTGGAATGCGACGAGAATGGGATTCGAACCCATGCGTGCAGAGCACAATGGATTAGCAGTCCATCGCCTTAACCACTCGGCCACCTCGTCTTGTTTGGTCTGAGCTTGCGGCATAATTTGATAATAATCGTAGCATGTGTTCATTGTCCTGGGAGGGTTTAAAAGTGTTTAAATGCAGTGTCAGCCTTATGGCAATTCGACCCACGCGCTCTGTGTAGAGGGGGATTAGCTCAAATGGTAGAGCGCTCGCTTAGCATGCGAGAAGTAGCGGGATCGATGCCCGCATTCTCCATTATTCCTAATTTTTAGACAAGGAGATAGTGACAATAATCAGCAAAGGCCAAAACACTCGGCCGCCAAGTCTTGTTTAATAGGAGCTTGCGGCATAATTTGATAATTATCGTAGCATGTTTTTATTGTCCTGGGAGGTTTTAAAAGTGTTAAAATGCAGTGTCAGCCTTATGGCAATTCGACCCAAGCGCTCTGTGTAGAGGGGGATTAGCTCAAATGGTAGAGCGCTCGCTTAGCATGCGAGAAGTAGCGGGATCGATGCCCGCATCCTCCATTATTCCTAATTTTCAGACAAGAAGATAGTGACAATAATCAGCAAAGGCCAAAACACTCGGCCGCCAAGTCTTACTTTAGACTAGGTTTTTACGAACATTTAGTTGATTTCGACCGTCTTATTGACCAAACAATTTATCTCAATCACCTTAAAGGTGTTGTAAAAATGTATGTTGATGGGTTGAGAAGAATACTCTGTTACATTACAGGGTTGGCTTTAGATGAGGTCTTGACAATCTGAGCCCTTTGCTCCAACCAAATTGGAACTAGGGCAACAGATGTGAATTTCGTGGTGGTGACTTGTAAATGTATTTGGTCAAAAAGAAGAGGAATGCGACGAGAATGGGATTCGAACCCATGCGTGCAGAGCACAATGGATTAGCAGTCCATCGCCTTAACCACTCGGCCACCTCGTCTTGTTTGGTCTGAGCTTGCGGCATTTTATGGTAATTATCGTAGCATGTTTTCATTTTCCTAGGAGGTTTTAAAAGCGTTTAAATGCAGTGTCAGGCTTATGGCAATTCGACCCAAGCGCTCTGTGTAGAGGGGGATTAGCTCAAATGGTAGAGCGCTCGCTTAGCATGCGAGAAGTAGCGGGATCGATGCCCGCATTCTCCATTATTTCTAATTTTTAGACAAGGAGATAGTGGCAATAATCAGCAAAGGCCAAAACACTCGGCTGCCAAGTCTTACTTTAGACTAGGTTTTTACGAACATTTAGTTGATTTCGACCGTCTTATTGACTAAACAATCTTTCTCAATGAACTTAAAGGTGTTGTAAAAACGTATGTTGATGGGTTGAGAAGAATCCTCTGTTACATTACAGGGTTGGCTTTAGATGAGGTGTGGACAATCTGAGCCCTTTGCTCCAACCAAATTGGAACTAGGGCAACAGATGTGAATTTCGTGGTGGTGACTTGTAAATGTATTTGGTCAAATAAAAGTGGAATGCGACGAGAATGGGATTCGAACCCATGCGTGCAGAGCACAATGGATTAGCAGTCCATCGCCTTAACCACTCGGCCACCTCGTCTTGTTTGGTCTGAGCTTGCGGCATAATTTGATAATAATCGTAGCATGTGTTCATTGTCCTGGGAGGGTTTAAAAGTGTTTAAATGCAGTGTCAGCCTTATGGCAATTCGACCCACGCGCTCTGTGTAGAGGGGGATTAGCTCAAATGGTAGAGCGCTCGCTTAGCATGCGAGAAGTAGCGGGATCGATGCCCGCATTCTCCATTATTCCTAATTTTTAGACAAGGAGATAGTGACAATAATCAGCAAAGGCCAAAACACTCGGCCGCCAAGTCTTGTTTAATAGGAGCTTGCGGCATAATTTGATAATTATCGTAGCATGTTTTTATTGTCCTGGGAGGTTTTAAAAGTGTTAAAATGCAGTGTCAGCCTTATGGCAATTCGACCCAAGCGCTCTGTGTAGAGGGGGATTAGCTCAAATGGTAGAGCGCTCGCTTAGCATGCGAGAAGTAGCGGGATCGATGCCCGCATCCTCCATTATTCCTAATTTTCAGACAAGAAGATAGTGACAATAATCAGCAAAGGCCAAAACACTCGGCCGCCAAGTCTTACTTTAGACTAGGTTTTTACGAACATTTAGTTGATTTCGACCGTCTTATTGACCAAACAATTTATCTCAATCACCTTAAAGGTGTTGTAAAAATGTATGTTGATGGGTTGAGAAGAATACTCTGTTACATTACAGGGTTGGCTTTAGATGAGGTCTTGACAATCTGAGCCCTTTGCTCCAACCAAATTGGAACTAGGGCAACAGATGTGAATTTCGTGGTGGTGACTTGTAAATGTATTTGGTCAAAAAGAAGAGGAATGCGACGAGAATGGGATTCGAACCCATGCGTGCAGAGCACAATGGATTAGCAGTCCATCGCCTTAACCACTCGGCCACCTCGTCTTGTTTGGTCTGAGCTTGCGGCATTTTATGGTAATTATCGTAGCATGTTTTCATTTTCCTAGGAGGTTTTAAAAGCGTTTAAATGCAGTGTCAGCCTTATGGCAATTCGACCCACGCGCTCTGAGTAGAGGGGGGTTAGCTCAAATGGTAGAGCGCTCGCTTAGCATGCGAGAAGTAGCGGGATCGATGCCCGCATCCTCCATTATTCCTAATTTTCAGACAAGGAGATAGTGACAATAATCAGCAAAGGCCAAAACACTCGGCCGCCAAGTCTTGTTTGGTCTGAGCTTGCGGCATTTTATGGTAATTATCGTAGCATGTTTTCATTGTCCTAGGAGGTTTTAAAAGCGTTTAAATGCAGTGTCAGGCTTATGGCAATTCGACCCAAGCGCTCTGTGTAGAGGGGGATTAGCTCAAATGGTAGAGCGCTCGCTTAGCATGCGAGAAGTAGCAGGATCGATGCCCGCATTCTCCATTATTTCTAATTTTTAGACAAGGAGATAGTGGCAATAATCAGCAAAGGCCAAAACACTCGGCTGCCAAGTCTTACTTTAGACTAGGTTTTTACGAACATTTAGTTGATTTCGACCGTCTTATTGACTAAACAATCTTTCTCAATCAACTTAAAGGTGTTGTAAAAACGTATGTTGATGGGTTGAGAAGAATCCTCTGTTACATTACAGGGTTGGCTTTAGATGAGGTGTGGACAATCTGAGCCCTTTGCTCCAACCAAATTGGAACTAGGGCAACAGATGTGAATTTCGTGGTGGTGACTTGTAAATGTATTTGGTCAAATAAAAGTGGAATGCGACGAGAATGGGATTCGAACCCATGCGTGCAGAGCACAATGGATTAGCAGTCCATCGCCTTAACCACTCGGCCACCTCGTCTTGTTTGGTCTGAGCTTGCGGCATAATTTGATAATAATCGTAGCATGTGTTCATTGTCCTGGGAGGGTTTAAAAGTGTTTAAATGCAGTGTCAGCCTTATGGCAATTCGACCCAAGCGCTCTGTGTAGAGGGGGATTAGCTCAAATGGTAGAGCGCTCGCTTAGCATGCGAGAAGTAGTGGGATCGATGCCCGCATCCTCCATTATTCCTAATTTTCAGACAAGGAGATAGTGACAATAATCAGCAAAGGCCAAAACACTCGGCCGCCAAGTCTTACTTTAGACTAGGTTTTTACGAACATTTAGTTGATTTCGACCGTCTTATTGACCAAACAATTTTTCTCAATCACCTTAAAGGTGTTGTAAAAATGTATGTTGATGGGTTGAGAAAAATACTCTGTTACATTACAGGGTTGGCTTTAGATGAGGTCTTGACAATCTGAGCCCTTTGCTCCAACCAAATTGGAACTAGGGCAACAGATGTGAATTTCGTGGTGGTGACTTGTAAATGTATTTGGTCAAATAAAAGTGGAATGCGACAAGAATGGGATTCGAACCCATGCGTGCAGAGCACAATGGATTAGCAGTCCATCGCCTTAACCACTCGGCCACCTCGTCTTGTTTGGTCTGAGCTTGCGGCATTTTATGGTAATTATCGTAGCATGTTTTCATTGTCCTGGGAGGTTTTAAAAGTGTTAAAATGCAGTGTCAGCCTTATGGCAATTCGACCCAAGCGCTCTGTGTAGAGGGGGATTAGCTCAAATGGTAGAGCGCTCGCTTAGCATGCGAGAAGTAGCGGGATCGATGCCCGCATCCTCCATTATTCCTAATTTTCAGACAAGGAGATAGTGACAATAATCAGCAAAGGCCAAAACACTCGGCCGCCAAGTCTTACTTTAGACTAGGTTTTTACGAACATTTAGTTGATTTCGACCGTCTTATTGACCAAACAATTTTTCTCAATCACCTTAAAGGTGTTGTAAAAATGTATGTTGATGGGTTGAGAAGAATACTCTGTTACATTACAGGGTTGGCTTTAGATGAGGTCTTGACAATCTGAGCCCTTTGCTCCAACCAAATTGGAACTAGGGCAACAGATGTGAATTTCGTGGTGGTGACTTGTAAATGTATTTGGTCAAATAAAAGTGGAATGCGACAAGAATGGGATTCGAACCCATGCGTGCAGAGCACAATGTATTAGCAGTCCATCGCCTTAACCACTCGGCCACCTCGTCTTGTTTGGTCTGAGCTTGCGGCATTTTATGGTAATTATCGTAGCATGTTTTCATTGTCCTGGGAGGTTTTAAAAGCGTTTAAATGCAGTGTCAGCCTTATGGCAATTCGACCCAAGCGCTCTGTGTAGAGGGGGATTAGCTCAAATGGTAGAGCGCTCGCTTAGCATGCGAAAAGTAGCGGGATCGATGCCCGCATTCTCCATTATTTCTAATTTTTAGACAAGGAGATAGTGGCAATAATCAGCAAAGGCCAAAACACTCGGCTGCCAAGTCTTACTTTAGACTAGGTTTTTACGAACATTTAGTTGATTTCGACCGTCTTATTGACTAAACAATCTTTCTCAATCAACTTAAAGGTGTTGTAAAAACGTATGTTGATGGGTTGAGAAGAATCCTCTGTTACATTACAGGGTTGGCTTTAGATGAGGTGTGGACAATCTGAGCCCTTTGCTCCAACCAAATTGGAACTAGGGCAACAGATGTGAATTTCGTGGTGGTGACTTGTAAATGTATTTGGTCAAATAAAATTGGAATGCGACGAGAATGGGATTCGAACCCATGCGTGCAGAGCACAATGGATTAGCAGTCCATCGCCTTAACCACTCGGCCACCTCGTCTTGTTTGGTCTGAGCTTGCGGCATAATTTGATAATAATCGTAGCATGTGTTCATTGTCCTGGGAGGGTTTAAAAGTGTTTAAATGCAGTGTCAGCCTTATGGCAATTCGACCCAAGCGCTCTGTGTAGAGGGGGATTAGCTCAAATGGTAGAGCGCTCGCTTAGCATGCGAGAAGTAGCGGGATCAATGCCCGCATCCTCCATTATTCCTAATTTTTAGACAAGGAGATAGTGACAATAATCAGCAAAGGCCAAAACACTCGGCCGCCAAGTCTTACTTTAGACTAGGTTTTTACAAACATTTAGTTGATTTCGACCGTCTTATTGACCAAACAATGTTTCTCAATCACCTTAAAGGTGTTGTAAAAACGTATGTTGATGGGTTGAGAAGATTACTCTGTTACATTACAGGGTTGGCTTTAGATGAGGTCTTGACAATCTGAGCCCTTTGCTCCAACCAAATTGGAACTAGGACAACAGATGTGAATTTCGTGGTGGTGACTTGTAAATGTATTTGGTCAAATAGAAGAGGAATGCGACGAGAATGGGATTCGAACCCATGCGTGCAGAGCACAATGGATTAGCAGTCCATCGCCTTAACCACTCGGCCACCTCGTCTTGTTTGGTCTGAGCTTGCGGCATAATTTTATAATTATCGTAGCATGTGTTCATTGTCCTGGGAGGGTTTAAAAGTGTTTAAATGCAGTGTCAGCCTTATGGCAATTCGACCCAAGCGCTCTGTGTAGAGGGGGATTAGCTCAAATGGTAGAGCGCTCGCTTAGCATAAGAGAAGTAGCGGGATCGATGCCCGCATTCTCCATTATTCCTAATTTTTAGACAAGGAGATAGTGACAAAAATCAGCAAAGGCCAAAACACTCGGCCGCCAAGTCTTGTTTAATAGGAGCTTGCGGCATAATTTGATAATTATCGTAGCATGTTTTTATTGTCCTGGGAGGTTTTAAAAGTGTTAAAATGCAGTGTCAGCCTTATGGCAATTCAACCCAAGCGCTCTGTGTAGAGGGGGATTAGCTCAAATGGTAGAGCGCTCGCTTAGCATGCGAGAAGTAGCGGGATCGATGCCCGCATCCTCCATTATTCCTAATTTTCAGACAAGGAGATAGTGACAATAATCAGCAAAGGCCAAAACACTCGGCCGCCAAGTCTTGTTTAATAGGAGCTTGCGGCATTTTATGGTAATTATCGTAGCATGTTTTTATTGTCCTGGGAGGTTTTAAAAGTGTTAAAATGCAGTGTCAGCCTTATGGCAATTCGACCCAAGCGCTCTGTGTAGAGGGGGATTAGCTCAAATGGTAGAGCGCTCGCTTAGCATGCGAGAAGTAGCGGGATCGATGCCCGCATCCTCCATTATTCCTAATTTTCAGACAAGGAGATAGTGACAATAATCAGCAAAGGCCAAAACACTCGGCCGCCAAGTCTTACTTTAGACTAGGTTTTTACAAACATTTAGTTGATTTCGACCGTCTTATTGACCAAACAATGTTTCTCAATCACCTTAAAGGTGTTGTAAAAACGTATGTTGATGGGTTGAGAAGAATACTCTGTTACATTACAGGGTTGGCTTTAGATGAGGTCTTGACAATCTGAGCCCTTTGCTCCAACCAAATTGGAACTAGGGCAACAGATGTGAATTTCGTGGTGGTGACTTGTAAATGTATTTGGTCAAATAGAAGAGGAATGCGACGAGAATGGGATTCGAACCCATGCGTGCAGAGCACAATGGATTAGCAGTCCATCGCCTTAACCACTCGGCCACCTCGTCTTGTTTGGTCTGAGCTTGCGGCATAATTTTATAATTATCGTAGCATGTGTTCATTGTCCTGGGAGGGTTTAAAAGTGTTTAAATGCAGTGTCAGCCTTATGGCAATTCGACCCAAGCGCTCTGTGTAGAGGGGGATTAGCTCAAATGGTAGAGCGCTCGCTTAGCATGCGAGAAGTAGCGGGATCGATGCCCGCATTCTCCATTATTCCTAATTTTTAGACAAGGAGATAGTGACAAAAATCAGCAAAGGCCAAAACACTCGGCCGCCAAGTCTTGTTTAATAGGAGCTTGCGGCATAATTTGATAATTATCGTAGCATGTTTTTATTGTCCTGGGAGGTTTTAAAAGTGTTAAAATGCAGTGTCAGCCTTATGGCAATTCAACCCAAGCGCTCTGTGTAGAGGGGGATTAGCTCAAATGGTAGAGCGCTCGCTTAGCATGCGAGAAGTAGCGGGATCGATGCCCGCATCCTCCATTATTCCTAATTTTCAGACAAGGAGATAGTGACAATAATCAGCATAGGCCAAAACACTCGGCCGCCAAGTCTTACTTTAGACTAGGTTTTTACAAACATTTAGTTGATTTCGACCGTCTTATTGACCAAACAATGTTTCTCAATCACCTTAAAGGTGTTGTAAAAACGTATGTTGATGGGTTGAGAAGAATACTCTGTTACATTACAGGGTTGGCTTTAGATGAGGTCTTGAAAATCTGAGCCCTTTGCTCCAACCAAATTGGAACTAGGGCAACAGATGTGAATTTCGTGGTGGTGACTTGTAAATGTATTTGGTCAAATAAAAGTGGAATGCGACGAGAATGGGATTCGAACCCATGCGTGCAGAGCACAATGGATTAGCAGTCCATCGCCTTAACCACTCGGCCACCTCGTCTTGTTTGGTCTGAGCTTGCGGCATAATTTGATAATAATCGTAGCATGTGTTCATTGTCCTGGGAGGGTTTAAAAGTGTTTAAATGCAGTGTCAGCCTTATGGCAATTCGACCCAAGCGCTCTGTGTAGAGGGGGATTAGCTCAAATGGTAGAGCGCTCGCTTAGCATGCGAGAAGTAGCGGGATCAATGCCCGCATCCTCCATTATTCCTAATTTTTAGACAAGGAGATAGTGACAATAATCAGCAAAGGCCAAAACACTCGGCCGCCAAGTCTTACTTTAGACTAGGTTTTTACAAACATTTAGTTGATTTCGACCGTCTTATTGACCAAACAATGTTTCTCAATCACCTTAAAGGTGTTGTAAAAACGTATGTTGATGGGTTGAGAAGATTACTCTGTTACATTACAGGGTTGGCTTTAGATGAGGTCTTGACAATCTGAGCCCTTTGCTCCAACCAAATTGGAACTAGGACAACAGATGTGAATTTCGTGGTGGTGACTTGTAAATGTATTTGGTCAAATAGAAGAGGAATGCGACGAGAATGGGATTCGAACCCATGCGTGCAGAGCACAATGGATTAGCAGTCCGTCGCCTTAACCACTCGGCCACCTCGTCTTGTTTGGTCTGAGCTTGCGGCATAATTTTATAATTATCGTAGCATGTGTTCATTGTCCTGGGAGGGTTTAAAAGTGTTTAAATGCAGTGTCAGCCTTATGGCAATTCGACCCAAGCGCTCTGTGTAGAGGGGGATTAGCTCAAATGGTAGAGCGCTCGCTTAGCATGCGAGAAGTAGCGGGATCGATGCCCGCATTCTCCATTATTCCTAATTTTTAGACAAGGAGATAGTGACAAAAATCAGCAAAGGCCAAAACACTCGGCCGCCAAGTCTTGTTTAATAGGAGCTTGCGGCATAATTTGATAATTATCGTAGCATGTTTTTATTGTCCTGGGAGGTTTTAAAAGTGTTAAAATGCAGTGTCAGCCTTATGGCAATTCAACCCAAGCGCTCTGTGTAGAGGGGGATTAGCTCAAATGGTAGAGCGCTCGCTTAGCATGCGAGAAGTAGCGGGATCGATGCCCGCATCCTCCATTATTCCTAATTTTCAGACAAGGAGATAGTGACAATAATCAGCAAAGGCCAAAACACTCGGCCGCCCAGTCTTGTTTAATAGGAGCTTGCGGCATTTTATGGTAATTATCGTAGCATGTTTTTATTGTCCTGGGAGGTTTTAAAAGTGTTAAAATGCAGTGTCAGCCTTATGGCAATTCGACCCAAGCGCTCTGTGTAGAGGGGGATTAGCTCAAATGGTAGAGCGCTCGCTTAGCATGCGAGAAGTAGCGGGATCGATGCCCGCATCCTCCATTATTCCTAATTTTCAGACAAGGAGATAGTGACAATAATCAGCAAAGGCCAAAACACTCGGCCGCCAAGTCTTACTTTAGACTAGGTTTTTACAAACATTTAGTTGATTTCGACCGTCTTATTGACCAAACAATGTTTCTCAATCACCTTAAAGGTGTTGTAAAAACGTATGTTGATGGGTTGAGAAGAATACTCTGTTACATTACAGGGTTGGCTTTAGATGAGGTCTTGACAATCTGAGCCCTTTGCTCCAACCAAATTGGAACTAGGGCAACAGATGTGAATTTCGTGGTGGTGACTTGTAAATGTATTTGGTCAAATAGAAGAGGAATGCGACGAGAATGGGATTCGAACCCATGCGTGCAGAGCACAATGGATTAGCAGTCCATCGCCTTAACCACTCGGCCACCTCGTCTTGTTTGGTCTGAGCTTGCGGCATAATTTTATAATTATCGTAGCATGTGTTCATTGTCCTGGGAGGGTTTAAAAGTGTTTAAATGCAGTGTCAGCCTTATGGCAATTCGACCCAAGCGCTCTGTGTAGAGGGGGATTAGCTCAAATGGTAGAGCGCTCGCTTAGCATGCGAGAAGTAGCGGGATCAATGCCCGCATTCTCCATTATTCCTAATTTTTAGACAAGGAGATAGTGACAAAAATCAGCAAAGGCCAAAACACTCGGCCGCCAAGTCTTGTTTAATAGGAGCTTGCGGCATAATTTGATAATTATCGTAGCATGTTTTTATTGTCCTGGGAGGTTTTAAAAGTGTTAAAATGCAGTGTCAGCCTTATGGCAATTCAACCCAAGCGCTCTGTGTAGAGGGGGATTAGCTCAAATGGTAGAGCGCTCGCTTAGCATGCGAGAAGTAGCGGGATCGATGCCCGCATCCTCCATTATTCCTAATTTTCAGACAAGGAGATAGTGACAATAATCAGCAAAGGCCAAAACACTCGGCCGCCAAGTCTTGTTTAATAGGAGCTTGCGGCATTTTATGGTAATTATCGTAGCATGTTTTTATTGTCCTGGGAGGTTTTAAAAGTGTTAAAATGCAGTGTCAGCCTTATGGCAATTCGACCCAAGCGCTCTGTGTAGAGGGGGATTAGCTCAAATGGTAGAGCGCTCGCTTAGCATGCGAGAAGTAGCGGGATCGATGCCCGCATCCTCCATTATTCCTAATTTTCAGACAAGGAGATAGTGACAATAATCAGCAAAGGCCAAAACACTCGGCCACCAAGTCTTACTTTAGACTAGGTTTTTACAAACATTTAGTTGATTTCGACCGTCTTATTGACCAAACAATGTTTCTCAATCACCTTAAAGGTGTTGTAAAAACGTATGTTGATGGGTTGAGAAGAATACTCTGTTACATTACAGGGTTGGCTTTAGATGAGGTCTTGACAATCTGAGCCCTTTGCTCCAACCAAATTGGAACTAGGGCAACAGATGTGAATTTCGTGGTGGTGACTTGTAAATGTATTTGGTCAAATAGAAGAGGAATGCGACGAGAATGGGATTCGAACCCATGCGTGCAGAGCACAATGGATTAGCAGTCCATCGCCTTAACCACTCGGCCACCTCGTCTTGTTTGGTCTGAGCTTGCGGCATAATTTTATAATTATCGTAGCATGTGTTCATTGTCCTGGGAGGGTTTAAAAGTGTTTAAATGCAGTGTCAGCCTTATGGCAATTCGACCCAAGCGCTCTGTGTAGAGGGGGATTAGCTCAAATGGTAGAGCGCTCGCTTAGCATGCGAGAAGTAGCGGGATCGATGCCCGCATTCTCCATTATTCCTAATTTTTAGACAAGGAGATAGTGACAAAAATCAGCAAAGGCCAAAACACTCGGCCGCCAAGTCTTGTTTAATAGGAGCTTGCGGCATAATTTGATAATTATCGTAGCATGTTTTTATTGTCCTGGGAGGTTTTAAAAGTGTTAAAATGCAGTGTCAGCCTTATGGCAATTCAACCCAAGCGCTCTGTGTAGAGGGGGATTAGCTCAAATGGTAGAGCGCTCGCTTAGCATGCGAGAAGTAGCGGGATCGATGCCCGCATCCTCCATTATTCCTAATTTTCAGACAAGGAGATAGTGACAATAATCAGCATAGGCCAAAACACTCGGCCGCCAAGTCTTACTTTAGACTAGGTTTTTACAAACATTTAGTTGATTTCGACCGTCTTATTGACCAAACAATGTTTCTCAATCACCTTAAAGGTGTTGTAAAAACGTATGTTGATGGGTTGAGAAAAATACTCTGTTACATTACAGGGTTGGCTTTAGATGAGGTCTTGACAATCTGAGCCCTTTGCTCCAACCAAATTGGAACTAGGGCAACAGATGTGAATTTCGTGGTGGTGACTTGTAAATGTATTTGGTCAAATAAAAGTGGAATGCGACGAGAATGGGATTCGAACCCATGCGTGCAGAGCACAATGGATTAGCAGTCCATCGCCTTAACCACTCGGCCACCTCGTCTTGTTTGGTCTGAGCTTGCGGCATAATTTGATAATAATCGTAGCATGTGTTCATTGTCCTGGGAGGGTTTAAAAGTGTTTAAATGCAGAGTCAGCCTTATGGCAATTCGACCCACGCGCTCTGCGTAGAGGGGGGTTAGCTCAAATGGTAGAGCGCTCGCTTAGCATGCGAGAAGTAGCGGGATCGATGCCCGCATCCTCCATTATTCCTAATTTTCAGACAAGGAGATAGTGACAATAATCAGCAAAGGCCAAAACACTCGGCCGCCAAGTCTTGTTTAATAGGAGCTTGCGGCATTTTATGGTAATTATCGTAGCATGTTTTTATTGTCCTGGGAGGTTTTAAAAGTGTTAAAATGCAGTGTCAGCCTTATGGCAATTCGACCCAAGCGCTCTGTGTAGAGGGGGATTAGCTCAAATGGTAGAGCGCTCGCTTAGCATGCGAGAAGTAGCGGGATCGATGCCCGCATCCTGCATTATTCCTAATTTTCAGACAAGGAGATAGTGACAATAATCAGCAAAGGCCAAAACACTCGGCCGCCAAGTCTTACTTTAGACTAGGTTTTTACAAACATTTAGTTGATTTCGACCGTCTTATTGACCAAACAATGTTTCTCAATCACCTTAAAGGTGTTGTAAAAACGTATGTTGATGGGTTGAGAAGAATACTCTGTTACATTACAGGGTTGGCTTTAGATGAGGTCTTGACAATCTGAGCCCTTTGCTCCAACCAAATTGGAACTAGGGCAACAGATGTGAATTTCGTGGTGGTGACTTGTAAATGTATTTGGTCAAAAAGAAGAGGAATGCGACGAGAATGGGATTCAAACCCATGCGTGCAGAGCACAATGGATTAGCAGTCCATCGCCTTAACCACTCGGCCACCTCGTCTTGTTTGGTCTGAGCTTGCGGCATAATTTGATAATTATCGTAGCATGTGTTCATTGTCCTGGGAGGGTTTAAAAGTGTTTAAATGCAGTGTCAGCCTTATGGCAATTCGACCCAAGCGCTCTGTGTAGAGGGGGATTAGCTCAAATGGTAGAGCGCTCGCTTAGCATGCGAGAAGTAGCGGGATCGATGCCCGCATGCTCCATTATTCCTAATTTTCAGACAAGGAGATAGTGACAATAATCAGCAAAGGCCAAAACACTCGGCCGCCAAGTCTTACTTTAGACTAGGTTTTTACAAACATTTAGTTGATTTCGACCGTCTTATTGACCAAACAATGTTTCTCAATCACCTTAAAGGTGTTGTAAAAACGTATGTTGATGGGTTGAGAAGAATACTCTGTTACATTACAGGGTTGGCTTTAGATGAGGTCTTGACAATCTGAGCCCTTTGCTCCAACCAAATTGGAACTAGGGCAACAGATGTAAATTTCGTGGTGGTGACTTGTAAATGTATTTGGTCAAAAAGAAGAGGAATGCGACGAGAATGGGATTCGAACCCATGCGTGCAGAGCACAATGGATTAGCAGTCCATCGCCTTAACCACTCGGCCACCTCGTCTTGTTTGGTCTGAGCTTGCGGCATTTTATGGTAATTATCGTAGCATGTTTTCATTGTCCTGGGAGGTTTTAAAAGTGTTAAATGCAGTGTCAGCCTTATGGCAATTCGACCCAAGCGCTCTGTGTAGAGGGGGATTAGCTCAAATGGTAGAGCGCTCGCTTAGCATGCGAGAAGTAGCGGGATCGATGCCCGCATGCTCCATTATTCCTAATTTTCAGACAAGGAGATAGTGACAATAATCAGCAAAGGCCAAAACACTCGGCCGCCAAGTCTTACTTTAGACTAGGTTTTTACAAACATTTAGTTGATTTCGACCGTCTTATTGACCAAACAATGTTTCTCAATCACCTTAAAGGTGTTGTAAAAACGTATGTTGATGGGTTGAGAAGAATACTCTGTTACATTACAGGGTTGGCTTTAGATGAGGTCTTGACAATCTGAGCCCTTTGCTCCAACCAAATTGGAACTAGGGCAACAGATGTAAATTTCGTGGTGGTGACTTGTAAATGTATTTGGTCAAAAAGAAGAGGAATGCGACGAGAATGGGATTCGAACCCATGCGTGCAGAGCACAATGGATTAGCAGTCCATCGCCTTAACCACTCGGCCACCTCGTCTTGTTTGGTCTGAGCTTGCGGCATTTTATGGTAATTATCGTAGCATGTTTTCATTGTCCTGGGAGGTTTTAAAAGTGTTAAATGCAGTGTCAGCCTTATGGCAATTCGACCCAAGCGCTCTGTGTAGAGGGGGATTAGCTCAAATGGTAGAGCGCTCGCTTAGCATGCGAGAAGTAGCGGGATAGATGCCCGCATCCTCCATTATTCCTAATTTTCAGACAAGGAGATAGTGACAATAATCAGCAAAGGCCAAAACACTCGGCCGCCAAGTCTTACTTTAGACTAGGTTTTTACAAACATTTAGTTGATTTCGACCGTCTTATTGACCAAACAATGTTTCTCAATCACCTTAAAGGTGTTGTAAAAACGTATGTTGATGGGTTGAGAAGAATACTCTGTTACATTACAGGGTTGGCTTTAGATGAGGTCTTGACAATCTGAGCCCTTTGCTCCAACCAAATTGGAACTAGGGCAACAGATGTGAATTTCGTGGTGGTGACTTGTAAATGTATTTGGTCAAAAAGAAGAGGAATGCGACGAGAATGGGATTCGAACCCATGCGTGCAGAGCACAATGGATTAGCAGTCCATCGCCTTAACCACTCGGCCACCTCGTCTTGTTTGGTCTGAGCTTGCGGCATTTTATGGTAATTATCGTAGCATGTTTTCATTGTCCTGGGAGGTTTTAAAAGTGTTAAAATGCAGTGTCAGCCTTATGGCAATTCAACCCAAGCGCTCTGTGTAGAGGGGGATTAGCTCAAATGGTAGAGCGCTCGCTTAGCATGCGAGAAGTAGCGGGATAGATGCCCGCATCCTCCATTATTCCTAATTTTCAGACAAGGAGATAGTGACAATAATCAGCATAGGCCAAAACACTCGGCCGCCAAGTCTTACTTTAGACTAGGTTTTTACAAACATTTAGTTGATTTCGACCGTCTTATTGACCAAACAATGTTTCTCAATCACCTTAAAGGTGTTGTAAAAACGTATGTTGATGGGTTGAGAAAAATACTCTGTTACATTACAGGGTTGGCTTTAGATGAGGTCTTGACAATCTGAGCCCTTTGCTCCAACCAAATTGGAACTAGGGCAACAGATGTGAATTTCGTGGTGGTGACTTGTAAATGTATTTGGTCAAATAAAAGTGGAATGCGACGAGAATGGGATTCGAACCCATGCGTGCAGAGCACAATGGATTAGCAGTCCATCGCCTTAACCACTCGGCCACCTCGTCTTGTTTGGTCTGAGCTTGCGGCATAATTTGATAATAATCGTAGCATGTGTTCATTGTCCTGGGAGGGTTTAAAAGTGTTTAAATGCAGAGTCAGCCTTATGGCAATTCGACCCACGCGCTCTGCGTAGAGGGGGGTTAGCTCAAATGGTAGAGCGCTCGCTTAGCATGCGAGAAGTAGCGGGATCGATGCCCGCATCCTCCATTATTCCTAATTTTCAGACAAGGAGATAGTGACAATAATCAGCAAAGGCCAAAACACTCGGCCGCCAAGTCTTGTTTAATAGGAGCTTGCGGCATTTTATGGTAATTATCGTAGCATGTTTTTATTGTCCTGGGAGGTTTTAAAAGTGTTAAAATGCAGTGTCAGCCTTATGGCAATTCGACCCAAGCGCTCTGTGTAGAGGGGGATTAGCTCAAATGGTAGAGCGCTCGCTTAGCATGCGAGAAGTAGCGGGATCGATGCCCGCATCCTGCATTATTCCTAATTTTCAGACAAGGAGATAGTGACAATAATCAGCAAAGGCCAAAACACTCGGCCGCCAAGTCTTACTTTAGACTAGGTTTTTACAAACATTTAGTTGATTTCGACCGTCTTATTGACCAAACAATGTTTCTCAATCACCTTAAAGGTGTTGTAAAAACGTATGTTGATGGGTTGAGAAGAATACTCTGTTACATTACAGGGTTGGCTTTAGATGAGGTCTTGACAATCTGAGCCCTTTGCTCCAACCAAATTGGAACTAGGGCAACAGATGTGAATTTCGTGGTGGTGACTTGTAAATGTATTTGGTCAAAAAGAAGAGGAATGCGACGAGAATGGGATTCAAACCCATGCGTGCAGAGCACAATGGATTAGCAGTCCATCGCCTTAACCACTCGGCCACCTCGTCTTGTTTGGTCTGAGCTTGCGGCATAATTTGATAATTATCGTAGCATGTGTTCATTGTCCTGGGAGGGTTTAAAAGTGTTTAAATGCAGTGTCAGCCTTATGGCAATTCGACCCAAGCGCTCTGTGTAGAGGGGGATTAGCTCAAATGGTAGAGCGCTCGCTTAGCATGCGAGAAGTAGCGGGATCGATGCCCGCATGCTCCATTATTCCTAATTTTCAGACAAGGAGATAGTGACAATAATCAGCAAAGGCCAAAACACTCGGCCGCCAAGTCTTACTTTAGACTAGGTTTTTACAAACATTTAGTTGATTTCGACCGTCTTATTGACCAAACAATGTTTCTCAATCACCTTAAAGGTGTTGTAAAAACGTATGTTGATGGGTTGAGAAGAATACTCTGTTACATTACAGGGTTGGCTTTAGATGAGGTCTTGACAATCTGAGCCCTTTGCTCCAACCAAATTGGAACTAGGGCAACAGATGTAAATTTCGTGGTGGTGACTTGTAAATGTATTTGGTCAAAAAGAAGAGGAATGCGACGAGAATGGGATTCGAACCCATGCGTGCAGAGCACAATGGATTAGCAGTCCATCGCCTTAACCACTCGGCCACCTCGTCTTGTTTGGTCTGAGCTTGCGGCATTTTATGGTAATTATCGTAGCATGTTTTCATTGTCCTGGGAGGTTTTAAAAGTGTTAAATGCAGTGTCAGCCTTATGGCAATTCGACCCAAGCGCTCTGTGTAGAGGGGGATTAGCTCAAATGGTAGAGCGCTCGCTTAGCATGCGAGAAGTAGCGGGATCGATGCCCGCATGCTCCATTATTCCTAATTTTCAGACAAGGAGATAGTGACAATAATCAGCAAAGGCCAAAACACTCGGCCGCCAAGTCTTACTTTAGACTAGGTTTTTACAAACATTTAGTTGATTTCGACCGTCTTATTGACCAAACAATGTTTCTCAATCACCTTAAAGGTGTTGTAAAAACGTATGTTGATGGGTTGAGAAGAATACTCTGTTACATTACAGGGTTGGCTTTAGATGAGGTCTTGACAATCTGAGCCCTTTGCTCCAACCAAATTGGAACTAGGGCAACAGATGTAAATTTCGTGGTGGTGACTTGTAAATGTATTTGGTCAAAAAGAAGAGGAATGCGACGAGAATGGGATTCGAACCCATGCGTGCAGAGCACAATGGATTAGCAGTCCATCGCCTTAACCACTCGGCCACCTCGTCTTGTTTGGTCTGAGCTTGCGGCATTTTATGGTAATTATCGTAGCATGTTTTCATTGTCCTGGGAGGTTTTAAAAGTGTTAAATGCAGTGTCAGCCTTATGGCAATTCGACCCAAGCGCTCTGTGTAGAGGGGGATTAGCTCAAATGGTAGAGCGCTCGCTTAGCATGCGAGAAGTAGCGGGATAGATGCCCGCATCCTCCATTATTCCTAATTTTCAGACAAGGAGATAGTGACAATAATCAGCAAAGGCCAAAACACTCGGCCGCCAAGTCTTACTTTAGACTAGGTTTTTACAAACATTTAGTTGATTTCGACCGTCTTATTGACCAAACAATGTTTCTCAATCACCTTAAAGGTGTTGTAAAAACGTATGTTGATGGGTTGAGAAGAATACTCTGTTACATTACAGGGTTGGCTTTAGATGAGGTCTTGACAATCTGAGCCCTTTGCTCCAACCAAATTGGAACTAGGGCAACAGATGTGAATTTCGTGGTGGTGACTTGTAAATGTATTTGGTCAAAAAGAAGAGGAATGCGACGAGAATGGGATTCGAACCCATGCGTGCAGAGCACAATGGATTAGCAGTCCATCGCCTTAACCACTCGGCCACCTCGTCTTGTTTGGTCTGAGCTTGCGGCATTTTATGGTAATTATCGTAGCATGTTTTCATTGTCCTGGGAGGTTTTAAAAGTGTTAAAATGCAGTGTCAGCCTTATGGCAATTCAACCCAAGCGCTCTGTGTAGAGGGGGATTAGCTCAAATGGTAGAGCGCTCGCTTAGCATGCGAGAAGTAGCGGGATAGATGCCCGCATCCTCCATTATTCCTAATTTTCAGACAAGGAGATAGTGACAATAATCAGCAAAGGCCAAAACACTCGGCCGCCAAGTCGTACTTTTGACTAGGTTTTTACAAACATTTAGTTGATTTCGACCGTCTTATTGACCAAACAATTTTTCTCAATCACCTTAAAAGTGTTGTAAAAACGTATGTTGATGGGTTGAGAAGAATACTCTGTTACATTACAGGGTTGGCTTTAGATGAGGTGTGGACAATCTGAGCCCTTTGCTCCAACCAAATTGGAACTAGGGCAACAGATGTGAATTTCGTGGTGGTGACTTGTAAATGTATTTGGTCAAATAAAAGTGGAATGCGACGAGAATGGGATTCGAACCCATGCGTGCAGAGCACAATGGATTAGCAGTCCATCGCCTTAACCACTCGGCCACCTCGTCTTGTTTGGTCTGAGCTTGCGGCATAATTTGATAATTATCGTAGCATGTGTTCATTGTCCTGGGAGGGTTTAAAAGTGTTTAAATGCAGTGTCAGCCTTATGGCAATTCGACCCACGCGCTCTGTGTAGAGGGGGATTAGCTCAAATGGTAGAGCGCTCGCTTAGCATGCGAGAAGTAGCGGGATCGATGCCCGCATGCTCCATTATTCCTAATTTTCAGACAAGGAGATAGTGACAATAATCAGCAAAGGCCAAAACACTCGGCCGCCAAGTCTTACTTTAGACTAGGTTTTTACAAACATTTAGTTGATTTCGACCGTCTTATTGACCAAACAATGTTTCTCAATCACCTTAAAGGTGTTGTAAAAACGTATGTTGATGGGTTGAGAAGAATACTCTGTTACATTACAGGGTTGGCTTTAGATGAGGTCTTGACAATCTGAGCCCTTTGCTCCAACCAAATTGGAACTAGGGCAACAGATGTAAATTTCGTGGTGGTGACTTGTAAATATATTTGGTCAAAAAGAAGAGGAATGCGACGAGAATGGGATTCGAACCCATGCGTGCAGAGCACAATGGATTAGCAGTCCATCGCCTTAACCACTCGGCCACCTCGTCTTGTTTGGTCTGAGCTTGCGGCATTTTATGGTAATTATCGTAGCATGTTTTCATTGTCCTGGGAGGTTTTAAAAGTGTTAAATGCAGTGTCAGCCTTATGGCAATTCGACCCAAGCGCTCTGCGTAGAGGGGGGTTAGCTCAAATGGTAGAGCGCTCGCTTAGCATGCGAGAAGTAGCGGGATCTTACTTTAGACTAGGTTTTTACGAACATTTAGTTGATTTCGACCGTCTTATTGACCAAACAATTTTTCTCAATCACCTTAAAGGTGTTGTAAAAATGTATGTTGATGGGTTGAGAAGAATACTCTGTTACATTACAGGGTTGGCTTTAGATGAGGTGTGGACAATCTGAGCCCTTTGCTCCAACCAAATTGGAACTAGGGCAACAGATGTGAATTTTGTGGTGGTGACTTGTAAATGTATTTGGTCAAATAAAAGTGGAATGCGACGAGAATGGGATTCGAACCCAAGCGTGCAGAGCACAATGGATTAGCAGTCCATCGGCTTAACCACTCGGCCACCTCGTCTTGTTTGGTCTGAGCTTGCGGCATAATTTGATTATAATCGTAGCATGTGTTCATTGTCCTGGGAGGGTTTAAAAGTGTTTAAATGCAGTGTCAGCCTTATGGCAATTCGACCCACGTGCTCTGTGTAGAGGGGGATTAGCTCAAATGGTAGAGCGCTCGCTTAGCATGCGAGAAGTAGCGGGATCGATGCCCGCATCCTCCATTATTCCTAATTTTCAGACAAGGAGATAGTGACAATAATCAGCAAAGGCCAAAACACTCGACCGCCAAGTCTTACTTTAGACTAGGTTTTTACGAACATTTTGTTGATTTCGACCGTCTTATTGACCAAACAATTTTTCTCAATCACCTTAAAGGTGTTGTAAAAATGTATGTTGATGGGTTGAGAAGAATACTCTGTTACATTACAGGGTTGGCTTTAGATGAGGTGTGGACAATCTGAGCCCTTTGCTCCAACCAAATTGGAAGTAGGGCAACAGATGTGAATTTCGTGGTGGTGACTTGTAAATGTATTTGGTCAAAAAGAAGAATGCGACAAGAATGGGATTCGAACCCATGCGTGCAGAGCACAATGGATTAGCAGTCCATCGCCTTAACCACTCGGCCACCTCGTCTTGTTTGGTCTGAGCTTGCGGCATAATTTGATAATTATCGTAGCATGTGTTCATTGTCCTGGGAGGTTTTAAAAGTGTTAAAATGCAGTGTCAGCCTTATGGCAGTACGACCCAAGCGCTCTGTGTAGAAGGGGATTAGCTCAAATGGTAGAGCGCTCGCTTAGCATGCGAGAAGTAGCAGGATCGATGCCCGCATTCTCCATTATTTCTAATTTTCAGACAAGGAGATAATGACAATAATCAGCAAAGGCCAAAACACTCGGCCGCCAAGTCTTACTTTAGACTAGGTTTTTACGAACATTTAGTTGATTTTGACCGTCTTATTGACCAAACAATTTTTCTCAATCACCTTAAAGGTGTTGTAAAAATGTATGTTGATGGGTTGAGAAGAATACTCTGTTACATTACAGGGTTGGCTTTAGATGAGGTGTGGACAATCTGAGCCCTTTGCTTCAACCAAATTGGAACTAGGGCAACAGATGTGAATTTCGTGGTGGTGACTTGTAAATGTATTTGGTCAAATAAAAGTGGAATGCGACGAGAATGGGATTCGAACCCAAGCGTGCAGAGCACAATGGATTAGCAGTCCATCGGCTTAACCACTCGGCCACCTCGTCTTGTTTGGTCTGAGCTTGCGGCATAATTTGATTATAATCGTAGCATGTGTTCATTGTCCTGGGAGGGTTTAAAAGTGTTTAAATGCAGTGTCAGCCTTATGGCAATTCGACCCACGCGCTCTGTGTAGAGGGGGATTAGCTCAAATGGTAGAGCGCTCGCTTAGCATGCGAGAAGTAGCGGGATAGATGCCCGCATCCTCCATTATTCCTAATTTTCAGACAAGGAGATAGTGACAATAATCAGCAAAGGCCAAAACACTCGGCCGCCAAGTCTTACTTTAGACTAGGTTTTTACAAACATTTAGTTGATTTCGACCGTCTTATTGACCAAACAATGTTTCTCAATCACCTTAAAGGTGTTGTAAAAACGTATGTTGATGGGTTGAGAAGAATACTCTGTTACATTACAGGGTTGGCTTTAGATGAGGTCTTGACAATCTGAGCCCTTTGCTCCAACCAAATTGGAACTAGGGCAACAGATGTGAATTTCGTGGTGGTGACTTGTAAATGTATTTGGTCAAAAAGAAGAGGAATGCGACGAGAATGGGATTCGAACCCATGCGTGCAGAGCACAATGGATTAGCAGTCCATCGCCTTAACCACTCGGCCACCTCGTCTTGTTTGGTCTGAGCTTGCGGCATTTTATGGTAATTATCGTAGCATGTTTTCATTGTCCTGGGAGGTTTTAAAAGTGTTAAAATGCAGTGTCAGCCTTATGGCAATTCAACCCAAGCGCTCTGTGTAGAGGGGGATTAGCTCAAATGGTAGAGCGCTCGCTTAGCATGCGAGAAGTAGCGGGATAGATGCCCGCATCCTCCATTATTCCTAATTTTCAGACAAGGAGATAGTGACAATAATCAGCAAAGGCCAAAACACTCGGCCGCCAAGTCGTACTTTTGACTAGGTTTTTACAAACATTTAGTTGATTTCGACCGTCTTATTGACCAAACAATTTTTCTCAATCACCTTAAAAGTGTTGTAAAAACGTATGTTGATGGGTTGAGAAGAATACTCTGTTACATTACAGGGTTGGCTTTAGATGAGGTGTGGACAATCTGAGCCCTTTGCTCCAACCAAATTGGAACTAGGGCAACAGATGTGAATTTCGTGGTGGTGACTTGTAAATGTATTTGGTCAAATAAAAGTGGAATGCGACGAGAATGGGATTCGAACCCATGCGTGCAGAGCACAATGGATTAGCAGTCCATCGCCTTAACCACTCGGCCACCTCGTCTTGTTTGGTCTGAGCTTGCGGCATAATTTGATAATTATCGTAGCATGTGTTCATTGTCCTGGGAGGGTTTAAAAGTGTTTAAATGCAGTGTCAGCCTTATGGCAATTCGACCCACGCGCTCTGTGTAGAGGGGGATTAGCTCAAATGGTAGAGCGCTCGCTTAGCATGCGAGAAGTAGCGGGATCGATGCCCGCATGCTCCATTATTCCTAATTTTCAGACAAGGAGATAGTGACAATAATCAGCAAAGGCCAAAACACTCGGCCGCCAAGTCTTACTTTAGACTAGGTTTTTACAAACATTTAGTTGATTTCGACCGTCTTATTGACCAAACAATGTTTCTCAATCACCTTAAAGGTGTTGTAAAAACGTATGTTGATGGGTTGAGAAGAATACTCTGTTACATTACAGGGTTGGCTTTAGATGAGGTCTTGAAAATCTGAGCCCTTTGCTCCAACCAAATTGGAACTAGGGCAACAGATGTAAATTTCGTGGTGGTGACTTGTAAATATATTTGGTCAAAAAGAAGAGGAATGCGACGAGAATGGGATTCGAACCCATGCGTGCAGAGCACAATGGATTAGCAGTCCATCGCCTTAACCACTCGGCCACCTCGTCTTGTTTGGTCTGAGCTTGCGGCATTTTATGGTAATTATCGTAGCATGTTTTCATTGTCCTGGGAGGTTTTAAAAGTGTTAAATGCAGTGTCAGCCTTATGGCAATTCGACCCAAGCGCTCTGCGTAGAGGGGGGTTAGCTCAAATGGTAGAGCGCTCGCTTAGCATGCGAGAAGTAGCGGGATCTTACTTTAGACTAGGTTTTTACGAACATTTAGTTGATTTCGACCGTCTTATTGACCAAACAATTTTTCTCAATCACCTTAAAGGTGTTGTAAAAATGTATGTTGATGGGTTGAGAAGAATACTCTGTTACATTACAGGGTTGGCTTTAGATGAGGTGTGGACAATCTGAGCCCTTTGCTCCAACCAAATTGGAACTAGGGCAACAGATGTGAATTTTGTGGTGGTGACTTGTAAATGTATTTGGTCAAATAAAAGTGGAATGCGACGAGAATGGGATTCGAACCCAAGCGTGCAGAGCACAATGGATTAGCAGTCCATCGGCTTAACCACTCGGCCACCTCGTCTTGTTTGGTCTGAGCTTGCGGCATAATTTGATTATAATCGTAGCATGTGTTCATTGTCCTGGGAGGGTTTAAAAGTGTTTAAATGCAGTGTCAGCCTTATGGCAATTCGACCCACGTGCTCTGTGTAGAGGGGGATTAGCTCAAATGGTAGAGCGCTCGCTTAGCATGCGAGAAGTAGCGGGATCGATGCCCGCATCCTCCATTATTCCTAATTTTCAGACAAGGAGATAGTGACAATAATCAGCAAAGGCCAAAACACTCGGCCGCCAAGTCTTACTTTAGACTAGGTTTTTACGAACATTTTGTTGATTTCGACCGTCTTATTGACCAAACAATTTTTCTCAATCACCTTAAAGGTGTTGTAAAAATGTATGTTGATGGGTTGAGAAGAATACTCTGTTACATTACAGGGTTGGCTTTAGATGAGGTGTGGACAATCTGAGCCCTTTGCTCCAACCAAATTGGAAGTAGGGCAACAGATGTGAATTTCGTGGTGGTGACTTGTAAATGTATTTGGTCAAAAAGAAGAATGCGACAAGAATGGGATTCGAACCCATGCGTGCAGAGCACAATGGATTAGCAGTCCATCGCCTTAACCACTCGGCCACCTCGTCTTGTTTGGTCTGAGCTTGCGGCATAATTTGATAATTATCGTAGCATGTGTTCATTGTCCTGGGAGGTTTTAAAAGTGTTAAAATGCAGTGTCAGCCTTATGGCAGTACGACCCAAGCGCTCTGTGTAGAAGGGGATTAGCTCAAATGGTAGAGCGCTCGCTTAGCATGCGAGAAGTAGCAGGATCGATGCCCGCATTCTCCATTATTTCTAATTTTCAGACAAGGAGATAATGACAATAATCAGCAAAGGCCAAAACACTCGGCCGCCAAGTCTTACTTTAGACTAGGTTTTTACGAACATTTAGTTGATTTTGACCGTCTTATTGACCAAACAATTTTTCTCAATCACCTTAAAGGTGTTGTAAAAATGTATGTTGATGGGTTGAGAAGAATACTCTGTTACATTACAGGGTTGGCTTTAGATGAGGTGTGGACAATCTGAGCCCTTTGCTTCAACCAAATTGGAACTAGGGCAACAGATGTGAATTTCGTGGTGGTGACTTGTAAATGTATTTGGTCAAATAAAAGTGGAATGCGACGAGAATGGGATTCGAACCCAAGCGTGCAGAGCACAATGGATTAGCAGTCCATCGGCTTAACCACTCGGCCACCTCGTCTTGTTTGGTCTGAGCTTGCGGCATAATTTGATTATAATCGTAGCATGTGTTCATTGTCCTGGGAGGGTTTAAAAGTGTTTAAATGCAGTGTCAGCCTTATGGCAATTCGACCCACGCGCTCTGTGTAGAGGGGGATTAGCTCAAATGGTAGAGCGCTCGCTTAGCATGCGAGAAGTAGCGGGATCGATGCCCGCATCCTCCATTATTCCTAATTTTCAGACAAGGAGATAGTGACAATAATCAGCAAAGGCCAAAACACTCGGCCGCCAAGTCTTACTTTAGACTAGGTTTTTACGAACATTTTGTTGATTTCGACCGTCTTATTGACCAAACAATTTTTCTCAATCACCTTAAAGGTGTTGTAAAAATGTATGTTGATGGGTTGAGAAGAATACTCTGTTACATTACAGGGTTGGCTTTAGATGAGGTGTGGACAATCTGAGCCCTTTGCTCCAACCAAATTGGAAGTAGGGCAACAGATGTGAATTTCGTGGTGGTGACTTGTAAATGTATTTGGTCAAAAAGAAGAATGCGACAAGAATGGGATTCGAACCCATGCGTGCAGAGCACAATGGATTAGCAGTCCATCGCCTTAACCACTCGGCCACCTCGTCTTGTTTGGTCTGAGCTTGCGGCATAATTTGATAATTATCGTAGCATGTGTTCATTGTCCTGGGAGGTTTTAAAAGTGTTAAAATGCAGTGTCAGCCTTATGGCAGTACGACCCAAGCGCTCTGTGTAGAAGGGGATTAGCTCAAATGGTAGAGCGCTCGCTTAGCATGCGAGAAGTAGCAGGATCGATGCCCGCATTCTCCACTATTTCTAATTTTCAGACAAGGAGATAATGACAATAATCAGCAAAGGCCAAAACACTCGGCCGCCAAGTCTTACTTTAGACTAGGTTTTTACGAACATTTAGTTGATTTCGACCGTCTTATTGACCAAACAATTTTTCTCAATCACCTTAAAGGTGTTGTAAAAATGTATGTTGATGGGTTGAGAAGAATACTCTGTTACATTACAGGGTTGGCTTTAGATGAGGTGTGGACAATCTGAGCCCTTTGCTTCAACCAAATTGGAACTAGGGCAACAGATGTGAATTTCGTGGTGGTGACTTGTAAATGTATTTGGTCAAATAAAAGTGGAATGCGACGAGAATGGGATTCGAACCCAAGCGTGCAGAGCACAATGGATTAGCAGTCCATCGGCTTAACCACTCGGCCACCTCGTCTTGTTTGGTCTGAGCTTGCGGCATAATTTGATTATAATCGTAGCATGTGTTCATTGTCCTGGGAGGGTTTAAAAGTGTTTAAATGCAGTGTCAGCCTTATGGCAATTCGACCCACGCGCTCTGTGTAGAGGGGGATTAGCTCAAATGGTAGAGCGCTCGCTTAGCATGCGAGAAGTAGCGGGATCGATGCCCGCATCCTCCATTATTCCTAATTTTCAGACAAGGAGATAGTGACAATAATCAGCAAAGGCCAAAACACTCGGCCGCCAAGTCTTACTTTAGACTAGGTTTTTACGAACATTTTGTTGATTTCGACCGTCTTATTGACCAAACAATTTTTCTCAATCACCTTAAAGGTGTTGTAAAAATGTATGTTGATGGGTTGAGAAGAATACTCTGTTACATTACAGGGTTGGCTTTAGATGAGGTGTGGACAATCTGAGCCCTTTGCTCCAACCAAATTGGAACTAGGGCAACAGATGTGAATTTCGTGGTGGTGACTTGTAAATGTATTTGGTCAAAAAGAAGAGGAATGCGACGAGAATGGGATTCGAACCCATGCGTGCAGAGCTCAATGGATTAGCAGTCCATCGCCTTAACCACTCGGCCACCTCGTCTTGTTTGGTCTGAGCTTGCGGCATTTTATGGTAATTATCGTAGCATGTTTTCATTGTCCTGGGAGGTTTTAAAAGTGTTAAAATGCAGTGTCAGCCTTATGGCAATTCGACCCAAGCGCTCTGTGTAGAGGGGGATTAGCTCAAATGGTAGAGCGCTCGCTTAGCATGCGAGAAGTAGCGGGATCGATGCCCGCATCCTCCATTATTCCTAATTTTCAGACAAGGAGATAGTGACAATAATCAGCAAAGGCCAAAACACTCGGCCGCCAAGTCTTACTTTAGACTAGGTTTTTACGAACATTTAGTTGATTTCGACCGTCTTATTGACCAAACAATTTTTCTCAATCACCTTAAAGGTGTTGTAAAAACGTATGTTGATGGGTTGAGAAGAATACTCTGTTACATTACAGGGTTGGCTTTAGATGAGGTGTGGACAATCTGAGCCCTTTGCTTCAACCAAATTGGAACTAGGGCAACAGATGTGAATTTCGTGGTGGTGACTTGTAAATGTATTTGGTCAAATAAAAGTGGAATGCGACGAGAATGGGATTCGAACCCATGCGTGCAGAGCACAATGGATTAGCAGTCCATCGCCTTAACCACTCGGCCACCTCGTCTTGTTTGGTCTGAGCTTGCGGCATAATTTGATAATAATCGTAGCATGTGTTCATTGTCCTGGGAGGGTTTAAAAGTGTTTAAATGCAGAGTCAGCCTCATGGCAATTCGACCCACGCGCTCTGCGTAGAGGGGGGTTAGCTCAAATGGTAGAGCGCTCGCTTAGCATGCGAGAAGTAGCGGGATCGATGCCCGCATCTTCCATTATTCCTAATTTTCAGACAAGGAGATAGTGACAATAATCAGCAAAGGCCAAAACACTCGGCCGCCAAGTCTTACTTTAGACTAGGTTTTTACGAACATTTAGTTGATTTCGACCGTCTTATTGACCAAACAATTTTTCTCAATCACCTTAAAGGTGTTGTAAAAACGTATGTTGATGGGTTGAGAAGAATACTCTGTTACATTACAGGGTTGGCTTTAGATGAGGTGTGGACAATCTGAGCCCTTTGCTTCAACCAAATTGGAACTAGGGCAACAGATGTGAATTTCGTGGTGGTGACTTGTAAATGTATTTGGTCAAATAAAAGTGGAATGCGACGAGAATGGGATTCGAACCCATGCGTGCAGAGCACAATGGATTAGCAGTCCATCGCCTTAACCACTCGGCCACCTCGTCTTGTTTGGTCTGAGCTTGCGGCATAATTTGATAATAATCGTAGCATGTGTTCATTGTCCTGGGAGGGTTTAAAAGTGTTTAAATGCAGAGTCAGCCTTATGGCAATTCGACCCACGCGCTCTGCGTAGAGGGGGGTTAGCTCAAATGGTAGAGCGCTCGCTTAGCATGCGAGAAGTAGCGGGATCGATGCCCGCATCTTCCATTATTCCTAATTTTCAGACAAGGAGATAGTGACAATAATCAGCAAAGGCCAAAACACTCGGCCGCCAAGTCGTACTTTTGACTAGGTTTTTACAAACATTTAGTTGATTTCGACCGTCTTATTGACCAAACAATTTTTCTCAATCACCTTAAAAGTGTTGTAAAAACGTATGTTGATGGGTTGAGAAGAATACTCTGTTACATTACAGGGTTGGCTTTAGATGAGGTGTGGACAATCTGAGCCCTTTGCTCCAACCAAATTGGAACTAGGGCAACAGATGTGAATTTCGTGGTGGTGACTTGTAAATGTATTTGGTCAAATAAAAGTGGAATGCGACGAGAATGGGATTCGAACCCATGCGTGCAGAGCACAATGGATTAGCAGTCCATCGCCTTAACCACTCGGCCACCTCGTCTTGTTTGGTCTGAGCTTGCGGCATAATTTGATAATTATCGTAGCATGTGTTCATTGTCCTGGGAGGGTTTAAAAGTGTTTAAATGCAGTGTCAGCCTTATGGCAATTCGACCCACGCGCTCTGTGTAGAGGGGGATTAGCTCAAATGGTAGAGCGCTCGCTTAGCATGCGAGAAGTAGCGGGATCGATGCCCGCATGCTCCATTATTCCTAATTTTCAGACAAGGAGATAGTGACAATAATCAGCAAAGGCCAAAACACTCGGCCGCCAAGTCTTACTTTAGACTAGGTTTTTACAAACATTTAGTTGATTTCGACCGTCTTATTGACCAAACAATGTTTCTCAATCACCTTAAAGGTGTTGTAAAAACGTATGTTGATGGGTTGAGAAGAATACTCTGTTACATTACAGGGTTGGCTTTAGATGAGGTCTTGACAATCTGAGCCCTTTGCTCCAACCAAATTGGAACTAGGGCAACAGATGTAAATTTCGTGGTGGTGACTTGTAAATATATTTGGTCAAAAAGAAGAGGAATGCGACGAGAATGGGATTCGAACCCATGCGTGCAGAGCACAATGGATTAGCAGTCCATCGCCTTAACCACTCGGCCACCTCGTCTTGTTTGGTCTGAGCTTGCGGCATTTTATGGTAATTATCGTAGCATGTTTTCATTGTCCTGGGAGGTTTTAAAAGTGTTAAATGCAGTGTCAGCCTTATGGCAATTCGACCCAAGCGCTCTGTGTAGAGGGGGATTAGCTC
Source organism: Pungitius pungitius (assembly GCF_949316345.1). Lineage (NCBI taxonomy): Eukaryota > Metazoa > Chordata > Actinopteri > Perciformes > Gasterosteidae > Pungitius > Pungitius pungitius. Next base: position 15,316,325 of record NC_084911.1, on the reverse strand, counting down.
AAATGGTAGAGCGCTCGCTTAGCATGCGAGAAGTAGCGGGATCGATGCCCGCATGCTCCATTATTCCTAATTTTCAGACAAGGAGATAGTGACAATAATCAGCAAAGGCCAAAACACTCGGCCGCCAAGTCTTACTTTAGACTAGGTTTTTACAAACATTTAGTTGATTTCGACCGTCTTATTGACCAAACAATGTTTCTCAATCACCTTAAAGGTGTTGTAAAAACGTATGTTGATGGGTTGAGAAGAATACTCTGTTACATTACAGGGTTGGCTTTAGATGAGGTCTTGACAATCTGAGCCCTTTGCTCCAACCAAATTGGAACTAGGGCAACAGATGTAAATTTCGTGGTGGTGACTTGTAAATGTATTTGGTCAAAAAGAAGAGGAATGCGACGAGAATGGGATTCGAACCCATGCGTGCAGAGCACAATGGATTAGCAGTCCATCGCCTTAACCACTCGGCCACCTCGTCTTGTTTGGTCTGAGCTTGCGGCATTTTATGGTAATTATCGTAGCATGTTTTCATTGTCCTGGGAGGTTTTAAAAGTGTTAAATGCAGTGTCAGCCTTATGGCAATTCGACCCAAGCGCTCTGTGTAGAGGGGGATTAGCTCAAATGGTAGAGCGCTCGCTTAGCATGCGAGAAGTAGCGGGATAGATGCCCGCATCCTCCATTATTCCTAATTTTCAGACAAGGAGATAGTGACAATAATCAGCAAAGGCCAAAACACTCGGCCGCCAAGTCTTACTTTAGACTAGGTTTTTACAAACATTTAGTTGATTTCGACCGTCTTATTGACCAAACAATGTTTCTCAATCACCTTAAAGGTGTTGTAAAAACGTATGTTGATGGGTTGAGAAGAATACTCTGTTACATTACAGGGTTGGCTTTAGATGAGGTCTTGACAATCTGAGCCCTTTGCTCCAACCAAATTGGAACTAGGGCAACAGATGTGAATTTCGTGGTGGTGACTTGTAAATGTATTTGGTCAAAAAGAAGAGGAATGCGACGAGAATGGGATTCGAACCCATGCGTGCAGAGCACAATGGATTAGCAGTCCATCGCCTTAACCACTCGGCCACCTCGTCTTGTTTGGTCTGAGCTTGCGGCATTTTATGGTAATTATCGTAGCATGTTTTCATTGTCCTGGGAGGTTTTAAAAGTGTTAAAATGCAGTGTCAGCCTTATGGCAATTCAACCCAAGCGCTCTGTGTAGAGGGGGATTAGCTCAAATGGTAGAGCGCTCGCTTAGCATGCGAGAAGTAGCGGGATAGATGCCCGCATCCTCCATTATTCCTAATTTTCAGACAAGGAGATAGTGACAATAATCAGCAAAGGCCAAAACACTCGGCCGCCAAGTCGTACTTTTGACTAGGTTTTTACAAACATTTAGTTGATTTCGACCGTCTTATTGACCAAACAATTTTTCTCAATCACCTTAAAAGTGTTGTAAAAACGTATGTTGATGGGTTGAGAAGAATACTCTGTTACATTACAGGGTTGGCTTTAGATGAGGTGTGGACAATCTGAGCCCTTTGCTCCAACCAAATAGGAACTAGGGCAACAGATGTGAATTTCGTGGTGGTGACTTGTAAATGTATTTGGTCAAATAAAAGTGGAATGCGACGAGAATGGGATTCGAACCCATGCGTGCAGAGCACAATGGATTAGCAGTCCATCGCCTTAACCACTCGGCCACCTCGTCTTGTTTGGTCTGAGCTTGCGGCATAATTTGATAATTATCGTAGCATGTGTTCATTGTCCTGGGAGGGTTTAAAAGTGTTTAAATGCAGTGTCAGCCTTATGGCAATTCGACCCACGCGCTCTGTGTAGAGGGGGATTAGCTCAAATGGTAGAGCGCTCGCTTAGCATGCGAGAAGTAGCGGGATCGATGCCCGCATGCTCCATTATTCCTAATTTTCAGACAAGGAGATAGTGACAATAATCAGCAAAGGCCAAAACACTCGGCCGCCAAGTCTTACTTTAGACTAGGTTTTTACAAACATTTAGTTGATTTCGACCGTCTTATTGACCAAACAATGTTTCTCAATCACCTTAAAGGTGTTGTAAAAACGTATGTTGATGGGTTGAGAAGAATACTCTGTTACATTACAGGGTTGGCTTTAGATGAGGTCTTGACAATCTGAGCCCTTTGCTCCAACCAAATTGGAACTAGGGCAACAGATGTAAATTTCGTGGTGGTGACTTGTAAATATATTTGGTCAAAAAGAAGAGGAATGCGACGAGAATGGGATTCGAACCCATGCGTGCAGAGCACAATGGATTAGCAGTCCATCGCCTTAACCACTCGGCCACCTCGTCTTGTTTGGTCTGAGCTTGCGGCATTTTATGGTAATTATCGTAGCATGTTTTCATTGTCCTGGGAGGTTTTAAAAGTGTTAAATGCAGTGTCAGCCTTATGGCAATTCGACCCAAGCGCTCTGCGTAGAGGGGGGTTAGCTCAAATGGTAGAGCGCTCGCTTAGCATGCGAGAAGTAGCGGGATCTTACTTTAGACTAGGTTTTTACGAACATTTAGTTGATTTCGACCGTCTTATTGACCAAACAATTTTTCTCAATCACCTTAAAGGTGTTGTAAAAATGTATGTTGATGGGTTGAGAAGAATACTCTGTTACATTACAGGGTTGGCTTTAGATGAGGTGTGGACAATCTGAGCCCTTTGCTCCAACCAAATTGGAACTAGGGCAACAGATGTGAATTTTGTGGTGGTGACTTGTAAATGTATTTGGTCAAATAAAAGTGGAATGCGACGAGAATGGGATTCGAACCCAAGCGTGCAGAGCACAATGGATTAGCAGTCCATCGGCTTAACCACTCGGCCACCTCGTCTTGTTTGGTCTGAGCTTGCGGCATAATTTGATTATAATCGTAGCATGTGTTCATTGTCCTGGGAGGGTTTAAAAGTGTTTAAATGCAGTGTCAGCCTTATGGCAATTCGACCCACGTGCTCTGTGTAGAGGGGGATTAGCTCAAATGGTAGAGCGCTCGCTTAGCATGCGAGAAGTAGCGGGATCGATGCCCGCATCCTCCATTATTCCTAATTTTCAGACAAGGAGATAGTGACAATAATCAGCAAAGGCCAAAACACTCGGCCGCCAAGTCTTACTTTAGACTAGGTTTTTACGAACATTTTGTTGATTTCGACCGTCTTATTGACCAAACAATTTTTCTCAATCACCTTAAAGGTGTTGTAAAAATGTATGTTGATGGGTTGAGAAGAATACTCTGTTACATTACAGGGTTGGCTTTAGATGAGGTGTGGACAATCTGAGCCCTTTGCTCCAACCAAATTGGAAGTAGGGCAACAGATGTGAATTTCGTGGTGGTGACTTGTAAATGTATTTGGTCAAAAAGAAGAATGCGACAAGAATGGGATCGAACCCATGCGTGCAGAGCACAATGGATTAGCAGTCCATCGCCTTAACCACTCGGCCACCTCGTCTTGTTTGGTCTGAGCTTGCGGCATAATTTGATAATTATCGTAGCATGTGTTCATTGTCCTGGGAGGTTTTAAAAGTGTTAAAATGCAGTGTCAGCCTTATGGCAGTACGACCCAAGCGCTCTGTGTAGAAGGGGATTAGCTCAAATGGTAGAGCGCTCGCTTAGCATGCGAGAAGTAGCAGGATCGATGCCCGCATTCTCCATTATTTCTAATTTTCAGACAAGGAGATAATGACAATAATCAGCAAAGGCCAAAACACTCGGCCGCCAAGTCTTACTTTAGACTAGGTTTTTACGAACATTTAGTTGATTTTGACCGTCTTATTGACCAAACAATTTTTCTCAATCACCTTAAAGGTGTTGTAAAAATGTATGTTGATGGGTTGAGAAGAATACTCTGTTACATTACAGGGTTGGCTTTAGATGAGGTGTGGACAATCTGAGCCCTTTGCTTCAACCAAATTGGAACTAGGGCAACAGATGTGAATTTCGTGGTGGTGACTTGTAAATGTATTTGGTCAAATAAAAGTGGAATGCGACGAGAATGGGATTCGAACCCAAGCGTGCAGAGCACAATGGATTAGCAGTCCATCGGCTTAACCACTCGGCCACCTCGTCTTGTTTGGTCTGAGCTTGCGGCATAATTTGATTATAATCGTAGCATGTGTTCATTGTCCTGGGAGGGTTTAAAAGTGTTTAAATGCAGTGTCAGCCTTATGGCAATTCGACCCACGCGCTCTGTGTAGAGGGGGATTAGCTCAAATGGTAGAGCGCTCGCTTAGCATGCGAGAAGTAGCGGGATCGATGCCCGCATCCTCCATTATTCCTAATTTTCAGACAAGGAGATAGTGACAATAATCAGCAAAGGCCAAAACACTCGGCCGCCAAGTCTTACTTTAGACTAGGTTTTTACGAACATTTTGTTGATTTCGACCGTCTTATTGACCAAACAATTTTTCTCAATCACCTTAAAGGTGTTGTAAAAATGTATGTTGATGGGTTGAGAAGAATACTCTGTTACATTACAGGGTTGGCTTTAGATGAGGTGTGGACAATCTGAGCCCTTTGCTCCAACCAAATTGGAAGTAGGGCAACAGATGTGAATTTCGTGGTGGTGACTTGTAAATGTATTTGGTCAAAAAGAAGAATGCGACAAGAATGGGATTCGAACCCATGCGTGCAGAGCACAATGGATTAGCAGTCCATCGCCTTAACCACTCGGCCACCTCGTCTTGTTTGGTCTGAGCTTGCGGCATAATTTGATAATTATCGTAGCATGTGTTCATTGTCCTGGGAGGTTTTAAAAGTGTTAAAATGCAGTGTCAGCCTTATGGCAGTACGACCCAAGCGCTCTGTGTAGAAGGGGATTAGCTCAAATGGTAGAGCGCTCGCTTAGCATGCGAGAAGTAGCAGGATCGATGCCCGCATTCTCCACTATTTCTAATTTTCAGACAAGGAGATAATGACAATAATCAGCAAAGGCCAAAACACTCGGCCGCCAAGTCTTACTTTAGACTAGGTTTTTACGAACATTTAGTTGATTTCGACCGTCTTATTGACCAAACAATTTTTCTCAATCACCTTAAAGGTGTTGTAAAAATGTATGTTGATGGGTTGAGAAGAATACTCTGTTACATTACAGGGTTGGCTTTAGATGAGGTGTGGACAATCTGAGCCCTTTGCTTCAACCAAATTGGAACTAGGGCAACAGATGTGAATTTCGTGGTGGTGACTTGTAAATGTATTTGGTCAAATAAAAGTGGAATGCGACGAGAATGGGATTCGAACCCAAGCGTGCAGAGCACAATGGATTAGCAGTCCATCGGCTTAACCACTCGGCCACCTCGTCTTGTTTGGTCTGAGCTTGCGGCATAATTTGATAATAATCGTAGCATGTGTTCATTGTCCTGGGAGGGTTTAAAAGTGTTTAAATGCAGAGTCAGCCTCATGGCAATTCGACCCACGCGCTCTGCGTAGAGGGGGGTTAGCTCAAATGGTAGAGCGCTCGCTTAGCATGCGAGAAGTAGCGGGATCGATGCCCGCATCTTCCATTATTCCTAATTTTCAGACAAGGAGATAGTGACAATAATCAGCAAAGGCCAAAACACTCGGCCGCCAAGTCTTACTTTAGACTAGGTTTTTACGAACATTTAGTTGATTTCGACCGTCTTATTGACCAAACAATTTTTCTCAATCACCTTAAAGGTGTTGTAAAAACGTATGTTGATGGGTTGAGAAGAATACTCTGTTACATTACAGGGTTGGCTTTAGATGAGGTGTGGACAATCTGAGCCCTTTGCTTCAACCAAATTGGAACTAGGGCAACAGATGTGAATTTCGTGGTGGTGACTTGTAAATGTATTTGGTCAAATAAAAGTGGAATGCGACGAGAATGGGATTCGAACCCATGCGTGCAGAGCACAATGGATTAGCAGTCCATCGCCTTAACCACTCGGCCACCTCGTCTTGTTTGGTCTGAGCTTGCGGCATAATTTGATAATAATCGTAGCATGTGTTCATTGTCCTGGGAGGGTTTAAAAGTGTTTAAATGCAGAGTCAGCCTTATGGCAATTCGACCCACGCGCTCTGCGTAGAGGGGGGTTAGCTCAAATGGTAGAGCGCTCGCTTAGCATGCGAGAAGTAGCGGGATCGATGCCCGCATCTTCCATTATTCCTAATTTTCAGACAAGGAGATAGTGACAATAATCAGCAAAGGCCAAAACACTCGGCCGCCAAGTCGTACTTTTGACTAGGTTTTTACAAACATTTAGTTGATTTCGACCGTCTTATTGACCAAACAATTTTTCTCAATCACCTTAAAAGTGTTGTAAAAACGTATGTTGATGGGTTGAGAAGAATACTCTGTTACATTACAGGGTTGGCTTTAGATGAGGTGTGGACAATCTGAGCCCTTTGCTCCAACCAAATAGGAACTAGGGCAACAGATGTGAATTTCGTGGTGGTGACTTGTAAATGTATTTGGTCAAATAAAAGTGGAATGCGACGAGAATGGGATTCGAACCCATGCGTGCAGAGCACAATGGATTAGCAGTCCATCGCCTTAACCACTCGGCCACCTCGTCTTGTTTGGTCTGAGCTTGCGGCATAATTTGATAATTATCGTAGCATGTGTTCATTGTCCTGGGAGGGTTTAAAAGTGTTTAAATGCAGTGTCAGCCTTATGGCAATTCGACCCACGCGCTCTGTGTAGAGGGGGATTAGCTCAAATGGTAGAGCGCTCGCTTAGCATGCGAGAAGTAGCGGGATCGATGCCCGCATGCTCCATTATTCCTAATTTTCAGACAAGGAGATAGTGACAATAATCAGCAAAGGCCAAAACACTCGGCCGCCAAGTCTTACTTTAGACTAGGTTTTTACAAACATTTAGTTGATTTCGACCGTCTTATTGACCAAACAATGTTTCTCAATCACCTTAAAGGTGTTGTAAAAACGTATGTTGATGGGTTGAGAAGAATACTCTGTTACATTACAGGGTTGGCTTTAGATGAGGTCTTGACAATCTGAGCCCTTTGCTCCAACCAAATTGGAACTAGGGCAACAGATGTAAATTTCGTGGTGGTGACTTGTAAATATATTTGGTCAAAAAGAAGAGGAATGCGACGAGAATGGGATTCGAACCCATGCGTGCAGAGCACAATGGATTAGCAGTCCATCGCCTTAACCACTCGGCCACCTCGTCTTGTTTGGTCTGAGCTTGCGGCATTTTATGGTAATTATCGTAGCATGTTTTCATTGTCCTGGGAGGTTTTAAAAGTGTTAAATGCAGTGTCAGCCTTATGGCAATTCGACCCAAGCGCTCTGCGTAGAGGGGGGTTAGCTCAAATGGTAGAGCGCTCGCTTAGCATGCGAGAAGTAGCGGGATCTTACTTTAGACTAGGTTTTTACGAACATTTAGTTGATTTCGACCGTCTTATTGACCAAACAATTTTTCTCAATCACCTTAAAGGTGTTGTAAAAATGTATGTTGATGGGTTGAGAAGAATACTCTGTTACATTACAGGGTTGGCTTTAGATGAGGTGTGGACAATCTGAGCCCTTTGCTCCAACCAAATTGGAACTAGGGCAACAGATGTGAATTTTGTGGTGGTGACTTGTAAATGTATTTGGTCAAATAAAAGTGGAATGCGACGAGAATGGGATTCGAACCCAAGCGTGCAGAGCACAATGGATTAGCAGTCCATCGGCTTAACCACTCGGCCACCTCGTCTTGTTTGGTCTGAGCTTGCGGCATAATTTGATTATAATCGTAGCATGTGTTCATTGTCCTGGGAGGGTTTAAAAGTGTTTAAATGCAGTGTCAGCCTTATGGCAATTCGACCCACGTGCTCTGTGTAGAGGGGGATTAGCTCAAATGGTAGAGCGCTCGCTTAGCATGCGAGAAGTAGCGGGATCGATGCCCGCATCCTCCATTATTCCTAATTTTCAGACAAGGAGATAGTGACAATAATCAGCAAAGGCCAAAACACTCGGCCGCCAAGTCTTACTTTAGACTAGGTTTTTACGAACATTTTGTTGATTTCGACCGTCTTATTGACCAAACAATTTTTCTCAATCACCTTAAAGGTGTTGTAAAAATGTATGTTGATGGGTTGAGAAGAATACTCTGTTACATTACAGGGTTGGCTTTAGATGAGGTGTGGACAATCTGAGCCCTTTGCTCCAACCAAATTGGAAGTAGGGCAACAGATGTGAATTTCGTGGTGGTGACTTGTAAATGTATTTGGTCAAAAAGAAGAATGCGACAAGAATGGGATTCGAACCCATGCGTGCAGAGCACAATGGATTAGCAGTCCATCGCCTTAACCACTCGGCCACCTCGTCTTGTTTGGTCTGAGCTTGCGGCATAATTTGATAATTATCGTAGCATGTGTTCATTGTCCTGGGAGGTTTTAAAAGTGTTAAAATGCAGTGTCAGCCTTATGGCAGTACGACCCAAGCGCTCTGTGTAGAAGGGGATTAGCTCAAATGGTAGAGCGCTCGCTTAGCATGCGAGAAGTAGCAGGATCGATGCCCGCATTCTCCATTATTTCTAATTTTCAGACAAGGAGATAATGACAATAATCAGCAAAGGCCAAAACACTCGGCCGCCAAGTCTTACTTTAGACTAGGTTTTTACGAACATTTAGTTGATTTTGACCGTCTTATTGACCAAACAATTTTTCTCAATCACCTTAAAGGTGTTGTAAAAATGTATGTTGATGGGTTGAGAAGAATACTCTGTTACATTACAGGGTTGGCTTTAGATGAGGTGTGGACAATCTGAGCCCTTTGCTTCAACCAAATTGGAACTAGGGCAACAGATGTGAATTTCGTGGTGGTGACTTGTAAATGTATTTGGTCAAATAAAAGTGGAATGCGACGAGAATGGGATTCGAACCCAAGCGTGCAGAGCACAATGGATTAGCAGTCCATCGGCTTAACCACTCGGCCACCTCGTCTTGTTTGGTCTGAGCTTGCGGCATAATTTGATTATAATCGTAGCATGTGTTCATTGTCCTGGGAGGGTTTAAAAGTGTTTAAATGCAGTGTCAGCCTTATGGCAATTCGACCCACGCGCTCTGTGTAGAGGGGGATTAGCTCAAATGGTAGAGCGCTCGCTTAGCATGCGAGAAGTAGCGGGATCGATGCCCGCATCCTCCATTATTCCTAATTTTCAGACAAGGAGATAGTGACAATAATCAGCAAAGGCCAAAACACTCGGCCGCCAAGTCTTACTTTAGACTAGGTTTTTACGAACATTTTGTTGATTTCGACCGTCTTATTGACCAAACAATTTTTCTCAATCACCTTAAAGGTGTTGTAAAAATGTATGTTGATGGGTTGAGAAGAATACTCTGTTACATTACAGGGTTGGCTTTAGATGAGGTGTGGACAATCTGAGCCCTTTGCTCCAACCAAATTGGAAGTAGGGCAACAGATGTGAATTTCGTGGTGGTGACTTGTAAATGTATTTGGTCAAAAAGAAGAATGCGACAAGAATGGGATTCGAACCCATGCGTGCAGAGCACAATGGATTAGCAGTCCATCGCCTTAACCACTCGGCCACCTCGTCTTGTTTGGTCTGAGCTTGCGGCATAATTTGATAATTATCGTAGCATGTGTTCATTGTCCTGGGAGGTTTTAAAAGTGTTAAAATGCAGTGTCAGCCTTATGGCAGTACGACCCAAGCGCTCTGTGTAGAAGGGGATTAGCTCAAATGGTAGAGCGCTCGCTTAGCATGCGAGAAGTAGCAGGATCGATGCCCGCATTCTCCACTATTTCTAATTTTCAGACAAGGAGATAATGACAATAATCAGCAAAGGCCAAAACACTCGGCCGCCAAGTCTTACTTTAGACTAGGTTTTTACGAACATTTAGTTGATTTCGACCGTCTTATTGACCAAACAATTTTTCTCAATCACCTTAAAGGTGTTGTAAAAATGTATGTTGATGGGTTGAGAAGAATACTCTGTTACATTACAGGGTTGGCTTTAGATGAGGTGTGGACAATCTGAGCCCTTTGCTTCAACCAAATTGGAACTAGGGCAACAGATGTGAATTTCGTGGTGGTGACTTGTAAATGTATTTGGTCAAATAAAAGTGGAATGCGACGAGAATGGGATTCGAACCCAAGCGTGCAGAGCACAATGGATTAGCAGTCCATCGGCTTAACCACTCGGCCACCTCGTCTTGTTTGGTCTGAGCTTGCGGCATAATTTGATAATAATCGTAGCATGTGTTCATTGTCCTGGGAGGGTTTAAAAGTGTTTAAATGCAGAGTCAGCCTCATGGCAATTCGACCCACGCGCTCTGCGTAGAGGGGGGTTAGCTCAAATGGTAGAGCGCTCGCTTAGCATGCGAGAAGTAGCGGGATCGATGCCCGCATCTTCCATTATTCCTAATTTTCAGACAAGGAGATAGTGACAATAATCAGCAAAGGCCAAAACACTCGGCCGCCAAGTCTTACTTTAGACTAGGTTTTTACGAACATTTAGTTGATTTCGACCGTCTTATTGACCAAACAATTTTTCTCAATCACCTTAAAGGTGTTGTAAAAACGTATGTTGATGGGTTGAGAAGAATACTCTGTTACATTACAGGGTTGGCTTTAGATGAGGTGTGGACAATCTGAGCCCTTTGCTTCAACCAAATTGGAACTAGGGCAACAGATGTGAATTTCGTGGTGGTGACTTGTAAATGTATTTGGTCAAATAAAAGTGGAATGCGACGAGAATGGGATTCGAACCCATGCGTGCAGAGCACAATGGATTAGCAGTCCATCGCCTTAACCACTCGGCCACCTCGTCTTGTTTGGTCTGAGCTTGCGGCATAATTTGATAATAATCGTAGCATGTGTTCATTGTCCTGGGAGGGTTTAAAAGTGTTTAAATGCAGAGTCAGCCTTATGGCAATTCGACCCACGCGCTCTGCGTAGAGGGGGGTTAGCTCAAATGGTAGAGCGCTCGCTTAGCATGCGAGAAGTAGCGGGATCGATGCCCGCATCTTCCATTATTCCTAATTTTCAGACAAGGAGATAGTGACAATAATCAGCAAAGGCCAAAACACTCGGCCGCCAAGTCGTACTTTTGACTAGGTTTTTACAAACATTTAGTTGATTTCGACCGTCTTATTGACCAAACAATTTTTCTCAATCACCTTAAAAGTGTTGTAAAAACGTATGTTGATGGGTTGAGAAGAATACTCTGTTACATTACAGGGTTGGCTTTAGATGAGGTGTGGACAATCTGAGCCCTTTGCTCCAACCAAATTGGAACTAGGGCAACAGATGTGAATTTCGTGGTGGTGACTTGTAAATGTATTTGGTCAAATAAAAGTGGAATGCGACGAGAATGGGATTCGAACCCATGCGTGCAGAGCACAATGGATTAGCAGTCCATCGCCTTAACCACTCGGCCACCTCGTCTTGTTTGGTCTGAGCTTGCGGCATAATTTGATAATTATCGTAGCATGTGTTCATTGTCCTGGGAGGGTTTAAAAGTGTTTAAATGCAGTGTCAGCCTTATGGCAATTCGACCCACGCGCTCTGTGTAGAGGGGGATTAGCTCAAATGGTAGAGCGCTCGCTTAGCATGCGAGAAGTAGCGGGATCGATGCCCGCATGCTCCATTATTCCTAATTTTCAGACAAGGAGATAGTGACAATAATCAGCAAAGGCCAAAACACTCGGCCGCCAAGTCTTACTTTAGACTAGGTTTTTACAAACATTTAGTTGATTTCGACCGTCTTATTGACCAAACAATGTTTCTCAATCACCTTAAAGGTGTTGTAAAAACGTATGTTGATGGGTTGAGAAGAATACTCTGTTACATTACAGGGTTGGCTTTAGATGAGGTCTTGACAATCTGAGCCCTTTGCTCCAACCAAATTGGAACTAGGGCAACAGATGTAAATTTCGTGGTGGTGACTTGTAAATATATTTGGTCAAAAAGAAGAGGAATGCGACGAGAATGGGATTCGAACCCATGCGTGCAGAGCACAATGGATTAGCAGTCCATCGCCTTAACCACTCGGCCACCTCGTCTTGTTTGGTCTGAGCTTGCGGCATTTTATGGTAATTATCGTAGCATGTTTTCATTGTCCTGGGAGGTTTTAAAAGTGTTAAATGCAGTGTCAGCCTTATGGCAATTCGACCCAAGCGCTCTGCGTAGAGGGGGGTTAGCTCAAATGGTAGAGCGCTCGCTTAGCATGCGAGAAGTAGCGGGATCTTACTTTAGACTAGGTTTTTACGAACATTTAGTTGATTTCGACCGTCTTATTGACCAAACAATTTTTCTCAATCACCTTAAAGGTGTTGTAAAAATGTATGTTGATGGGTTGAGAAGAATACTCTGTTACATTACAGGGTTGGCTTTAGATGAGGTGTGGACAATCTGAGCCCTTTGCTCCAACCAAATTGGAACTAGGGCAACAGATGTGAATTTTGTGGTGGTGACTTGTAAATGTATTTGGTCAAATAAAAGTGGAATGCGACGAGAATGGGATTCGAACCCAAGCGTGCAGAGCACAATGGATTAGCAGTCCATCGGCTTAACCACTCGGCCACCTCGTCTTGTTTGGTCTGAGCTTGCGGCATAATTTGATTATAATCGTAGCATGTGTTCATTGTCCTGGGAGGGTTTAAAAGTGTTTAAATGCAGTGTCAGCCTTATGGCAATTCGACCCACGTGCTCTGTGTAGAGGGGGATTAGCTCAAATGGTAGAGCGCTCGCTTAGCATGCGAGAAGTAGCGGGATCGATGCCCGCATCCTCCATTATTCCTAATTTTCAGACAAGGAGATAGTGACAATAATCAGCAAAGGCCAAAACACTCGGCCGCCAAGTCTTACTTTAGACTAGGTTTTTACGAACATTTTGTTGATTTCGACCGTCTTATTGACCAAACAATTTTTCTCAATCACCTTAAAGGTGTTGTAAAAATGTATGTTGATGGGTTGAGAAGAATACTCTGTTACATTACAGGGTTGGCTTTAGATGAGGTGTGGACAATCTGAGCCCTTTGCTCCAACCAAATTGGAAGTAGGGCAACAGATGTGAATTTCGTGGTGGTGACTTGTAAATGTATTTGGTCAAAAAGAAGAATGCGACAAGAATGGGATTCGAACCCATGCGTGCAGAGCACAATGGATTAGCAGTCCATCGCCTTAACCACTCGGCCACCTCGTCTTGTTTGGTCTGAGCTTGCGGCATAATTTGATAATTATCGTAGCATGTGTTCATTGTCCTGGGAGGTTTTAAAAGTGTTAAAATGCAGTGTCAGCCTTATGGCAGTACGACCCAAGCGCTCTGTGTAGAAGGGGATTAGCTCAAATGGTAGAGCGCTCGCTTAGCATGCGAGAAGTAGCAGGATCGATGCCCGCATTCTCCATTATTTCTAATTTTCAGACAAGGAGATAATGACAATAATCAGCAAAGGCCAAAACACTCGGCCGCCAAGTCTTACTTTAGACTAGGTTTTTACGAACATTTAGTTGATTTTGACCGTCTTATTGACCAAACAATTTTTCTCAATCACCTTAAAGGTGTTGTAAAAATGTATGTTGATGGGTTGAGAAGAATACTCTGTTACACTACAGGGTTGGCTTTAGATGAGGTGTGGACAATCTGAGCCCTTTGCTTCAACCAAATTGGAACTAGGGCAACAGATGTGAATTTCGTGGTGGTGACTTGTAAATGTATTTGGTCAAATAAAAGTGGAATGCGACGAGAATGGGATTCGAACCCAAGCGTGCAGAGCACAATGGATTAGCAGTCCATCGGCTTAACCACTCGGCCACCTCGTCTTGTTTGGTCTGAGCTTGCGGCATAATTTGATTATAATCGTAGCATGTGTTCATTGTCCTGGGAGGGTTTAAAAGTGTTTAAATGCAGTGTCAGCCTTATGGCAATTCGACCCACGCGCTCTGTGTAGAGGGGGATTAGCTCAAATGGTAGAGCGCTCGCTTAGCATGCGAGAAGTAGCGGGATCGATGCCCGCATCCTCCATTATTCCTAATTTTCAGACAAGGAGATAGTGACAATAATCAGCAAAGGCCAAAACACTCGGCCGCCAAGTCTTACTTTAGACTAGGTTTTTACGAACATTTTGTTGATTTCGACCGTCTTATTGACCAAACAATTTTTCTCAATCACCTTAAAGGTGTTGTAAAAATGTATGTTGATGGGTTGAGAAGAATACTCTGTTACATTACAGGGTTGGCTTTAGATGAGGTGTGGACAATCTGAGCCCTTTGCTCCAACCAAATTGGAAGTAGGGCAACAGATGTGAATTTCGTGGTGGTGACTTGTAAATGTATTTGGTCAAAAAGAAGAATGCGACAAGAATGGGATTCGAACCCATGCGTGCAGAGCACAATGGATTAGCAGTCCATCGCCTTAACCACTCGGCCACCTCGTCTTGTTTGGTCTGAGCTTGCGGCATAATTTGATAATTATCGTAGCATGTGTTCATTGTCCTGGGAGGTTTTAAAAGTGTTAAAATGCAGTGTCAGCCTTATGGCAGTACGACCCAAGCGCTCTGTGTAGAAGGGGATTAGCTCAAATGGTAGAGCGCTCGCTTAGCATGCGAGAAGTAGCAGGATCGATGCCCGCATTCTCCACTATTTCTAATTTTCAGACAAGGAGATAATGACAATAATCAGCAAAGGCCAAAACACTCGGCCGCCAAGTCTTACTTTAGACTAGGTTTTTACGAACATTTAGTTGATTTCGACCGTCTTATTGACCAAACAATTTTTCTCAATCACCTTAAAGGTGTTGTAAAAATGTATGTTGATGGGTTGAGAAGAATACTCTGTTACATTACAGGGTTGGCTTTAGATGAGGTGTGGACAATCTGAGCCCTTTGCTTCAACCAAATTGGAACTAGGGCAACAGATGTGAATTTCGTGGTGGTGACTTGTAAATGTATTTGGTCAAATAAAAGTGGAATGCGACGAGAATGGGATTCGAACCCAAGCGTGCAGAGCACAATGGATTAGCAGTCCATCGGCTTAACCACTCGGCCACCTCGTCTTGTTTGGTCTGAGCTTGCGGCATAATTTGATTATAATCGTAGCATGTGTTCATTGTCCTGGGAGGGTTTAAAAGTGTTTAAATGCAGTGTCAGCCTTATGGCAATTCGACCCACGCGCTCTGTGTAGAGGGGGATTAGCTCAAATGGTAGAGCGCTCGCTTAGCATGCGAGAAGTAGCGGGATCGATGCCCGCATCCTCCATTATTCCTAATTTTCAGACAAGGAGATAGTGACAATAATCAGCAAAGGCCAAAACACTCGGCCGCCAAGTCTTACTTTAGACTAGGTTTTTACGAACATTTTGTTGATTTCGACCGTCTTATTGACCAAACAATTTTTCTCAATCACCTTAAAGGTGTTGTAAAAATGTATGTTGATGGGTTGAGAAGAATACTCTGTTACATTACAGGGTTGGCTTTAGATGAGGTGTGGACAATCTGAGCCCTTTGCTCCAACCAAATTGGAAGTAGGGCAACAGATGTGAATTTCGTGGTGGTGACTTGTAAATGTATTTGGTCAAAAAGAAGAATGCGACAAGAATGGGATTCGAACCCATGCGTGCAGAGCACAATGGATTAGCAGTCCATCGCCTTAACCACTCGGCCACCTCGTCTTGTTTGGTCTGAGCTTGCGGCATTTTATGGTAATTATCGTAGCAGGTGTTCATTGTCCTGGGAGGTTTTAAAAGCGTTTAAATGCAGTGTCAGCCTTATGGCAATTCGACCCAAGCGCTCTGTGTAGAGGGGGATTAGCTCAAATGGTAGAGCGCTCGCTTAGCATGCGAGAAGTAGCGGGATCGATGCCCGCATTCTCCATTATTTCTAATTTTTAGACAAGGAGATAGTGACAATAATCAGCAAAGGCCAAAACACTCGGCCGCCAAGTCTTACTTTAGACTAGGTTTTTACAAACATTTAGTTGATTTCGACCGTCTTATTGACCAAACAATTTTTCTCAATCACCTTAAAGGTGTTGTAAAAACGTATGTTGATGGGTTGAGAAGAATACTCTGTTACATTACAGGGTTGGCTTTAGATGAGGTGTGGACAATCTGAGCCCTTTGCTCCAACCAAATTGGAACTAGGGCAACAGATGTGAATTTCGTGGTGGTGACTTGTAAATGTATTTGGTCAAATAAAAGTGGAATGCGACGAGAATGGGATTCGAACCCAAGCGTGCAGAGCACAATGGATTAGCAGTCCATCGGCTTAACCACTCGGCCACCTCGTCTTGTTTGGTCTGAGCTTGCGGCATAATTTGATTATAATCGTAGCATGTGTTCATTGTCCTGGGAGGGTTTAAAAGTGTTTAAATGCAGTGTCAGCCTTATGGCAATTCGACCCACGCGCTCTGTGTAGAGGGGGATTAGCTTAAATGGTAGAGCGCTCGCTTAGCATGTGAGAAGTAGCGGGATCGATGCCCGCATCCTCCATTATTCCTAATTTTCAGACAAGGAGATAGTGACAATAATCAGCAAAGGCCAAAACACTCGGCAGCCAAGTCTTACTTTAGACTAGGTTTTTACGAACATTTAGTTGATTTCGACCGTCTTATTGACCAAACAATTTTCTTCAATCACCTTAAAGGTGTTGTAAAAATGTATGTTGATGGGTTGAGAAGAATACTCTGTTACATTACAGGGTTGGCTTTAGATGAGGTGTGGACAATCTGAGCCCTTTGCTCCAACCAAATTGGAAGTAGGGCAACAGATGTGAATTTCGTGGTGGTGACTTGTAAATGTATTTGGTCAAAAAGAAGAATGCGACAAGAATGGGATTCGAACCCATGCGTGCAGAGCACAATGGATTAGCAGTCCATCGCCTTAACCACTCGGCCACCTCGTCTTGTTTGGTCTGAGCTTGCGGCATAATTTGATAATTATCGTAGCATGTGTTCATTGTCCTGGGAGGTTTTAAAAGTGTTAAAATGCAGTGTCAGCCTTATGGCAATACGACCCAAGCGCTCTGTGTAGAAGGGGATTAGCTCAAATGGTAGAGCGCTCGCTTAGCATGCGAGAAGTAGCAGGATCGATGCCCGCATTCTCCATTATTTCTAATTTTCAGACAAGGAGATAATGACAATAATCAGCAAAGGCCAAAACACTCGGCCGCCAAGTCTTACTTTAGACTAGGTTTTTACGAACATTTAGTTGATTTCGACCGTCTTATTGACCAAACAATTTTTCTCAATCACCTTAAAGGTGTTGTAAAAATGTATGTTGATGGGTTGAGAAGAATACTCTGTTACATTACAGGGTTGGCTTTAGATGAGGTGTGGACAATCTGAGCCCTTTGCTTCAACCAAATTGGAACTAGGGCAACAGATGTGAATTTCGTGGTGGTGACTTGTAAATGTATTTGGTCAAATAAAAGTGGAATGCGACGAGAATGGGATTCGAACCCAAGCGTGCAGAGCACAATGGATTAGCAGTCCATCGGCTTAACCACTCGGCCACCTCGTCTTGTTTGGTCTGAGCTTGCGGCATAATTTGATTATAATCGTAGCATGTGTTCATTGTCCTGGGAGGGTTTAAAAGTGTTTAAATGCAGTGTCAGCCTTATGGCAATTCGACCCACGCGCTCTGTGTAGAGGGGGATTAGCTCAAATGGTAGAGCGCTCGCTTAGCATGCGAGAAGTAGCGGGATCGATGCCCGCATCCTCCATTATTCCTAATTTTCAGACAAGGAGATAGTGACAATAATCAGCAAAGGCCAAAACACTCGGCCGCCAAGTCTTACTTTAGACTAGGTTTTTACGAACATTTTGTTGATTTCGACCGTCTTATTGACCAAACAATTTTTCTCAATCACCTTAAAGGTGTTGTAAAAATGTATGTTGATGGGTTGAGAAGAATACTCTGTTACATTACAGGGTTGGCTTTAGATGAGGTGTGGACAATCTGAGCCCTTTGCTCCAACCAAATTGGAAGTAGGGCAACAGATGTGAATTTCGTGGTGGTGACTTGTAAATGTATTTGGTCAAAAAGAAGAATGCGACAAGAATGGGATTCGAACCCATGCGTGCAGAGCACAATGGATTAGCAGTCCATCGCCTTAACCACTCGGCCACCTCGTCTTGTTTGGTCTGAGCTTGCGGCATAATTTGATAATTATCGTAGCATGTGTTCATTGTCCTGGGAGGTTTTAAAAGTGTTAAAATGCAGTGTCAGCCTTATGGCAGTACGACCCAAGCGCTCTGTGTAGAAGGGGATTAGCTCAAATGGTAGAGCGCTCGCTTAGCATGCGAGAAGTAGCAGGATCGATGCCCGCATTCTCCACTATTTCTAATTTTCAGACAAGGAGATAATGACAATAATCAGCAAAGGCCAAAACACTCGGCCGCCAAGTCTTACTTTAGACTAGGTTTTTACGAACATTTAGTTGATTTCGACCGTCTTATTGACCAAACAATTTTTCTCAATCACCTTAAAGGTGTTGTAAAAATGTATGTTGATGGGTTGAGAAGAATACTCTGTTACATTACAGGGTTGGCTTTAGATGAGGTGTGGACAATCTGAGCCCTTTGCTTCAACCAAATTGGAACTAGGGCAACAGATGTGAATTTCGTGGTGGTGACTTGTAAATGTATTTGGTCAAATAAAAGTGGAATGCGACGAGAATGGGATTCGAACCCAAGCGTGCAGAGCACAATGGATTAGCAGTCCATCGGCTTAACCACTCGGCCACCTCGTCTTGTTTGGTCTGAGCTTGCGGCATAATTTGATTATAATCGTAGCATGTGTTCATTGTCCTGGGAGGGTTTAAAAGTGTTTAAATGCAGTGTCAGCCTTATGGCAATTCGACCCACGCGCTCTGTGTAGAGGGGGATTAGCTCAAATGGTAGAGCGCTCGCTTAGCATGCGAGAAGTAGCGGGATCGATGCCCGCATCCTCCATTATTCCTAATTTTCAGACAAGGAGATAGTGACAATAATCAGCAAAGGCCAAAACACTCGGCCGCCAAGTCTTACTTTAGACTAGGTTTTTACGAACATTTTGTTGATTTCGACCGTCTTATTGACCAAACAATTTTTCTCAATCACCTTAAAGGTGTTGTAAAAATGTATGTTGATGGGTTGAGAAGAATACTCTGTTACATTACAGGGTTGGCTTTAGATGAGGTGTGGACAATCTGAGCCCTTTGCTCCAACCAAATTGGAAGTAGGGCAACAGATGTGAATTTCGTGGTGGTGACTTGTAAATGTATTTGGTCAAAAAGAAGAATGCGACAAGAATGGGATTCGAACCCATGCGTGCAGAGCACAATGGATTAGCAGTCCATCGCCTTAACCACTCGGCCACCTCGTCTTGTTTGGTCTGAGCTTGCGGCATTTTATGGTAATTATCGTAGCAGGTGTTCATTGTCCTGGGAGGTTTTAAAAGCGTTTAAATGCAGTGTCAGCCTTATGGCAATTCGACCCAAGCGCTCTGTGTAGAGGGGGATTAGCTCAAATGGTAGAGCGCTCGCTTAGCATGCGAGAAGTAGCGGGATCGATGCCCGCATTCTCCATTATTTCTAATTTTTAGACAAGGAGATAGTGACAATAATCAGCAAAGGCCAAAACACTCGGCCGCCAAGTCTTACTTTAGACTAGGTTTTTACAAACATTTAGTTGATTTCGACCGTCTTATTGACCAAACAATTTTTCTCAATCACCTTAAAGGTGTTGTAAAAACGTATGTTGATGGGTTGAGAAGAATACTCTGTTACATTACAGGGTTGGCTTTAGATGAGGTGTGGACAATCTGAGCCCTTTGCTCCAACCAAATTGGAACTAGGGCAACAGATGTGAATTTCGTGGTGGTGACTTGTAAATGTATTTGGTCAAATAAAAGTGGAATGCGACGAGAATGGGATTCGAACCCAAGCGTGCAGAGCACAATGGATTAGCAGTCCATCGGCTTAACCACTCGGCCACCTCGTCTTGTTTGGTCTGAGCTTGCGGCATAATTTGATTATAATCGTAGCATGTGTTCATTGTCCTGGGAGGGTTTAAAAGTGTTTAAATGCAGTGTCAGCCTTATGGCAATTCGACCCACGCGCTCTGTGTAGAGGGGGATTAGCTTAAATGGTAGAGCGCTCGCTTAGCATGTGAGAAGTAGCGGGATCGATGCCCGCATCCTCCATTATTCCTAATTTTCAGACAAGGAGATAGTGACAATAATCAGCAAAGGCCAAAACACTCGGCAGCCAAGTCTTACTTTAGACTAGGTTTTTACGAACATTTAGTTGATTTCGACCGTCTTATTGACCAAACAATTTTCTTCAATCACCTTAAAGGTGTTGTAAAAATGTATGTTGATGGGTTGAGAAGAATACTCTGTTACATTACAGGGTTGGCTTTAGATGAGGTGTGGACAATCTGAGCCCTTTGCTCCAACCAAATTGGAAGTAGGGCAACAGATGTGAATTTCGTGGTGGTGACTTGTAAATGTATTTGGTCAAAAAGAAGAATGCGACAAGAATGGGATTCGAACCCATGCGTGCAGAGCACAATGGATTAGCAGTCCATCGCCTTAACCACTCGGCCACCTCGTCTTGTTTGGTCTGAGCTTGCGGCATAATTTGATAATTATCGTAGCATGTGTTCATTGTCCTGGGAGGTTTTAAAAGTGTTAAAATGCAGTGTCAGCCTTATGGCAATACGACCCAAGCGCTCTGTGTAGAAGGGGATTAGCTCAAATGGTAGAGCGCTCGCTTAGCATGCGAGAAGTAGCAGGATCGATGCCCGCATTCTCCATTATTTCTAATTTTCAGACAAGGAGATAATGACAATAATCAGCAAAGGCCAAAACACTCGGCCGCCAAGTCTTACTTTAGACTAGGTTTTTACGAACATTTAGTTGATTTCGACCGTCTTATTGACCAAACAATTTTTCTCAATCACCTTAAAGGTGTTGTAAAAATGTATGTTGATGGGTTGAGAAGAATACTCTGTTACATTACAGGGTTGGCTTTAGATGAGGTGTGGACAATCTGAGCCCTTTGCTTCAACCAAATTGGAACTAGGGCAACAGATGTGAATTTCGTGGTGGTGACTTGTAAATGTATTTGGTCAAATAAAAGTGGAATGCGACGAGAATGGGATTCGAACCCAAGCGTGCAGAGCACAATGGATTAGCAGTCCATCGGCTTAACCACTCGGCCACCTCGTCTTGTTTGGTCTGAGCTTGCGGCATAATTTGATTATAATCGTAGCATGTGTTCATTGTCCTGGGAGGGTTTAAAAGTGTTTAAATGCAGTGTCAGCCTTATGGCAATTCGACCCACGCGCTCTGTGTAGAGGGGGATTAGCTCAAATGGTAGAGCGCTCGCTTAGCATGCGAGAAGTAGCGGGATCGATGCCCGCATCCTCCATTATTCCTAATTTTCAGACAAGGAGATAGTGACAATAATCAGCAAAGGCCAAAACACTCGGCCGCCAAGTCTTACTTTAGACTAGGTTTTTACGAACATTTTGTTGATTTCGACCGTCTTATTGACCAAACAATTTTTCTCAATCACCTTAAAGGTGTTGTAAAAATGTATGTTGATGGGTTGAGAAGAATACTCTGTTACATTACAGGGTTGGCTTTAGATGAGGTGTGGACAATCTGAGCCCTTTGCTCCAACCAAATTGGAAGTAGGGCAACAGATGTGAATTTCGTGGTGGTGACTTGTAAATGTATTTGGTCAAAAAGAAGAATGCGACAAGAATGGGATTCGAACCCATGCGTGCAGAGCACAATGGATTAGCAGTCCATCGCCTTAACCACTCGGCCACCTCGTCTTGTTTGGTCTGAGCTTGCGGCATAATTTGATAATTATCGTAGCATGTGTTCATTGTCCTGGGAGGTTTTAAAAGTGTTAAAATGCAGTGTCAGCCTTATGGCAATACGACCCAAGCGCTCTGTGTAGAGGGGGATTAGCTCAAATGGTAGAGCGCTCGCTTAGCATGCGAGAAGTAGCAGGATCGATGCCCGCATTCTCCATTATTTCTAATTTTCAGACAAGGAGATAATGACAATAATCAGCAAAGGCCAAAACACTCGGCCGCCAAGTCTTACTTTAGACTAGGTTTTTACGAACATTTAGTTGATTTCGACCGTCTTATTGACCAAACAATTTTCTTCAATCACCTTAAAGGTGTTGTAAAAACGTATGTTGATGGGTTGAGAAGAATCCTCTGTTACATTACAGGGTTGGCTTTAGATGAGGTCTTGACAATCTGAGCCCTTTGCTCCAACCAAATTGGAACTAGGGCAACAGATGTGAATTTCGTGGTGGTGACTTGTAAATGTATTTGGTCAAAAAGAAGAGGAATGCGACGAGAATGGGATTCGAACCCATGCGTGCAGAGCACAATGGATTAGCAGTCCATCGCCTTAACCACTCGGCCACCTCGTCTTGTTTGGTCTGAGCTTGCGGCATTTTATGGTAATTATCGTAGCAGGTGTTCATTGTCCTGGGAGGTTTTAAAAGCGTTTAAATGCAGTGTCAGCCTTATGGCAATTCGACCCAAGCGCTCTGTGTAGAGGGGGATTAGCTCAAATGGTAGAGCGCTCGCTTAGCATGCGAGAAGTAGCGGGATCGATGCCCGCATTCTCCATTATTTCTAATTTTTAGACAAGGAGATAGTGACAATAATCAGCAAAGGCCAAAACACTCGGCCGCCAAGTCTTACTTTAGACTAGGTTTTTACAAACATTTAGTTGATTTCGACCGTCTTATTGACCAAACAATTTTTCTCAATCACCTTAAAGGTGTTGTAAAAACGTATGTTGATGGGTTGAGAAGAATACTCTGTTACATTACAGGGTTGGCTTTAGATGAGGTGTGGACAATCTGAGCCCTTTGCTCCAACCAAATTGGAACTAGGGCAACAGATGTGAATTTCGTGGTGGTGACTTGTAAATGTATTTGGTCAAATAAAAGTGGAATGCGACGAGAATGGGATTCGAACCCAAGCGTGCAGAGCACAATGGATTAGCAGTCCATCGGCTTAACCACTCGGCCACCTCGTCTTGTTTGGTCTGAGCTTGCGGCATAATTTGATTATAATCGTAGCATGTGTTCATTGTCCTGGGAGGGTTTAAAAGTGTTTAAATGCAGTGTCAGCCTTATGGCAATTCGACCCACGCGCTCTGTGTAGAGGGGGATTAGCTCAAATGGTAGAGCGCTCGCTTAGCATGTGAGAAGTAGCGGGATCGATGCCCGCATCCTCCATTATTCCTAATTTTCAGACAAGGAGATAGTGACAATAATCAGCAAAGGCCAAAACACTCGGCAGCCAAGTCTTACTTTAGACTAGGTTTTTACGAACATTTAGTTGATTTCGACCGTCTTATTGACCAAACAATTTTCTTCAATCACCTTAAAGGTGTTGTAAAAATGTATGTTGATGGGTTGAGAAGAATACTCTGTTACATTACAGGGTTGGCTTTAGATGAGGTCTTGACAATCTGAGCCCTTTGCTCCAACCAAATTGGAACTAGGGCAACAGATGTGAATTTCGTGGTGGTGACTTGTAAATGTATTTGGTCAAAAAGAAGAGGAATGCGACGAGAATGGGATTCGAACTTATGCGTGCAGAGCACAATGGATTAGCAGTCCATCGCCTTAACAACTCGGCCACCTCGTCTTGTTTGGTCTGAGCTTGAGGCATAATTTGATAATTATCGTAGCATGTGTTCATTGTCCTGGGAGGGTTTAAAAGTGTTTAAATGCAGTGTCAGCCTTATGGCAATTCGACCCAAGCGCTCTGTGTAGAGGGGGATTAGCTCAAATGGTAGAGCGCTCGCTTAGCATGCGAGAAGTAGCGGGATCGATGCTCGCATTCTCCATTATTCCTAATTTTTAGACAAGGAGATAGTGACAATAATCAGCAAAGGCCAAAACACTCGGCCGCCAAGTCTTACTTTAGACTAGGTTTTTACAAACATTTAGTTGATTTCGACCGTCTTATTGACCAAACAATTTTTCTCAATCACCTTAAAGGTGTTGTAAAAACGTATGTTGATGGGTTGAGAAGAATACTCTGTTACATTACAGGGTTGGCTTTAGATGAGGTGTGGACAATCTGAGCCCTTTGCTCCAACCAAATTGGAACTAGGGCAACAGATGTGAATTTCGTGGTGGTGACTTGTAAATGTATTTGGTCAAATAAAAGTGGAATGCGACGAGAATGGGATTCGAACCCATGCGTGCAGAGCACAATGGATTAGCAGTCCATCGCCTTAACCACTCGGCCACCTCGTCTTGTTTGGTCTGAGCTTGCGGCATAATTTGATAATAATTGTAGCATGTGTTCATTGTCCTGGGAGGGTTTAAAAGTGTTTAAATGCAGTGTCAGCCTTATGGCAATTCGACCCAAGCGCTCTGTGTAGAGGGGGATTAGCTCAAATGGTAGAGCGCTCGCTTAGCATGCGAGAAGTAGTGGGATCGATGCCCGCATCCTCCATTATTCCTAATTTTCAGACAAGGAGATAGTGACAATAATCAGCAAAGGCCAAAACACTCGGCCGCCAAGTCTTACTTTAGACTAGGTTTTTACGAACATTTAGTTGATTTCGACCGTCTTATTGACCAAACAATTTTTCTCAATCACCTTAAAGGTGTTGTAAAAATGTATGTTGATGGGTTGAGAAGAATACTCTGTTACATTACAGGGTTGGCTTTAGATGAGGTGTGGACAATCTGAGCCCTTTGCTCCAACCAAATTGGAACTAGGGCAACAGATGTGAATTTCGTGGTGGTGACTTGTAAATGTATTTGGTCAAATAAAAGTGGAATGCGACGAGAATGGGATTCGAACCCATGCGTGCAGAGCACAATGGATTAGCAGTCCATCGCCTTAACCACTCGGCCACCTCGTCTTGTTTGGTCTGAGCTTGCGGCATAATTTGATAATAATCGTAGCATGTGTTCATTGTCCTGGGAGGGTTTAAAAGTGTTTAAATGCAGTGTCAGCCTTATGGCAAAATTCGACCCACGCGCTCTGAGTAGAGGGGGGTTAGCTCAAATGGTAGAGCGCTCGCTTAGCATGCGAGAAGTAGCGGGATCGATGCCCGCATCCTCCATTATTCCTAATTTTCAGACAAGGAGATAGTGACAATAATCAGCAAAGGCCAAAACACTCGGCCGCCAAGTCTTGTTTGGTCTGAGCTTGCGGCATTTTATGGTAATTATCGTAGCATGTTTTCATTTTCCTAGGAGGTTTTAAAAGCGTTTAAATGCAGTGTCAGGCTTATGGCAATTCGACCCAAGCGCTCTGTGTAGAGGGGGATTAGCTCAAATGGTAGAGCGCTCGCTTAGCATGCGAGAAGTAGCGGGATCGATGGCCGCATTCTCCATTATTTCTAATTTTTAGACAAGGAGATAGTGGCAATAATCAGCAAAGGCCAAAACACTCGGCTGCCAAGTCTTACTTTAGACTAGGTTTTTACGAACATTTAGTTGATTTCGACCGTCTTATTGACTAAACAATCTTTCTCAATCAACTTAAAGGTGTTGTAAAAACGTATGTTGATGGGTTGAGAAGAATCCTCTGTTACATTACAGGGTTGGCTTTAGATGAGGTGTGGACAATCTGAGCCCTTTGCTCCAACCAAATTGGAACTAGGGCAACAGATGTGAATTTCGTGGTGGTGACTTGTAAATGTATTTGGTCAAATAAAAGTGGAATGCGACGAGAATGGGATTCGAACCCATGCGTGCAGAGCACAATGGATTAGCAGTCCATCGCCTTAACCACTCGGCCACCTCGTCTTGTTTGGTCTGAGCTTGCGGCATAATTTGATAATAATTGTAGCATGTGTTCATTGTCCTGGGAGGGTTTAAAAGTGTTTAAATGCAGTGTCAGCCTTATGGCAATTCGACCCAAGCGCTCTGTGTAGAGGGGGATTAGCTCAAATGGTAGAGCGCTCGCTTAGCATGCGAGAAGTAGTGGGATCGATGCCCGCATCCTCCATTATTCCTAATTTTCAGACAAGGAGATAGTGACAATAATCAGCAAAGGCCAAAACACTCGGCCGCCAAGTCTTACTTTAGACTAGGTTTTTACGAACATTTAGTTGATTTCGACCGTCTTATTGACCAAACAATTTTTCTCAATCACCTTAAAGGTGTTGTAAAAATGTATGTTGATGGGTTGAGAAGAATACTCTGTTACATTACAGGGTTGGCTTTAGATGAGGTGTGGACAATCTGAGCCCTTTGCTCCAACCAAATTGGAACTAGGGCAACAGATGTGAATTTCGTGGTGGTGACTTGTAAATGTATTTGGTCAAATAAAAGTGGAATGCGACGAGAATGGGATTCGAACCCATGCGTGCAGAGCACAATGGATTAGCAGTCCATCGCCTTAACCACTCGGCCACCTCGTCTTGTTTGGTCTGAGCTTGCGGCATAATTTGATAATAATCGTAGCATGTGTTCATTGTCCTGGGAGGGTTTAAAAGTGTTTAAATGCAGTGTCAGCCTTATGGCAATTCGACCCACGCGCTCTGAGTAGAGGGGGGTTAGCTCAAATGGTAGAGCGCTCGCTTAGCATGCGAGAAGTAGCGGGATCGATGCCCGCATCCTCCATTATTCCTAATTTTCAGACAAGGAGATAGTGACAATAATCAGCAAAGGCCAAAACACTCGGCCGCCAAGTCTTGTTTGGTCTGAGCTTGCGGCATTTTATGGTAATTATCGTAGCATGTTTTCATTGTCCTAGGAGGTTTTAAAAGCGTTTAAATGCAGTGTCAGGCTTATGGCAATTCGACCCAAGCGCTCTGTGTAGAGGGGGATTAGCTCAAATGGTAGAGCGCTCGCTTAGCATGCGAGAAGTAGCGGGATCGATGCCCGCATTCTCCATTATTTCTAATTTTTAGACAAGGAGATAGTGGCAATAATCAGCAAAGGCCAAAACACTCGGCTGCCAAGTCTTACTTTAGACTAGGTTTTTACGAACATTTAGTTGATTTCGACCGTCTTATTGACTAAACAATCTTTCTCAATCAACTTAAAGGTGTTGTAAAAACGTATGTTGATGGGTTGAGAAGAATCCTCTGTTACATTACAGGGTTGGCTTTAGATTAGGTGTGGACAATCTGAGCCCTTTGCTCCAACCAAATTGGAACTAGGGCAACAGATGTGAATTTCGTGGTGGTGACTTGTAAATGTATTTGGTCAAATAAAAGTGGAATGCGACGAGAATGGGATTCGAACCCATGCGTGCAGAGCACAATGGATTAGCAGTCCATCGCCTTAACCACTCGGCCACCTCGTCTTGTTTGGTCTGAGCTTGCGGCATAATTTGATAATAATCGTAGCATGTGTTCATTGTCCTGGGAGGGTTTAAAAGTGTTTAAATGCAGTGTCAGCCTTATGGCAATTCGACCCACACGCTCTGCGTAGAGGGGGGTTAGCTCAAATGGTAGAGCGCTCGCTTAGCATGCGAGAAGTAGCGGGATCGATGCCCGCATCCTCTATTATTCCTAATTTTCAGACAAGGAGATAGTGACAATAATCAGCAAAGGCCAAAACACTCGGCTGCCAAGTCTTACTTTAGACTAGGTTTTTACGAACATTTAGTTGATTTCGACCGTCTTATTGACCAAACAATTTTTCTCAATCACCTTAAAGGTGTTGTAAAAATGTATGTTGATGGGTTGAGAAGAATACTCTGTTACATTACAGGGTTGGCTTTAGATGTGGTGTGGACAATCTGAGCCCTTTGCTCCAACCAAATTGGAACTAGGGCAACAGATGTGAATTTCGTGGTGGTGACTTGTAAATGTATTTGGTCAAATAAAAGTGGAATGCGACGAGAATGGGATTCGAACCCATGCGTGCAGAGCACAATGGATTAGCAGTCCATCGCCTTAACCACTCGGCCACCTCGTCTTGTTTGGTCTGAGCTTGCGGCATAATTTGATAATAATCGTAGCATGTGTTCATTGTCCTGGGAGGGTTTAAAAGTGTTTAAATGCAGTGTCAGCCTTATGGCAATTCGACCCACGCGCTCTGCGTAGAGGGGGGTTAGCTCAAATGGTAGAGCGCTCGCTTAGCATGCGAGAAGTAGCGGGATCGATGCCCGCATCCTCCATTATTCCTAATTTTCAGACAAGGAGATAGTGACAATAATCAGCAAAGGCCAAAACACTCGGCCGCCAAGTCTTGTTTGGTCTGAGCTTGCGGCATTTTATGGTAATTATCGTAGCAGGTGTTCATTGTCCTGGGAGGTTTTAAAAGCGTTTAAATGCAGTGTCAGCCTTATGGCAATTCGACCCAAGCGCTCTGTGTAGAGGGGGATTAGCTCAAATGGTAGAGCGCTCGCTTAGCATGCGAGAAGTAGCGGGATCGATGCCCGCATTCTCCATTATTTCTAATTTTTAGACAAGGAGATAGTGGCAATAATCAGCAAAGGCCAAAACACTCGGCTGCCAAGTCTTACTTTAGACTAGGTTTTTACGAACATTTAGTTGATTTCGACCGTCTTATTGACTAAACAATCTTTCTCAATCAACTTAAAGGTGTTGTAAAAACGTATGTTGATGGGTTGAGAAGAATCCTCTGTTACATTACAGGGTTGGCTTTAGATGAGGTGTGGAAAATCTGAGCCCTTTGCTCCAACCAAATTGGAACTAGGGCAACAGATGTGAATTTCGTGGTGGTGACTTGTAAATGTATTTGGTCAAATAAAAGTGGAATGCGACGAGAATGGGATTCGAACCCATGCGTGCAGAGCACAATGGATTAGCAGTCCATCGCCTTAACCACTCGGCCACCTCGTCTTGTTTGGTCTGAGCTTGCGGCATAATTTGATAATAATCGTAGCATGTGTTCATTGTCCTGGGAGGGTTTAAAAGTGTTTAAATGCAGTGTCAGCCTTATGGCAATTCGACCCAAGCGCTCTGTGTAGAGGGGGATTAGCTCAAATGGTAGAGCGCTCGCTTAGCATGCGAGAAGTAGCGGGATCAATGCCCGCATCCTCCATTATTCCTAATTTTTAGACAAGGAGATAGTGACAATAATCAGCAAAGGCCAAAACACTCGGCCGCCAAGTCTTACTTTAGACTAGGTTTTTACAAACATTTAGTTGATTTCGACCGTCTTATTGACCAAACAATGTTTCTCAATCACCTTAAAGGTGTTGTAAAAACGTATGTTGATGGGTTGAGAAGATTACTCTGTTACATTACAGGGTTGGCTTTAGATGAGGTCTTGACAATCTGAGCCCTTTGCTCCAACCAAATTGGAACTAGGGCAACAGATGTGAATTTCGTGGTGGTGACTTGTAAATGTATTTGGTCAAATAGAAGAGGAATGCGACGAGAATGGGATTCGAACCCATGCGTGCAGAGCACAATGGATTAGCAGTCCATCGCCTTAACCACTCGGCCACCTCGTCTTGTTTGGTCTGAGCTTGCGGCATAATTTGATAATAATCGTAGCATGTGTTCATTGTCCTGGGAGGGTTTAAAAGTGTTTAAATGCAGAGTCAGCCTTATGGCAATTCGACCCACGCGCTCTGCGTAGAGGGGGGTTAGCTCAAATGGTAGAGCGCTCGCTTAGCATGCGAGAAGTAGCGGGATCGATGCCCGCATCCTCCATTATTCCTAATTTTCAGACAAGGAGATAGTGACAATAATCAGCAAAGGCCAAAACACTCGGCCGCCAAGTCTTGTTTAATAGGAGCTTGCGGCATTTTATGGTAATTATCGTAGCATGTTTTTATTGTCCTGGGAGGTTTTAAAAGTGTTAAAATGCAGTGTCAGCCTTATGGCAATTCGACCCAAGCGCTCTGTGTAGAGGGGGATTAGCTCAAATGGTAGAGCGCTCGCTTAGCATGCGAGAAGTAGCGGGATCGATGCCCGCATCCTCCATTATTCCTAATTTTCAGACAAGGAGATAGTGACAATAATCAGCAAAGGCCAAAACACTCGGCCGCCAAGTCTTACTTTAGACTAGGTTTTTACAAACATTTAGTTGATTTCGACCGTCTTATTGACCAAACAATGTTTCTCAATCACCTTAAAGGTGTTGTAAAAACGTATGTTGATGGGTTGAGAAGAATCCTCTGTTACATTACAGGGTTGGCTTTAGATGAGGTGTGGACAATCTGAGCCCTTTGCTCCAACCAAATTGGAACTAGGGCAACAGATGTGAATTTCGTGGTGGTGACTTGTAAATGTATTTGGTCAAATAAAAGTGGAATGCGACGAGAATGGGATTCGAACCCATGCGTGCAGAGCACAATGGATTAGCAGTCCATCGCCTTAACCACTCGGCCACCTCGTCTTGTTTGGTCTGAGCTTGCGGCATAATTTGATAATAATTGTAGCATGTGTTCATTGTCCTGGGAGGGTTTAAAAGTGTTTAAATGCAGTGTCAGCCTTATGGCAATTCGACCCAAGCGCTCTGTGTAGAGGGGGATTAGCTCAAATGGTAGAGCGCTCGCTTAGCATGCGAGAAGTAGTGGGATCGATGCCCGCAT
Organism: Pungitius pungitius; assembly: GCF_949316345.1. Lineage (NCBI taxonomy): Eukaryota > Metazoa > Chordata > Actinopteri > Perciformes > Gasterosteidae > Pungitius > Pungitius pungitius. The sequence continues at coordinate 15,285,866 of NC_084911.1, read as the reverse complement.
CCTCCATTATTCCTAATTTTCAGACAAGGAGATAGTGACAATAATCAGCAAAGGCCAAAACACTCGGCCGCCAAGTCTTACTTTAGACTAGGTTTTTACGAACATTTAGTTGATTTCGACCGTCTTATTGACCAAACAATTTTTCTCAATCACCTTAAAGGTGTTGTAAAAATGTATGTTGATGGGTTGAGAAGAATACTCTGTTACATTACAGGGTTGGCTTTAGATGAGGTGTGGACAATCTGAGCCCTTTGCTCCAACCAAATTGGAACTAGGGCAACAGATGTGAATTTCGTGGTGGTGACTTGTAAATGTATTTGGTCAAATAAAAGTGGAATGCGACGAGAATGGGATTCGAACCCATGCGTGCAGAGCACAATGGATTAGCAGTCCATCGCCTTAACCACTCGGCCACCTCGTCTTGTTTGGTCTGAGCTTGCGGCATAATTTGATAATAATCGTAGCATGTGTTCATTGTCCTGGGAGGGTTTAAAAGTGTTTAAATGCAGTGTCAGCCTTATGGCAAAATTCGACCCACGCGCTCTGAGTAGAGGGGGGTTAGCTCAAATGGTAGAGCGCTCGCTTAGCATGCGAGAAGTAGCGGGATCGATGCCCGCATCCTCCATTATTCCTAATTTTCAGACAAGGAGATAGTGACAATAATCAGCAAAGGCCAAAACACTCGGCCGCCAAGTCTTGTTTGGTCTGAGCTTGCGGCATTTTATGGTAATTATCGTAGCATGTTTTCATTGTCCTAGGAGGTTTTAAAAGCGTTTAAATGCAGTGTCAGGCTTATGGCAATTCGACCCAAGCGCTCTGTGTAGAGGGGGATTAGCTCAAATGGTAGAGCGCTCGCTTAGCATGCGAGAAGTAGCGGGATCGATGCCCGCATTCTCCATTATTTCTAATTTTTAGACAAGGAGATAGTGGCAATAATCAGCAAAGGCCAAAACACTCGGCTGCCAAGTCTTACTTTAGACTAGGTTTTTACGAACATTTAGTTGATTTCGACCGTCTTATTGACTAAACAATCTTTCTCAATCAACTTAAAGGTGTTGTAAAAACGTATGTTGATGGGTTGAGAAGAATCCTCTGTTACATTACAGGGTTGGCTTTAGATTAGGTGTGGACAATCTGAGCCCTTTGCTCCAACCAAATTGGAACTAGGGCAACAGATGTGAATTTCGTGGTGGTGACTTGTAAATGTATTTGGTCAAATAAAAGTGGAATGCGACGAGAATGGGATTCGAACCCATGCGTGCAGAGCACAATGGATTAGCAGTCCATCGCCTTAACCACTCGGCCACCTCGTCTTGTTTGGTCTGAGCTTGCGGCATAATTTGATAATAATCGTAGCATGTGTTCATTGTCCTGGGAGGGTTTAAAAGTGTTTAAATGCAGTGTCAGCCTTATGGCAATTCGACCCACACGCTCTGCGTAGAGGGGGGTTAGCTCAAATGGTAGAGCGCTCGCTTAGCATGCGAGAAGTAGCGGGATCGATGCCCGCATCCTCTATTATTCCTAATTTTCAGACAAGGAGATAGTGACAATAATCAGCAAAGGCCAAAACACTCGGCTGCCAAGTCTTACTTTAGACTAGGTTTTTACGAACATTTAGTTGATTTCGACCGTCTTATTGACCAAACAATTTTTCTCAATCACCTTAAAGGTGTTGTAAAAATGTATGTTGATGGGTTGAGAAGAATACTCTGTTACATTACAGGGTTGGCTTTAGATGTGGTGTGGACAATCTGAGCCCTTTGCTCCAACCAAATTGGAACTAGGGCAACAGATGTGAATTTCGTGGTGGTGACTTGTAAATGTATTTGGTCAAATAAAAGTGGAATGCGACGAGAATGGGATTCGAACCCATGCGTGCAGAGCACAATGGATTAGCAGTCCATCGCCTTAACCACTCGGCCACCTCGTCTTGTTTGGTCTGAGCTTGCGGCATAATTTGATAATAATCGTAGCATGTGTTCATTGTCCTGGGAGGGTTTAAAAGTGTTTAAATGCAGTGTCAGCCTTATGGCAATTCGACCCACGCGCTCTGCGTAGAGGGGGGTTAGCTCAAATGGTAGAGCGCTCGCTTAGCATGCGAGAAGTAGCGGGATCGATGCCCGCATCCTCCATTATTCCTAATTTTCAGACAAGGAGATAGTGACAATAATCAGCAAAGGCCAAAACACTCGGCCGCCAAGTCTTGTTTGGTCTGAGCTTGCGGCATTTTATGGTAATTATCGTAGCAGGTGTTCATTGTCCTGGGAGGTTTTAAAAGCGTTTAAATGCAGTGTCAGCCTTATGGCAATTCGACCCAAGCGCTCTGTGTAGAGGGGGATTAGCTCAAATGGTAGAGCGCTCGCTTAGCATGCGAGAAGTAGCGGGATCGATGCCCGCATTCTCCATTATTTCTAATTTTTAGACAAGGAGATAGTGGCAATAATCAGCAAAGGCCAAAACACTCGGCTGCCAAGTCTTACTTTAGACTAGGTTTTTACGAACATTTAGTTGATTTCGACCGTCTTATTGACTAAACAATCTTTCTCAATCAACTTAAAGGTGTTGTAAAAACGTATGTTGATGGGTTGAGAAGAATCCTCTGTTACATTACAGGGTTGGCTTTAGATGAGGTGTGGAAAATCTGAGCCCTTTGCTCCAACCAAATTGGAACTAGGGCAACAGATGTGAATTTCGTGGTGGTGACTTGTAAATGTATTTGGTCAAATAAAAGTGGAATGCGACGAGAATGGGATTCGAACCCATGCGTGCAGAGCACAATGGATTAGCAGTCCATCGCCTTAACCACTCGGCCACCTCGTCTTGTTTGGTCTGAGCTTGCGGCATAATTTGATAATAATCGTAGCATGTGTTCATTGTCCTGGGAGGGTTTAAAAGTGTTTAAATGCAGTGTCAGCCTTATGGCAATTCGACCCAAGCGCTCTGTGTAGAGGGGGATTAGCTCAAATGGTAGAGCGCTCGCTTAGCATGCGAGAAGTAGCGGGATCAATGCCCGCATCCTCCATTATTCCTAATTTTTAGACAAGGAGATAGTGACAATAATCAGCAAAGGCCAAAACACTCGGCCGCCAAGTCTTACTTTAGACTAGGTTTTTACAAACATTTAGTTGATTTCGACCGTCTTATTGACCAAACAATGTTTCTCAATCACCTTAAAGGTGTTGTAAAAACGTATGTTGATGGGTTGAGAAGATTACTCTGTTACATTACAGGGTTGGCTTTAGATGAGGTCTTGACAATCTGAGCCCTTTGCTCCAACCAAATTGGAACTAGGGCAACAGATGTGAATTTCGTGGTGGTGACTTGTAAATGTATTTGGTCAAATAGAAGAGGAATGCGACGAGAATGGGATTCGAACCCATGCGTGCAGAGCACAATGGATTAGCAGTCCATCGCCTTAACCACTCGGCCACCTCGTCTTGTTTGGTCTGAGCTTGCGGCATAATTTGATAATAATCGTAGCATGTGTTCATTGTCCTGGGAGGGTTTAAAAGTGTTTAAATGCAGAGTCAGCCTTATGGCAATTCGACCCACGCGCTCTGCGTAGAGGGGGGTTAGCTCAAATGGTAGAGCGCTCGCTTAGCATGCGAGAAGTAGCGGGATCGATGCCCGCATCCTCCATTATTCCTAATTTTCAGACAAGGAGATAGTGACAATAATCAGCAAAGGCCAAAACACTCGGCCGCCAAGTCTTGTTTAATAGGAGCTTGCGGCATTTTATGGTAATTATCGTAGCATGTTTTTATTGTCCTGGGAGGTTTTAAAAGTGTTAAAATGCAGTGTCAGCCTTATGGCAATTCGACCCAAGCGCTCTGTGTAGAGGGGGATTAGCTCAAATGGTAGAGCGCTCGCTTAGCATGCGAGAAGTAGCGGGATCGATGCCCGCATCCTCCATTATTCCTAATTTTCAGACAAGGAGATAGTGACAATAATCAGCAAAGGCCAAAACACTCGGCCGCCAAGTCTTACTTTAGACTAGGTTTTTACAAACATTTAGTTGATTTCGACCGTCTTATTGACCAAACAATGTTTCTCAATCACCTTAAAGGTGTTGTAAAAACGTATGTTGATGGGTTGAGAAGAATACTCTGTTACATTACAGGGTTGGCTTTAGATGAGGTCTTGACAATCTGAGCCCTTTGCTCCAACCAAATTGGAACTAGGGCAACAGATGTGAATTTCGTGGTGGTGACTTGTAAATGTATTTGGTCAAAAAGAAGAGGAATGCGACGAGAATGGGATTCGAACCCATGCGTGCAGAGCACAATGGATTAGCAGTCCATCGCCTTAACCACTCGGCCACCTCCTCTTGTTTGGTCTGAGCTTGCGGCATAATTTGATAATAATCGTAGCATGTGTTCATTGTCCTGGGAGGGTTTAAAAGTGTTTAAATGCAGTGTCAGCCTTATGGCAATTCGACCCAAGCGCTCTGTGTAGAGGGGGATTAGCTCAAATGGTAGAGCGCTCGCTTAGCATGCGAGAAGTAGTGGGATCGATGCCCGCATCCTCCATTATTCCTAATTTTCAGACAAGGAGATAGTGACAATAATCAGCAAAGGCCAAAACACTCGGCCGCCAAGTCTTACTTTAGACTAGGTTTTTACGAACATTTAGTTGATTTCGACCGTCTTATTGACCAAACAATTTTTCTAAATCACCTTAAAGGTGTTGTAAAAATGTATGTTGATGGGTTGAGAAGAATACTCTGTTACATTACAGGGTTGGCTTTAGATGAGGTGTGGACAATCTGAGCCCTTTGCTCCAACCAAATTGGAACTAGGGCAACAGATGTGAATTTCGTGGTGGTGACTTGTAAATGTATTTGGTCAAATAAAAGTGGAATGCGACGAGAATGGGATTCGAACCCATGCGTGCAGAGCACAATGGATTAGCAGTCCATCGCCTTAACCACTCGGCCACCTCGTCTTGTTTGGTCTGAGCTTGCGGCATAATTTGATAATAATCGTAGCATGTGTTCATTGTCCTGGGAGGGTTTAAAAGTGTTTAAATGCAGTGTCAGCCTTATGGCAATTCGACCCACGCGCTCTGAGTAGAGGGGGGTTAGCTCAAATGGTAGAGCGCTCGCTTAGCATGCGAGAAGTAGCGGGATCGATGCCCGCATCCTCCATTATTCCTAATTTTCAGACAAGGAGATAGTGACAATAATCAGCAAAGGCCAAAACACTCGGCCGCCAAGTCTTGTTTAATAGGAGCTTGCGGCATTTTATGGTAATTATCGTAGCATGTTTTTATTGTCCTGGGAGGTTTTAAAAGTGTTAAAATGCAGTGTCAGCCTTATGGCAATTCGACCCAAGCGCTCTGTGTAGAGGGGGATTAGCTCAAATGGTAGAGCGCTCGCTTAGCATGCGAGAAGTAGCGGGATCGATGCCCGCATCCTCCATTATTCCTAATTTTCAGACAAGGAGATAGTGACAATAATCAGCAAAGGCCAAAACACTCGGCCGCCAAGTCTTACTTTAGACTAGGTTTTTACAAACATTTAGTTGATTTCGACCGTCTTATTGACCAAACAATGTTTCTCAATCACCTTAAAGGTGTTGTAAAAACGTATGTTGATGGGTTGAGAAGAATACTCTGTTACATTACAGGGTTGGCTTTAGATGAGGTCTTGACAATCTGGGGCCTGTTTCAATAAGGAGGTTCAACCAACTCTGAGTTAAAACTTGAACTCTGAGTTGACTTACCCTGAGATGGGAAACTCTGAGTTTTCGGTTACAGAACAGCTGAAATGAGTTAGTTCAATCAACTCTGAGTTGACCTACTCTGAGTTAAGCGCGTGCACCACAACTATAAAAAGCCATTATCAATGGAGCGCAGATATTACGAGTCACCATGGCAACAGCGCCAGACAAAAAGAGGTCTTCATATTTTTCACCAGCAGAACTGGATGTGCTTATGCAAGCATATGGAGAGTACGAACATATATTTTAAAAAAAAGCAACACGGCTGCAGCGGCGAAGGACAGAGAGTTAGCTTGGGAGAAAATAGCTGCTCGAGTCAATGCGTAAGTTTACATTTGAATTACTGTTATACAGTGTTGTGTGTAATTAATTTCTATGTAATCTAAAAACTGTAATTTAATTCCGTAATTTAAAGTAAAATCTGATGTAATTGCATTAAATGCTGCATAAACTATAAAGCAATTCTGTATAAAACAATAGTGGATTTAACATCAAATTTTAAAAGATATATTTTTTCAAGAATAATTCATGCAATTGTATAATGTTTATTTGAAAGCATTAAAAGTGCAGTTTCTTGTCTCTCCTTGTATTGTTCAAGTGGTTGAAGTTGATATGGGATTTAGAAAGTAATTAGTAATAAGTAGACCAATACTTTCTAGAGATAGTCATTATTACATTAATCTAATTACACTGTTGAAGAAGCCAGTTGTAGTTAGTAATATAAGTGACTTGCCCAACTGTTATAATATCAGAAGTGAAACTGGAAGAAGAGTGTGTTATTCAACCTAATTTTAATTTTCATGTAGGTGCAATCCTGCACATTAATACTGTGGATGGACCTCCTGTTGACATAGTCCGCTTCATTTTCGGAAGGTGCAATGATGGGAATATGTGTGCCATCAATGCATCCAACCACATTCGGAAATCCTAAAAGGAATTCTATTATTAGTTTACTTCCAGGGGTCGCAGCAATATGCTCTTAACTGAACGTCATTTATCAGGTTAGCCTCATTTAAACCGATTTATACATCACTGACCTGCAATCCTGTGAAACTCCTCTTTGATGGCTTTCACGGGTTTGTGCCCAGGAAACAGCACAAAAATTTGGAGAAAGCGCTTAAGAGCGAGGCACACTTTCCATACAACTCTGCAAACAGTAGCCTTACTGATATGTTCTGCATCCCCAATGTTATACAGAAAACTACCATTTGCAAAGAAACGTAATGCAACGCAAAGCATCTGCTCGGATGTTAGAGCACGGCCGCGATGTCTGATGTTTCTGATGTAAGGATGGATGAGATTATGGATGTATCTTATTGACTGTAAAGAAAAACGGTACCGCTCAAATAAAAATGTATATGGATATGACAAAAAATCCACTCTGGGTCTCAAAATCCTCTCCCGACGTAAATGCAACTCCCTACGGATTAATGCAGCCTCTTCATCCACAGGATCGTCCATAAAAGGACATGCCATTTCATTCACTTGATTTGATGCGCTCTGCGTGACTGAAATGTGCGCAATGAATGAATACCGAAAGAATGAATGAGGTGATTAAATACCACTTCCTCTTTAAAAAAGGGGAGGAGACGAAATAAACTCTGGGTTTCCCGAAGAAAACCTGCTCCCGACCAGGTTAGGTTCACAGAGTAAGTTGCCATGGTAACTGACTCTGAGTATAAGTTACCTCTCTTTCTGAAACAGGCTTGACTTACTCTGCTTTCTCAGGTTTAACATACCTCCCATTCTGAAACAGAAAACTCAGAGTTTCCCTCATTTCAGGGTTAACATACTCAGAGTTTTCACTTAACCTCCTTTCTGAAACAGGCCCCTGAGCCCTTTGCTCCAACCAAATTGGAACTAGGGCAACAGATGTGAATTTCGTGGTGGTGACTTGTAAATGTATTTGGTCAAAAAGAAGAGGAATGCGACGAGAATGGGATTCGACCCCATGCGTGCAGAGCACAATGGATTAGCAGTCCATCGCCTTAACCACTCGGCCACCTCGTCTTGTTTGGTCTGAGTTTGCGGCATTTTATGGTAATTATCGTAGCATGTTTTCATTGTCCTAGGAGGTTTTAAAAGCGTTTAAATGCAGTGTCAGCCTTATGGCAATTCGACCCAAGCGCTCTGTGTAGAGGGGGATTAGCTCAAATAGTAGAGCGCTCGCTTAGCATGCGAGAAGTAGCGGGATCGATGCCCGCATCCTCCATTATTCCTAATTTTCAGACAAGGAGATAGTGACAATAATCAGCAAAGGCCAAAACACTCGGCCGCCAAGTCTTACTTTAGACTAGGTTTTTACAAACATTTAGTTGATTTCGACCGTCTTATTGACCAAACAATGTTTCTCAATCACCTTAAAGGTGTTGTAAAAACGTATGTTGATGGGTTGAGAAGAATACTCTGTTACATTACAGGGTTGGCTTTAGATGAGGTCTTGACAATCTGAGCCCTTTGCTCCAACAAAATTGGAACTAGGGCAACAGATGTGAATTTCGTGGTGGTGACTTGTAAATGTATTTGGTCAAAAAGAAGAGGAATGCGACGAGAATGGGATTCGAACCCATGCGTGCAGAGCACAATGGATTAGCAGTCCATCGCCTTAACCACTCGGCCACCTCGTCTTGTTTGGTCTGAGCTTGCGGCATAATTTGATAATAATCGTAGCATGTGTTCATTGTCCTGGGAGGGTTTAAAAGTGTTTAAATGCAGTGTCAGCCTTATGGCAATTCGACCCACACGCTCTGCGTAGAGGGGGGTTAGCTCAAATGGTAGAGCGCTCGCTTAGCATGCGAGAAGAAGCGGGATCGATGCCCGCATCCTCTATTATTCCTAATTTTCAGACAAGGAGATAGTGACAATAATCAGCAAAGGCCAAAACACTCGGCTGCCAAGTCTTACTTTAGACTAGGTTTTTACGAACATTTAGTTGATTTCGACCGTCTTATTGACCAAACAATTTTTCTCAATCACCTTAAAGGTGTTGTAAAAATGTATGTTGATGGGTTGAGAAGAATACTCTGTTACATTACAGGGTTGGCTTTAGATGTGGTGTGGACAATCTGAGCCCTTTGCTCCAACCAAATTGGAACTAGGGCAACAGATGTGAATTTCGTGGTGGTGACTTGTAAATGTATTTGGTCAAATAGAAGAGGAATGCGACGAGAATGGGATTCGAACCCATGCGTGCAGAGCACAATGGATTAGCAGTCCATCGCCTTAACCACTCGGCCACCTCGTCTTGTTTGGTCTGAGCTTGCGGCATAATTTGATAATAATCGTAGCATGTGTTCATTGTCCTGGGAGGGTTTAAAAGTGTTTAAATGCAGTGTCAGCCTTATGGCAATTCGACCCACGCGCTCTGAGTAGAGGGGGGTTAGCTCAAATGGTAGAGCGCTCGCTTAGCATGCGAGAAGTAGCGGGATCGATGCCCGCATCCTCCATTATTCCTAATTTTCAGACAAGGAGATAGTGACAATAATCAGCAAAGGCCAAAACACTCGGCCGCCAAGTCTTGTTTGGTCTGAGCTTGCGGCATTTTATGGTAATTATCGTAGCAGGTGTTCATTGTCCTGGGAGTTTTTAAAAGTGTTTAAATGCAGTGTCAGCCTTATGGCAATTCGACCCAAGCGCTCTGTGTAGAGGGGGATTAGCTCAAATGGTAGAGCGCTCGCTTAGCATGCGAGAAGTAGCGGGATCGATGCCCGCATTCTCCATTATTTCTAATTTTTAGACAAGGATATAGTGGCAATAATCAGCAAAGGCCAAAACACTCGGCTGCCAAGTCTTACTTTAGACTAGGTTTTTACGAACATTTAGTTGATTTCGACCGTCTTATTGACTAAACAATCTTTCTCAATCAACTTAAAGGTGTTGTAAAAACGTATGTTGATGGGTTGAGAAGAATCCTCTGTTACATTACAGGGTTGGCTTTAGATGAGGTGTGGAAAATCTGAGCCCTTTGCTCCAACCAAATTGGAACTAGGGCAACAGATGTGAATTTCGTGGTGGTGACTTGTAAATGTATTTGGTCAAATAAAAGTGGAATGCGACGAGAATGGGATTCGAACCCATGCGTGCAGAGCACAATGGATTAGCAGTCCATCGCCTTAACCACTCGGCCACCTCGTCTTGTTTGGTCTGAGCTTGCGGCATAATTTGATAATAATCGTAGCATGTGTTCATTGTCCTGGGAGGGTTTAAAAGTGTTTAAATGCAGTGTCAGCCTTATGGCAATTCGACCCACGCGCTCTGAGTAGAGGGGGGTTAGCTCAAATGGTAGAGCGCTCGCTTAGCATGCGAGAAGTAGCGGGATCGATGCCCGCATCCTCCATTATTCCTAATTTTCAGACAAGGAGATAGTGACAATAATCAGCAAAGGCCAAAACACTCGGCCGCCAAGTCTTGTTTGGTCTGAGCTTGCGGCATTTTATGGTAATTATCGTAGCAGGTGTTCATTGTCCTGGGAGTTTTTAAAAGTGTTTAAATGCAGTGTCAGCCTTATGGCAATTCGACCCAAGCGCTCTGTGTAGAGGGGGATTAGCTCAAATGGTAGAGCGCTCGCTTAGCATGCGAGAAGTAGCGGGATCGATGCCCGCATTCTCCATTATTTCTAATTTTTAGACAAGGATATAGTGGCAATAATCAGCAAAGGCCAAAACACTCGGCTGCCAAGTCTTACTTTAGACTAGGTTTTTACGAACATTTAGTTGATTTCGACCGTCTTATTGACTAAACAATCTTTCTCAATCAACTTAAAGGTGTTGTAAAAACGTATGTTGATGGGTTGAGAAGAATCCTCTGTTACATTACAGGGTTGGCTTTAGATGAGGTGTGGAAAATCTGAGCCCTTTGCTCCAACCAAATTGGAACTAGGGCAACAGATGTGAATTTCGTGGTGGTGACTTGTAAATGTATTTGGTCAAATAAAAGTGGAATGCGACGAGAATGGGATTCGAACCCATGCGTGCAGAGCACAATGGATTAGCAGTCCATCGCCTTAACCACTCGGCCACCTCGTCTTGTTTGGTCTGAGCTTGCGGCATAATTTGATAATAATCGTAGCATGTGTTCATTGTCCTGGGAGGGTTTAAAAGTGTTTAAATGCAGTGTCAGCCTTATGGCAATTCGACCCACACGCTCTGCGTAGAGGGGGGTTAGCTCAAATGGTAGAGCGCTCGCTTAGCATGCGAGAAGAAGCGGGATCGATGCCCGCATCCTCTATTATTCCTAATTTTCAGACAAGGAGATAGTGACAATAATCAGCAAAGGCCAAAACACTCGGCTGCCAAGTCTTACTTTAGACTAGGTTTTTACGAACATTTAGTTGATTTCGACCGTCTTATTGACCAAACAATTTTTCTCAATCACCTTAAAGGTGTTGTAAAAATGTATGTTGATGGGTTGAGAAGAATACTCTGTTACATTACAGGGTTGGCTTTAGATGTGGTGTGGACAATCTGAGCCCTTTGCTCCAACCAAATTGGAACTAGGGCAACAGATGTGAATTTCGTGGTGGTGACTTGTAAATGTATTTGGTCAAATAAAAGTGGAATGCGACGAGAATGGGATTCGAACCCATGCGTGCAGAGCACAATGGATTAGCAGTCCATCGCCTTAACCACTCGGCCACCTCGTCTTGTTTGGTCTGAGCTTGCGGCATAATTTGATAATAATCGTAGCATGTGTTCATTGTCCTGGGAGGGTTTAAAAGTGTTTAAATGCAGTGTCAGCCTTATGGCAATTCGACCCACGCGCTCTGCGTAGAGGGGGGTTAGCTCAAATGGTAGAGCGCTCGCTTAGCATGCGAGAAGTAGCGGGATCGATGCCCGCATCCTCCATTATTCCTAATTTTCAGACAAGGAGATAGTGACAATAATCAGCAAAGGCCAAAACACTCGGCCGCCAAGTCTTGTTTGGTCTGAGCTTGCGGCATTTTATGGTAATTATCGTAGCAGGTGTTCATTGTCCTGGGAGGTTTTAAAAGCGTTTAAATGCAGTGTCAGCCTTATGGCAATTCGACCCAAGCGCTCTGTCTAGAGGGGGATTAGCTCAAATGGTAGAGCGCTCGCTTAGCATGCGAGAAGTAGCGGGATCGATGCCCGCATTCTCCATTATTTCTAATTTTTAGACAAGGAGATAGTGGCAATAATCAGCAAAGGCCAAAACACTCGGCTGCCAAGTCTTACTTTAGACTAGGTTTTTACGAACATTTAGTTGATTTCGACCGTCTTATTGACTAAACAATCTTTCTCAATCAACTTAAAGGTGTTGTAAAAACGTATGTTGATGGGTTGAGAAGAATCCTCTGTTACATTACAGGGTTGGCTTTAGATGAGGTGTGGAAAATCTGAGCCCTTTGCTCCAACCAAATTGGAACTAGGGCAACAGATGTGAATTTCGTGGTGGTGACTTGTAAATGTATTTGGTCAAATAAAAGTGGAATGCGACGAGAATGGGATTCGAACCCATGCGTGCAGAGCACAATGGATTAGCAGTCCATCGCCTTAACCACTCGGCCACCTCGTCTTGTTTGGTCTGAGCTTGCGGCATAATTTGATAATAATCGTAGCATGTGTTCATTGTCCTGGGAGGGTTTAAAAGTGTTTAAATGCAGTGTCAGCCTTATGGCAATTCGACCCACGCGCTCTGAGTAGAGGGGGGTTAGCTCAAATGGTAGAGCGCTCGCTTAGCATGCGAGAAGTAGCGGGATCGATGCCCGCATCCTCCATTATTCCTAATTTTCAGACAAGGAGATAGTGACAATAATCAGCAAAGGCCAAAACACTCGGCCGCCAAGTCTTGTTTGGTCTGAGCTTGCGGCATTTTATGGTAATTATCGTAGCAGGTGTTCATTGTCCTGGGAGTTTTTAAAAGTGTTTAAATGCAGTGTCAGCCTTATGGCAATTCGACCCAAGCGCTCTGTGTAGAGGGGGATTAGCTCAAATGGTAGAGCGCTCGCTTAGCATGCGAGAAGTAGCGGGATCGATGCCCGCATTCTCCATTATTTCTAATTTTTAGACAAGGAGATAGTGGCAATAATCAGCAAAGGCCAAAACACTCGGCTGCCAAGTCTTACTTTAGACTAGGTTTTTACGAACATTTAGTTGATTTCGACCGTCTTATTGACTAAACAATCTTTCTCAATCAACTTAAAGGTGTTGTAAAAACGTATGTTGATGGGTTGAGAAGAATCCTCTGTTACATTACAGGGTTGGCTTTAGATGAGGTGTGGAAAATCTGAGCCCTTTGCTCCAACCAAATTGGAACTAGGGCAACAGATGTGAATTTCGTGGTGGTGACTTGTAAATGTATTTGGTCAAATAAAAGTGGAATGCGACGAGAATGGGATTCGAACCCATGCGTGCAGAGCACAATGGATTAGCAGTCCATCGCCTTAACCACTCGGCCACCTCGTCTTGTTTGGTCTGAGCTTGCGGCATAATTTGATAATAATCGTAGCATGTGTTCATTGTCCTGGGAGGGTTTAAAAGTGTTTAAATGCAGTGTCAGCCTTATGGCAATTCGACCCAAGCGCTCTGTGTAGAGGGGGATTAGCTCAAATGGTAGAGCGCTCGCTTAGCATGCGAGAAGTAGCGGGATCAATGCCCGCATCCTCCATTATTCCTAATTTTTAGACAAGGAGATAGTGACAATAATCAGCAAAGGCCAAAACACTCGGCCGCCAAGTCTTACTTTAGACTAGGTTTTTACAAACATTTAGTTGATTTCGACCGTCTTATTGACCAAACAATGTTTCTCAATCACCTTAAAGGTGTTGTAAAAACGTATGTTGATGGGTTGAGAAGATTACTCTGTTACATTACAGGGTTGGCTTTAGATGAGGTCTTGACAATCTGAGCCCTTTGCTCCAACCAAATTGGAACTAGGGCAACAGATGTGAATTTCGTGGTGGTGACTTGTAAATGTATTTGGTCAAATAGAAGAGGAATGCAACGAGAATTGGATTCGAACCCATGCGTGCAGAGCACAATGGATTAGCAGTCCATCGCCTTAACCACTCGGCCACCTCGTCTTGTTTGGTCTGAGCTTGCGGCATAATTTGATAATAATCGTAGCATGTGTTCATTGTCCTGGGAGGGTTTAAAAGTGTTTAAATGCAGAGTCAGCCTTATGGCAATTCGACCCACGCGCTCTGCGTAGAGGGGGGTTAGCTCAAATGGTAGAGCGCTCGCTTAGCATGCGAGAAGTAGCGGGATCGATGCCCGCATCCTCCATTATTCCTAATTTTCAGACAAGGAGATAGTGACAATAATCAGCAAAGGCCAAAACACTCGGCCGCCAAGTCTTGTTTAATAGGAGCTTGCGGCATTTTATGGTAATTATCGTAGCATGTTTTTATTGTCCTGGGAGGTTTTAAAAGTGTTAAAATGCAGTGTCAGCCTTATGGCAATTCGACCCAAGCGCTCTGTGTAGAGGGGGATTAGCTCAAATGGTAGAGCGCTCGCTTAGCATGCGAGAAGTAGCGGGATCGATGCCCGCATCCTCCATTATTCCTAATTTTCAGACAAGGAGATAGTGACAATAATCAGCAAAGGCCAAAACACTCGGCCGCCAAGTCTTACTTTAGACTAGGTTTTTACAAACATTTAGTTGATTTCGACCGTCTTATTGACCAAACAATGTTTCTCAATCACCTTAAAGGTGTTGTAAAAACGTATGTTGATGGGTTGAGAAGAATACTCTGTTACATTACAGGGTTGGCTTTAGATGAGGTCTTGACAATCTGAGCCCTTTGCTCCAACCAAATTGGAACTAGGGCAACAGATGTGAATTTCGTGGTGGTGACTTGTAAATGTATTTGGTCAAAAAGAAGAGGAATGCGACGAGAATGGGATTCGAACCCATGCGTGCAGAGCACAATGGATTAGCAGTCCATCGCCTTAACCACTCGGCCACCTCGTCTTGTTTGGTCTGAGCTTGCGGCATAATTTGATAATAATCGTAGGATGTGTTCATTGTCCTGGGAGGGTTTAAAAGTGTTTAAATGCAGTGTCAGCCTTATGGCAATTCGACCCAAGCGCTCTGTGTAGAGGGGGATTAGCTCAAATGGTAGAGCGCTCGCTTAGCATGCGAGAAGAAGCGGGATCGATGCCCGCATCCTCCATTATTCCTAATTTTCAGACAAGGAGATAGTGACAATAATCAGCAAAGGCCAAAACACTCGGCCGCCAAGTCTTACTTTAGACTAGGTTTTTACAAACATTTAGTTGATTTCGACCGTCTTATTGACCAAACAATGTTTCTCAATCACCTTAAAGGTGTTGTAAAAACGTATGTTGATGGGTTGAGAAGAATACTCTGTTACATTACAGGGTTGGCTTTAGATGAGGTCTTGACAATCTGAGCCCTTTGCTCCAACCAAATTGGAACTAGGGCAACAGATGTGAATTTCGTGGTGGTGACTTGTAAATGTATTTGGTCAAAAAGAAGAGGAATGCGACGAGAATGGGATTCGAACCCATGCGTGCAGAGCACAATGGATTAGCAGTCCATCGCCTTAACCACTCGGCCACCTCCTCTTGTTTGGTCTGAGCTTGCGGCATAATTTGATAATAATCGTAGCATGTGTTCATTGTCCTGGGAGGGTTTAAAAGTGTTTAAATGCAGTGTCAGCCTTATGGCAATTCGACCCAAGCGCTCTGTGTAGAGGGGGATTAGCTCAAATGGTAGAGCGCTCGCTTAGCATGCGAGAAGTAGTGGGATCGATGCCCGCATCCTCCATTATTCCTAATTTTCAGACAAGGAGATAGTGACAATAATCAGCAAAGGCCAAAACACTCGGCCGCCAAGTCTTACTTTAGACTAGGTTTTTACGAACATTTAGTTGATTTCGACCGTCTTATTGACCAAACAATTTTTCTAAATCACCTTAAAGGTGTTGTAAAAATGTATGTTGATGGGTTGAGAAGAATACTCTGTTACATTACAGGGTTGGCTTTAGATGAGGTGTGGACAATCTGAGCCCTTTGCTCCAACCAAATTGGAACTAGGGCAACAGATGTGAATTTCGTGGTGGTGACTTGTAAATGTATTTGGTCAAATAAAAGTGGAATGCGACGAGAATGGGATTCGAACCCATGCGTGCAGAGCACAATGGATTAGCAGTCCATCGCCTTAACCACTCGGCCACCTCGTCTTGTTTGGTCTGAGCTTGCGGCATAATTTGATAATAATCGTAGCATGTGTTCATTGTCCTGGGAGGGTTTAAAAGTGTTTAAATGCAGTGTCAGCCTTATGGCAATTCGACCCACGCGCTCTGAGTAGAGGGGGGTTAGCTCAAATGGTAGAGCGCTCGCTTAGCATGCGAGAAGTAGCGGGATCGATGCCCGCATCCTCCATTATTCCTAATTTTCAGACAAGGAGATAGTGACAATAATCAGCAAAGGCCAAAACACTCGGCCGCCAAGTCTTGTTTGGTCTGAGCTTGCGGCATTTTATGGTAATTATCGTAGCAGGTGTTCATTGTCCTGGGAGTTTTTAAAAGTGTTTAAATGCAGTGTCAGCCTTATGGCAATTCGACCCAAGCGCTCTGTGTAGAGGGGGATTAGCTCAAATGGTAGAGCGCTCGCTTAGCATGCGAGAAGTAGCGGGATCGATGCCCGCATTCTCCATTATTTCTAATTTTTAGACAAGGAGATAGTGGCAATAATCAGCAAAGGCCAAAACACTCGGCTGCCAAGTCTTACTTTAGACTAGGTTTTTACGAACATTTAGTTGATTTCGACCGTCTTATTGACTAAACAATCTTTCTCAATCAACTTAAAGGTGTTGTAAAAACGTATGTTGATGGGTTGAGAAGAATCCTCTGTTACATTACAGGGTTGGCTTTAGATGAGGTGTGGAAAATCTGAGCCCTTTGCTCCAACCAAATTGGAACTAGGGCAACAGATGTGAATTTCGTGGTGGTGACTTGTAAATGTATTTGGTCAAATAAAAGTGGAATGCGACGAGAATGGGATTCGAACCCATGCGTGCAGAGCACAATGGATTAGCAGTCCATCGCCTTAACCACTCGGCCACCTCGTCTTGTTTGGTCTGAGCTTGCGGCATAATTTGATAATAATCGTAGCATGTGTTCATTGTCCTGGGAGGGTTTAAAAGTGTTTAAATGCAGTGTCAGCCTTATGGCAATTCGACCCACGCGCTCTGAGTAGAGGGGGGTTAGCTCAAATGGTAGAGCGCTCGCTTAGCATGCGAGAAGTAGCGGGATCGATGCCCGCATCCTCCATTATTCCTAATTTTCAGACAAGGAGATAGTGACAATAATCAGCAAAGGCCAAAACACTCGGCCGCCAAGTCTTGTTTGGTCTGAGCTTGCGGCATTTTATGGTAATTATCGTAGCAGGTGTTCATTGTCCTGGGAGTTTTTAAAAGTGTTTAAATGCAGTGTCAGCCTTATGGCAATTCGACCCAAGCGCTCTGTGTAGAGGGGGATTAGCTCAAATGGTAGAGCGCTCGCTTAGCATGCGAGAAGTAGCGGGATCGATGCCCGCATTCTCCATTATTTCTAATTTTTAGACAAGGAGATAGTGGCAATAATCAGCAAAGGCCAAAACACTCGGCTGCCAAGTCTTACTTTAGACTAGGTTTTTACGAACATTTAGTTGATTTCGACCGTCTTATTGACTAAACAATCTTTCTCAATCAACTTAAAGGTGTTGTAAAAACGTATGTTGATGGGTTGAGAAGAATCCTCTGTTACATTACAGGGTTGGCTTTAGATGAGGTGTGGAAAATCTGAGCCCTTTGCTCCAACCAAATTGGAACTAGGGCAACAGATGTGAATTTCGTGGTGGTGACTTGTAAATGTATTTGGTCAAATAAAAGTGGAATGCGACGAGAATGGGATTCGAACCCATGCGTGCAGAGCACAATGGATTAGCAGTCCATCGCCTTAACCACTCGGCCACCTCGTCTTGTTTGGTCTGAGCTTGCGGCATAATTTGATAATAATCGTAGCATGTGTTCATTGTCCTGGGAGGGTTTAAAAGTGTTTAAATGCAGTGTCAGCCTTATGGCAATTCGACCCAAGCGCTCTGTGTAGAGGGGGATTAGCTCAAATGGTAGAGCGCTCGCTTAGCATGCGAGAAGTAGCGGGATCAATGCCCGCATCCTCCATTATTCCTAATTTTTAGACAAGGAGATAGTGACAATAATCAGCAAAGGCCAAAACACTCGGCCGCCAAGTCTTACTTTAGACTAGGTTTTTACAAACATTTAGTTGATTTCGACCGTCTTATTGACCAAACAATGTTTCTCAATCACCTTAAAGGTGTTGTAAAAACGTATGTTGATGGGTTGAGAAGATTACTCTGTTACATTACAGGGTTGGCTTTAGATGAGGTCTTGACAATCTGAGCCCTTTGCTCCAACCAAATTGGAACTAGGGCAACAGATGTGAATTTCGTGGTGGTGACTTGTAAATGTATTTGGTCAAATAGAAGAGGAATGCAACGAGAATTGGATTCGAACCCATGCGTGCAGAGCACAATGGATTAGCAGTCCATCGCCTTAACCACTCGGCCACCTCGTCTTGTTTGGTCTGAGCTTGCGGCATAATTTGATAATAATCGTAGCATGTGTTCATTGTCCTGGGAGGGTTTAAAAGTGTTTAAATGCAGAGTCAGCCTTATGGCAATTCGACCCACGCGCTCTGCGTAGAGGGGGGTTAGCTCAAATGGTAGAGCGCTCGCTTAGCATGCGAGAAGTAGCGGGATCGATGCCCGCATCCTCCATTATTCCTAATTTTCAGACAAGGAGATAGTGACAATAATCAGCAAAGGCCAAAACACTCGGCCGCCAAGTCTTACTTTAGACTAGGTTTTTACAAACATTTAGTTGATTTCGACCGTCTTATTGACCAAACAATGTTTCTCAATCACCTTAAAGGTGTTGTAAAAACGTATGTTGATGGGTTGAGAAGAATACTCTGTTACATTACAGGGTTGGCTTTAGATGAGGTCTTGACAATCTGAGCCCTTTGCTCCAACAAAATTGGAACTAGGGCAACAGATGTGAATTTCGTGGTGGTGACTTGTAAATGTATTTGGTCAAATAAAAGTGGAATGCGACGAGAATGGGATTCGAACCCATGCGTGCAGAGCACAATGGATTAGCAGTCCATCGCCTTAACCACTCGGCCACCTCGTCTTGTTTGGTCTGAGCTTGCGGCATTTTATGGTAATTATCGTAGCATGTTTTCATTGTCCTAGGAGGTTTTAAAAGCGTTTAAATGCAGTGTCAGGCTTATGGCAATTCGACCCAAGCGCTCTGTGTAGAGGGGGATTAGCTCAAATGGTAGAGCGCTCGCTTAGCATGCGAGAAGTAGCGGGATCGATGCCCGCATTCTCCATTATTCCTAATTTTTAGACAAGGAGATAGTGACAATAATCAGCAAAGGCCAAAACACTCGGCCGCCAAGTCTTGTTTAATAGGAGCTTGCGGCATAATTTGATAATCATCGTAGCATGTTTTTATTGTCCTGGGAGGTTTTAAAAGTGTTAAAATGCAGTGTCAGCCTTATGGCAATTCGACCCAAGTGCTCTGTGTAGAGGGGGATTAGCTCAAATGGTAGAGCGCTCGCTTAGCATGCGAGAAGTAGCGGAATCGATGCCCGCATCCTCCATTATTCCTAATTTTCAGACAAGGAGATAGTGACAATAATCAGCAAAGGCCAAAACACTCGGCCGCCAAGTCTTACTTTAGACTAGGTTTTTACAAACATTTAGTTGATTTCGACCGTCTTATTGACCAAACAATGTTTCTCAATCACCTTAAAGGTGTTGTAAAAACGTATGTTGATGGGTTGAGAAGAATACTCTGTTACATTACAGGGTTGGCTTTAGATGAGGTCTTGACAATCTGAGCCCTTTGCTCCAACCAAATTGGAACTAGGGCAACAGATGTGAATTTCGTGGTGGTGACTTGTAAATGTATTTGGTCAAAAAGAAGAGGAATGCGACGAGAATGGGATTCGAACCCATGCGTGCAGAGCACAATGGATTAGCAGTCCATCGCCTTAACCACTCGGCCACCTCGTCTTGTTTGGTCTGAGTTTGCGGCATTTTATGGTAATTATCGTAGCATGTTTTCATTGTCCTAGGAGGTTTTAAAAGCGTTTAAATGCAGTGTCAGCCTTATGGCAATTCGACCCAAGCGCTCTGTGTAGAGGGGGATTAGCTCAAATAGTAGAGCGCTCGCTTAGCATGCGAGAAGTAGCGGGATCGATGCCCGCATCCTCCATTATTCCTAATTTTCAGACAAGGAGATAGTGACAATAATCAGCAAAGGCCAAAACACTCGGCCGCCAAGTCTTACTTTAGACTAGGTTTTTACAAACATTTAGTTGATTTCGACCGTCTTATTGACCAAACAATGTTTCTCAATCACCTTAAAGGTGTTGTAAAAACGTATGTTGATGGGTTGAGAAGAATACTCTGTTACATTACAGGGTTGGCTTTAGATGAGGTCTTGACAATCTGAGCCCTTTGCTCCAACCAAATTGGAACTAGGGCAACAGATGTGAATTTCGTGGTGGTGACTTGTAAATGTATTTGGTCAAAAAGAAGAGGAATGCGACGAGAATGGGATTCGAACCCATGCGTGCAGAGCACAATGGATTAGCAGTTCATCGCCTTAACCACTCGGCCACCTCGTCTTGTTTGGTCTGAGCTTGCGGCATTTTATGGTAATTATCGTAGCATGTTTTCATTGTCCTGGGAGGTTTTAAAAGTGTTAAAATGCAGTGTCAGCCTTATGGCAATTCGACCCAAGCGCTCTGTGTAGAGGGGGATTAGCTCAAATGGTAGAGCGCTCGCTTAGCATGCGAGAAGTAGTGGGATCGATGCCCGCATCCTCCATTATTCCTAATTTTCAGACAAGGAGATAGTGACAATAATCAGCAAAGGCCAAAACACTCGGCCGCCAAGTCTTACTTTAGACTAGGTTTTTACGAACATTTAGTTGATTTCGACCGTCTTATTGACCAAACAATTTTTCTCAATCACCTTAAAGGTGTTGTAAAAACGTATGTTGATGGGTTGAGAAGAATACTCTGTTACATTACAGGGTTGGCTTTAGATGAGGTCTTGACAATCTGAGCCCTTTGCTCCAACCAAATAGGAACTAGGGCAACAGATGTGAATTTCGTGGTGGTGACTTGTAAATGTATTTGGTCAAAAAGAAGAGGAATGCGACGAGAATGGGATTCGAACCCATGCGTGCAGAGCACAATGGATTAGCAGTCCATCGCCTTAACCACTCGGCCACCTCGTCTTGTTTGGTCTGAGCTTGCGGCATAATTCGATAATTATCGTAGCATGTTTTCATTGTCCTGGGAGGTTTTAAAAGCGTTTAAATGCAGTGTCAGCCTTATGGCAATTCGACCCAAGGGCTTTGAGTAGAGGGGGATTAGCTCAAATGGTAGAGCGCTCGCTTAGCATGCGAGAAGTAGTGGGATCGATGCCCGCATCCTCCATTATTCCTAATTTTCAGACAAGGAGATAGTGACAATAATCAGCAAAGGCCAAAACACTCGGCCGCCAAGTCTTACTTTAGACTAGGTTTTTACGAACATTTAGTTGATTTCGACCGTCTTATTGACCAAACAATTTTTCTCAATCACCTTAAAGGTGTTGTAAAAACGTATGTTGATGGGTTGAGAAGAATACTCTGTTACATTACAGGGTTGGCTTTAGATGAGGTCTTGACAATCTGAGCCCTTTGCTCCAACCAAATAGGAACTAGGGCAACAGATGTGAATTTCGTGGTGGTGACTTGTAAATGTATTTGGTCAAAAAGAAGAGGAATGCGACGAGATTGGGATTCGAACCCATGCGTGCAGAGCACAATGGATTAGCAGTCCATCGCCTTAACCACTCGGCCACCTCGTCTTGTTTGGTCTGAGCTTGCGGCATAATTCGATAATTATCGTAGCATGTTTTCATTGTCCTGGGAGGTTTTAAAAGCGTTTAAATGCAGTGTCAGCCTTATGGCAATTCGACCCAAGGGCTTTGAGTAGAGGGGGATTAGCTCAAATGGTAGAGCGCTCGCTTAGCATGCGAGAAGTAGCAGGATCGATGCCCGCATCCTCCATTATTCCTAATTTTCAGACAAGGAGATAGTGACAATAATCAGCAAAGGCCCAAACACTCGGACGCCAAGTCTTACTTTACACTACGTTTTTAGGAACATTTAGTTGATTTCGACCCTCTAATTGACCAAATCATTTTTCTCAATCACCTTAAAGGTGTTGTAAAAATGTATGTTGAGGGGTGGAGAAGAGCAGCTATGTTTATCCTACCTAGATGCAGAGGGAAACTAGCTCAAATTGTGGAGCGCTTGCTAACCATAGGAGAGGTGTTGTGATCAACAGGAGCATTCTTCAAGTGAGTTTGAAGACATTTTGCCTGTGACTGGTGGAAAACAATAAGATTAAATGAAAAAAGATAGCTTGGAATTGGAATCCTTTGTTGCATTACAGGGTTGGCTTTGGATGAGGTCTTGACAATCTGAGCCCTTTGCTCCAACCAAATTGGAACTAGGGCAACAGATGTGAATTTTGTGGTGGTGACTTGTAAATGTATTTGGTCAAATCAAAGTGGAATGCAACGAGAATGGGATTCGAACCCATGCGTGCAGAGCACAATAGATTAGCAGTCCATCGCCTTAACCACTCGGCCACCTCGTCTTGTTTGGTCTGAGCTTGCGGCATAATTTGATAATTATCGTAGCATGTTTTCATTGTCCTGGGAGGTTTTAAAAGCGTTTAAATGCAGTGTCAGCCTTATGGCAATTCCACCCAAGCGCTCTGTGTAGAGGGGGATTAGCTCAAATGGTAGAGCGCTCGCTTAGCATGCGAGAAGTAGCGGGATCAATGCCTGCATTCTCCATTATTCCTAATTTGTAGAGATAGTGACAATAATCAGCAAAGGCCCAAACATTCGGCCGCCAAGTCTTGCTTCACACTACGTTTTTACAAACATTTAGTTGATTTCGACCGTCTTATTGACCAAATCATTTTTCTCAATCACCTTAAAGGTGTTGTAAAAACGTATGTTGATGGGTGGAGAAGAATCCTCTGTTACATTACAGGGTTGGCTTTGGATGAGGTTTTGACAATCTGAGCCCTTTGCTCCAACCAAATTGGAACTAGGGCAACAGATGTGAATTTCATGGTGGTGACTTGTAAATTTATTTGGTCAAATAGAAGAGGAATGCGACGAGAATGGGATTCGAACCCATGCGTGCAGAGCACAATGGATTAGCAGTCCATCGCCTTAACCACTCGGCCACCTCGTCTTGTTTAATAGGATCTTGCGGCATAATTTGATCATTATCGTAGCATGTTTTCATTGTCCTGGGAGGTTTTAAAAGCGTTTAAATGCAGTGTCAGCCTTATGGCAATTCCAGCCAAGGGCTTTGTGTAGAGGGGGATTAGCTCAAATGGTAGAGCGCTCGCTTAGCATGCGAGAAGTAGCGGGATTGATGCCCGCATCCTCCATTATTCCTAATTTTCAGACAAGAAGATAGTGACAATAATCAGCAAAGGCCTAAACACTCGGACGCCAAGTCTTACTTTACTCTACGTTTTTAGGAACATTTAGTTGATTTCGACCCTCTAATTGACCAAATCATTTTTCTCAATCACCTTAAAGGTGTTGTAAAAACGTATGTTGATGGGTGGAGAAGAATCCTCTGTTACATTACAGGGTTGGCTTTGGATGAGGTTTTGACAATCTGAGCCCTTTGCTCCAACCAAATTGGAACTAGTGCAACAGATGTGAATTTCGTGGTGGTGACTTGTAAATTTATTTGGTCAAATAGAAGAGGAATGCGACGAGAATGGGATTCGAACCCATGCGTGCAGAGGACAATGGATTAGCAGTCCATCGCCTTAACCACTCGGCCACCTCGTCTTGTTTAATAGGATCTTGCGGCATAATTTGATCATTATCGTAGCATGTTTTCATTGTCCTGGGAGGTTTTAAAAGCGTTTAAATGCAGTGTCAGCCTTATGGCAATTCCACCCAAGCGCTCTGTGTAGAGGGGGATTAGCTCAAATGGTAGAGCGCTCGCTTGGCATGCGAGAAGTAGCGGGATCGATGCCCGCATCCTCCATTATTCCTAATTTTCAGACAAGGAGATAGTGACAATAATCAGCAAAGGCCCAAACACTCGGACGCCAAGTCTTACTTTACTCTACGTTTTTAGGAACATTTAGTTGATTTCGACCCTCTAATTGACCAAATCATTTTTCTCAATCACCTTAAAGGTGTTGTAAAAACGTATGTTGATGGGTGGAGAAGAATCCTCTGTTACATTACAGGGTTGGCTTTGGATGAGGTTTTGACAATCTGAGCCCTTTGCTCCAACCAAATTGGAACTAGGGCAACAGATGTGAATTTCGTGGTGGTGACTTGTAAATTTATTTGGTCAAATAGAAGAGGAATGCGACGAGAATGGGATTCGAACCCATGCGTGCAGAGCACAATGGATTAGCAGTCCATCGCCTTAACCACTCGGCCACCTCGTCTTGTTTAATAGGATCTTGCGGCATAATTTGATCATTATCGTAGCATGTTTTCATTGTCCTGGGAGGTTTTAAAAGCGTTTAAATGCAGTGTCAGCCTTATGGCAATTCCACCCAAGCGCTCTGTGTAGAGGGGGATTAGCTCAAATGGTAGAGCGCTCGCTTAGCATGCGAGAAGTAGCGGGATCGATGCCCGCATCCTCCATTATTCCTAATTTTCAGACAAGGAGATAGTGACAATAATCAGCAAAGGCCCAAACACTCGGACGCCAAGTCTTACTTTTGATAATCAAAAGCTTTTTTCTTAGTGCTGAGTTAGAAATTGTTTTCCTGTCCTGCTGAAGAATTCAAGTCAGAGACAGTCTGGCAGGATGGGGGTTCCTGTCTGGACTTGATTTAAGAGTCGGGACCCGCACGGACAAACAGAGGTTTCTCTGTGTTTATTGATAAGGGGATCGGTTTCTGTTCTGATTTAGGAAGCACGATCAGCGGGTCAACCAGCAGATGTGTAAGATAAGGAGGGAGGTTCACACCACACCCCAACCAACACTCAACCATTGTTCTTTGTTTACGTTAGGCAAGGTGGTCTGGACATTGGATGTGACCGGATCCTTAGAGGCGGGGGGAGAAGGTTCATCCCCTACGCCAGCTTAGGGCCAATAGAAATCTTTTCTTTGTCTTTTGGGTTATAAAACATGATGTTCTTGCTGATGTTAGAGTGTGTGTTCTTCTGGCCTGCGGGCCGGTAGGATTGCTCCTGCCTTTGCAAATGCAGCGCTTATACTTGACCTGTGATCTGATGAATAAATCTACCAGAACGAGAGAAGTAGTTTGGCTGAATTCTTCCAGACGTCCCCATCCAGGCTTCCAATTTTTGAACACGAGCCTCTCTTTTTGAAATTACTAACAATTTTGGTGACGTCCCGACGTGATTGGCTGACCTGGATGAAGATCGAGGGGGCATCCGTTTTCCGGAACAGGCAGAAGGCCGGCGGCGTGGTTCAGCGTTGACAACAAAGGAGCGCGCTACAGAATGGGTGAGCAGACGAGCCCCTTTTTGTTCTAAAGGAATGAAAAGTCTGCGATTGGACAAATCTAAAATAATTGTTGTCAACTGCAGAATACGTCTCTGTCCTATAAGACCACTAAATTTAAACTAAATTCCGAAATTTTCTGATGATCACATGTAAAGTATAAGCACATAATCACATTGAATTCAACATTAGGGAAAGTGAATGAGTGTCCATAGGGTAGGGAATTTAATTAAATATATACTCAGTAGAAATCCAGAGTTCGCGTCCCTCTGGTGATCGCAGTCCTACTGGCGGTTTAATGGAAGTGTAGGGACATAGGGTAGAGCTTTAGTTAATTAAATACAGGGTTTAAAAAGGAACGACGGTGCTCATTTGAGCTATCGAAGGTCGACCCTCAGTCATTAGAAATCCAGAATTGAAGTTGGTGGACCTCCTGGTGATCGCAGATCGTTACGTTTGCATGCAGTAAGGCTGGCGATTCAGTGTAAGAGTAGGGACTCAGCGGGTAGGGAACTTTAGGTAATTATATAGAGTTTAAAAAGGAATGACGGGGCTTACTTGAGTTCCCTGAGGTCGACTCTTAGTCGGTAGAAATCCAGAGTTGAAACGGTCCCTTTGGTGATTGCAGTTGCACGTATGTATGTCGTGGACTGGCAGTTTAGATCAGAGCAGGGTTTAAATTTATGTTAATCATTAGTCAGAAGAAAACCCAAGTTGAAAGGTACCTCTGGTCCTGCAGCCCCATTAGTGTGATATGGGGACTGGCAGGTTAGAATATTAGATGACGAAATAAGGACACAGGGAAAGATTTGTTATTTTTCATACTGGGAAATGTGTGGGTGGTTGGTGTAACTCCTGGTGTTTTACCGAACCTGGAAGCTGTGGATCAGGACTTAAAAAAAAGGACTGAGAATCTGACAGTGAAAAGTGTTTGACCGGATTACACATCTGTGGGGATATGTATTAAAGGGTAAAAGGGAAAATCATAGTTAAATGATGGTGATACAAACATGAGAGAAATAAAACAATATAGGTGAACTGGTGTTATAAGCCTCAACAATCGAGCGCTGTATTCCTCTAATACAGTAGAAGCTTCTTGATTGGGTTCACAGTATTGGGCATTGTGTCCTTTCTCTGGTGTTCTAAAGCCATGTGTGAACAAATAAAATAACCTGTGAAACTGTGAGGAAAACAGATGAAACGATAATGATATGGGATGGATGCAAAGTAGGCACTCTGGGTCTATTTAAGATCTATGAGAGATTTATGAAAAGAAAAAATTTAAATTAAAAAAGGAAACATGTAACAGAAATAAGTGGAGTGGGACTAGAGATGCAGGAAGGCTGCAGCTGCGGAGCCCCTTATCATGATGAGACAGAGACTCAGCCAGCAGGGTGCTGCAGCCGGCTGCGGAGCCAGCACACACACAAGCACACGCAGTGCTAGGAGCTAAAGGGAGACAATGTGGAAAGAAGATAAATTCTTTTAAAGTTGTGTGATTATTGATGCCGACAGAGTTTCACACAGGCAGTTAGAAAAGTTCAGTGCAAGAAGTGAATTAGATAGACGTAGCAAAAGAAAAAGATATAAAATAAAAATTGATTGTAATGGTTTAATGATTTTGTGTCATTTGGGGTTCACATAAATCAGTTAGTTTGACGAATCAGAATAAATTAATATGTTAACACCCCTTATGGGTGAGACACGCACAAGCGTCGGTGCAGTTAGGGATTGTAGATCCAACAACAGGTTTACAAACAAAACAACAATTGGAGATATCAAAATTGTTTGGTTGTCCTGTTTTTTCAGAGTGAATAAAGTTGTTATAATGAAGCATGAATGACTTCTATGTGAATGAGTTTCTAGGACTCCAAGCTATTACCCCAATGTTGATTTAACTATATGAGGTCAACAACAGGTTATTAAGAACTGTAACTAAATGTGGAAATGTGGTAGAACATTTCTGGGAGAAACAAGTTGGGTATTTGAAAGACAGACCCCAGCCGGAGCCTGTCAATTAGAGTAATCTAAACACACCACAAGGTCACGGGATGGTCAGAAAAGGCCCCAACTCGTAGCTTGAGGAAAACAGCAATCAATCACCCGGTTCGGACAGAACAAGCATGAGACAGGGTGATGTTATCGAGGAAACTCGGCCAGATCAGAACCTGCATCAAAGTAATGATTTGAAACCTAAGAAGTGATGAGAAATGAGGAGAGTAGGTGTATATAGTGTCAGTCGTTTGGTATTAATGTTTGTAGTTTTAGTCTCCTACACTCAGAGATGAGCTGTAAATCGTTGAGTGCTGATATTGAGTGTATAGTGCACGATACACTTGATACAGTATCTTGATGATGGAAGCAAATGTCTGATCAAGGAATATTGATACTAGCAGGACATGAAATATGGAAACTTAGTTACAGACTGTCGTCTTGTAATGGTCCAACAAGTAAAAAGTATTACACACTGCATTTGACTGCTAAACATGAGAGATCTGTACTCTATCAGTGTTGAATGCATGAATGAGTGAATGTATTGGATCCCAACTTGGACATGAGCTAAGTTGTGTTTGCAAGTAACAGATATGCCTTCCTTTTGCTTTTGGGCCGAAAAGCAGTAAAAGTGGAGACACTCAGGCTGCTGTAGGATAGGAAGTCCTGACCAGATGGGTCGGCTGCAAACTGAATTTATCGTCTCTTGGTCCTATTGTTTATTTCACTGGTGGTTTGGGATTAACCTTCTGATACATTGTTTAAAACTGTGGGTTTTAGTGATTGATACAACTGCAGATGTCCATCCACTAGTGATAGTAGTTCACAAGTTTAGAGCAAATCGACTGTAATGGTGGGGACCATTGGATGGTTTATTTAGATGGAAGGAAAATAGGGAAGTAAGTAAGTGAAGAAGAGATTGAAGTTGAAAGGTTATGAGAGAAACACACAAGTGTTTGAGAGTATGACAGAGGGTAAAGTGATGTGTAAGAAGGTTAAGGACGTTGAAGAGTTTTACAGCAATGAAAGAACTGAAGTAAAATGCAGGAAGGAAGATATGCTAGAAGACACATAATAGATCTTGTTGAAGGGTTTTATGGGAGTAACAAGGTCACAGCAGTCAGAAGATGCGTGGGAGAAACGGTGGGGCCATTAAGGCTGGACAAAGAGATGCTGCTCACTTGGAGCAACTCAAGCAAATTCTTGAACCACACACACACACACACACACACACACACACACACACACACACACATACTGTTGAATGAAATGAATCTTAAATGTAAGTATTCTTCAGTGATGTGATTAAGTCTATGTAGTTTTCTTAAATATTAGGACATAAAGAGGATATTTTTTCCTTTTTAGTTTAGATGAATTGGCTCATCACTACTGTAATGTCAGAAGTTACGCAAACAATTGGATTGTAGATGGGATTTTACAAACAGATTGATCAAATATATTCCAACTTTTAGATGGATAACACACAACAGGTGCTGATCGGGTTTCAACAGGAAACAACGAATGCCCTGACCTATTTTATTTTTAAGTGCAACACTTAAATCGAGGATTTAACGTAGAATGATTAGAAAAATAAAAATGAACATTTTTAAACAAACGTAGTAGAGCGAGAAGGGAAATTCGTTTTGGGGATAAACACAAAATTTGAAATATCGCCTAAGAGGTCTTGAGGTTATTTGGATATTAGATTTAACTTCCTAGGGGCATATTTTTAACCATGTTTTAAATTGATACAGGCCTCAACAGGAGTGATGGAGATGCGTGTACAGTTTTGCTGTGCTACTTACTACAAAAGAGAGAAATATTGAGCATGGATTGATTGTGCAAAACACAATCCTCAAGTTTAAATGACCAGAATTAAATTAAATTACACAGATACGTTATGATACAATTTGAAAATTAAAACTAAAGATCTTTAACCCTAACCCTTCTAGATTGATTGAATTGTGTTCAACAAAACAGTAGATGTTTTAACAAGTAAAGAGAGAAATTAAACCAAGGCTTTAGATACCGGAGAGTAAGAACAAATTTGTCTTTGTGATGAATGTACAACATTGTTTCTTATCAGCCACAGTTAGCAGGACTAATGAATAAACTACAATTAAATAAAAATTAAGAAAATGAGCTAATTGTAAGATAATTGGGTTGCGAAGCTCTGGCCAAGGATCAGACTTTAATATCCCAAGAAGGTGAATTGGGTGAGAGTGAGCACCAATTCAGCCTTTATCCAGATAACCCTCCCTTCTCCTAAAGCGCCGTCTACCAGCAACCAGACGCATACCCTCCTCCACAGGCTCTCTGTCCCTAACTTTATGCCTCGTACAAGCAGGACTACAACACATGACGGGGGCCCCACTGTACGGTGCTACAGCCAACCGAGAAGACAGTGGGGAGGGGCAACCGAGGCCGAGGTAAGATCAATGAGGGGCAGTTTAGACAAAGAAAAATAATTGTTTCTGTTGTGGGCAGTCTGGAAATTGTTCCAGGGCATGCTCCTAATCACCTAAAGGCCAGAGGCCTCAGTCCAACACAGCTCGAGACCCTCATTATGTCCATCCACCACAAGCACCATACACACTATAATAGATGCCATAGTGGTGCCCAGATCCGATGGCTGATGGTAACCTGTTTCCAGAACCCGAGGTTACTCTGACGATCAATGGAAGACATTACAGATGTATGCTGGATTCTGGTGCTATTCCACAGTGAACATGCCATCTGCCACCATCAAGGAATGCTGTGCCGGATTTTTGGGCCAATCAGAGGAGTGGCTGCTTTCTATCCACGCCCCACTCTGACAGCCAGCTGCTGCAAGCTGAAGTCCAGCAGACACAGACAGAGGCAGACGTCTGGTGGGAGAGAGTGGAAGACTAAGACCAACCTGATCTACATGAGACTGTTCACTGTTGGAGCTCCTGATTCAAGGTGTTCCACCGGACTGAACATTGCACAATTAACTGTTTGTCTTCTCCTGAGGAGGACTATGATATCCTGTGGATTACGACTGGAGTTTGAATGGACACCTAACGTCTGTGACATCTTTGTGGGGAAAACAAGGCGTAGCAGATGCGCTACGGGAGACGTTGGCTCCTCACATCACCTTGATCATCCAAAGCAGAGGAGAAGCTGAGAACATGGGGTCAATCGTTAAAGGCAGGGGTTGATGCCACGGACTGGGAGCCCACTACAAATGTTAAACTATTGCACACATATTTGAAGTAAACTCATACCAGAGAAACACATGTGAAACCACATACTGACAATGGAAACACAACTCATGGTAGATTTCTTGACACATTTTGGACGAAAGGGGAGCTTGATTGATGTGGGATTGATTCCAATTGCAACGGTGGTAATTGAATTAAAAAAGTAAAATGGAACGGTCCAAATTAACCGTCCTTAGTACCCTTTAAGGGATAATAAGCAGTAGGGATAGAAATAAATTGAAGGATTGCTGGATGCAGGCGTTTTGGAAAAGACGAGGTTCCCCTGGAATACCTTGATTAATCGGGTCCCTAGAACCAGAAGCCCGACTATCATACGGTGCACGATTTGAGTCTTAAGTTGTGGTGTCAACACACTATGACGCCCCAAATTCTATGTTTAACACTATGTTTAATGCAATAGGCTCTGATAAGAGATGTTTCACCTGCATTAACCTGGCAGATGTTTTTTCTGTGTCCTAACTGACAAATTGTAACTGTTTTATCTGGGTGTTTATGAAAAGAACAGATTTGTGGTTTCTGTTCTGTTTCAAAAGGGGGTGTGTAGAACAGGTTAAAGAATTAAGATTTTGATGCAATATAGTGGCAAATTAGATAATATGGAAATATGGCACCCCACTTGTGTAAGGAACATAGCTAAAAAACTAAAATAGACCAGTTAATAATGGAACACGAGACTGTTATACGTACATCACATGGGATAAAAGGCGTTTTTATAGTCAAATATGTTGACACTCTCCTTTTAAATAACTCTGCCCCAGATGGATCCTTTACTAGAGCATTAAATAGATTAAGAGCCATGTCCTTTAAATAAGCTGAACACTCTGGCATAGACAATCCCATTAATAATTGGTTAAGTCAACATTTTGGACAATGGAAGGGTTTGATAATGTCACTGTTTTTGTACTATAGTATAGCATAGTAGCCTTCACCCTTTGTGGATACTAGATCCCTGTATCAGACAATTATGTCTTTAATGCATCACAACTGCAGTAGATGCTAAAATGCCCCTGCCATACAAGATGGTTTTGTTACATGAAAGGATCCAATTGTTAGGGCTGTGGGAGAATGGAGGAGATTGATATTGCAAGAACCGACTTCAATGGACCTGAAGAAGACACCCCGTTAGGGTCAACGTCCCTGAATAGATAATCTGCTAACTGTTGCACACATCATATATAGTGGATGCATGCACGTAGGTGGTGTGATAGTTTTTGGGGCTGGGATGTATTCTGTGTCTATTATACTCAGTTTAGATGTGATATAGATTTCTTAGTATTTCTTGTGATGTATAGAAATTTCCATAACTGCTGCATACACCCTCTACACTGATATAGGTTTTAGTGTCTTGTTTTTTTTATGTTTAGAGGATTTCCATTTCTGCTGCATTCACCCGTACTCACTGATATAGGTTTTTAGTGCTTAGATTAGTAGTTTCTTTTGATTTTTTGGTTTACATAATGAATTATGTAAAAAGGGGGAATTGATAATCAAAAGCTTTTTTCTTAGTGCTGAGTTAGAAATTGTTTTCCTGTCCTGCTGAAGAATTCAAGTCAGAGACAGTCTGGCAGGATGGGGGTTCCTGTCTGGACTTGATTTAAGAGTCGGGACCCGCACGGACAAACAGAGGTTTCTCTGTGTTTATTGATAAGGGGATCGGTTTCTGTTCTGATTTAGGAAGCAAGATCAGCGGGTCAACCAGCAGATGTGTAAGATAAGGAGGGAGGTTCACACCACACCCCAACCAACACTCAACCATTGTTCTTTGTTTACGTTAGGCAAGGTGGTCTGGACATTGGATGTGACCGGATCCTTAGAGGCGGGGGGAGAAGGTTCATCCCCTACGCCAGCTTAGGGCCAATAGAAATCTTTTCTTTGTCTTTTGGGTTATAAAACATGATGTTCTTGCTGATGTTAGAGTGTGTGTTCTTCTGGCCTGCGGGCCGGTAGGATTGCTCCTGCCTTTGCAAATGCAGCGCTTATACTTGACCTGTGATCTGATGAATAAATCTACCAGAACGAGAGAAGTAGTTTGGCTGAATTCTTCCAGACGTCCCCATCCAGGCTTCCAATTTTTGAACACGAGCCTCTCTTTTTGAAATTACTAACAACTTTACACTACGTTTTTAGGAACATTTAGTTGATTTCGACCCTCTAATTGACCAAATCATTTTTCTCAATCACCTTAAAGGTGTTGTAAAAATGTATGTTGAGGGGTGGAGAAGAGCAGCTATGTTTATCCTACCTAGATGCAGAGGGAAACTAGCTCAAATTGTGGAGCGCTTGCTAACCATAGGAGAGGTGTTGTGATCAACAGGAGCATTCTTCAAGTGAGTTTGAAGACATTTTGCCTGTGACTGGTGGAAAACAATAAGATTAAATGAAAAAAACGATAGCTGGGAATTGGAATCCTTTGTTGCATTACAGGGTTGGCTTTGGATGAGGTCTTGACAATCTGAGCCCTTTGCTCCAACCAAATTGGAACTAGGGCAAAAGATGTGAATTTCAAGGTGGTGACTTGTAAATGTATTTGGTCAAATAAAAGTGGAATCCGACGAGAATGGGATTCGAACCCATGCGTGCAGAGCACAATGGATTAGCAGTCCATCGCCTTAACCACTCGGCCACCTCGTCTTGTTTGGTCTGAGCTTGCGGCATAATTTGATATTTATCGTAGCATGTTTTCATTGTCCTGGGAGGTTTTAAAAGCGTTTAAATGCAGTGTCAGCCTTATGGCAATTCCACAGAAGCGCTCTGTGTAGAGGGGGATTAGCTCAAATGGTAGAGCGCTCGCTTAGCATGCGAGAAGTAGCAGGATCGATGCCCGCATTCTCCATTATTCCTAATTTGTAGAGATAGTGACAATAATCAGCAAAGGCCCAAACATTCGGCCGCCAAGTCTTACTTCACACTACGTTTTTACAAACATTTAGTTGATTTCGACCGTCTTATTGACCAAATCATTTTTCTCAATCACCTTAAAGGTGTTGTAAAAACGTATGTTGATGGGTGGAGAAGAATCCTCTGTTACATTACAGGGTTGGCTTTGGATGAGGTTTTGACAATCTGAGCCCTTTGCTCCAACCAAATTGGAACTAGGGCAACAGATGTGAATTTCGTGGTGGTGACTTGTAAATTTATTTGGTCAAATAGAAGAGGAATGCGACGAGAATGGGATTCGAACCCATGCGTTCAGAGCACAATGGATTAGCAGTCCATCGCCTTAACCACTCGGCCACCTTGTCTTGTTTAATAGGATCTTGCGGCATAATTTGATCATTATCGTAGCATGTTTTCATTGTCCTGGGAGGTTTTAAAAGCGTTTAAATGCAGTGTCAGCCTTATGGCAATTCGACCCAAGGGTTTTGTGTAGAGGGGGATTAGCTCAAATGGTAGAGCGCTCGCTTAGCATGCGAGAAGTAGCGGGATCGATGCCCGCATCCTCCATTATTCCTAATTTTCAGACAAGGAGATAGTGACAATAATCAGCAAAGGCCCAAACACTCGGACGCCAAGTGTTACTTTACACTACGTTTTTAGGAACATTTAGTTTATTTCGACCCTCTAATTGACCAAATCATTTTTCTCAATCACCTTAAAGGTGTTGTAAAAATGTATGTTGACGGGTGGAGAAGAGCAGCTATGTTTATCCTACCTAGATGCAGAGGGAAACTAGCTCAAATTGTGGAGCGCTTGCTAACCATAGGAGAGGTGTTGTGATCAACAGGAGCATTCTTCAAGTGAGATTGAAGACATTTTGCCTGTGACTGGTGGAAAACAATAAGATTAAATGAAAAAACGATAGCTGGGAATTGGAATCCTTTGTTGCATTACAGGGTTGGCTTTGGATGAGGTCTTGACAATCTGAGCCCTTTGCTCCAACCAAATTGGAACTAGGGCAAAAGATGTGAATTTCAAGGTGGTGACTTGTAAATGTATTTGGTCAAATAAAAGTGCAATGCGACGAGAATGGGATTCGAACCCATGCGTGCAGAGCACAATGGATTAGCAGTCCATCGCCTTAACCACTCGGCCACCTCGTCTTGTTTTGTCTGAGCTTGCGGCATAATTTGATAATTATCGTAGCATGTTTTCATTGTCCTGGGAGGTTTTAAAAGCGTTTAAATGCAGTGTCAGCCTTATGGCAATTCCACCCAAGCGCTCTGTGTAGAGGGGGATTAGCTCAAATGGTAGAGCGCTCGCTTAGCATGCGAGAAGTAGCGGGATCGATGCCCGCATCCTCCATCATTCCTAATTTTCAGACAAGGAGATAGTGACAATAATCAGCAAAGGCCCAAACACTCGGACGCCAAGTCTTACTTTACTCTACGTTTTTAGGAACATTTAGTTGATTTCGACCCTCTAATTGACCAAATCATTTTTCTCAATCACCTTAAAGGTGTTGTAAAAATGTATGTTGAGGGGTGGAGAAGAGCAGCTATGTTTATCCTACCTAGATGCAGAGGGAAACTAGCTCAAATTGTGGAGCGCTTGCTAACCATAGGAGAGGTGTTGTGATCAACAGGAGCATTCTTCAAGTGAGTTTAAAGACATTTTGCCTGTGACTGGTGGAAAACAATAAGATTAAATGAAAAAACGATAGCTGGGAATTGGAATCCTTTGTTGCATTACAGGGTTGGCTTTGGATGAGGTCTTGACAATCTGAGCCCTTTGCTCCAACCAAATTGGAACTAGGGCAAAAGATGTGAATTTCAAGGTGGTGACTTGTAAATGTATTTGGTCAAATAAAAGTGCAATGCGACGAGAATGGGATTCGAACCCATGCGTGCAGAGCACAATGGATTAGCAGTCCATCGCCTTAACCACTCGGCCACCTCGTCTTGTTTTGTCTGAGCTTGCGGCATAATTTGATAATTATCGTAGCATGTTTTCATTGTCCTGGGAGGTTTTAAAAGCGTTTAAATGCAGTGTCAGCCTTATGGCAATTCCACCCAAGCGCTCTGTGTAGAGGGGGATTAGCTCAAATGGTAGAGCGCTCGCTTAGCATGCGAGAAGTAGCGGGATCGATGCCCGCATCCTCCATTATTCCTAATTTTCAGACAAGGAGATAGTGACAATAATCAGCAAAGGCCCAAACACTCGGACGCCAAGTCTTACTTTACTCTACGTTTTTAGGAACATTTAGTTGATTTCGACCCTCTAATTGACCAAATCATTTTTCTCAATCACCTTAAAGGTGTTGTAAAAATGTATGTTGAGGGGTGGAGAAGAGCAGCTATGTTTATCCTACCTAGATGCAGAGGGAAACTAGCTCAAATTGTGGAGCGCTTGCTAACCATAGGAGAGGTGTTGTGATCAACAGGAGCATTCTTCAAGTGAGTTTGAAGACATTTTGCCTGTGACTGGTGGAAAACAATAAGATTAAATGAAAAAACGATAGCTGGGAATTGGAATCCTTTGTTGCATTACAGGGTTGGCTTTGGATGAGGTCTTGACAATCTGAGCCCTTTGCTCCAACCAAATTGGAACTAGGGCAAAAGATGTGAATTTCAAGGTGGTGACTTGTAAATGTATTTGGTCAAATAAAAGTGCAATGCGACGAGAATGGGATTCGAACCGATGCGTGCAGAGCACAATGGATTAGCAGTCCATCGCCTTAACCACTCGGCCACCTCGTCTTGTTTTGTCTGAGCTTGCGGCATAATTTGATAATTATCGTAGCATGTTTTCATTGTCCTGGGAGGTTTTAAAAGCGTTTAAATGCAGTGTCAGCCTTATGGCAATTCCACCCAAGCGCTCTGTGTAGAGGGGGATTAGCTCAAATGGTAGAGCGCTCGCTTAGCATGCGAGAAGTAGCGGGATCGATGCCCGCATCCTCCATTATTCCTAATTTTCAGACAAGGAGATAGTGACAATAATCAGCAAAGGCCCAAACACTCGGACGCCAAGTCTTACTTTACTCTACGTTTTTAGGAACATTTAGTTGATTTCGACCCTCTAATTGACCAAATCATTTTTCTCAATCACCTTAAAGGTGTTGTAAAAATGTATGTTGAGGGGTGGAGAAGAGCAGCTATGTTTATCCTACCTAGATGCAGAGGGAAACTAGCTCAAATTGTGGAGCGCTTGCTAACCATAGGAGAGGTGTTGTGATCAACAGGAGCATTCTTCAAGTGAGTTTGAAGACATTTTGCCTGTGACTGGTGGAAAACAATAAGATTAAATGAAAAAACGATAGCTGGGAATTGGAATCCTTTGTTGCATTACAGGGTTGGCTTTGGATGAGGTCTTGACAATCTGAGCCCTTTGCTCCAACCAAATTGGAACTAGGGCAAAAGATGTGAATTTCAAGGTGGTGACTTGTAAATGTATTTGGTCAAATAAAAGTGCAATGCGACGAGAATGGGATTCGAACCGATGCGTGCAGAGCACAATGGATTAGCAGTCCATCGCCTTAACCACTCGGCCACCTCGTCTTGTTTTGTCTGAGCTTGCGGCATAATTTGATAATTATCGTAGCATGTTTTCATTGTCCTGGGAGGTTTTAAAAGCGTTTAAATGCAGTGTCAGCCTTATGGCAATTCCACCCAAGCGCTCTGTGTAGAGGGGGATTAGCTCAAATGGTAGAGCGCTCGCTTAGCATGCGAGAAGTAGCAGGATCGATGCCCGCATTCTCCATTATTCCTATTTTGTAGAGATAGTGACAATAATCAGCAAAGGCCCAAACATTCGGCCGCCAAGTCTTACTTCACACTACGTTTTTACAAACATTTAGTTGATTTCGACCGTCTTATTGACCAAATCATTTTTCTCAATCACCTTAAAGGTGTTGTAAAAACGTATGTTGATGGGTGGAGAAGAATCCTCTGTTACATTACAGGGTTGGCTTTGGATGAGGTTTTGACAATCTGAGCCCTTTGCTCCAACCAAATTGGAACTAGGGCAACAGATGTGAATTTCGTGGTGGTGACTTGTAAATTTATTTGGTCAAATAGAAGAGGAATGCGACG
The DNA here is from genome assembly GCF_949316345.1 of Pungitius pungitius. Lineage (NCBI taxonomy): Eukaryota > Metazoa > Chordata > Actinopteri > Perciformes > Gasterosteidae > Pungitius > Pungitius pungitius. The sequence goes on along the minus strand of NC_084911.1, from coordinate 15,248,351 downwards.
AGAATGGGATTCGAACCCATGCGTGCAGAGCACAATGGATTAGCAGTCTATCGCCTTAACCACTCGGCCACCTCGTCTTGTTTAATAGGATCTTGCGGCATAATTTGATCATTATCGTAGCATGTTTTTATTGTCCTGGGAGGATTTAAAAGCGTTTAAATGCAGTGTCAGCCTTATGGCAATTCCACCCAAGCGCTCTGTGTAGAGGGGGATTAGCTCAAATGGTAGAGCGCTCGCTTAGCATGCGAGAAGTAGCGGGATCGATGCCCGCATTCTCCATTATTCCTAATTTGTAGAGATAGTGACAATAATCAGCAAAGGCCCAAACATTCGGCCGTCAAGTCTTACTTTACACTACGTTTTTACAAACATTTAGTTGATTTCGACCGTCTTATTGACCAAATCATTTTTCTCAATCACCTTAAAGGTGTTGTAAAAACGTATGTTGATGGGTGGAGAAGAATCCTCTGTTACATTACAGGGTTGGCTTTGGATGAGGTTTTGACAATCTGAGCCCTTTGCTCCAACCAAATTGGAACTAGGGCAACAGATGTGAATTTCGTGGTGGTGACTTGTAAATTTATTTGGTCAAATAGAAGAGGAATGCGACGAGAATGGGATTCGAACCCATGCGTGCAGAGCACAATGGATTAGCAGTCCATCGCCTTAACCACTCGGCCACCTCGTCTTGGTAATAGGATTTTGCGGCATAATTTGATAATTATCGTAGCATGTTTTCATTGTCCTGGGAGGTTTTAAAAGCGTTTAAATGCAGTGTCAGCCTTATGGCAATTCCAGCCAAGGGCTTTGTGTAGAGGGGGATTAGCTCAAATGGTAGAGCGCTCGCTTAGCATGCGAGAAGTAGCGGGATCGATGCCCGCATCCTCCATTATTCCTAATTTGTAGAGATAGTGACAATAATCAGCAAAGGCCCAAACATTCGGCCGTCAAGTCTTACTTTACACTACGTTTTTACAAACATTTAGTTGATTTCGACCGTCTTATTGACCAAATCATTTTTCTCAATCACCTTAAAGGTGTTGTAAAAACGTATGTTGATGGGTGGAGTAGAATCCTCTGTTACATTACAGGGTTGGCTTTGGATGAGGTTTTGACAATCTGAGCCCTTTGCTCCAACCAAATTGGAACTAGGGCAACAGATGTGAATTTCGTGGTGGTGACTTGTAAATTTATTTGGTCAAATCTAAGTGGAATGCGACGAGAATGGGATTCGAACTCATGCGTGCAGAGAACAATGGATTAGCAGTCCATCGCCTTAACCACTCAGCCACCTCGTCTTGTTTGGTCTGAGCTTGCGGCATAATTTGATAATTATCGTAGCATGTTTTCATTGTCCTGGGAGGATTTAAAAGCGTTTAAATGCAGTGTCAGCCTTATGGCAATTCCACCCAAGCGCTCTGTGTAGAGGGGGATTAGCTCAAATGGTAGAGCGCTCGCTTAGCATGCGAGAAGTAGCGGGATCGATGCCCGCATTCTCCATTATTCCTAATTTGTAGAGATAGTGACAATAATCAGCAAAGGCCCAAACATTCGGCCGTCAAGTCTTACTTTACACTACGTTTTTACAAACATTTAGTTGATTTCGACCGTCTTATTGACCAAATCATTTTTCTCAATCACCTTAAAGGTGTTGTAAAAACGTATGTTGATGGGTGGAGAAGAATCCTCTGTTACATTACAGGGTTGGCTTTGGATGAGGTTTTGACAATCTGAGCCCTTTGCTCCAACCAAATTGGAACTAGGGCAACAGATGTGAATTTCGTGGTGGTGACTTGTAAATTTATTTGGTCAAATAGAAGAGGAATGCGACGAGAATGGGATTCGAACCCATGCGTGCAGAGCACAATGGATTAGCAGTCCATCGCCTTAACCACTCGGCCACCTCGTCTTGGTAATAGGATTTTGCGGCATAATTTGATAATTATCGTAGCATGTTTTCATTGTCCTGGGAGGTTTTAAAAGCGTTTAAATGCAGTGTCAGCCTTATGGCAATTCCAGCCAAGGGCTTTGTGTAGAGGGGGATTAGCTCAAATGGTAGAGCGCTCGCTTAGCATGCGAGAAGTAGCGGGATCGATGCCCGCATCCTCCATTATTCCTAATTTGTAGAGATAGTGACAATAATCAGCAAAGGCCCAAACATTCGGCCGTCAAGTCTTACTTTACACTACGTTTTTAGGAACATTTAGTTGATTTCGACCCTCTAATTGACCAAATCATTTTTCTCAATCACCTTAAAGGTGTTGTAAAAATGTATGTTGAGGGGTGGAGAAGAGCAGCTATGTTCATCCTACCTAGATGCAGAGGGAAACTAGCTCAAATTGTGGAGCGCTTGCTAACCATAGGAGAGGTGTTGTGGTCAACAGGAGCATTCTTCAAGTGAGTTTGAAGACATTTTGCCTGTGACTGGTGGAAAACAATAAGATTAAATGAAAAAACGATAGCTGGGAATTGGAATCCTTTGTTGCATCACAGGGTTGGCTTTGGATGAGGTCTTGACAATCTGAGCCCTTTGCTCCAACCAAATTGGAACTAGGGCAAAAGATGTGAATTTCAAGGTGGTGACTTGTAAATGTATTTGGTCAAATAAAAGTGGAATGCGACGAGAATGGGATTCGAACCCATGTGTGCAGAGCACAATGGATTAGCAGTCCATCGCCTTAACCACTCGGCCACCTCGTCTTGTTTGGTCTGAGCTTGCGGCATAATTTGATAATTATCGTAGCATGTTTTCATTGTCCTGGGAGGTTTTAAAAGCGTTTAAATGCAGTGTCAGCCTTATGGCAATTCCACCCAAGCGCTCTGTGTAGAGGGGGATTAGCTCAAATGGTAGAGCGCTCGCTTAGCATGCGAGAAGTAGCGGGATCGATGCCCGCATTCTCCATTATTCCTAATTTGTAGAGATAGTGACAATAATCAGCAAAGGCCCAAACATTCGGCCGCCAAGTCTTACTTTACACTACGTTTTTACAAACATTTAGTTGATTTCGACCGTCTTATTGACCAAATCATTTTTCTCAATCACCTTAAAGGTGTTGTAAAAACGTATGTTGATGGGTGGAGAAGAATCCTCTGTTACATTACAGGGTTGGCTTTGGATGAGGTTTTGACAATCTGAGACCTTTGCTCCAACCAAATTGGAACTAGGGCAACAGATGTGAATTTCGTGGTGGTGACTTGTAAATTTATTTGGTCAAATAGAAGAGGAATGCGACGAGAATGGGATTCGAACCCATGCGTGCAGAGCTCAACGGATTAGCAGTCCATAGCCTTAACCACTCTGCCACCTCGTCTTGGTAATAGGATTTTGCGGCATAATTTGATAATTATCGTAGTATGTTTTCATTGTCCTGGGAGGTTTTAAAAGCGTTTAAATGCAGTGTCAGCCTTATGGCAATTCCACCCAAGCGCTCTGTGTAGAGGGGGATTAGCTCAAATGGTAGAGCGCTCGCTTAGCATGCGAGAAGTAGCGGGATCGATGCCCGCATCCTCCATTATTCCTAATTTTCAGACAAGGAGATAGTGACAATAATCAGCAAAGGCCCAAACACTCGGACGCCAAGTCTTACTTTACTCTACGTTTTTAGGAACATTTAGTTGATTTCGACCCTCTAATTGACCAAATCATTTTTCTCAATCACCTTAAAGGTGTTGTAAAAATGTATGTTGAGGGGTGGAGAAGAGCAGCTATGTTTATCCTACCTAGATGCAGAGGGAAACTAGCTCAACTTGTGGAGCGCTTGCTAACCATAGGAGAGGTGTTGTGATCAACAGGAGCATTCTTCAAGTGAGTTTGAAGACATTTTGCCTGTGACTGGTGGAAAACAATAAGATTAAATGAAAAAACGATAGCTGGGAATTGGAATCCTTTGTTGCATTACAGGGTTGGCTTTGGATGAGGTCTTGACAATCTGAGCCCTTTGCTCCAACCAAATTGGAACTAGGTCAAAAGATGTGAATTTCAAGGTGGTGACTTGTAAATGTATTTGGTCAAATAAAAGTGCAATGCGACGAGAATGGGATTCAAACCCATGCGTGCAGAGCACAATGGATTAGCAGTCCATCGCCTTAACCACTCGGCCACCTCGTCTTGTTTTGTCTGAGCTTGCGGCATAATTTGATAATTATCGTAGCATGTTTTCATTGTCCTGGGAGGTTTTAAAAGCGTTTAAATGCAGTGTCAGCCTTATGGCAATTCCAGCCAAGGGCTTTGTGTAGAGGGGGATTAGCTCAAATGGTAGAGCGCTCGCTTAGCATGCGAGAAGTAGCGGGATCGATGCCCGCATCCTCCATTATTCCTAATTTTCAGACAAGGAGATAGTGACAATAATCAGCAAAGGCCCAAACACTCGGACGCCAAGTCTTACTTTACACTACGTTTTTAGGAACATTTAGTTGATTTCGACCCTCTAATTGACCAAATCATTTTTCTCAATCACCTTAAAGGTGTTGTAAAAATGTATGTTGAGGGGTGGAGAAGAGCAGCTATGTTCATCCTACCTAGATGCAGAGGGAAACTAGCTCAAATTGTGGAGCGCTTGCTAACCATAGGAGAGGTGTTGTGGTCAACAGGAGCATTCTTCAAGTGAGTTTGAAGACATTTTGCCTGTGACTGGTGGAAAACAATAAGATTAAATGAAAAAACGATAGCTGGGAATTGGAATCCTTTGTTGCATTACAGGGTTGGCTTTGGATGAGGTCTTGACAATCTGAGCCCTTTGCTCCAACCAAATTGGAACTAGGGCAAAAGATGTGAATTTCAAGGTGGTGACTTGTAAATGTATTTGGTCAAATAAAAGTGCAATGCGACGAGAATGGGATTCGAACCCATGCGTGCAGAGCACAATGGATTAGCAGTCCATCGCCTTAACCACTCGGCCACCTCGTCTTGTTTTGTCTGAGCTTGCGGCATAATTTGATAATTATCGTAGCATGTTTTCATTGTCCTGGGAGGTTTTAAAAGCGTTTAAATGCAGTGTCAGCCTTATGGCAATTCCACCCAAGCGCTTTGTGTAGAGGGGGATTAGCTCAAATGGTAGAGCGCTCGCTTAGCATGCGAGAAGTAGCGGGATCGATGCCCGCATCCTCCATTATTCCTAATTTGTAGAGATAGTGACAATAATCAGCAAAGGCCCAAACATTCGGCCGTCAAGTTTTACTTTACACTACGTTTTTACAAACATTTAGTTGATTTCGACCGTCTTATTGACCAAATCATTTTTCTCAATCACCTTAAAGGTGTTGTAAAAACGTATGTTGATGGGTGGAGTAGAATCCTCTGTTACATTACAGGGTTGGCTTTGGATGAGGTTTTGACAATCTGAGCCCTTTGCTCCAACCAAATTGGAACTAGGGCAACAGATGTGAATTTCGTGGTGGTGACTTGTAAATTTATTTGGTCAAATCAAAGTGGAATGCGACGAGAATGGGATTCGAACTCATGCGTGCAGAGAACAATGGATTAGCAGTCCATCGCCTTAACCACTCAGCCACCTCGTCTTGTTTGGTCTGAGCTTGCGGCATAATTTGATAATTATCGTAGCATGTTTTCATTGTCCTGGGAGGATTTAAAAGCGTTTAAATGCAGTGTCAGCCTTATGGCAATTCCACCCAAGCGCTCTGTGTAGAGGGGGATTAGCTCAAATGGTAGAGCGCTCGCTTAGCATGCGAGAAGTAGCGGGATCGATGCCCGCATTCTCCATTATTCCTAATTTGTAGAGATAGTGACAATAATCAGCAAAGGCCCAAACATTCGGCCGTCAAGTCTTACTTTACACTACGTTTTTACAAACATTTAGTTGATTTCGACCGTCTTATTGACCAAATCATTTTTCTCAATCACCTTAAAGGTGTTGTAAAAACGTATGTTGATGGGTGGAGAAGAATCCTCTGTTACATTACAGGGTTGGCTTTGGATGAGGTTTTGACAATCTGAGCCCTTTGCTCCAACCAAATTGGAACTAGGGCAACAGATGTGAATTTCGTGGTGGTGACTTGTAAATTTATTTGGTCAAATAGAAGAGGAATGTGACGAGAATGGGATTCGAACCCATGCGTGCAGAGCACAATGGATTAGCAGTCCATCGCCTTAACCACTCGGCCACCTCGTCTTGGTAATAGGATTTTGCGGCATAATTTGATAATTATCGTAGCATGTTTTCATTGTCCTGGGAGGTTTTAAAAGCGTTTAAATGCAGTGTCAGCCTTATGGCAATTCCAGCCAAGGGCTTTGTGTAGAGGGGGATTAGCTCAAATGGTAGAGCGCTCGCTTAGCATGCGAGAAGTAGCGGGATCGATGCCCGCATCCTCCATTATTCCTAATTTTCAGACAAGGAGATAGTGACAATAATCAGCAAAGGCCCAAACACTCGGACGCCAAGTCTTACTTTACACTACGTTTTTAGGAACATTTAGTTGATTTCGACCCTCTAATTGACCAAATCATTTTTCTCAATCACCTTAAAGGTGTTGTAAAAACGTATGTTGATGGGTGGAGTAGAATCCTCTGTTACATTACAGGGTTGGCTTTGGATGAGGTTTTGACAATCTGAGCCCTTTGCTCCAACCAAATTGGAACTAGGGCAACAGATGTGAATTTCGTGGTGGTGACTTGTAAATTTATTTGGTCAAATAGAAGAGGAATGCGACGAGAATGGGATTCGAACCCATGCGTGCAGAGCACAATGGATTAGCAGTCTATCGCCTTAACCACTCGGCCACCTCGTCTTGTTTAATAGGATCTTGCGGCATAATTTGATCATTATCGTAGCATGTTTTTATTGTCCTGGGAGGATTTAAAAGCGTTTAAATGCAGTGTCAGCCTTATGGCAATTCCACCCAAGCGCTCTGTGTAGAGGGGGATTAGCTCAAATGGTAGAGCGCTCGCTTAGCATGCGAGAAGTAGCGGGATCGATGCCCGCATTCTCCATTATTCCTAATTTGTAGAGATAGTGACAATAATCAGCAAAGGCCCAAACATTCGGCCGTCAAGTCTTACTTTACACTACGTTTTTACAAACATTTAGTTGATTTCGACCGTCTTATTGACCAAATCATTTTTCTCAATCACCTTAAAGGTGTTGTAAAAACGTATGTTGATGGGTGGAGAAGAATCCTCTGTTACATTACAGGGTTGGCTTTGGATGAGGTTTTGACAATCTGAGCCCTTTGCTCCAACCAAATTGGAACTAGGGCAACAGATGTGAATTTCGTGGTGGTGACTTGTAAATTTATTTGGTCAAATAGAAGAGGAATGCGACGAGAATGGGATTCGAACCCATGCGTGCAGAGCACAATGGATTAGCAGTCCATCGCCTTAACCACTCGGCCACCTCGTCTTGGTAATAGGATTTTGCGGCATAATTTGATAATTATCGTAGCATGTTTTCATTGTCCTGGGAGGTTTTAAAAGCGTTTAAATGCAGTGTCAGCCTTATGGCAATTCCAGCCAAGGGCTTTGTGTAGAGGGGGATTAGCTCAAATGGTAGAGCGCTCGCTTAGCATGCGAGAAGTAGCGGGATCGATGCCCGCATCCTCCATTATTCCTAATTTGTAGAGATAGTGACAATAATCAGCAAAGGCCCAAACATTCGGCCGTCAAGTCTTACTTTACACTACGTTTTTACAAACATTTAGTTGATTTCGACCGTCTTATTGACCAAATCATTTTTCTCAATCACCTTAAAGGTGTTGTAAAAACGTATGTTGATGGGTGGAGTAGAATCCTCTGTTACATTACAGGGTTGGCTTTGGATGAGGTTTTGACAATCTGAGCCCTTTGCTCCAACCAAATTGGAACTAGGGCAACAGATGTGAATTTCGTGGTGGTGACTTGTAAATTTATTTGGTCAAATCTAAGTGGAATGCGACGAGAATGGGATTCGAACTCATGCGTGCAGAGAACAATGGATTAGCAGTCCATCGCCTTAACCACTCAGCCACCTCGTCTTGTTTGGTCTGAGCTTGCGGCATAATTTGATAATTATCGTAGCATGTTTTCATTGTCCTGGGAGGATTTAAAAGCGTTTAAATGCAGTGTCAGCCTTATGGCAATTCCACCCAAGCGCTCTGTGTAGAGGGGGATTAGCTCAAATGGTAGAGCGCTCGCTTAGCATGCGAGAAGTAGCGGGATCGATGCCCGCATTCTCCATTATTCCTAATTTGTAGAGATAGTGACAATAATCAGCAAAGGCCCAAACATTCGGCCGTCAAGTCTTACTTTACACTACGTTTTTACAAACATTTAGTTGATTTCGACCGTCTTATTGACCAAATCATTTTTCTCAATCACCTTAAAGGTGTTGTAAAAACGTATGTTGATGGGTGGAGAAGAATCCTCTGTTACATTACAGGGTTGGCTTTGGATGAGGTTTTGACAATCTGAGCCCTTTGCTCCAACCAAATTGGAACTAGGGCAACAGATGTGAATTTCGTGGTGGTGACTTGTAAATTTATTTGGTCAAATAGAAGAGGAATGCGACGAGAATGGGATTCGAACCCATGCGTGCAGAGCACAATGGATTAGCAGTCCATCGCCTTAACCACTCGGCCACCTCGTCTTGGTAATAGGATTTTGCGGCATAATTTGATAATTATCGTAGCATGTTTTCATTGTCCTGGGAGGTTTTAAAAGCGTTTAAATGCAGTGTCAGCCTTATGGCAATTCCAGCCAAGGGCTTTGTGTAGAGGGGGATTAGCTCAAATGGTAGAGCGCTCGCTTAGCATGCGAGAAGTAGCGGGATCGATGCCCGCATCCTCCATTATTCCTAATTTGTAGAGATAGTGACAATAATCAGCAAAGGCCCAAACATTCGGCCGTCAAGTCTTACTTTACACTACGTTTTTAGGAACATTTAGTTGATTTCGACCCTCTAATTGACCAAATCATTTTTCTCAATCACCTTAAAGGTGTTGTAAAAATGTATGTTGAGGGGTGGAGAAGAGCAGCTATGTTCATCCTACCTAGATGCAGAGGGAAACTAGCTCAAATTGTGGAGCGCTTGCTAACCATAGGAGAGGTGTTGTGGTCAACAGGAGCATTCTTCAAGTGAGTTTGAAGACATTTTGCCTGTGACTGGTGGAAAACAATAAGATTAAATGAAAAAACGATAGCTGGGAATTGGAATCCTTTGTTGCATCACAGGGTTGGCTTTGGATGAGGTCTTGACAATCTGAGCCCTTTGCTCCAACCAAATTGGAACTAGGGCAAAAGATGTGAATTTCAAGGTGGTGACTTGTAAATGTATTTGGTCAAATAAAAGTGGAATGCGACGAGAATGGGATTCGAACCCATGTGTGCAGAGCACAATGGATTAGCAGTCCATCGCCTTAACCACTCGGCCACCTCGTCTTGTTTGGTCTGAGCTTGCGGCATAATTTGATAATTATCGTAGCATGTTTTCATTGTCCTGGGAGGTTTTAAAAGCGTTTAAATGCAGTGTCAGCCTTATGGCAATTCCACCCAAGCGCTCTGTGTAGAGGGGGATTAGCTCAAATGGTAGAGCGCTCGCTTAGCATGCGAGAAGTAGCGGGATCGATGCCCGCATTCTCCATTATTCCTAATTTGTAGAGATAGTGACAATAATCAGCAAAGGCCCAAACATTCGGCCGCCAAGTCTTACTTTACACTACGTTTTTACAAACATTTAGTTGATTTCGACCGTCTTATTGACCAAATCATTTTTCTCAATCACCTTAAAGGTGTTGTAAAAACGTATGTTGATGGGTGGAGAAGAATCCTCTGTTACATTACAGGGTTGGCTTTGGATGAGGTTTTGACAATCTGAGACCTTTGCTCCAACCAAATTGGAACTAGGGCAACAGATGTGAATTTCGTGGTGGTGACTTGTAAATTTATTTGGTCAAATAGAAGAGGAATGCGACGAGAATGGGATTCGAACCCATGCGTGCAGAGCTCAACGGATTAGCAGTCCATAGCCTTAACCACTCTGCCACCTCGTCTTGGTAATAGGATTTTGCGGCATAATTTGATAATTATCGTAGTATGTTTTCATTGTCCTGGGAGGTTTTAAAAGCGTTTAAATGCAGTGTCAGCCTTATGGCAATTCCACCCAAGCGCTCTGTGTAGAGGGGGATTAGCTCAAATGGTAGAGCGCTCGCTTAGCATGCGAGAAGTAGCGGGATCGATGCCCGCATCCTCCATTATTCCTAATTTTCAGACAAGGAGATAGTGACAATAATCAGCAAAGGCCCAAACACTCGGACGCCAAGTCTTACTTTACTCTACGTTTTTAGGAACATTTAGTTGATTTCGACCCTCTAATTGACCAAATCATTTTTCTCAATCACCTTAAAGGTGTTGTAAAAATGTATGTTGAGGGGTGGAGAAGAGCAGCTATGTTTATCCTACCTAGATGCAGAGGGAAACTAGCTCAACTTGTGGAGCGCTTGCTAACCATAGGAGAGGTGTTGTGATCAACAGGAGCATTCTTCAAGTGAGTTTGAAGACATTTTGCCTGTGACTGGTGGAAAACAATAAGATTAAATGAAAAAACGATAGCTGGGAATTGGAATCCTTTGTTGCATTACAGGGTTGGCTTTGGATGAGGTCTTGACAATCTGAGCCCTTTGCTCCAACCAAATTGGAACTAGGTCAAAAGATGTGAATTTCAAGGTGGTGACTTGTAAATGTATTTGGTCAAATAAAAGTGCAATGCGACAAGAATGGGATTCAAACCCATGCGTGCAGAGCACAATGGATTAGCAGTCCATCGCCTTAACCACTCGGCCACCTCGTCTTGTTTTGTCTGAGCTTGCGGCATAATTTGATAATTATCGTAGCATGTTTTCATTGTCCTGGGAGGTTTTAAAAGCGTTTAAATGCAGTGTCAGCCTTATGGCAATTCCAGCCAAGGGCTTTGTGTAGAGGGGGATTAGCTCAAATGGTAGAGCGCTCGCTTAGCATGCGAGAAGTAGCGGGATCGATGCCCGCATCCTCCATTATTCCTAATTTTCAGACAAGGAGATAGTGACAATAATCAGCAAAGGCCCAAACACTCGGACGCCAAGTCTTACTTTACACTACGTTTTTAGGAACATTTAGTTGATTTCGACCCTCTAATTGACCAAATCATTTTTCTCAATCACCTTAAAGGTGTTGTAAAAATGTATGTTGAGGGGTGGAGAAGAGCAGCTATGTTCATCCTACCTAGATGCAGAGGGAAACTAGCTCAAATTGTGGAGCGCTTGCTAACCATAGGAGAGGTGTTGTGGTCAACAGGAGCATTCTTCAAGTGAGTTTGAAGACATTTTGCCTGTGACTGGTGGAAAACAATAAGATTAAATGAAAAAACGATAGCTGGGAATTGGAATCCTTTGTTGCATTACAGGGTTGGCTTTGGATGAGGTCTTGACAATCTGAGCCCTTTGCTCCAACCAAATTGGAACTAGGGCAAAAGATGTGAATTTCAAGGTGGTGACTTGTAAATGTATTTGGTCAAATAAAAGTGCAATGCGACGAGAATGGGATTCGAACCCATGCGTGCAGAGCACAATGGATTAGCAGTCCATCGCCTTAACCACTCGGCCACCTCGTCTTGTTTTGTCTGAGCTTGCGGCATAATTTGATAATTATCGTAGCATGTTTTCATTGTCCTGGGAGGTTTTAAAAGCGTTTAAATGCAGTGTCAGCCTTATGGCAATTCCACCCAAGCGCTTTGTGTAGAGGGGGATTAGCTCAAATGGTAGAGCGCTCGCTTAGCATGCGAGAAGTAGCGGGATCGATGCCCGCATCCTCCATTATTCCTAATTTGTAGAGATAGTGACAATAATCAGCAAAGGCCCAAACATTCGGCCGTCAAGTTTTACTTTACACTACGTTTTTACAAACATTTAGTTGATTTCGACCGTCTTATTGACCAAATCATTTTTCTCAATCACCTTAAAGGTGTTGTAAAAACGTATGTTGATGGGTGGAGTAGAATCCTCTGTTACATTACAGGGTTGGCTTTGGATGAGGTTTTGACAATCTGAGCCCTTTGCTCCAACCAAATTGGAACTAGGGCAACAGATGTGAATTTCGTGGTGGTGACTTGTAAATTTATTTGGTCAAATCAAAGTGGAATGCGACGAGAATGGGATTCGAACTCATGCGTGCAGAGAACAATGGATTAGCAGTCCATCGCCTTAACCACTCAGCCACCTCGTCTTGTTTGGTCTGAGCTTGCGGCATAATTTGATAATTATCGTAGCATGTTTTCATTGTCCTGGGAGGATTTAAAAGCGTTTAAATGCAGTGTCAGCCTTATGGCAATTCCACCCAAGCGCTCTGTGTAGAGGGGGATTAGCTCAAATGGTAGAGCGCTCGCTTAGCATGCGAGAAGTAGCGGGATCGATGCCCGCATTCTCCATTATTCCTAATTTGTAGAGATAGTGACAATAATCAGCAAAGGCCCAAACATTCGGCCGTCAAGTCTTACTTTACACTACGTTTTTACAAACATTTAGTTGATTTCGACCGTCTTATTGACCAAATCATTTTTCTCAATCACCTTAAAGGTGTTGTAAAAACGTATGTTGATGGGTGGAGAAGAATCCTCTGTTACATTACAGGGTTGGCTTTGGATGAGGTTTTGACAATCTGAGCCCTTTGCTCCAACCAAATTGGAACTAGGGCAACAGATGTGAATTTCGTGGTGGTGACTTGTAAATTTATTTGGTCAAATAGAAGAGGAATGTGACGAGAATGGGATTCGAACCCATGCGTGCAGAGCACAATGGATTAGCAGTCCATCGCCTTAACCACTCGGCCACCTCGTCTTGGTAATAGGATTTTGCGGCATAATTTGATAATTATCGTAGCATGTTTTCATTGTCCTGGGAGGTTTTAAAAGCGTTTAAATGCAGTGTCAGCCTTATGGCAATTCCAGCCAAGGGCTTTGTGTAGAGGGGGATTAGCTCAAATGGTAGAGCGCTCGCTTAGCATGCGAGAAGTAGCGGGATCGATGCCCGCATCCTCCATTATTCCTAATTTTCAGACAAGGAGATAGTGACAATAATCAGCAAAGGCCCAAACACTCGGACGCCAAGTCTTACTTTACACTACGTTTTTAGGAACATTTAGTTGATTTCGACCCTCTAATTGACCAAATCATTTTTCTCAATCACCTTAAAGGTGTTGTAAAAACGTATGTTGATGGGTGGAGTAGAATCCTCTGTTACATTACAGGGTTGGCTTTGGATGAGGTTTTGACAATCTGAGCCCTTTGCTCCAACCAAATTGGAACTAGGGCAACAGATGTGAATTTCGTGGTGGTGACTTGTAAATTTATTTGGTCAAATAGAAGAGGAATGCGACGAGAATGGGATTCGAACCCATGCGTGCAGAGCACAATGGATTAGCAGTCTATCGCCTTAACCACTCGGCCACCTCGTCTTGTTTAATAGGATCTTGCGGCATAATTTGATCATTATCGTAGCATGTTTTTATTGTCCTGGGAGGATTTAAAAGCGTTTAAATGCAGTGTCAGCCTTATGGCAATTCCACCCAAGCGCTCTGTGTAGAGGGGGATTAGCTCAAATGGTAGAGCGCTCGCTTAGCATGCGAGAAGTAGCGGGATCGATGCCCGCATTCTCCATTATTCCTAATTTGTAGAGATAGTGACAATAATCAGCAAAGGCCCAAACATTCGGCCGTCAAGTCTTACTTTACACTACGTTTTTACAAACATTTAGTTGATTTCGACCGTCTTATTGACCAAATCATTTTTCTCAATCACCTTAAAGGTGTTGTAAAAACGTATGTTGATGGGTGGAGAAGAATCCTCTGTTACATTACAGGGTTGGCTTTGGATGAGGTTTTGACAATCTGAGCCCTTTGCTCCAACCAAATTGGAACTAGGGCAACAGATGTGAATTTCGTGGTGGTGACTTGTAAATTTATTTGGTCAAATAGAAGAGGAATGCGACGAGAATGGGATTCGAACCCATGCGTGCAGAGCACAATGGATTAGCAGTCCATCGCCTTAACCACTCGGCCACCTCGTCTTGGTAATAGGATTTTGCGGCATAATTTGATAATTATCGTAGCATGTTTTCATTGTCCTGGGAGGTTTTAAAAGCGTTTAAATGCAGTGTCAGCCTTATGGCAATTCCAGCCAAGGGCTTTGTGTAGAGGGGGATTAGCTCAAATGGTAGAGCGCTCGCTTAGCATGCGAGAAGTAGCGGGATCGATGCCCGCATCCTCCATTATTCCTAATTTGTAGAGATAGTGACAATAATCAGCAAAGGCCCAAACATTCGGCCGTCAAGTCTTACTTTACACTACGTTTTTACAAACATTTAGTTGATTTCGACCGTCTTATTGACCAAATCATTTTTCTCAATCACCTTAAAGGTGTTGTAAAAACGTATGTTGATGGGTGGAGTAGAATCCTCTGTTACATTACAGGGTTGGCTTTGGATGAGGTTTTGACAATCTGAGCCCTTTGCTCCAACCAAATTGGAACTAGGGCAACAGATGTGAATTTCGTGGTGGTGACTTGTAAATTTATTTGGTCAAATCTAAGTGGAATGCGACGAGAATGGGATTCGAACTCATGCGTGCAGAGAACAATGGATTAGCAGTCCATCGCCTTAACCACTCAGCCACCTCGTCTTGTTTGGTCTGAGCTTGCGGCATAATTTGATAATTATCGTAGCATGTTTTCATTGTCCTGGGAGGATTTAAAAGCGTTTAAATGCAGTGTCAGCCTTATGGCAATTCCACCCAAGCGCTCTGTGTAGAGGGGGATTAGCTCAAATGGTAGAGCGCTCGCTTAGCATGCGAGAAGTAGCGGGATCGATGCCCGCATTCTCCATTATTCCTAATTTGTAGAGATAGTGACAATAATCAGCAAAGGCCCAAACATTCGGCCGTCAAGTCTTACTTTACACTACGTTTTTACAAACATTTAGTTGATTTCGACCGTCTTATTGACCAAATCATTTTTCTCAATCACCTTAAAGGTGTTGTAAAAACGTATGTTGATGGGTGGAGAAGAATCCTCTGTTACATTACAGGGTTGGCTTTGGATGAGGTTTTGACAATCTGAGCCCTTTGCTCCAACCAAATTGGAACTAGGGCAACAGATGTGAATTTCGTGGTGGTGACTTGTAAATTTATTTGGTCAAATAGAAGAGGAATGCGACGAGAATGGGATTCGAACCCATGCGTGCAGAGCACAATGGATTAGCAGTCCATCGCCTTAACCACTCGGCCACCTCGTCTTGGTAATAGGATTTTGCGGCATAATTTGATAATTATCGTAGCATGTTTTCATTGTCCTGGGAGGTTTTAAAAGCGTTTAAATGCAGTGTCAGCCTTATGGCAATTCCAGCCAAGGGCTTTGTGTAGAGGGGGATTAGCTCAAATGGTAGAGCGCTCGCTTAGCATGCGAGAAGTAGCGGGATCGATGCCCGCATCCTCCATTATTCCTAATTTGTAGAGATAGTGACAATAATCAGCAAAGGCCCAAACATTCGGCCGTCAAGTCTTACTTTACACTACGTTTTTAGGAACATTTAGTTGATTTCGACCCTCTAATTGACCAAATCATTTTTCTCAATCACCTTAAAGGTGTTGTAAAAATGTATGTTGAGGGGTGGAGAAGAGCAGCTATGTTCATCCTACCTAGATGCAGAGGGAAACTAGCTCAAATTGTGGAGCGCTTGCTAACCATAGGAGAGGTGTTGTGGTCAACAGGAGCATTCTTCAAGTGAGTTTGAAGACATTTTGCCTGTGACTGGTGGAAAACAATAAGATTAAATGAAAAAACGATAGCTGGGAATTGGAATCCTTTGTTGCATCACAGGGTTGGCTTTGGATGAGGTCTTGACAATCTGAGCCCTTTGCTCCAACCAAATTGGAACTAGGGCAAAAGATGTGAATTTCAAGGTGGTGACTTGTAAATGTATTTGGTCAAATAAAAGTGGAATGCGACGAGAATGGGATTCGAACCCATGTGTGCAGAGCACAATGGATTAGCAGTCCATCGCCTTAACCACTCGGCCACCTCGTCTTGTTTGGTCTGAGCTTGCGGCATAATTTGATAATTATCGTAGCATGTTTTCATTGTCCTGGGAGGTTTTAAAAGCGTTTAAATGCAGTGTCAGCCTTATGGCAATTCCACCCAAGCGCTCTGTGTAGAGGGGGATTAGCTCAAATGGTAGAGCGCTCGCTTAGCATGCGAGAAGTAGCGGGATCGATGCCCGCATTCTCCATTATTCCTAATTTGTAGAGATAGTGACAATAATCAGCAAAGGCCCAAACATTCGGCCGCCAAGTCTTACTTTACACTACGTTTTTACAAACATTTAGTTGATTTCGACCGTCTTATTGACCAAATCATTTTTCTCAATCACCTTAAAGGTGTTGTAAAAACGTATGTTGATGGGTGGAGAAGAATCCTCTGTTACATTACAGGGTTGGCTTTGGATGAGGTTTTGACAATCTGAGACCTTTGCTCCAACCAAATTGGAACTAGGGCAACAGATGTGAATTTCGTGGTGGTGACTTGTAAATTTATTTGGTCAAATAGAAGAGGAATGCGACGAGAATGGGATTCGAACCCATGCGTGCAGAGCTCAACGGATTAGCAGTCCATAGCCTTAACCACTCTGCCACCTCGTCTTGGTAATAGGATTTTGCGGCATAATTTGATAATTATCGTAGTATGTTTTCATTGTCCTGGGAGGTTTTAAAAGCGTTTAAATGCAGTGTCAGCCTTATGGCAATTCCACCCAAGCGCTCTGTGTAGAGGGGGATTAGCTCAAATGGTAGAGCGCTCGCTTAGCATGCGAGAAGTAGCGGGATCGATGCCCGCATCCTCCATTATTCCTAATTTTCAGACAAGGAGATAGTGACAATAATCAGCAAAGGCCCAAACACTCGGACGCCAAGTCTTACTTTACTCTACGTTTTTAGGAACATTTAGTTGATTTCGACCCTCTAATTGACCAAATCATTTTTCTCAATCACCTTAAAGGTGTTGTAAAAATGTATGTTGAGGGGTGGAGAAGAGCAGCTATGTTTATCCTACCTAGATGCAGAGGGAAACTAGCTCAACTTGTGGAGCGCTTGCTAACCATAGGAGAGGTGTTGTGATCAACAGGAGCATTCTTCAAGTGAGTTTGAAGACATTTTGCCTGTGACTGGTGGAAAACAATAAGATTAAATGAAAAAACGATAGCTGGGAATTGGAATCCTTTGTTGCATTACAGGGTTGGCTTTGGATGAGGTCTTGACAATCTGAGCCCTTTGCTCCAACCAAATTGGAACTAGGTCAAAAGATGTGAATTTCAAGGTGGTGACTTGTAAATGTATTTGGTCAAATAAAAGTGCAATGCGACAAGAATGGGATTCAAACCCATGCGTGCAGAGCACAATGGATTAGCAGTCCATCGCCTTAACCACTCGGCCACCTCGTCTTGTTTTGTCTGAGCTTGCGGCATAATTTGATAATTATCGTAGCATGTTTTCATTGTCCTGGGAGGTTTTAAAAGCGTTTAAATGCAGTGTCAGCCTTATGGCAATTCCAGCCAAGGGCTTTGTGTAGAGGGGGATTAGCTCAAATGGTAGAGCGCTCGCTTAGCATGCGAGAAGTAGCGGGATCGATGCCCGCATCCTCCATTATTCCTAATTTTCAGACAAGGAGATAGTGACAATAATCAGCAAAGGCCCAAACACTCGGACGCCAAGTCTTACTTTACACTACGTTTTTAGGAACATTTAGTTGATTTCGACCCTCTAATTGACCAAATCATTTTTCTCAATCACCTTAAAGGTGTTGTAAAAATGTATGTTGAGGGGTGGAGAAGAGCAGCTATGTTCATCCTACCTAGATGCAGAGGGAAACTAGCTCAAATTGTGGAGCGCTTGCTAACCATAGGAGAGGTGTTGTGGTCAACAGGAGCATTCTTCAAGTGAGTTTGAAGACATTTTGCCTGTGACTGGTGGAAAACAATAAGATTAAATGAAAAAACGATAGCTGGGAATTGGAATCCTTTGTTGCATTACAGGGTTGGCTTTGGATGAGGTCTTGACAATCTGAGCCCTTTGCTCCAACCAAATTGGAACTAGGGCAAAAGATGTGAATTTCAAGGTGGTGACTTGTAAATGTATTTGGTCAAATAAAAGTGCAATGCGACGAGAATGGGATTCGAACCCATGCGTGCAGAGCACAATGGATTAGCAGTCCATCGCCTTAACCACTCGGCCACCTCGTCTTGTTTTGTCTGAGCTTGCGGCATAATTTGATAATTATCGTAGCATGTTTTCATTGTCCTGGGAGGTTTTAAAAGCGTTTAAATGCAGTGTCAGCCTTATGGCAATTCCACCCAAGCGCTTTGTGTAGAGGGGGATTAGCTCAAATGGTAGAGCGCTCGCTTAGCATGCGAGAAGTAGCGGGATCGATGCCCGCATCCTCCATTATTCCTAATTTGTAGAGATAGTGACAATAATCAGCAAAGGCCCAAACATTCGGCCGTCAAGTTTTACTTTACACTACGTTTTTACAAACATTTAGTTGATTTCGACCGTCTTATTGACCAAATCATTTTTCTCAATCACCTTAAAGGTGTTGTAAAAACGTATGTTGATGGGTGGAGTAGAATCCTCTGTTACATTACAGGGTTGGCTTTGGATGAGGTTTTGACAATCTGAGCCCTTTGCTCCAACCAAATTGGAACTAGGGCAACAGATGTGAATTTCGTGGTGGTGACTTGTAAATTTATTTGGTCAAATCAAAGTGGAATGCGACGAGAATGGGATTCGAACTCATGCGTGCAGAGAACAATGGATTAGCAGTCCATCGCCTTAACCACTCAGCCACCTCGTCTTGTTTGGTCTGAGCTTGCGGCATAATTTGATAATT
The DNA here is from genome assembly GCF_949316345.1 of Pungitius pungitius. Taxonomy (NCBI): domain Eukaryota; kingdom Metazoa; phylum Chordata; class Actinopteri; order Perciformes; family Gasterosteidae; genus Pungitius; species Pungitius pungitius. The sequence goes on along the minus strand of NC_084911.1, from coordinate 15,229,464 downwards.
ATCGTAGCATGTTTTCATTGTCCTGGGAGGATTTAAAAGCGTTTAAATGCAGTGTCAGCCTTATGGCAATTCCACCCAAGCGCTCTGTGTAGAGGGGGATTAGCTCAAATGGTAGAGCGCTCGCTTAGCATGCGAGAAGTAGCGGGATCGATGCCCGCATTCTCCATTATTCCTAATTTGTAGAGATAGTGACAATAATCAGCAAAGGCCCAAACATTCGGCCGTCAAGTCTTACTTTACACTACGTTTTTACAAACATTTAGTTGATTTCGACCGTCTTATTGACCAAATCATTTTTCTCAATCACCTTAAAGGTGTTGTAAAAACGTATGTTGATGGGTGGAGAAGAATCCTCTGTTACATTACAGGGTTGGCTTTGGATGAGGTTTTGACAATCTGAGCCCTTTGCTCCAACCAAATTGGAACTAGGGCAACAGATGTGAATTTCGTGGTGGTGACTTGTAAATTTATTTGGTCAAATAGAAGAGGAATGTGACGAGAATGGGATTCGAACCCATGCGTGCAGAGCACAATGGATTAGCAGTCCATCGCCTTAACCACTCGGCCACCTCGTCTTGGTAATAGGATTTTGCGGCATAATTTGATCATTATCGTAGCATGTTTTTATTGTCCTGGGAGGATTTAAAAGCGTTTAAATGCAGTGTCAGCCTTATGGCAATTCCACCCAAGCGCTCTGTGTAGAGGGGGATTAGCTCAAATGGTAGAGCGCTCGCTTAGCATGCGAGAAGTAGCGGGATCGATGCCCGCATTCTCCATTATTCCTAATTTGTAGAGATAGTGACAATAATCAGCAAAGGCCCAAACATTCGGCCGTCAAGTCTTACTTTACACTACGTTTTTACAAACATTTAGTTGATTTCGACCGTCTTATTGACCAAATCATTTTTCTCAATCACCTTAAAGGTGTTGTAAAAACGTATGTTGATGGGTGGAGAAGAATCCTCTGTTACATTACAGGGTTGGCTTTGGATGAGGTTTTGACAATCTGAGCCCTTTGCTCCAACCAAATTGGAACTAGGGCAACAGATGTGAATTTCGTGGTGGTGACTTGTAAATTTATTTGGTCAAATAGAAGAGGAATGCGACGAGAATGGGATTCGAACCCATGCGTGCAGAGCACAATGGATTAGCAGTCCATCGCCTTAACCACTCGGCCACCTCGTCTTGGTAATAGGATTTTGCGGCATAATTTGATAATTATCGTAGCATGTTTTCATTGTCCTGGGAGGTTTTAAAAGCGTTTAAATGCAGTGTCAGCCTTATGGCAATTCCAGCCAAGGGCTTTGTGTAGAGGGGGATTAGCTCAAATGGTAGAGCGCTCGCTTAGCATGCGAGAAGTAGCGGGATCGATGCCCGCATCCTCCATTATTCCTAATTTGTAGAGATAGTGACAATAATCAGCAAAGGCCCAAACATTCGGCCGTCAAGTCTTACTTTACACTACGTTTTTACAAACATTTAGTTGATTTCGACCGTCTTATTGACCAAATCATTTTTCTCAATCACCTTAAAGGTGTTGTAAAAACGTATGTTGATGGGTGGAGTAGAATCCTCTGTTACATTACAGGGTTGGCTTTGGATGAGGTTTTGACAATCTGAGCCCTTTGCTCCAACCAAATTGGAACTAGGGCAACAGATGTGAATTTCGTGGTGGTGACTTGTAAATTTATTTGGTCAAATCTAAGTGGAATGCGACGAGAATGGGATTCGAACTCATGCGTGCAGAGAACAATGGATTAGCAGTCCATCGCCTTAACCACTCAGCCACCTCGTCTTGTTTGGTCTGAGCTTGCGGCATAATTTGATAATTATCGTAGCATGTTTTCATTGTCCTGGGAGGATTTAAAAGCGTTTAAATGCAGTGTCAGCCTTATGGCAATTCCACCCAAGCGCTCTGTGTAGAGGGGGATTAGCTCAAATGGTAGAGCGCTCGCTTAGCATGCGAGAAGTAGCGGGATCGATGCCCGCATTCTCCATTATTCCTAATTTGTAGAGATAGTGACAATAATCAGCAAAGGCCCAAACATTCGGCCGTCAAGTCTTACTTTACACTACGTTTTTACAAACATTTAGTTGATTTCGACCGTCTTATTGACCAAATCATTTTTCTCAATCACCTTAAAGGTGTTGTAAAAACGTATGTTGATGGGTGGAGAAGAATCCTCTGTTACATTACAGGGTTGGCTTTGGATGAGGTTTTGACAATCTGAGCCCTTTGCTCCAACCAAATTGGAACTAGGGCAACAGATGTGAATTTCGTGGTGGTGACTTGTAAATTTATTTGGTCAAATAGAAGAGGAATGCGACGAGAATGGGATTCGAACCCATGCGTGCAGAGCACAATGGATTAGCAGTCCATCGCCTTAACCACTCGGCCACCTCGTCTTGGTAATAGGATTTTGCGGCATAATTTGATAATTATCGTAGCATGTTTTCATTGTCCTGGGAGGTTTTAAAAGCGTTTAAATGCAGTGTCAGCCTTATGGCAATTCCAGCCAAGGGCTTTGTGTAGAGGGGGATTAGCTCAAATGGTAGAGCGCTCGCTTAGCATGCGAGAAGTAGCGGGATCGATGCCCGCATCCTCCATTATTCCTAATTTGTAGAGATAGTGACAATAATCAGCAAAGGCCCAAACATTCGGCCGTCAAGTCTTACTTTACACTACGTTTTTAGGAACATTTAGTTGATTTCGACCCTCTAATTGACCAAATCATTTTTCTCAATCACCTTAAAGGTGTTGTAAAAATGTATGTTGAGGGGTGGAGAAGAGCAGCTATGTTCATCCTACCTAGATGCAGAGGGAAACTAGCTCAAATTGTGGAGCGCTTGCTAACCATAGGAGAGGTGTTGTGGTCAACAGGAGCATTCTTCAAGTGAGTTTGAAGACATTTTGCCTGTGACTGGTGGAAAACAATAAGATTAAATGAAAAAACGATAGCTGGGAATTGGAATCCTTTGTTGCATCACAGGGTTGGCTTTGGATGAGGTCTTGACAATCTGAGCCCTTTGCTCCAACCAAATTGGAACTAGGGCAAAAGATGTGAATTTCAAGGTGGTGACTTGTAAATGTATTTGGTCAAATAAAAGTGGAATGCGACGAGAATGGGATTCGAACCCATGTGTGCAGAGCACAATGGATTAGCAGTCCATCGCCTTAACCACTCGGCCACCTCGTCTTGTTTGGTCTGAGCTTGCGGCATAATTTGATAATTATCGTAGCATGTTTTCATTGTCCTGGGAGGTTTTAAAAGCGTTTAAATGCAGTGTCAGCCTTATGGCAATTCCACCCAAGCGCTCTGTGTAGAGGGGGATTAGCTCAAATGGTAGAGCGCTCGCTTAGCATGCGAGAAGTAGCGGGATCGATGCCCGCATTCTCCATTATTCCTAATTTGTAGAGATAGTGACAATAATCAGCAAAGGCCCAAACATTCGGCCGCCAAGTCTTACTTTACACTACGTTTTTACAAACATTTAGTTGATTTCGACCGTCTTATTGACCAAATCATTTTTCTCAATCACCTTAAAGGTGTTGTAAAAACGTATGTTGATGGGTGGAGAAGAATCCTCTGTTACATTACAGGGTTGGCTTTGGATGAGGTTTTGACAATCTGAGACCTTTGCTCCAACCAAATTGGAACTAGGGCAACAGATGTGAATTTCGTGGTGGTGACTTGTAAATTTATTTGGTCAAATAGAAGAGGAATGCGACGAGAATGGGATTCGAACCCATGCGTGCAGAGCTCAACGGATTAGCAGTCCATAGCCTTAACCACTCTGCCACCTCGTCTTGGTAATAGGATTTTGCGGCATAATTTGATAATTATCGTAGTATGTTTTCATTGTCCTGGGAGGTTTTAAAAGCGTTTAAATGCAGTGTCAGCCTTATGGCAATTCCACCCAAGCGCTCTGTGTAGAGGGGGATTAGCTCAAATGGTAGAGCGCTCGCTTAGCATGCGAGAAGTAGCGGGATCGATGCCCGCATCCTCCATTATTCCTAATTTTCAGACAAGGAGATAGTGACAATAATCAGCAAAGGCCCAAACACTCGGACGCCAAGTCTTACTTTACTCTACGTTTTTAGGAACATTTAGTTGATTTCGACCCTCTAATTGACCAAATCATTTTTCTCAATCACCTTAAAGGTGTTGTAAAAATGTATGTTGAGGGGTGGAGAAGAGCAGCTATGTTTATCCTACCTAGATGCAGAGGGAAACTAGCTCAACTTGTGGAGCGCTTGCTAACCATAGGAGAGGTGTTGTGATCAACAGGAGCATTCTTCAAGTGAGTTTGAAGACATTTTGCCTGTGACTGGTGGAAAACAATAAGATTAAATGAAAAAACGATAGCTGGGAATTGGAATCCTTTGTTGCATTACAGGGTTGGCTTTGGATGAGGTCTTGACAATCTGAGCCCTTTGCTCCAACCAAATTGGAACTAGGTCAAAAGATGTGAATTTCAAGGTGGTGACTTGTAAATGTATTTGGTCAAATAAAAGTGCAATGCGACGAGAATGGGATTCAAACCCATGCGTGCAGAGCACAATGGATTAGCAGTCCATCGCCTTAACCACTCGGCCACCTCGTCTTGTTTTGTCTGAGCTTGCGGCATAATTTGATAATTATCGTAGCATGTTTTCATTGTCCTGGGAGGTTTTAAAAGCGTTTAAATGCAGTGTCAGCCTTATGGCAATTCCAGCCAAGGGCTTTGTGTAGAGGGGGATTAGCTCAAATGGTAGAGCGCTCGCTTAGCATGCGAGAAGTAGCGGGATCGATGCCCGCATCCTCCATTATTCCTAATTTTCAGACAAGGAGATAGTGACAATAATCAGCAAAGGCCCAAACACTCGGACGCCAAGTCTTACTTTACACTACGTTTTTAGGAACATTTAGTTGATTTCGACCCTCTAATTGACCAAATCATTTTTCTCAATCACCTTAAAGGTGTTGTAAAAATGTATGTTGAGGGGTGGAGAAGAGCAGCTATGTTCATCCTACCTAGATGCAGAGGGAAACTAGCTCAAATTGTGGAGCGCTTGCTAACCATAGGAGAGGTGTTGTGGTCAACAGGAGCATTCTTCAAGTGAGTTTGAAGACATTTTGCCTGTGACTGGTGGAAAACAATAAGATTAAATGAAAAAACGATAGCTGGGAATTGGAATCCTTTGTTGCATTACAGGGTTGGCTTTGGATGAGGTCTTGACAATCTGAGCCCTTTGCTCCAACCAAATTGGAACTAGGGCAAAAGATGTGAATTTCAAGGTGGTGACTTGTAAATGTATTTGGTCAAATAAAAGTGCAATGCGACGAGAATGGGATTCGAACCCATGCGTGCAGAGCACAATGGATTAGCAGTCCATCGCCTTAACCACTCGGCCACCTCGTCTTGTTTTGTCTGAGCTTGCGGCATAATTTGATAATTATCGTAGCATGTTTTCATTGTCCTGGGAGGTTTTAAAAGCGTTTAAATGCAGTGTCAGCCTTATGGCAATTCCACCCAAGCGCTTTGTGTAGAGGGGGATTAGCTCAAATGGTAGAGCGCTCGCTTAGCATGCGAGAAGTAGCGGGATCGATGCCCGCATCCTCCATTATTCCTAATTTGTAGAGATAGTGACAATAATCAGCAAAGGCCCAAACATTCGGCCGTCAAGTTTTACTTTACACTACGTTTTTACAAACATTTAGTTGATTTCGACCGTCTTATTGACCAAATCATTTTTCTCAATCACCTTAAAGGTGTTGTAAAAACGTATGTTGATGGGTGGAGTAGAATCCTCTGTTACATTACAGGGTTGGCTTTGGATGAGGTTTTGACAATCTGAGCCCTTTGCTCCAACCAAATTGGAACTAGGGCAACAGATGTGAATTTCGTGGTGGTGACTTGTAAATTTATTTGGTCAAATCAAAGTGGAATGCGACGAGAATGGGATTCGAACTCATGCGTGCAGAGAACAATGGATTAGCAGTCCATCGCCTTAACCACTCAGCCACCTCGTCTTGTTTGGTCTGAGCTTGCGGCATAATTTGATAATTATCGTAGCATGTTTTCATTGTCCTGGGAGGATTTAAAAGCGTTTAAATGCAGTGTCAGCCTTATGGCAATTCCACCCAAGCGCTCTGTGTAGAGGGGGATTAGCTCAAATGGTAGAGCGCTCGCTTAGCATGCGAGAAGTAGCGGGATCGATGCCCGCATTCTCCATTATTCCTAATTTGTAGAGATAGTGACAATAATCAGCAAAGGCCCAAACATTCGGCCGTCAAGTCTTACTTTACACTACGTTTTTACAAACATTTAGTTGATTTCGACCGTCTTATTGACCAAATCATTTTTCTCAATCACCTTAAAGGTGTTGTAAAAACGTATGTTGATGGGTGGAGAAGAATCCTCTGTTACATTACAGGGTTGGCTTTGGATGAGGTTTTGACAATCTGAGCCCTTTGCTCCAACCAAATTGGAACTAGGGCAACAGATGTGAATTTCGTGGTGGTGACTTGTAAATTTATTTGGTCAAATAGAAGAGGAATGTGACGAGAATGGGATTCGAACCCATGCGTGCAGAGCACAATGGATTAGCAGTCCATCGCCTTAACCACTCGGCCACCTCGTCTTGGTAATAGGATTTTGCGGCATAATTTGATAATTATCGTAGCATGTTTTCATTGTCCTGGGAGGTTTTAAAAGCGTTTAAATGCAGTGTCAGCCTTATGGCAATTCCAGCCAAGGGCTTTGTGTAGAGGGGGATTAGCTCAAATGGTAGAGCGCTCGCTTAGCATGCGAGAAGTAGCGGGATCGATGCCCGCATCCTCCATTATTCCTAATTTTCAGACAAGGAGATAGTGACAATAATCAGCAAAGGCCCAAACACTCGGACGCCAAGTCTTACTTTACACTACGTTTTTAGGAACATTTAGTTGATTTCGACCCTCTAATTGACCAAATCATTTTTCTCAATCACCTTAAAGGTGTTGTAAAAATGTATGTTGAGGGGTGGAGAAGAGCAGCTATGTTCATCCTACCTAGATGCAGAGGGAAACTAGCTCAAATTGTGGAGCGCTTGCTAACCATAGGAGAGGTGTTGTGGTCAACAGGAGCATTCTTCAAGTGAGTTTGAAGACATTTTGCCTGTGACTGGTGGAAAACAATAAGATTAAATGAAAAAACGATAGCTGGGAATTGGAATCCTTTGTTGCATCACAGGGTTGGCTTTGGATGAGGTCTTGACAATCTGAGCCCTTTGCTCCAACCAAATTGGAACTAGGGCAAAAGATGTGAATTTCAAGGTGGTGACTTGTAAATGTATTTGGTCAAATAAAAGTGGAATGCGACGAGAATGGGATTCGAACCCATGCGTGCAGAGCACAATGGATTAGCAGTCCATCGCCTTAACCACTCAGCCACCTCGTCTTGTTTGGTCTGAGCTTGCGGCATAATTTGATAATTATCGTAGCATGTTTTCATTGTCCTGGGAGGTTTTAAAAGCGTTTAAATGCAGTGTCAACCTTATGGCAATTCCACCCAAGCGCTCTGTGTAGAGGGGGATTAGCTCAAATGGTAGAGCGCTCGCTTAGCATGCGAGAAGTAGCGGGATCGATGCCCGCATTCTCCATTATTCCTAATTTGTAGAGATAGTGACAATAATCAGCAAAGGCCCAAACATTCGGCCGCCAAGTCTTACTTTACACTACGTTTTTACAAACATTTAGTTGATTTCGACCGTCTTATTGACCAAATCATTTTTCTCAATCACCTTAAAGGTGTTGTAAAAACGTATGTTGATGGGTGGAGAAGAATCCTCTGTTACATTACAGGGTTAGCTTTGGATGAGGTTTTGACAATCTGAGCCCTTTGCTCCAACCAAATTGGAACTAGGGCAACAGATGTGAATTTCGTGGTGGTGACTTGTAAATTTATTTGGTCAAATAGAAGAGGAATGCGACGAGAATGGGATTCGAACCCATGCGTGCAGAGCACAATGGATTAGCAGTTCATCGCCTTAACCACTCGGCCACCTCGTCTTGGTAATAGGATTTTGCGGCATAATTTGATAATTATCGTAGCATGTTTTCATTGTCCTGGGAGGTTTTAAAAGCGTTTAAATGCAGTGTCAGCCTTATGGCAATTCGACCCAAGGGCTTGGTGTGGAGGGGGATTAGCTCAAATGGTAGAGCGCTCGCTTAGCATGCGAGAAGTAGCGGGATCGATGCCCGCATCCTCCATTATTCCTAATTTTCAGACAAGGAGATAGTTACAATAATCAGCAAAGGCCCAAACACTCGGACGCCAAGTCTTACTTTACTCTAAGTTTTTAGGAACATTTAGTTGATTTCGACCCTCTAATTGACCAAATCATTTTTCTCAATCACCTTAAAGGTGTTGTAAAAATGTATGTTGAGGGGTGGAGAAGAGCAGCTATGTTTATCCTACCTAGATCCAGAGGGAAACTAGCTCAAATTGTGGAGCGCTTGCTAACCATAGGAGAGGTGTTGTGATCAACAGGAGCATTCTTCAAGTGAGTTTGAAGACATTTTGCCTGTGACTGGTGGAAAACAATAAGATTAAATGAAAAAACGATAGCTGGGAATTGGAATCCTTTGTTGCATTACAGGGTTGGCTTTGGATGAGGTCTTGACAATCTGAGCCCTTTGCTCCAACCGAATTGGAACTAGGGCAAAAGATGTGAATTTCAAGGTGGTGACTTGTAAATGTATTTGGTCAAATAAAAGTGCAATGCGACGAGAATGGGATTCGAACCCATGCGTGCAGAGCACAATGGATTAGCAGTCCATCGCCTTAACCACTCGGCCACCTCGTCTTGTTTTGTCTGAGCTTGCGGCATAATTTGATAATTATCGTAGCATGTTTTCATTGTCCTGGGAGGTTTTAAAAGCGTTTAAATGCAGTGTCAGCCTTATGGCAATTCCACCCAAGCGCTCTGTGTAGAGGGGGATTAGCTCAAATGGTAGAGCGCTCGCTTAGCATGCGAGAAGTAGCGGGATCGATGCCCGCATTCTCCATTATTCCTAATTTGTAGAGATAGTGACAATAATCAGCAAAGGCCCAAACATTCGGCCGCCAAGTCTTACTTTACACTACGTTTTTACAAACATTTAGTTGATTTCGACCGTCTTATTGACCAAATCATTTTTCTCAATCACCTTAAAGGTGTTGTAAAAACGTATGTTGATGGGTGGAGTAGAATCCTCTGTTACATTACAGGGTTGGCTTTGGATGAGGTTTTGACAATCTGAGCCCTTTGCTCCAACCAAATTGGAACTAGGGCAACAGATGTGAATTTCGTGGTGGTGACTTGTAAATTTATTTGGTCAAATCAAAGTGGAATGCGACGAGAATGGGATTCGAACTCATGCGTGCAGAGAACAATGGATTAGCAGTCCATCGCCTTAACCACTCAGCCACCTCGTCTTGTTTGGTCTGAGCTTGCGGCATAATTTGATAATTATCGTAGCATGTTTTCATTGTCCTGGGAGGATTTAAAAGCGTTTAAATGCAGTGTCAGCCTTATGGCAATTCCACCCAAGCGCTCTGTGTAGAGGGGGATTAGCTCAAATGGTAGAGCGCTCGCTTAGCATGCGAGAAGTAGCGGGATCGATGCCCGCATTCTCCATTATTCCTAATTTGTAGAGATAGTGACAATAATCAGCAAAGGCCCAAACATTCGGCCGTCAAGTCTTACTTTACACTACGTTTTTACAAACATTTAGTTGATTTCGACCGTCTTATTGACCAAATCATTTTTCTCAATCACCTTAAAGGTGTTGTAAAAACGTATGTTGATGGGTGGAGAAGAATCCTCTGTTACATTACAGGGTTGGCTTTGGATGAGGTTTTGACAATCTGAGCCCTTTGCTCCAACCAAATTGGAACTAGGGCAACAGATGTGAATTTCATGGTGGTGACTTGTAAATTTATTTGGTCAAATAGAAGAGGAATGTGACGAGAATGGGATTCGAACCCATGCGTGCAGAGCACAATGGATTAGCAGTCCATCGCCTTAACCACTCGGCCACCTCGTCTTGGTAATAGGATTTTGCGGCATAATTTGATAATTATCGTAGCATGTTTTCATTGTCCTGGGAGGTTTTAAAAGCGTTTAAATGCAGTGTCAGCCTTATGGCAATTCCAGCCAAGGGCTTTGTGTAGAGGGGGATTAGCTCAAATGGTAGAGCGCTCGCTTAGCATGCGAGAAGTAGCGGGATCGATGCCCGCATCCTCCATTATTCCTAATTTTCAGACAAGGAGATAGTGACAATAATCAGCAAAGGCCCAAACACTCGGACGCCAAGTCTTACTTTACACTACGTTTTTAGGAACATTTAGTTGATTTCGACCCTCTAATTGACCAAATCATTTTTCTCAATCACCTTAAAGGTGTTGTAAAAATGTATGTTGAGGGGTGGAGAAGAGCAGCTATGTTCATCCTACCTAGATGCAGAGGGAAACTAGCTCAAATTGTGGAGCGCTTGCTAACCATAGGAGAGGTGTTGTGGTCAACAGGAGCATTCTTCAAGTGAGTTTGAAGACATTTTGCCTGTGACTGGTGGAAAACAATAAGATTAAATGAAAAAACGATAGCTGGGAATTGGAATCCTTTGTTGCATCACAGGGTTGGCTTTGGATGAGGTCTTGACAATCTGAGCCCTTTGCTCCAACCAAATTGGAACTAGGGCAAAAGATGTGAATTTCAAGGTGGTGACTTGTAAATGTATTTGGTCAAATAAAAGTGGAATGCGACGAGAATGGGATTCGAACCCATGCGTGCAGAGCACAATGGATTAGCAGTCCATCGCCTTAACCACTCGGCCACCTCGTCTTGTTTGGTCTGAGCTTGCGGCATAATTTGATAATTATCGTAGCATGTTTTCATTGTCCTGGGAGGTTTTAAAAGCGTTTAAATGCAGTGTCAACCTTATGGCAATTCCACCCAAGCGCTCTGTGTAGAGGGGGATTAGCTCAAATGGTAGAGCGCTCGCTTAGCATGCGAGAAGTAGCGGGATCGATGCCCGCATTCTCCATTATTCCTAATTTGTAGAGATAGTGACAATAATCAGCAAAGGCCCAAACATTCGGCCGCCAAGTCTTACTTTACACTACGTTTTTACAAACATTTAGTTGATTTCGACCGTCTTATTGACCAAATCATTTTTCTCAATCACCTTAAAGGTGTTGTAAAAACGTATGTTGATGGGTGGAGAAGAATCCTCTGTTACATTACAGGGTTGGCTTTGGATGAGGTTTTGACAATCTGAGCCCTTTGCTCCAACCAAATTGGAACTAGGGCAACAGATGTGAATTTCGTGGTGGTGACTTGTAAATTTATTTGGTCAAATCAAAGTGGAATGCGACGAGAATGGGATTCGAACTCATGCGTGCAGAGAACAATGGATTAGCAGTCCATCGCCTTAACCACTCAGCCACCTCGTCTTGTTTGGTCTGAGCTTGCGGCATAATTTGATAATTATCGTAGCATGTTTTCATTGTCCTGGGAGGTTTTAAAAGCGTTTAAATGCAGTGTCAGCCTTATGGCAATTCGACCCAAGGGCTTGGTGTGGAGGGGGATTAGCTCAAATGGTAGAGCGCTCGCTTAGCATGCGAGAAGTAGCGGGATCGATGCCCGCATCCTCCATTATTCCTAATTTTCAGACAAGGAGATAGTTACAATAATCAGCAAAGGCCCAAACACTCGGACGCCAAGTCTTACTTTACTCTAAGTTTTTAGGAACATTTAGTTGATTTCGACCCTCTAATTGACCAAATCATTTTTCTCAATCACCTTAAAGGTGTTGTAAAAATGTATGTTGAGGGGTGGAGAAGAGCAGCTATGTTTATCCTACCTAGATCCAGAGGGAAACTAGCTCAAATTGTGGAGCGCTTGCTAACCATAGGAGAGGTGTTGTGATCAACAGGAGCATTCTTCAAGTGAGTTTGAAGACATTTTGCCTGTGACTGGTGGAAAACAATAAGATTAAATGAAAAAACGATAGCTGGGAATTGGAATCCTTTGTTGCATTACAGGGTTGGCTTTGGATGAGGTCTTGACAATCTGAGCCCTTTGCTCCAACCAAATTGGAACTAGGGCAAAAGATGTGAATTTTAAGGTGGTGACTTGTAAATGTATTTGGTCAAATAAAAGTGCAATGCGACGAGAATGGGATTCGAACCCATGCGTGCAGAGCACAATGGATTAGCAGTCCATCGCCTTAACCACTCGGCCACCTCGTCTTGTTTTGTCTGAGCTTGCGGCATAATTTGATAATTATCGTAGCATGTTTTCATTGTCCTGGGAGGTTTTAAAAGCGTTTAAATGCAGTGTCAGCCTTATGGCAATTCCACCCAAGCGCTCTGTGTAGAGGGGGATTAGCTCAAATGGTAGAGCGCTCGCTTAGCATGCGAGAAGTAGCGAGATCGATGCCCGCATTCTCCATTATTCCTAATTTGTAGAGATAGTGACAATAATCAGCAAAGGCCCAAACATTCGGCCGCCAAGTCTTACTTTACACTACGTTTTTACAAACATTTAGTTGATTTCGACCGTCTTATTGACCAAATCATTTTTCTCAATCACCTTAAAGGTGTTGTAAAAACGTATGTTGATGGGTGGAGAAGAATCCTCTGTTACATTACAGGGTTGGCTTTGGATGAGGTTTTGACAATCTGAGCCCTTTGCTCCAACCAAATTGGAACTAGGGCAACAGATGTGAATTTCGTGGTGGTGACTTGTAAATTTATTTGGTCAAATAGAAGAGGAATGCGACGAGAATGGGATTCGAACCCATGCGTGCAGAGCACAATGGATTAGCAGTCCATCGCCTTAACCACTCGGCCACCTCGTCTTGGTAATAGGATTTTGCGGCATAATTTGATAATTATCGTAGCATGTTTTCATTGTCCTGGGAGGTTTTAAAAGCGTTTAAATGCAGTGTCAGCCTTATGGCAATTCCAGCCAAGGGCTTTGTGTAGAGGGGGATTAGCTCAAATGGTAGAGCGCTCGCTTAGCATGCGAGAAGTAGCGGGATCGATGCCCGCATCCTCCATTATTCCTAATTTTCAGACAAGGAGATAGTGACAATAATCAGCAAAGGCCCAAACACTCGGACGCCAAGTCTTACTTTACACTACGTTTTTAGGAACATTTAGTTGATTTCGACCCTCTAATTGACCAAATCATTTTTCTCAATCACCTTAAAGGTGTTGTAAAAATGTATGTTGAGGGGTGGAGAAGAGCAGCTATGTTCATCCTACCTAGATGCAGAGGGAAACTAGCTCAAATTGTGGAGCGCTTGCTAACCATAGGAGAGGTGTTGTGGTCAACAGGAGCATTCTTCAAGTGAGTTTGAAGACATTTTGCCTGTGACTGGTGGAAAACAATAAGATTAAATGAAAAAACGATAGCTGGGAATTGGAATCCTTTGTTGCATCACAGGGTTGGCTTTGGATGAGGTCTTGACAATCTGAGCCCTTTGCTCCAACCAAATTGGAACTAGGGCAAAAGATGTGAATTTCAAGGTGGTGACTTGTAAATGTATTTGGTCAAATAAAAGTGGAATGCGACGAGAATGGGATTCGAACCCATGCGTGCAGAGCACAATGGATTAGCAGTCCATCGCCTTAACCACTCGGCCACCTCGTCTTGTTTGGTCTGAGCTTGCGGCATAATTTGATAATTATCGTAGCATGTTTTCATTGTCCTGGGAGGTTTTAAAAGCGTTTAAATGCAGTGTCAGCCTTATGGCAATTCCACCCAAGCGCTCTGTGTAGAGGGGGATTAGCTCAAATGGTAGAGCGCTCGCTTAGCATGCGAGAAGTAGCGGGATCGATGCCCGCATTCTCCATTATTCCTAATTTGTAGAGATAGTGACAATAATCAGCAAAGGCCCAAACATTCGGCCGCCAAGTCTTACTTTACACTACGTTTTTACAAACATTTAGTTGATTTCGACCGTCTTATTGACCAAATCATTTTTCTCAATCACCTTAAAGGTGTTGTAAAAACGTATGTTGATGGGTGGAGAAGAATCCTCTGTTACATTACAGGGTTGGCTTTGGATGAGGTTTTGACAATCTGAGACCTTTGCTCCAACCAAATTGGAACTAGGGCAACAGATGTGAATTTCGTGGTGGTGACTTGTAAATTTATTTGGTCAAATAGAAGAGGAATGCGACGAGAATGGGATTCGAACCCATGCGTGCAGAGCACAATGGATTAGCAGTTCATCGCCTTAACCACTCGGCCACCTCGTCTTGGTAATAGGATTTTGCGGCATAATTTGATAATTATCGTAGCATGTTTTCATTGTCCTGGGAGGTTTTAAAAGCGTTTAAATGCAGTGTCAGCCTTATGGCAATTCGACCCAAGGGCTTGGTGTGGAGGGGGATTAGCTCAAATGGTAGAGCGCTCGCTTAGCATGCGAGAAGTAGCGGGATCGATGCCCGCATCCTCCATTATTCCTAATTTTCAGACAAGGAGATAGTTACAATAATCAGCAAAGGCCCAAACACTCGGACGCCAAGTCTTACTTTACTCTAAGTTTTTAGGAACATTTAGTTGATTTCGACCCTCTAATTGACCAAATCATTTTTCTCAATCACCTTAAAGGTGTTGTAAAAATGTATGTTGAGGGGTGGAGAAGAGCAGCTATGTTTATCCTACCTAGATCCAGAGGGAAACTAGCTCAAATTGTGGAGCGCTTGCTAACCATAGGAGAGGTGTTGTGATCAACAGGAGCATTCTTCAAGTGAGTTTGAAGACATTTTGCCTGTGACTGGTGGAAAACAATAAGATTAAATGAAAAAACGATAGCTGGGAATTGGAATCCTTTGTTGCATTACAGGGTTGGCTTTGGATGAGGTCTTGACAATCTGAGCCCTTTGCTCCAACCGAATTGGAACTAGGGCAAAAGATGTGAATTTCAAGGTGGTGACTTGTAAATGTATTTGGTCAAATAAAAGTGCAATGCGACGAGAATGGGATTCGAACCCATGCGTGCAGAGCACAATGGATTAGCAGTCCATCGCCTTAACCACTCGGCCACCTCGTCTTGTTTTGTCTGAGCTTGCGGCATAATTTGATAATTATCGTAGCATGTTTTCATTGTCCTGGGAGGTTTTAAAAGCGTTTAAATGCAGTGTCAGCCTTATGGCAATTCCACCCAAGCGCTCTGTGTAGAGGGGGATTAGCTCAAATGGTAGAGCGCTCGCTTAGCATGCGAGAAGTAGCGAGATCGATGCCCGCATTCTCCATTATTCCTAATTTGTAGAGATAGTGACAATAATCAGCAAAGGCCCAAACATTCGGCCGCCAAGTCTTACTTTACACTACGTTTTTACAAACATTTAGTTGATTTCGACCGTCTTATTGACCAAATCATTTTTCTCAATCACCTTAAAGGTGTTGTAAAAACGTATGTTGATGGGTGGAGAAGAATCCTCTGTTACATTACAGGGTTGGCTTTGGATGAGGTTTTGACAATCTGAGCCCTTTGCTCCAACCAAATTGGAACTAGGGCAACAGATGTGAATTTCGTGGTGGTGACTTGTAAATTTATTTGGTCAAATAGAAGAGGAATGCGACGAGAATGGGATTCGAACCCATGCGTGCAGAGCACAATGGATTAGCAGTCCATCGCCTTAACCACTCGGCCACCTCGTCTTGGTAATAGGATTTTGCGGCATAATTTGATAATTATCGTAGCATGTTTTCATTGTCCTGGGAGGTTTTAAAAGCGTTTAAATGCAGTGTCAGCCTTATGGCAATTCCAGCCAAGGGCTTTGTGTAGAGGGGGATTAGCTCAAATGGTAGAGCGCTCGCTTAGCATGCGAGAAGTAGCGGGATCGATGCCCGCATCCTCCATTATTCCTAATTTTCAGACAAGGAGATAGTGACAATAATCAGCAAAGGCCCAAACACTCGGACGCCAAGTCTTACTTTACACTACGTTTTTAGGAACATTTAGTTGATTTCGACCCTCTAATTGACCAAATCATTTTTCTCAATCACCTTAAAGGTGTTGTAAAAATGTATGTTGAGGGGTGGAGAAGAGCAGCTATGTTCATCCTACCTAGATGCAGAGGGAAACTAGCTCAAATTGTGGAGCGCTTGCTAACCATAGGAGAGGTGTTGTGGTCAACAGGAGCATTCTTCAAGTGAGTTTGAAGACATTTTGCCTGTGACTGGTGGAAAACAATAAGATTAAATGAAAAAACGATAGCTGGGAATTGGAATCCTTTGTTGCATCACAGGGTTGGCTTTGGATGAGGTCTTGACAATCTGAGCCCTTTGCTCCAACCAAATTGGAACTAGGGCAAAAGATGTGAATTTCAAGGTGGTGACTTGTAAATGTATTTGGTCAAATAAAAGTGGAATGCGACGAGAATGGGATTCGAACCCATGCGTGCAGAGCACAATGGATTAGCAGTCCATCGCCTTAACCACTCGGCCACCTCGTCTTGTTTGGTCTGAGCTTGCGGCATAATTTGATAATTATCGTAGCATGTTTTCATTGTCCTGGGAGGTTTTAAAAGCGTTTAAATGCAGTGTCAGCCTTATGGCAATTCCACCCAAGCGCTCTGTGTAGAGGGGGATTAGCTCAAATGGTAGAGCGCTCGCTTAGCATGCGAGAAGTAGCGGGATCGATGCCCGCATTCTCCATTATTCCTAATTTGTAGAGATAGTGACAATAATCAGCAAAGGCCCAAACATTCGGCCGCCAAGTCTTACTTTACACTACGTTTTTACAAACATTTAGTTGATTTCGACCGTCTTATTGACCAAATCATTTTTCTCAATCACCTTAAAGGTGTTGTAAAAACGTATGTTGATGGGTGGAGAAGAATCCTCTGTTACATTACAGGGTTGGCTTTGGATGAGGTTTTGACAATCTGAGACCTTTGCTCCAACCAAATTGGAACTAGGGCAACAGATGTGAATTTCGTGGTGGTGACTTGTAAATTTATTTGGTCAAATAGAAGAGGAATGCGACGAGAATGGGATTCGAACCCATGCGTGCAGAGCACAATGGATTAGCAGTTCATCGCCTTAACCACTCGGCCACCTCGTCTTGGTAATAGGATTTTGCGGCATAATTTGATAATTATCGTAGCATGTTTTCATTGTCCTGGGAGGTTTTAAAAGCGTTTAAATGCAGTGTCAGCCTTATGGCAATTCGACCCAAGGGCTTGGTGTGGAGGGGGATTAGCTCAAATGGTAGAGCGCTCGCTTAGCATGCGAGAAGTAGCGGGATCGATGCCCGCATCCTCCATTATTCCTAATTTTCAGACAAGGAGATAGTTACAATAATCAGCAAAGGCCCAAACACTCGGACGCCAAGTCTTACTTTACTCTAAGTTTTTAGGAACATTTAGTTGATTTCGACCCTCTAATTGACCAAATCATTTTTCTCAATCACCTTAAAGGTGTTGTAAAAATGTATGTTGAGGGGTGGAGAAGAGCAGCTATGTTTATCCTACCTAGATCCAGAGGGAAACTAGCTCAAATTGTGGAGCGCTTGCTAACCATAGGAGAGGTGTTGTGATCAACAGGAGCATTCTTCAAGTGAGTTTGAAGACATTTTGCCTGTGACTGGTGGAAAACAATAAGATTAAATGAAAAAACGATAGCTGGGAATTGGAATCCTTTGTTGCATTACAGGGTTGGCTTTGGATGAGGTCTTGACAATCTGAGCCCTTTGCTCCAACCGAATTGGAACTAGGGCAAAAGATGTGAATTTCAAGGTGGTGACTTGTAAATGTATTTGGTCAAATAAAAGTGCAATGCGACGAGAATGGGATTCGAACCCATGCGTGCAGAGCACAATGGATTAGCAGTCCATCGCCTTAACCACTCGGCCACCTCGTCTTGTTTTGTCTGAGCTTGCGGCATAATTTGATAATTATCGTAGCATGTTTTCATTGTCCTGGGAGGTTTTAAAAGCGTTTAAATGCAGTGTCAGCCTTATGGCAATTCCACCCAAGCGCTCTGTGTAGAGGGGGATTAGCTCAAATGGTAGAGCGCTCGCTTAGCATGCGAGAAGTAGCGGGATCGATGCCCGCATTCTCCATTATTCCTAATTTGTAGAGATAGTGACAATAATCAGCAAAGGCCCAAACATTCGGCCGCCAAGTCTTACTTTACACTACGTTTTTACAAACATTTAGTTGATTTCGACCGTCTTATTGACCAAATCATTTTTCTCAATCACCTTAAAGGTGTTGTAAAAACGTATGTTGATGGGTGGAGTAGAATCCTCTGTTACATTACAGGGTTGGCTTTGGATGAGGTTTTGACAATCTGAGCCCTTTGCTCCAACCAAATTGGAACTAGGGCAACAGATGTGAATTTCGTGGTGGTGACTTGTAAATTTATTTGGTCAAATCAAAGTGGAATGCGACGAGAATGGGATTCGAACTCATGCGTGCAGAGAACAATGGATTAGCAGTCCATCGCCTTAACCACTCAGCCACCTCGTCTTGTTTGGTCTGAGCTTGCGGCATAATTTGATAATTATCGTAGCATGTTTTCATTGTCCTGGGAGGATTTAAAAGCGTTTAAATGCAGTGTCAGCCTTATGGCAATTCCACCCAAGCGCTCTGTGTAGAGGGGGATTAGCTCAAATGGTAGAGCGCTCGCTTAGCATGCGAGAAGTAGCGGGATCGATGCCCGCATTCTCCATTATTCCTAATTTGTAGAGATAGTGACAATAATCAGCAAAGGCCCAAACATTCGGCCGTCAAGTCTTACTTTACACTACGTTTTTACAAACATTTAGTTGATTTCGACCGTCTTATTGACCAAATCATTTTTCTCAATCACCTTAAAGGTGTTGTAAAAACGTATGTTGATGGGTGGAGAAGAATCCTCTGTTACATTACAGGGTTGGCTTTGGATGAGGTTTTGACAATCTGAGCCCTTTGCTCCAACCAAATTGGAACTAGGGCAACAGATGTGAATTTCGTGGTGGTGACTTGTAAATTTATTTGGTCAAATCAAAGTGGAATGCGACGAGAATGGGATTCGAACCCATGCGTGCAGAGAACAATGGATTAGCAGTCCATCGCCTTAACCACTCAGCCACCTCGTCTTGTTTGGTCTGAGCTTGCGGCATAATTTGATAATTATCGTAGCATGTTTTCATTGTCCTGGGAGGATTTAAAAGCGTTTAAATGCAGTGTCAGCCTTATGGCAATTCCACCCAAGCGCTCTGTGTAGAGGGGGATTAGCTCAAATGGTAGAGCGCTCGCTTAGCATGCGAGAAGTAGCGGGATCGATGCCCGCATTCTCCATTATTCCTAATTTGTAGAGATAGTGACAATAATCAGCAAAGGCCCAAACATTCGGCCGTCAAGTCTTACTTTACACTACGTTTTTACAAACATTTAGTTGATTTCGACCGTCTTATTGACCAAATCATTTTTCTCAATCACCTTAAAGGAGTTGTAAAAACGTATGTTGATGGGTGGAGAAGAATCCTCTGTTACATTACAGGGTTGGCTTTGGATGAGGTTTTGACAATCTGAGCCCTTTGCTCCAACCAAATTGGAACTAGGGCAACAGATGTGAATTTCGTGGTGGTGACTTGTAAATTTATTTGGTCAAATAGAAGAGGAATGCGACGAGAATGGGATTCGAACCCATGCGTGCAGAGCACAATGGATTAGCAGTCCATCGCCTTAACCACTCGGCCACCTCGTCTTGTTTTGTCTGAGCTTGCGGCATAATTTGATAATTATCGTAGCACGTTTTCATTGTCCTGGGAGGTTTTAAAAGCGTTTAAATGCAGTGTCAGCCTTATGGCAATTCCAGCCAAGGGCTTTGTGTAGAGGGGGATTAGCTCAAATGGTAGAGCGCTCGCTTAGCATGCGAGAAGTAGCGGGATCGATGCCCGCATCCTCCATTATTCCTAAATTTCAGACAAGGAGATAGTGACAATAATCAGCAAAGGCCCAAACACTCGGACGCCAAGTCTTACTTTACACTACGTTTTTAGGAACATTTAGTTGATTTCGACCCTCTAATTGACCAAATCATTTTTCTCAATCACCTTAAAGGTGTTGTAAAAATGTATGTTGAGGGGTGGAGAAGAGCAGCTATGTTCATCCTACCTAGATGCAGAGGGAAACTAGCTCAAATTGTGGAGCGCTTGCTAACCATAGGAGAGGTGTTGTGGTCAACAGGAGCATTCTTCAAGTGAGTTTGAAGACATTTTGCCTGTGACTGGTGGAAAACAATAAGATTAAATGAAAAAACGATAGCTGGGAATTGGAATCCTTTGTTGCATCACAGGGTTGGCTTTGGATGAGGTCTTGACAATCTGAGCCCTTTGCTCCAACCAAATTGGAACTAGGGCAAAAGATGTGAATTTCAAGGTGGTGACTTGTAAATGTATTTGGTCAAATAAAAGTGGAATGCGACGAGAATGGGATTCGAACCCATGCGTGCAGAGCACAATGGATTAGCAGTCCATCGCCTTAACCACTCGGCCACCTCGTCTTGTTTGGTCTGAGGTTGCGGCATAATTTGATAATTATCGTAGCATGTTTTCATTGTCCTGGGAGGTTTTAAAAGCGTTTAAATGCAGTGTCAGCCTTATGGCAATTCCACCCAAGCGCTCTGTGTAGAGGGGGATTAGCTCAAATGGTAGAGCGCTCGCTTAGCATGCGAGAAGTAGCGGGATCGATGCCCGCATTCTCCATTATTCCTAATTTGTAGAGATAGTGACAATAATCAGCAAAGGCCCAAACATTCGGCCGCCAAGTCTTACTTTACACTACGTTTTTACAAACATTTAGTTGATTTCGACCGTCTTATTGACCAAATCATTTTTCTCAATCACCTTAAAGGTGTTGTAAAAACGTATGTTGATCGGTGGAGAAGAATCCTCTGTTACATTACAGGGTTGGCTTTGGATGAGGTTTTGACAATCTGAGCCCTTTGCTCCAACCAAATTGGAACTAGGGCAACAGATGTGAATTTCGTGGTGGTGACTTGTAAATTTATTTGGTCAAATAGAAGAGGAATGCGACGAGAATGGGATTCGAACCCATGCGTGCAGAGCACAATGGATTAGCAGTCCATCGCCTTAACCACTCGGCCACCTCGTCTTGGTAATAGGATTTTGCGGCATAATTTGATAATTATCGTAGCATGTTTTCATAGTCCTGGGAGGTTTTAAAAGCGTTTAAATGCAGTGTCAGCCTTATGGCAATTCGACCCAAGGGCTTGTTGTGGAGGGGGATTAGCTCAAATGGTAGAGCTTTCGCTTAGCATGCGAGAAGTAGCGGGATCGATGCCCGCATCCTCCATTATTCCTAATTTTCAGACAAGGAGATAGTGACAATAATCAGCAAAGGCCCAAACACTTGGACGCCAAGTCTTACTTTACACTACGTTTTTAGGAACATTTAGTTGATTTCGACCCTCTAATTGACCAAATCATTTTTCTCAATCACCTTAAAGGTGTTGTAAAAATGTATGTTGAGGGGTGGAGAAGAGCAGCTATGTTTATCCTACCTAGATGCAGAGCGAAACTAGCTCAAATTGTGGAGCGCTTGCTAACCATAGGAGAGGTGTTGTGATCAACAGGAGCATTCTTCAAGTGAGTTTGAAGACATTTTGCCTGTGACTGGTGGAAAACAATAAGATTAAATAAAAAAACTATAGCTGGGAATTGGAATGCTTTGTTGCATTACAGGGTTGGCTTTGGATGAGGTCTTGACAATCTGAGCCCTTTGCTCCAACCAAATTGGAACTAGGGCAACAGATGTGAATTTCGTGGTGGTGACTTGTAAATGTATTTGGTCAAATAAAAGTGGAATTCGACGAGAATGGTATTCAAACCCATGCGTGCAGAGCACAATAGATTAGCAGGCCATCGCCTTAACCACTCGGCCACCTCGTCTTGTTTTGTCTGAGCTTGCAGCATAATTTGATAATTATCGTAGCATGTTTTCATTGTCCTGGGAGGTTTTAAAAGCGTTTAAATGCAGTGTCAGCCTTATGGCAATTCCACCCAAGCGCTCTGTGTAGAGGGGGATTAGCTCAAATGGTAGAGCGCTCGCTTAGCATGCGAGAAGTAGCGGGATCGATGCCCGCATCCTCCATTATTCCTAATTTTCAGACAAGGAGATAGTGACAATAATCAGCAAAGGCCCAAACACTCGGACGCCAAGTCTTACTTTACTCTACGTTTTTAGGAACATTTAGTTGATTTCAACCCTCTAATTGACCAAATCATTTTTCTCAATCACCTTAAAGGTGTTGTAAAAATGTATGTTGAGGGGTGGAGAAGAGCAGCTATGTTTATCCTACCTAGATGCAGAGGGAAACTAGCTCAACTTGTGGAGCGCTTGCTAACCATAGGAGAGGTGTTGTGATCAACAGGAGCATTCTTCAAGTGAGTTTGAAGACATTTTGCCTGTGACTGGTGGAAAACAATAAGATTAAATGAAAAAACGATAGCTGGGAATTGGAATCCTTTGTTGCATTACAGGGTTGGCTTTGGATGAGGTCTTGACAATCTGAGCCCTTTGCTCCAACCAAATTGGAACTAGGTCAAAAGATGTGAATTTCAAGGTGGTGACTTGTAAATGTATTTGGTCAAATAAAAGTGCAATGCGACGAGAATGGGATTCAAACCCATGCGTGCAGAGCACAATGGATTAGCAGTCCATCGCCTTAACCACTCGGCCACCTCGTCTTGTTTTGTCTGAGCTTGCGGCATAATTTGATAATTATCGTAGCATGTTTTCATTGTCCTGGGAGGTTTTAAAAGCGTTTAAATGCAGTGTCAGCCTTATGGCAATTCCAGCCAAGGGCTTTGTGTAGAGGGGGATTAGCTCAAATGGTAGAGCGCTCGCTTAGCATGCGAGAAGTAGCGGGATCGATGCCCGCATCCTCCATTATTCCTAATTTTCAGACAAGGAGATAGTGACAATAATCAGCAAAGGCCCAAACACTCGGACGCCAAGTCTTACTTTACACTACGTTTTTAGGAACATTTAGTTGATTTCGACCCTCTAATTGACCAAATCATTTTTCTCAATCACCTTAAAGGTGTTGTAAAAATGTATGTTGAGGGGTGGAGAAGAGCAGCTATGTTCATCCTACCTAGATGCAGAGGGAAACTAGCTCAAATTGTGGAGCGCTTGCTAACCATAGGAGAGGTGTTGTGGTCAACAGGAGCATTCTTCAAGTGAGTTTGAAGACATTTTGCCTGTGACTGGTGGAAAACAATAAGATTAAATGAAAAAACGATAGCTGGGAATTGGAATCCTTTGTTGCATCACAGGGTTGGCTTTGGATGAGGTCTTGACAATCTGAGCCCTTTGCTCCAACCAAATTGGAACTAGGGCAAAAGATGTGAATTTCAAGGTGGTGACTTGTAAATGTATTTGGTCTAATAAAAGTGGAATGCGACGAGAATGGGATTCGAACCCATGCGTGCAGAGCACAATGGATTAGCAGTCCATCGCCTTAACCACTCGGCCACCTCGTCTTGTTTGGTCTGAGCTTGCGGCATAATTTGATAATTATCGTAGCATGTTTTCATTGTCCTGGGAGGTTTTAAAAGCGTTTAAATGCAGTGTCAGCCTTATGGCAATTCCACCCAAGCGCTCTGTGTAGAGGGGGATTAGCTCAAATGGTAGAGCGCTCGCTTAGCATGCGAGAAGTAGCGGGATCGATGCCCGCATCCTCCATTATTCCTAATTTTCAGACAAGGAGATAGTGACAATAATCAGCAAAGGCCCAAACACTCGGACGCCAAGTCTTACTTTACTCTACGTTTTTAGGAACATTTAGTTGATTTGGACCCTCTAATTGACCAAATCATTTTTCTCAATCACCTTAAAGGTGTTGTAAAAACGTATGTTGATGGGTGGAGAAGAATCCTCTGTTACATTACAGGGTTGGCTTTGGATGAGGTTTTGACAATCTGAGCCCTTTGCTCCAACCAAATTGGAACTAGGGCAACAGATGTGAATTTCGTGGTGGTGACTTGTAAATTTATTTGGTCAAATAGAAGAGGAATGCGACGAGAATGGGATTCGAACCCATGCGTGCAGAGCAAAATGGATTAGCAGTCTATCGCCTTAACCACTCGGCCACCTCGTCTTGTTTAATAGGATCTTGCGGCATAATTTGATCATTATCGTAGCATGTTTTCATTGTCCTGGGAGGTTTTAAAAGCGTTTAAATGCAGTGTCAGCCTTATGGCAATTCGACCCAAGGGCTTTGAGTAGAGGGGGATTAGCTCAAATGGTAGAGCGCTCGCTTAGCATGCGAGAAGTAGCGGGATCGATGCCCGCACTCTCCATTATTCCTAATTTGTAGAGATAGTGACAATAATCAGCAAAGGCCCAAACATTCGGCCGTCAAGTCTTACTTTACACTACGTTTTTACAAACATTTAGTTGATTTCGACCGTCTTATTGACCAAATCATTTTTCTCAATCACCTTAAAGGTGTTGTAAAAACGTATGTTGATGGGTGGAGTAGAATCCTCTGTTACATTACAGGGTTGGCTTTGGATGAGGTTTTGACAATCTGAGCCCTTTGCTCCAACAAATTGGAACTAGGGCAACAGATGTGAATTTCGTGGTGGTGACTTGTAAATTTATTTGGTCAAATCAAAGTGGAATGCGACGAGAATGGGATTCGAACCCATGCGTGCAGAGAACAATGGATTAGCAGTCCATCGCCTTAACCACTCAGCCACCTCGTCTTGTTTGGTCTGAGCTTGCGGCATAATTTGATAATTATCGTAGCATGTTTTCATTGTCCTGGGAGGATTTAAAAGCGTTTAAATGCAGTGTCAGCCTTATGGCAATTCCACCCAAGCGCTCTGTGTAGAGGGGGATTAGCTCAAATGGTAGAGCGCTCGCTTAGCATGCGAGAAGTAGCGGGATCGATGCCCGCATTCTCCATTATTCCTAATTTGTAGAGATAGTGACAATAATCAGCAAAGGCCCAAACATTCGGCCGTCAAGTCTTACTTTACACTACGTTTTTACAAACATTTAGTTGATTTCGACCGTCTTATTGACCAAATCATTTTTCTCAATCACCTTAAAGGAGTTGTAAAAACGTATGTTGATGGGTGGAGAAGAATCCTCTGTTACATTACAGGGTTGGCTTTGGATGAGGTTTTGACAATCTGAGCCCTTTGCTCCAACCAAATTGGAACTAGGGCAACAGATGTGAATTTCGTGGTGGTGACTTGTAAATTTATTTGGTCAAATAGAAGAGGAATGCGACGAGAATGGGATTCGAACCCATGCGTGCAGAGCACAATGGATTAGCAGTCCATCGCCTTAACCACTCGGCCACCTCGTCTTGTTTTGTCTGAGCTTGCGGCATAATTTGATAATTATCGTAGCACGTTTTCATTGTCCTGGGAGGTTTTAAAAGCGTTTAAATGCAGTGTCAGCCTTATGGCAATTCCAGCCAAGGGCTTTGTGTAGAGGGGGATTAGCTCAAATGGTAGAGCGCTCGCTTAGCATGCGAGAAGTAGCGGGATCGATGCCCGCATCCTCCATTATTCCTAAATTTCAGACAAGGAGATAGTGACAATAATCAGCAAAGGCCCAAACACTCGGACGCCAAGTCTTACTTTACACTACGTTTTTAGGAACATTTAGTTGATTTCGACCCTCTAATTGACCAAATCATTTTTCTCAATCACCTTAAAGGTGTTGTAAAAATGTATGTTGAGGGGTGGAGAAGAGCAGCTATGTTCATCCTACCTAGATGCAGAGGGAAACTAGCTCAAATTGTGGAGCGCTTGCTAACCATAGGAGAGGTGTTGTGGTCAACAGGAGCATTCTTCAAGTGAGTTTGAAGACATTTTGCCTGTGACTGGTGGAAAACAATAAGATTAAATGAAAAAACGATAGCTGGGAATTGGAATCCTTTGTTGCATCACAGGGTTGGCTTTGGATGAGGTCTTGACAATCTGAGCCCTTTGCTCCAACCAAATTGGAACTAGGGCAAAAGATGTGAATTTCAAGGTGGTGACTTGTAAATGTATTTGGTCAAATAAAAGTGGAATGCGACGAGAATGGGATTCGAACCCATGCGTGCAGAGCACAATGGATTAGCAGTCCATCGCCTTAACCACTCGGCCACCTCGTCTTGTTTGGTCTGAGGTTGCGGCATAATTTGATAATTATCGTAGCATGTTTTCATTGTCCTGGGAGGTTTTAAAAGCGTTTAAATGCAGTGTCAGCCTTATGGCAATTCCACCCAAGCGCTCTGTGTAGAGGGGGATTAGCTCAAATGGTAGAGCGCTCGCTTAGCATGCGAGAAGTAGCGGGATCGATGCCCGCATTCTCCATTATTCCTAATTTGTAGAGATAGTGACAATAATCAGCAAAGGCCCAAACATTCGGCCGCCAAGTCTTACTTTACACTACGTTTTTACAAACATTTAGTTGATTTCGACCGTCTTATTGACCAAATCATTTTTCTCAATCACCTTAAAGGTGTTGTAAAAACGTATGTTGATCGGTGGAGAAGAATCCTCTGTTACATTACAGGGTTGGCTTTGGATGAGGTTTTGACAATCTGAGCCCTTTGCTCCAACCAAATTGGAACTAGGGCAACAGATGTGAATTTCGTGGTGGTGACTTGTAAATTTATTTGGTCAAATAGAAGAGGAATGCGACGAGAATGGGATTCGAACCCATGCGTGCAGAGCACAATGGATTAGCAGTCCATCGCCTTAACCACTCGGCCACCTCGTCTTGGTAATAGGATTTTGCGGCATAATTTGATAATTATCGTAGCATGTTTTCATAGTCCTGGGAGGTTTTAAAAGCGTTTAAATGCAGTGTCAGCCTTATGGCAATTCGACCCAAGGGCTTGTTGTGGAGGGGGATTAGCTCAAATGGTAGAGCTTTCGCTTAGCATGCGAGAAGTAGCGGGATCGATGCCCGCATCCTCCATTATTCCTAATTTTCAGACAAGGAGATAGTGACAATAATCAGCAAAGGCCCAAACACTTGGACGCCAAGTCTTACTTTACACTACGTTTTTAGGAACATTTAGTTGATTTCGACCCTCTAATTGACCAAATCATTTTTCTCAATCACCTTAAAGGTGTTGTAAAAATGTATGTTGAGGGGTGGAGAAGAGCAGCTATGTTTATCCTACCTAGATGCAGAGCGAAACTAGCTCAAATTGTGGAGCGCTTGCTAACCATAGGAGAGGTGTTGTGATCAACAGGAGCATTCTTCAAGTGAGTTTGAAGACATTTTGCCTGTGACTGGTGGAAAACAATAAGATTAAATAAAAAAACTATAGCTGGGAATTGGAATGCTTTGTTGCATTACAGGGTTGGCTTTGGATGAGGTCTTGACAATCTGAGCCCTTTGCTCCAACCAAATTGGAACTAGGGCAACAGATGTGAATTTCGTGGTGGTGACTTGTAAATGTATTTGGTCAAATAAAAGTGGAATTCGACGAGAATGGTATTCAAACCCATGCGTGCAGAGCACAATAGATTAGCAGGCCATCGCCTTAACCACTCGGCCACCTCGTCTTGTTTTGTCTGAGCTTGCGGCATAATTTGATAATTATCATAGCATGTTTTCATTGTCCTGGGAGGTTTTAAAAGCGTTTAAATGCAGTGTCAGCCTTATGGCAATTCCAGCCAAGGGCTTTGTGTAGAGGGGGATTAGCTCAAATGGTAGAGCGCTCGCTTAGCATGCGAGAAGTAGCGGGATCGATGCCCGCATCCTCCATTATTCCTAATTTTCAGACAAGGAGATAGTGACAATAATCAGCAAAGGCCCAAACACTCGGACGCCAAGTCTTACTTTACTCTACGTTTTTAGGAACATTTAGTTGATTTCGACCCTCTAATTGACCAAATCATTTTTCTCAATCACTTTAAAGGTGTTGTAAAAACGTATGTTGATGGGTGGAGAAGAATCCTCTGTTACATTACAGGGTTGGCTTTGGATGAGGTTTTGACAATCTGAGCCCTTTGCTCCAACCAAATTGGAACTAGGGCAACAGATGTGAATTTCGTGGTGGTGACTTGTAAATTTATTTGGTCAAATAGAAGAGGAATGCGACGAGAATGGGATTCGAACCCATGCGTGCAGAGCACAATGGATTAGCAGTCCATCGCCTTAACCACTCGGCCACCTCGTCGTGTTTAATAGGATCTTGCGGCATAATTTGATCATTATCGTAGCATGTTTTCATTGTCCTGGGAGGTTTTAAAAGCGTTTAAATGCAGTGTCAGCCTTATGGCAATTCGACCCAAGGGCTTTGAGTAGAGGGGGATTAGCTCAAATGGTAGAGCGCTCGCTTAGCATGCGAGAAGTAGCGGGATCGATGCCCGCATCCTCCATTATTCCTAATTTTCAGACAAGGAGATAGTGACAATAATCAGCAAAGGCCCAAACACTCGGACGCCAAGTCTTACTTTACACTACGTTTTTAGGAACATTTAGTTTATTTCGACCCTCTAATTGACCAAATCATTTTTCTCAATCACCTTAAAGGTGTTGTAAAAATGTATGTTGAGGGGTGGAGAAGAGCAGCTATGTTTATCCTACTGTCACGCCCGGCTATGCCGTGCTGGGTGTGCTCACTCCCTTCATGTAGAGAATATGGTTGGGCCGTCTCTCCCCTCCCAATCTGAAGGGGGAGCTGTGGAATCCTGGCCCATCTGACAGCAGCTGATGGGCGGGACTGTTTAAGAGGATCGCCTGCCAATGCCGCTCTCTCTCTCTCTCTGGACCCCTCCCGACTCGACTCTACTCGGCTCTGGGCTGTGCGTCGCTGCTCGGTCGTCCAGGACGGCAGCAGCACTTTTTGCTCTTCTTTGCTTTTCCTTTCAGGACGCCTAGGTTACACTTTGCAGATTCGCACTACACCTTTTGGTTTCTCATTTACTGATTACACACCTTTATTAATGAAAGTTATGATTTCGTCATAGGAAATGACGTTTTGAATAAACTATAATTTGATTGAACTAAACAACTGTGTGGTCTCCCCTATGTCACTGCTACTGCGAGCCAGGTAGTCGTGACATATGGGGGCTCGTCCGAACCGTTTAAGTCCTGAGTGGTAGACGAACCTACTATAATTCGCAGTTCTGTGTAGGCTTAGTTGCGTGGGTAGAGTTACGTCATTGGTTCACATTTTGATGAATAAAACGTACTGTCGATCAGCTGATAGTAGTAGTAGTATAATCAGCTGACATGCGTTGTTTGGTTATGGGGAGTTCCGCGTCGATTGTTTAGTTCACGAGTTGAAAGTTATTTTAGTACCGTGATCGCTAAAATTACTTGTTTGATAATGGCAAAAGTTGGGAGGATTTATGCAGATTAGAAAGATGTAACCACATATTGTTTACGGAGTTTGAAGGGCGAAGTGTGTTTGTAAGGAGACTTGTGTTGCAGGGTGGCACTAAACGGAGCCTGTTTTATCCCCATTTAGTGCGCTTCGGCGTTGTGGGTTTAGGTTGCGGGTCACTGAAGTCCGGACGAGGGCACCGCCGTGGAGCACCGGCTGAATTGACTTTTGTCGGGACAGTACGATTCCATCGGTATTGGTGAGTAAATTAGCCTTGTTCTTGGACTTAGTGTGAAGATAGGGGAATAGGTAGGGGGTAAATGTTTAGGGGGAAACTCCGGTGTTGTCCTGTAACATGAGCTTTCCGTTTCGCTCGATTTAGTCCGTGTGGTTGTTTGGTAACCCGAAGAACGTCGGAGTTTTTGTTTGTTTGGCTAGATGTGTGGCTAGTAGAGTTAATGTATATAGACCATAGCCTGGTTGGATGGTTGATGGGTGACTTATCATTTAAGTTGAAATAATGAGTGCACTTGATACGTTTTTGGCTGCTCCTTCAGTGGCTTTGCTTGCGGCGTTGAACATTAAACAGTTGAATAGTGTGGCTAAGCATTATGAGATTGATGTAACACTACCGAAGGGAGCTAAGAAGCAGGAGCTGCTTGACCTGGTTCGTGTGAGTTTGGTAAATAAGAACGTGCTACCGGACGTGAAAGGGCCAGAGCGCGGTGGTCAGGAAGCATCGGATTCAGACAGTGAGCTGGGTTCAGACAGTGAGCTTACTTTGAAAAAATCCAGCGTATTAACATTTGAACAGCAAGTAAAATTGTTAAATCTGAAACACGAATTGCAAGAAAAACGAGAGACGTTGAAATTGGAGCGAGAATTTGAAAGGAAAAAATTTGACAATGAATTAGCTCAAAGAAAGCTTGATAACGAATTGGACTGTATAAGAATAGAAGCTGCACAGAAAGACAAAGATCGTGAGTTGGAATGGGGAAAGCTTAAAAATTTAGAGCATGAACGTGAAATTGAGCGTACTAGGCTGCAACTAGCAGCTGAAGGCAAACTTGGGAAACCGCAGCAGTCAGGTTTGGGCGCTATGATCAAGTTCTTGCCTAAATTTAATGAGCAGGATCCAGATGTGTTTTTTTCGTTATTTGAGAATATTGCTACTGAGCAAAATTGGAGTGACGAGGATAAAATTGTACTGTTACAAACCACTTTAGTTGGCCGTGCTCAGAAGGCATTTGTGGCTTTACCGTCTTCTGAAAAGGGGGTCTATCAGTGCGTTAAGGCAGCAGTCTTAAAATGCTATGAGTTAATCCCTGAGGCTTATAGACAGCGCTTTCGATCATGGAAAAAATCGGACAAGCAAACTTACGCTGAATGGGCGAGGGAATTGACCAGTTTTTACCAACGTTGGCTTACAGCTGAACAGGTGGACTCGTTTGAGGAGTTGTGTGATCTTATGATTTTAGAACAACTAAAGAACACTGTGCCTGATCGAATTGCCACTTATATTAGCGAACATAAAGTGAAAACAGCAACCGAAGCCGCGGTTCTTGCCGATAATTTTTCTCTCATTCACAAAACTCCAGTTCGTGATTTTAGTTTGCGTCCAAACACGAACTACAAAGAACGTCGCTATAGTCGGGTTAATACGGACGCATCCGTGTTTTCCACTTCACTGGCACGTGGTAAACCATCAGATTTCGATCTTAAAACAGACTGTAATTATTGTTTTGGGAAAAATCATTGGAAAAAAAATTGTCCGGCGTTGTTGGAGCGTAACAGGGGGAAGGTTGAAGGAGTAAAAGTTGGCCTTTGCGCTTCTTCTGTTCCGGCGATACGCTCAGAGAGGAAAACTAAGAAAGTCCCAGCAAAGACATTGGATCGTGCACAATGTACAGTATCGATTGAAAAAGGGTTGAGCAATGTACAAGGTGATGAGCTTGAATTTCCTGCATCTTGTATAACAGATTATGCACCATTTGTCACAGAGGGATTTGTGGCATTGGTTGGAGACTCGCATCGCGTTCCAGTGAAAATTCTGCGTGATACGGGTGCATCAGAAAGTTTCATCTGTAAATCTGTCTTGCCTTTCTCGTCTCAGTCTGATACAGGAAACTGTGTATTAATACGGGGAATTGGTCTCCAGTCGTTTCCAGTACCACTGCACAAAATTCAGTTATTTTCGGGTTTTGTGAGCGGGGAAGTAACTATTGCTGTTCGTCCTTCTTTACCTATTGAGGGAATTGATCTGATTGTGGGTAATAATTTTGCTCATGACTGTGTTTTTCCTGATCAGGTTTCACCATCTCCGGTGGTTAAGACCGGGCCTTCGTCAGTGGATGAGTCCGATAAGAGTCAAAGAGACTTTCCAGAGGTTTTTACGGCATGCGCTGTGACGCGCGCTATGGCAAATAAGCAGAATGCCAACTCGTCTGAGGTATCGAAGCACATGTCTGCTCATGTGTTTATCCCACAGTTACCAGTACCGTTGTCTCGATGGGACATTGCTGAGGCTCAAAAGAGTGATCAGAGCTTAGTGAAATATTTTGAGTTGACGTCAGATGACAAGTTAGATCGCTGTTATTTTGTGAAGGATGGATTGTTGCTAAGAAGGTGGTCACCTACTCCAGGTATTGATGGGGGAGATCAGATTTTGCAGGTGGTGATGCCTGAGAAGTTTCGGGAAGTGGCACTAAAAACAGCGCATGGGGAAACAGCAGGTCATTTTGGTGTGAAGAAAACATACCAGCAGTTGTTGAAACATTGTTATTGGCCACGGATAAAGAGGGACGTTGCACGGTTTATACGAACGTGTCATGTCTGTCAAATGGCGGGTAAGCAAAATTCTGTCATTAAGCCTGCGCCTTTACAACCCATTGTGTCTGTTGGTAAGCCTTTTGAACATTTGATCATTGACTGTGTGGGCCCTTTACCCCAGTCAAAATCAGGATGTGTTTATCTGTTTACCATCATGTGCCAGGCGACACGATATCCTGCTGCTTATGCTTTGAGGAGCATTACTACAAGGGCTGTGGTGAAAGCATTGTCGCAATTTGTTTCAATATTTGGTCTTCCCAGAGTGATCCAAAGCGATCGGGGTTCAAATTTTACATCGAAAACATTTGCAGCAGCCTTAAAACAGCTGCATATCCAGCATAACTTGAGCAGTGCATACCACGCACAAAGTCAAGGAGTGTTGGAGAGGTTCCACGCCACCCTTAAGTCTCTATTACGGGCTTACTGCATAGAGATGAAACGCGACTGGGAGGAGGGTCTACCATGGCTAATGTTGGCGGCTAGAGCAGTGGTGCAAGAAAGCACAGGTTTTAGTCCCAACGAACTAGTATTTGGTCACAAGGTTCGTACCCCATTGTCTGTGTGGTCAAGTGATATGGAGTCATTTGAACCACCTAAGAGTTTGTCTAGTTATGTGTATGGTTTCCGACGCAGGTTGCTGTTAGCATGTAAAATGGCAACCGAAAATTTGACTGTCGCTCAAATAAAAATGAAGAGAAATTATGACTGTAAAACAGAAGCTCGTGTCTTTAGCCCAGGGGATCAGGTGGTGGCATTGTTGCCTATACCTGGGTCTCCTTTTGGTGCAAAGTATTCAGGGCCTTACAGTGTGGTTCGAAAAGTGTCAGAGACTAATTATGTGGTTGCTACGCCTGACCGTAGGCGGGCAACACAGTTATGTCATATCAATTTACTTAAGCCATACTATGCATCGGCACAGTCTCCTAGTGGTAAGAGAAAATCACCTGTGTTAGTTGTGTCAAGCACGTCTGTAGCCGATGCAGAGTTGGAGGATGATGTACAGGGCCCTGACTATTCTATGTTGCATGCTCGTCTCAATAATTCAGAGACGTTGGCCAAATTAGAGGGAAGTTTGGACCATTTGGATTTGCAGCAGCAAGCAGAATTGAAAGCGCTAATCTTTGAATTTTCTTGTCTGTTTGCAGATACTCCCACCTGCACAACTTTAATTGAGCATGACATAGACGTGGGTGATGCTAAGCCAATCCGTCAGAGGTTTTACCGAACTGGTCCTGATAAGCGTAAGAGTCTGGATGATAGTATCCAATATCTTCTTGAGAATGGCCTTGCGGTACAGTCCTACTCGAGCTGGGCTTCGCCCTGCTTATTAGTCAAAAAACCGGATCATACATACAGGTTTTGCACGGACTACAGAAAAGTAAATGGCGTGACAAAACCAGACTCTTACCCACTGCCTAGAATTGAAGATTGTGTTGACCAAGTCGGTGCAGCACGTTATGTGAGCAAGTTTGACTTGCTAAAAGGGTATTACCAGGTTCCACTTACTCCCAGGGCACAAGAGATCTCGGCCTTTATCACGTCGTCGGGACTCTATTCTTATACGAGAATGGCTTTTGGATTGCGCAACGCCCCCTCCAGTTTCCAGCGGCTCATGAATCGAGTCGTTGGGGGACTGGAGGGATGTGCGGTGTATATTGATGATGTTGTCTGTTATTCGGACACCTGGACAGTCCACCTTGCCCGCATACGTTCATTATTTGAGCGTTTGGCGGCTGCAAACCTCACTGTGAACTTAGCAAAGTGCGAGTTCGCCCAAGCTACAGTGGTGTATCTGGGGAAGGTGGTGGGACAGGGGAACGTTCGGCCAGTGAGAGCAAAGGTCCTGGCCATTGACAAATTTTCACGGCCTGTCACTAAGAAAGAATTAATGCGCTTTCTAGGGATGATAGGGTATTACAGGAGTTTTTGCTGTAATTTTTCATCTGTTGTTGCCCCACTAACTAACCTACTGAAGGGTTCAGTTAAATTTGATTGGACTAATGAGTGCCAACGTGCATTCGAAAACGCCAAGTCTCTCCTGAGTTCTGCACCTGTCCTGGCTGCTCCTAGGCTGGAGGAGCCCTTCCAGCTTCAAGTAGATGCCAGCCAGGTAGGGGCAGGTGCCGTCCTCCTTCAAAAGGATGACAATGGAATAGATAGACCAGTTTCCTATTTTTCTCGGAAATTTAATTGTCACCAATTGAACTATTCTACAATCGAAAAGGAGGCCCTGGCCCTCATTTGGGCACTCCAACATTTTGATGTTTATGTTGGTGGTGGGCTACACCCTGTGGTGGTCTTTTCTGATCACAATCCTCTTACTTTCCTGTCTTCTCTTCAGAACACTAACCAGCGCCTCATGCGCTGGGCTCTTTTTCTACAGCCGTATAACTTGTCTGTTAGGCACATCAAGGGATCCGAGAACGTCATGGCTGATGCCTTGTCGCGGGCCCTTTATGACTAAGTGGTGTCTATCCCCTCTCCGGTCTGTTTTTTTTCTCTCCTGTCTCCCAACTTTCCATTCTTAAATTGCTATCCAGGCGCCAGGATTTGCTGGGTGGAAGGGTGGGGGGGGGGGGGGGGGGGGGGGGTGGTATATTGGGTGGGCTGAGGGGGGGGGAATGATTTTGGAAATTTATAGTTGTGGCTGTTGTATTAAGAGATAATAAAGAGTTTGGTTTAGTCTAACCTTAGGATCTCTGGGTAAGTAGTTAAACGGGTAAGGGGGTGTAGTCACTTATAGTTTTTGGGTTTAGGTTTAGTTCTCAGTATTGACTAGGGGGTAATGAGTAGAATGTAGTTCTACAGAGTCCCATATGGGTCTCTGTTTTGTGGGGGGAGTGATGTCACGCCCGGCTATGCCGTGCTGGGTGTGCTCACTCCCTTCATGTAGAGAATATGGTTGGGCCGTCTCTCCCCTCCCAATCTGAAGGGGGAGCTGTGGAATCCTGGCCCATCTGACAGCAGCTGATGGGCGGGACTGTTTAAGAGGATCGCCTGCCAATGCCGCTCTCTCTCTCTCTCTGGACCCCTCCCGACTCGACTCTACTCGGCTCTGGGCTGTGCGTCGCTGCTCGGTCGTCCAGGACGGCAGCAGCACTTTTTGCTCTTCTTTGCTTTTCCTTTCAGGACGCCTAGGTTACACTTTGCAGATTCGCACTACACCTTTTGGTTTCTCATTTACTGATTACACACCTTTATTAATGAAAGTTATGATTTCGTCATAGGAAATGACGTTTTGAATAAACTATAATTTGATTGAACTAAACAACTGTGTGGTCTCCCCTATGTCACTGCTACTGCGAGCCAGGTAGTCGTGACACCTACCTAGATGCAGAGGGAAACTAGCTCAAATTGTGGAGCGCTTGCTAACCATAGGAGAGGTGTTGTGATCAACAGGAGCATTCTTCAAGTGAGTTTGAAGACATTTTGCCTGTGACTGGTGGAAAACAATAAGATTAAATGAAAAAACGATAGCTGGGAATTGGAATCCTTTGTTGCATTACAGGGTTGGCTTTGGATGAGGTCTTGACAATCTGAGCCCTTTGCTCCAACCAAATTGGAACTAGGGCAAAAGATGTGAATTTCAAGGTGGTGACTTGTAAATGTATTTGGTCAAATAAAAGTGCAGGGCGACGAGAATGGGATTCGAACCCATGCGTGCAGAGCACAATGGATTAGCAGTCCATCGCCTTAACCACTCGGCCACCTCGTCTTGTTTTGTCTGAGCTTGCGGCATAATTTGATAATTATCGTAGCATGTTTTCATTGTCCTGGGAGGTTTTAAAAGCGTTTAAATGCAGTGTCAGCCTTATGGCAATTCCACCCAAGCGCTCTGTGTAGAGGGGGATTAGCTCAAATGGTAGAGCGCTCGCTTAGCATGCGAGAAGTAGCGGGATCGATGCCCGCATCCTCCATTATTCCTAATTTTCAGACAAGGAGATAGTGACAATAATCAGCAAAGGCCCAAACACTCGGACGCCAAGTCTTACTTTACTCTACGTTTTTAGGAACATTTAGTTGATTTCGACCCTCTAATTGACCAAATCATTTTTCTCAATCACCTTAAAGGTGTTGTAAAAATGTATGTTGAGGGGTGGAGAAGAGCAGCTATGTTTATCCTACCTAGATGCAGAGGGAAACTAGCTCAAATTGTGGAGCGCTTGCTAACCATAGGAGAGGTGTTGTGATCAACAGGAGCATTCTTCAAGTGAGTTTGAAGACATTTTGCCTGTGACTGGTGGAAAACAATAAGATTAAATGAAAAAACGATAGCTGGGAATTGGAATCCTTTGTTGCATTACAGGGTTGGCTTTGGATGAGGTCTTGACAATCTGAGCCCTTTGCTCCAACCAAATTGGAACTAGGGCAAAAGATGTGAATTTCAAGGTGGTGACTTGTAAATATATTTGGTCAAATAAAAGTGCAATGCGACGAGAATGGGATTCGAACCCATGCGTGCAGAGCACAATGGATTAGCAGTCCATCGCCTTAACCACTCGGCCACCTCGTCTTGTTTTGTCTGAGCTTGCGGCATAATTTGATAATTATCGTAGCATGTTTTCATTGTCCTGGGAGGTTTTAAAAGCGTTTAAATGCAGTGTCAGCCTTATGGCAATTCCACCCACGGCTTTGTGTAGAGGGGGATTAGCTCAAATGGTAGAGCGCTCGCTTAGCATGCGAGAAGTAGCGGGATCGATGCCCGCATTCTCCATTATTCCTAATTTGTAGAGATAGTGACAATAATCAGCAAAGGCCCAAACATTCGGCCGTCAAGTCTTACTTTACACTACGTTTTTACAAACATTTAGTTGATTTCGACCGTCTTATTGACCAAATCATTTTTCTCAATCACCTTAAAGGTGTTGTAAAAACGTATGTTGATGGGTGGAGAAGAATCCTCTGTTACATTACAGGGTTGGCTTTGGATGAGGTTTTGACAATCTGAGCCCTTTGCTCCAACCAAATTGGAACTAGGGCAACAGATGTGAATTTCGTGGTGGTGACTTGTAAATTTATTTGGTCAAATAGAAGAGGAATGCGACGAGAATGGGATTCGAACCCATGCGTGCAGAGCACAATGGATTAGCAGTCCATCGCCTTAACCACTCGGCCACCTCGTCTTGTTTTGTCTGAGCTTGCGGCATAATTTGATAATTATCGTAGCATGTTTTCATTGTCCTGGGAGGTTTTAAAAGCGTTTAAATGCAGTGTCAGCCTTATGGCAATTCCAGCCAAGGGCTTTGTGTAGAGGGGGATTAGCTCAAATGGTAGAGCGCTCGCTTAGCATGCGAGAAGTAGTGGGATCGATGCCCGCATCCTCCATTATTCCTAATTTTCAGACAAGGAGATAGTGACAATAATCAGCAAAGGCCCAAACACTCGGACGCCAAGTCTTACTTTACACTACGTTTTTAGGAACATTTAGTTGATTTCGACCCTCTAATTGACCAAATCATTTTTCTCAATCACCTTAAAGGTGTTGTAAAAATGTATGTTGAGGGGTGGAGAAGAGCAGCTATGTTCATCCTACCTAGATGCAGAGGGAAACTAGCTCAAATTGTGGAGCGCTTGCTAACCATAGGAGAGGTGTTGTGGTCAACAGGAGCATTCTTCAAGTGAGTTTGAAGACATTTTGCCTGTGACAGGTGGAAAACAATAAGATTAAATGAAAAAACGATAGCTGGGAATTGGAATCCTTTGTTGCATTACAGGGTTGGCTTTGGATGAGGTCTTGACAATCTGAGCCCTTTGCTCCAACCAAATTGGAACTAGGGCAAAAGATGTGAATTTCAAGGTGGTGACTTGTAAATGTATTTGGTCAAATAAAAGTGCAATGCGACGAGAATGGGATTCGAACCCATGCGTGCAGAGCACAATGGATTAGCAGTCCATCGCCTTAACCACTCGGCCACCTCGTCTTGTTTTGTC
Organism: Pungitius pungitius; assembly: GCF_949316345.1. NCBI lineage: Eukaryota > Metazoa > Chordata > Actinopteri > Perciformes > Gasterosteidae > Pungitius > Pungitius pungitius. The sequence continues at coordinate 15,191,366 of NC_084911.1, read as the reverse complement.
TGAGCTTGCGGCATAATTTGATAATTATCGTAGCATGTTTTCATTGTCCTGGGAGGTTTTAAAAGCGTTTAAATGCAGTGTCAGCCTTATGGCAATTCCACCCACGGCTTTGTGTAGAGGGGGATTAGCTCAAATGGTAGAGCGCTCGCTTAGCATGCGAGAAGTAGCGGGATCGATGCCCGCATTCTCCATTATTCCTAATTTGTAGAGATAGTGACAATAATCAGCAAAGGCCCAAACATTCGGCCGTCAAGTCTTACTTTACACTACGTTTTTACAAACATTTAGTTGATTTCGACCGTCTTATTGACCAAATCATTTTTCTCAATCACCTTAAAGGTGTTGTAAAAACGTATGTTGATGGGTGGAGAAGAATCCTCTGTTACATTACAGGGTTGGCTTTGGATGAGGTTTTGACAATCTGAGCCCTTTGCTCCAACCAAATTGGAACTAGGGCAACAGATGTGAATTTCGTGGTGGTGACTTGTAAATTTATTTGGTCAAATAGAAGAGGAATGCGACGAGAATGGGATTCGAACCCATGCGTGCAGAGCACAATGGATTAGCAGTCCATCGCCTTAACCACTCGGCCACCTCGTCTTGTTTTGTCTGAGCTTGCGGCATAATTTGATAATTATCGTAGCATGTTTTCATTGTCCTGGGAGGTTTTAAAAGCGTTTAAATGCAGTGTCAGCCTTATGGCAATTCCAGCCAAGGGCTTTGTGTAGAGGGGGATTAGCTCAAATGGTAGAGCGCTCGCTTAGCATGCGAGAAGTAGCGGGATCGATGCCCGCATCCTCCATTATTCCTAATTTTCAGACAAGGAGATAGTGACAATAATCAGCAAAGGCCCAAACACTCGGACGCCAAGTCTTACTTTACACTACGTTTTTAGGAACATTTAGTTGATTTCGACCCTCTAATTGACCAAATCATTTTTCTCAATCACCTTAAAGGTGTTGTAAAAATGTATGTTGAGGGGTGGAGAAGAGCAGCTATGTTCATCCTACCTAGATGCAGAGGGAAACTAGCTCAAATTGTGGAGCGCTTGCTAACCATAGGAGAGGTGTTGTGGTCAACAGGAGCATTCTTCAAGTGAGTTTGAAGACATTTTGCCTGTGACTGGTGGAAAACAATAAGATTAAATGAAAAAACGATAGCTGGGAATTGGAATCCTTTGTTGCATCACAGGGTTGGCTTTGGATGAGGTCTTGACAATCTGAGCCCTTTGCTCCAACCAAATTGGAACTAGGGCAAAAGATGTGAATTTCAAGGTGGTGACTTGTAAATGTATTTGGTCAAATAAAAGTGGAATGCGACGAGAATGGGATTCGAACCCATGCGTGCAGAGCACAATGGATTAGCAGTCCATCGCCTTAACCACTCGGCCACCTCGTCTTGTTTGGTCTGAGCTTGCGGCATAATTTGATAATTATCGTAGCATGTTTTCATTGTCCTGGGAGGTTTTAAAAGCGTTTAAATGCAGTGTCAGCCTTATGGCAATTCCACCCAAGCGCTCTGTGTAGAGGGGGATTAGCTCAAATGGTAGAGCGCTCGCTTAGCATGCGAGAAGTAGCGGGATCGATGCCCGCATTCTCCATTATTCCTAATTTGTAGAGATAGTGACAATAATCAGCAAAGGCCCAAACATTCGGCCGCCAAGTCTTACTTTACACTACGTTTTTACAAACATTTAGTTGATTTCGACCGTCTTATTGACCAAATCATTTTTCTCAATCACCTTAAAGGTGTTGTAAAAAAGTATGTTGATGGGTGGAGAAGAATCCTCTGTTACATTACAGGGTTGGCTTTGGATGAGGTTTTGACAATCTGAGCCCTTTGCTCCAACCAAATTGGAACTAGGGCAACAGATGTGAATTTCGTGGTGGTGACTTGTAAATTTATTTGGTCAAATAGAAGAGGAATGCGACGAGAATGGGATTCGAACCCATGCGTGCAGAGCACAATGGATTAGCAGTCCATCGCCTTAACCACTCGGCCACCTCGTCTTGGTAATAGGATTTTGCGGCATAATTTGATAATTATCGTAGCATGTTTTCATAGTCCTGGGAGGTTTTAAAAGCGTTTAAATGCAGTGTCAGCCTTATGGCAATTCGACCCAAGGGCTTGTTGTGGAGGGGGATTAGCTCAAATGGTAGAGCGCTCGCTTAGCATGCGAGAAGTAGCGGGATCGATGCCCGCATCCTCCATTATTCCTAATTTTCAGACAAGGAGATAGTGACAATAATCAGCAAAGGCCCAAACACTTGGACGCCAAGTCTTACTTTACACTACGTTTTTAGGAACATTTAGTTGATTTCGACCCTCTAATTGACCAAATCATTTTTCTCAATCACCTTAAAGGTGTTGTAAAAATGTATGTTGAGGGGTGGAGAAGAGCAGCTATGTTTATCCTACCTAGATGCAGAGCGAAACTAGCTCAAATTGTGGAGCGCTTGCTAACCATAGGAGAGGTGTTGTGATCAACAGGAGCATTCTTCAAGTGAGTTTGAAGACATTTTGCCTGTGACTGGTGGAAAACAATAAGATTAAATAAAAAAACTATAGCTGGGAATTGGAATGCTTTGTTGCATTACAGGGTTGGCTTTGGATGAGGTCTTGACAATCTGAGCCCTTTGCTCCAACCAAATTGGAACTAGGGCAACAGATGTGAATTTCGTGGTGGTGACTTGTAAATTTATTTGGTCAAATAGAAGAGGAATGCGACGAGAATGGGATTCGAACCCATGCGTGCAGAGCACAATGGATTAGCAGTCCATCGCCTTAACCACTCGGCCACCTCGTCTTGGTTAATAGGATCTTGGGGCATAATTTGATAATTATCGTAGCATGTTTTCATTGTCCTGGGAGGTTTTAAAAGCGTTTAAATGCAGTGTCAGCCTTATGGCAATTCGACCCAAGAGCTTTGTGTGGAGGGGGATTAGCTCAAATGGTAGAGCGCTCGCTTAGCATGCGAGAAGTAGCGGGATCGATGCCCGCATCCTCCATTATTCCTAATTTTCAGACAAGGAGATAGTGACAATAATCAGCAAAGGCCCAAACACTCGGACGCCAAGTCGCACTTTAAACTACGTTTTTAGGAACATTTAGTTGATTTCGACCCTCTAATTGACCAAATCATTTTTCTCAATCACCTTAAAGGTGTTGTAAAAATGTATGTTGAGGGGTGGAGAAGAGCAGCTATGTTTATCCTACCTAGATGCAGAGGGAAACTAGCTCAAATTGTGGAGCGCTTGCTAACCATAGGAGAGGTGTTGTGATCAACAGGAGCATTCTTCAAGTGAGTTTGAAGACATTTTGCCTGTGACTGGTGGAAAACAATAAGATTAAATGAAAAAACGATAGCTGGGAATTGGAATCCTTTGTTGCATTACAGGGTTGGCTTTGGATGAGGTCTTGACAATCTGAGCCCTTTGCTCCAACCAAATTGGAACCAGGGCAACAGATGTGAATTTCGTGGTGGTGACTTGTAAATGTATTTGGTCAAATCAAAGTGGAATGCGACAAGAATGGGATTCGAACCCATGCTTGCAGCGCACAATGGATTAGCAGTCCATCGCCTTAACCACTCGGCCACCTCGTCTTGTTTGGTCTGAGCTTGCGGCATAATTTGATGATTATCGTAGCATGTTTTCATTGTCCTGGGAGGTTTTAAAAGCGTTTAAATGCAGTGTCAGCCTTATGGCAATTCCAGCCAAGGGCTTTGTGTAGAGGGGGATTAGCTCAAATGGTAGAGCGCTCGCTTAGCATGCGAGAAGTAGCGGGATCGATGCCCGCATCCTCCATTATTCCTAATTTTCAGACAAGGAGATAGTGACAATAATCAGCAAAGGCCCAAACACTCGGACGCCAAGTCTTACTTTACACTACGTTTTTAGGAACATTTAGTTGATTTTGACCCTCTAATTGACCAAATCATTTTTCTCAATCACCTTAAAGGTGTTGTAAAAATGTATGTTGAGGGGTGGAGAAGAGCAGCTATGTTCATCCTACCTAGATGCAGAGGGAAACTAGCTCAAATTGTGGAGCGCTTGCTAACCATAGGAGAGGTGTTGTGGTCAACAGGAGCATTCTTCAAGTGAGTTTGAAGACATTTTGCCTGTGACTGGTGGAAAACAATAAGATTAAATGAAAAAACGATAGCTTGGAATTGGAATCCTTTGTTGCATCACAGGGTTGGCTTTGGATGAGGTCTTGACAATCTGAGCCCTTTGCTCCAACCAAATTGGAACTAGGGCAAAAGATGTGAATTTCAAGGTGGTGACTTGTAAATGTATTTGGTCAAATAAAAGTGGAATGCGACGAGAATGGGATTCGAACCCATGCGTGCAGAGCACAATGGATTAGCAGTCCATCGCCTTAACCACTCGGCCACCTCGTCTTGTTTGGTCTGAGCTTGCGGCATAATTTGATAATTATCGTAGCATGTTTTCATTGTCCTGGGAGGTTTTAAAAGCGTTTAAATGCAGTGTCAGCCTTATGGCAATTCCACCCAAGCGCTCTGTGTAGAGGGGGATTAGCTCAAATGGTAGAGCGCTCGCTTAGCATGCGAGAAGTAGCGGGATCGATGCCCGCATTCTCCATTATTCTTAATTTGTAGAGATAGTGACAATAATCAGCAAAGGCCCAAACATTCGGCCGTCAAGTCTTACTTTACACTACGTTTTTACAAACATTTAGTTGATTTCGACCGTCTTATTGACCAAATCATTTTTCTCAATCACCTTAAAGGTGTTGTAAAAACGTATGTTGATGGGTGGAGAAGAATCCTCTGTTACATTACAGGGTTGGCTTTGGATGAGGTTTTGACAATCTGAGCCCTTTGCTCCAACCAAATTGGAACTAGGGCAACAGATGTGAATTTCGTGGTGGTGACTTGTAAATTTATTTGGTCAAATCAAAGTGGAATGCGACGAGAATGGGATTCGAACCCATGCGTGCAGAGCACAATGGATTAGCAGTCCATCGCCTTAACCACTCAGCCACCTCGTCTTGTTTGGTCTGAGCTTGCGGCATAATTTCATAATTATCGTAGCATGTTTTCATTGTCCTGGGAGGATTTAAAAGCGTTTAAATGCAGTGTCAGCCTTATGGCAATTCCACCCAAGCGCTCTGTGTAGAGGGGGATTAGCTCAAATGGTAGAGCGCTCGCTTAGCATGCGAGAAGTAGCGGGATCGATGCCCGCATTCTCCATTATTCCTAATTTGTAGAGATAGTGACAATAATCAGCAAAGGCCCAAACATTCGGCCGCCAAGTCTTACTTCACACTACATTTTTACAAACATTTAGTTGATTTCGACCATCTTATTGACCAAATCATTTTTCTCAATCACCTTAAAGGTGTTGTAAAAACGTATGTTGATGGGTGGAGAAGAATCCTCTGTTACATTACAGGGTTGGCTTTGGATGAGGTTTTGACAATCTGAGCCCTTTGCTCCAACCAAATTGGAACTAGGGCAACAGATGTGAATTTCGTGGTGGTGACTTGTAAATTTATTTGGTCAAATAGAAGAGGAATGCGACGAGAATGGGATTCGAACCCATGCGTGCAGAGCACAATGGATTAGCAGTCCATCGCCTTAACCACTCGGCCACCTCGTCTTGGTTAATAGGATCTTGGGGCATAATTTGATAATTATCGTAGCATGTTTTCATTGTCCTGGGAGGTTTTAAAAGCGTTTAAATGCAGTGTCAGCCTTATGGCAATTCCAGCCAAGGGCTTTGTGTAGAGGGGGATTAGCTCAAATGGTAGAGCGCTCGCTTAGCATGCGAGAAGTAGCGGGATCGATGCCCGCATCCTCCATTATTCCTAATTTTCAGACAAGGAGATAGTGACAATAATCAGCAAAGGCCCAAACACTCGGACGCCAAGTCTTACTTTACACTACGTTTTTAGGAACATTTAGTTGATTTTGACCCTCTAATTGACCAAATCATTTTTCTCAATCACCTTAAAGGTGTTGTAAAAATGTATGTTGAGGGGTGGAGAAGAGCAGCTATGTTCATCCTACCTAGATGCAGAGGGAAACTAGCTCAAATTGTGGAGCGCTTGCTAACCATAGGAGAGGTGTTGTGGTCAACAGGAGCATTCTTCAAGTGAGTTTGAAGACATTTTGCCTGTGACTGGTGGAAAACAATAAGATTAAATGAAAAAACGATAGCTTGGAATTGGAATCCTTTGTTGCATCACAGGGTTGGCTTTGGATGAGGTCTTGACAATCTGAGCCCTTTGCTCCAACCAAATTGGAACTAGGGCAAAAGATGTGAATTTCAAGGTGGTGACTTGTAAATGTATTTGGTCAAATAAAAGTGGAATGCGACGAGAATGGGATTCGAACCCATGCGTGCAGAGCACAATGGATTAGCAGTCCATCGCCTTAACCACTCGGCCACCTCGTCTTGTTTGGTCTGAGCTTGCGGCATAATTTGATAATTATCGTAGCATGTTTTCATTGTCCTGGGAGGTTTTAAAAGCGTTTAAATGCAGTGTCAGCCTTATGGCAATTCCACCCAAGCGCTCTGTGTAGAGGGGGATTAGCTCAAATGGTAGAGCGCTCGCTTAGCATGCGAGAAGTAGCGGGATCGATGCCCGCATTCTCCATTATTCCTAATTTGTAGAGATAGTGACAATAATCAGCAAAGGCCCAAACATTCGGCCGTCAAGTCTTACTTTACACTACATTTTTACAAACATTTAGTTGATTTCGACCGTCTTATTGACCAAATCATTTTTCTCAATCACCTTAAAGGTGTTGTAAAAACGTATGTTGATGGGTGGAGAAGAATCCTCTGTTACATTACAGGGTTGGCTTTGGATGAGGTTTTGACAATCTGAGCCCTTTGCTCCAACCAAATTGGAACTAGGGCAACAGATGTGAATTTCGTGGTGGTGACTTGTAAATTTATTTGGTCAAATCAAAGTGGAATGCGACGAGAATGGGATTCGAACCCATGCGTGCAGAGCACAATGGATTAGCAGTCCATCGCCTTAACCACTCAGCCACCTCGTCTTGTTTGGTCTGAGCTTGCGGCATAATTTGATAATTATCGTAGCATGTTTTCATTGTCCTGGGAGGATTTAAAAGCGTTTAAATGCAGTGTCAGCCTTATGGCAATTCCACCCAAACGCTCTGTGTAGAGGGGGATTAGCTCAAATGGTAGAGCGCTCGCTTAGCATGCGAGAAGTTGCGGGATCGATGCCCGCATTCTCCATTATTCCTAATTTGTAGAGATAGTGACAATAATCAGCAAAGGCCCAAACATTCGGACGCCAAGTCTTACTTTACACTACGTTTTTACAAACATTTATTTGATTTCGACCGTCTTATTGACCAAATCATTTTTCTCAATCACCTTAAAGGTGTTGTAAAAATGTATGTTGATGGGTGGAGAAGAATCCTCTGTTACATTACAGGGTTGGCTTTAGATGAGGTTTTGACAATCAGAGCGGCATAATTTGATAATTGGCAATATCGTAGCATGTTTTCACTGTGCTTATTATTATTATTATTACTTGTTAGTATTGGACACGGCTACAATCCGAAGCCGAAGGTGTATTGGGTGTTCGCTCCTTTAGCTTGATGCACGCTCCTGATCTCGAATCTCGAATCGATTGCTCTACCTTACTGTATATTGGTATCTCACGGTTACATTTTTTGGGTTGAATATTGTAACCATCATTTTTTTTTTGCGGCTGAATATTTTACAGTGATTTTTTTTTGTTTTTTGCTGTGTTTTAATGTTGAAAAACATTCAGGTACATCATTTCAATGCATAATTATTCAGTGCTAGAATTTCAATCACCTTTTTCTTTCAACCCTGGATGACACAGATTTACTTCCATATTTCGTTTAGAGTTTGTATCATTATGGTTGAAATGCACTTAATGTAAGTCGCTTTGGATAAAATCGTCAGCTAAATGTCATGTAATGTAATGATGCAAGACTTTTGCTCTCAAATAGTATGTTATACTACGTTGTCCGGTGGACACGTGGAGCCACAGTGTTGCGCACGGCACATCAGGGGGCGCTGTATCCCTACCACGTGATTTGTAAACAACCAACGAAGAAGACGAAAGAGCAACCTTCCGCTTTAACTGCGGCTTATCAAACAACAGCGTTCCTTGCATAACACTCGGACCAGTCGCGTCTTGGACTGCTGCTGCGTCGGCGCGGATGGGGCTTGACAGGTTCTGCAGTGTGGACAGTTCCGATCCATTCTGGGTGAGCTGATTTCCGCTTTGTCCTTTATGTCACGGCTAGGTCCAGCGACCGGCACATGCTCACACCGCTTTTTCCCGGTCGGAGACAACGTTGTCTCCATGTTGTCCCTGTGTAGTCCCCAAGTTGTCCTCATGTTCTCTCTGCGTGGTCCCCAAGTTGTCCCCGTCAACACAGTGCTGTGTCTCTGACTGTGCATCCCATTCAGCGTCTTGCAGCCCTCTTGAGGGTTAATGGATCTGGTCTTACTAGAGAACGCACCCAAAGCACTCTGGCACTAACGTGAGTTCCAAACTCTGGTTCTGAGGGCTTCTACCAACGAAGGGCCCCCTCCGTGCCTGAATGCCGTTGTCTTCAGTCTTGCATGGTCTTCTGATCCCAGGAGCACTTGAGCTTTAAAGGACTGCTATGGAGGATCATTTCGTAAACTAAACCCAAGTGCTGTGCCTCAGCGACCCGCTCCTCCGGTCGTTGAGCATTGCTCTTGTTTTGGTTTTACACAGCATGGACATGTGTGTCTGCAGCTTTTATAAGGATGTTATGTATAACGCTGTTACTCTGCCCCTAGTGGCCAAGATACAACACTGCAGTTCTGAAAGGAAACTTGAGATCATCTCTCTTTTGGTATCTGACGGCGAATGACAGCAATGGGGGCATTTTTCAGTTCTAATATCATATATGTGTATATACATGTTTTGTTTCTTCTTTCCTCTACCAGGATTGGAACCGTACATGGTACACCAGTAACCCAGACTTCACGCAGTGCTTCCAGAACACTGTGCTGGTGTGGCTGCCATGCCTTTACCTCTGGATATGTGCCCCGCTCTACTTTATCTACCTCCGTAGCCACGATCACGGCTACATACGCATGAGTCACATCAACAAAGCTAAAACTGTGAGTGAGTGAGCCGATTCTACTACACCAGGGATTTGTCTTAGCTCGTGTGAATTACATTCCATGATTGAGGATGTACCAAACCTTTGTACCCATGTTAAGTATATTTTTGCTTTATTGTGGACTTGGGGGTGGCACTTATAGAACCCCCTTGTTACTTTTATCCATTAAGGCCTTTTTTGGCCCAACATTGGGGTTGAAGAATTTAAATTTGTGCTATTTTAGGTTCTATACACATTTGAAACAGATCCATCTGAAAATTAGTTGCAGAAACTAAAGACCGTGAACGTAAATCTTCCTTAATCCCGTTAATGTTTTACATTGTAGGAGGAAGTGCAGTTCAACGATGACCCCTATTAACTTTTGTTTTGGTTGATATGTGTTTTTTCCTTTAGTCATTTGCCCCTTGTTCTTTCTCATGTCTGTGTACAGAATCAGGGCTGAAGAAGATCTCCTGTCTAGCACACATCATGTGTAGCACTGACAATATGCAAACATAACCTTTTCTTAGTGTCTAACTTAAGGAGGGCTCTCTCTAACAACACTAGACCATTTTGATGCTGGTCAAGATCACGGGTTATCGAACACAAACCTGTAAGATGTTCTTCTCTCCACAGGCTGTTGGCCTTCTCCTGTGGATCGTCTGCTGGTCAGATGTTTTTTTTTCTTTCTGGGAAAGAAGTTCTGGTAGCCATGTCCTGGCACCTGTCCACCTCATCAGTCCTACCGTGCTGGGCTTTACCATGGTGAGAGATTGTCTTTGTCATTCATATGGACCTGTGGTCACCCTCCAACCTCAGCCTGAGGTAGAGCAACGCTCTGTTTGGATTCAGCATACTAGTGTTTTGGATCCTACATATTCTCTTTGGGGCTTTTTTTTCAGTAGACCTTGTTTTATGTATTTCCTTGAATATTTGAGTCCAGATGTTGTTTTGGTTACATTTTATTTATATGGTTGTGAAGTATGAAGGTATAATTAAATCGAAATAGTAGTGTAGTTAATTTGCATTTAGTAAAGAGCAGCACAATGTGTTTTTCACAGTTCGACCAACCAAAGGAATGCAGCAGGACAGGCTAAAAGGTTACAGTCCAATCCTCACTTATCTAGAGTGTGTCCATAGCGACACGGTGTCTGGAGGACAAAATACATGAGACATGCTCCTCTTTGAGTTCTTCTGATACTGATGTTGGCAGTACCACACATTCTGTGTTTTACTCACTGGGTCACGACTATAACGGCACATCAAAAAGTGCTATTAAAATTAGCATGGAGTATTAGTATTCAGCCCTGCAATGGAGTATTAGTATTCAGCCCTGGGATGGAGTATTAGTATTCAGCCCTGGGATGGAGTATTAGTATTCAGAACTGGGATGGAGTATTGGTATTCAGCGCCGGGATGGAGTATTGGTATTCAGCGCCGGGATGGAGTATTGGTATTCAGCCCTGGGATGGAGTATTGGTATTCAGCGCCGGGATGGAGTATTTGTATTCAGCGCCGGGATGGAGTAATGGTATTCAGCCCTGGGATGGAGTATTAGTATTCAGCGCCGGGATGGAGGATTGGTATTCCGGGCTGGAATGGAGTATTAGTATCCGTATATCGCCCTATTTCTACTATGTATAAGTCATCCAGTGGAAGTCCCTAGTGTTCCCAGACAGGTTGGGATACATTGTACCTCCTTTGTGGTTTTAGTGAATTAAAGAAAACCAAAATAACGCACTTCCATGTGTAAATAATGAGATCTGGAATTCAATAAAAAACTTCACTGAGTTAAAGCTGGCGCCAAAGTCTAAATTAGGAAATGAGAAATTCATAATGCTTAGACACCAGGTAGCAAAATAACTTAGAAAAGCAAAAGCTAGTTTTTGTATTAAAATGAATGATGACGCAATGTAAGTTGCTTTGGATAAAAGCGTCAACTGAATGACTTGTATTGTAATGTAATTTTAGGCGGCCAGGGACAGCAGATGGAAATGAGCCTCTTTGGCTAACTTACAGTACAACTGTTGATTGGTGTGCATTGTCCCTGCAAAATAAATCGAATGGTGTGTTTTGCTCCAGTTGCTGGCCACCTTGTTAATCCAGTACGAACGGATGAAAGGGGTCCAGTCCTCCGGAGTGATGCTGCTTTACTGGATGCTGGCGCTGTTGTGTGCCACAGTCACCTTCAGGTCCAAGATCTTCCAGGCCCTGGACCAGGTCAGCTTGACTCCATTCGGCTGAAAATATGTAACTAAGTTCCACAGGATCAAAGGCTGATTAGTTTTGATTTTAGCCTTCGACTGTGTGTGTGTGGAGGTACACCACCTTCTACACCTACTACGCTCTGCTGCTGGTTTCTCTGTCCCTTTCCTGCCTGACGGACCAGCTGCCCCTCTTCTCCGAAGCCGTCAAAGACTCGGTGAGATTGCATTGAGGTGTATGTTTGGCTGTACAGTCCCATCTTTTCTCAACATGATCGGCCCACTCTTATGCAAATTTATGCATGTTTAGTCTGAGTTAATGCAGTCACACTGAAAATATGTGTTTTGTGTCTGACTCATCGGTTATTTAAAATCTGGGTCCATGGCAAGCGCCACTTGAAGATGGACATTTAAAAGCCTCATTCTGTAATCAACATGAGCGTCTTTGTGTCTGTAGAACCCATGCCCTGAGCCTGGAGCTAATTTTCTCTCCCGAATAACCTTCTGGTGGATCACCAGGTAAGCAAACACTTGATGTCTGAGTGGTGTGACAAAGACAACAGAGACTTTAGAGCCAGTAGCTGCTGTGTCCGCTCAGAAAATGAGATTATTGGGAAGATCCAAACCGGCAGAATGATTACATTCCTTTAGGAAATACTTGATACTACTCTGTCAGATGCCTGACCACAGTCTTCACAGATAAGTCACCAATCTGGTCATGATAGTGATGGTGGGAGAATGATTTCCTCTAGTGTTTGATTATCATTCACTAACAAGTTTTTCATTATGGGTGGTTTTTTCCCTTGACGGTGTAAAGTTGTCTTCTCTAGGGAAACCGATGACACTAGTGTGTTTTTCTTTGTTCAAAAGCCCTTTTTGCAGCTTTTACATAGACTGGAACATTGTAATGGTGGTTGCCCTCCCTACTAATTCACCCGTGTACTGCTAAACAAGCTGTGTCTCATTGTCCAGGGCATCTGGCTGTGTGCACCCAGCCTTGCAGATGTGTGTCATGTTGTCATGTTTATATGCTCCACTTGTCTCCTCCAGGTTGATGGTGACGGGCTACAGGCGTCCTCTTGAGGAAAAGGACCTGTGGTCTCTGAACTCTGAGGACCGCTCCCATAGAGTGGTCCCAGAGCTGGTGTGCCGCTGGAATGTAGAGTGCCAAAAGGTCAAAGGGTCAGCAACCACTTTAAAGCAACACATTGTTACACTGGTTAGATTTCATATACATGTTGGTACACAGGGGTTGATACAATGTTTTGGGCAGCAGCTTGAGTCTGAAAAGTCGTGTTTTATTCACATCTCTCATCTAGTAAGAAAAATATCTCACCAATCATGAATATCCTGTTGACACACTATTTAATTTAGAATATATTATTAAAGCAGTGTGCCATTCATCCAATCTTTCCTTCCAGGACGGCGCAGAGAACTTTGTACTCCCCCAAAGAAGCCCCACCCACTGAGGGCAAAGAGGGCCGCGCTGTGGATGAGTCAGAGGTGTTAATTGTAAAGGCCCAGAAAGCAAAAGAGCCCTCCCTTTTCTGGGCTCTGTGCCTCACCTTCGGGCCCTACTTTCTCATCTCCTGCCTCTACAAGATCATCCAGGACGTCCTCATGTTCGTTGGGCCGGAGATCCTCCGGTGAGAGCGTTTCTATCGGATATATACAAACTATTAATAACGTTGCCTTGGAGCAATCTGTTTCATATGCATTGAGGTTCATACATTTATACACACTCAAAAACTAATAAATGAGTTAATATAAATGTTTGAATCAGGCAAAGGCCTCCAAATAAAGGCCACCTTTCAATGCAGACTGGGTCATTGGGGACCAAGAGAACCGCTCACCTAGACACGACCTCCAACCAACGGTGCTCAGAGGGACACCGGTACGGTGGATTCTCCTAGGGCGGCACCGAGCAGATATTAAAGGGCTCGGCCCTTAATGACGCCATCAAGCGTTGACCCTAATATTCATTGTGCTTTATGATTTATCTTCGGGATTTCCGAGTCTGGAAAGTGGGCTTTGGCTCGGTTCTGGACCCAGGTGGGTGACGCTAGAGTGAATTGGCAGCAAAGTCCTCCCTCACTGAAGTGTGAGGCCTGAGATGATCAACGTTGTGTTGGGGATTTCATTACAGCCAAGCGTTGATCCAGCACTAATCCTCCTCTTGTTCGCTCCTCCCCGGCCAGGCTGCTGATCCGCTTTGTCAACAACTCCAGCGCCCCCTCCTGGCATGGTTACTTCTACACGGCTCTGCTCTTCATATGTACCTGTGTGCAGTCGCTCATCCTCCAGAAGTACTTTCACGTCTGCTTTGTCTCGGGCATGCGTCTGCGCACTGCCATTATAGGAGCCGTCTACAGGAAGGTACGGCAACTTTGGAATGCTTTATTTAGATTAGAGAACTACAGTAAAGAATATGAACCATTTAACAAACAAGCACATGTTTAATTCCGGCTGGGACTCCGCTCTTTTGACATGGCTTATTATCCATTGTGATACTTTTCGTACGATCCAAAACTCTTTCAGCAACCTGAAATATTGTCTATTGCACTGACTTAACTAGTCCCTGGTCAGGTGCACACTCTGGCTGTGAATCTACAGTGTGACTCTGCTCCTGCAGGCCTTGGTAATAAGCAGCGAAGCGCGCCGCACCTCCACGGTGGGAGAGATCGTCAACCTGATGTCGGTGGACGCTCAGCGCTTCATGGACCTCATCACTTACATCAACATGATCTGGTCCGCCCCCCTGCAGGTGGTGCTGGCCCTGTACTTCCTCTGGCAGGTAGGCCAACAGGCAGCTGTAGACTGTCACACTGCTCCATGCAGGAGGCAGCATGTAGGGCAAGCGTTGGCAGGCTGCTTTGCTGGGACACTCGACTAAACAAAAAGCATTCAGCTACATGAAGCTTCTTTGTACAGCACAAGGCTTAAAGACAACGGGCCGCAGTGTAACAATAAAGAGACTCGAAAAGCTCTGCTTGCTTAGTTCAAGTAATAAACGATCACAGTGGTTCATTCTCTTTTGTGTATAAAGCTTTTCACTTTTCTCTTTTTATAAAGGAGGCAAACCTATGAGACACAGCAGTTTTATAATGATTCATGTTCTTACTCTGTCGCATGAAGAGGTAACTGGTGCCACATGGCTGGATCTGCTGTAGTGTGCTAGGGGGCCCTCTGTCGTAGGACTTAGTTCACGTGTTGTCATCGGTTTAAATGAAGGTGTGGTTGGCAGCATGGTGTTTGGACAGAACAACATGACTGGCTGCAGGGGGCATACAACCAGAAGGCAGTAACCCTCTTGGTCATCTGTTGCTGTGCAGAACCTGGGTCCGTCCGTGCTAGCTGGAGTGGCTGTAATGGTTCTCATGGTTCCAATCAATGCCTTCATCGCCATGAAAACCAAAACCTACCAGGTAGGACACACACACACTCCAGCCATACAACACTCTGCAGCGCTCATGTTCAGAGGGCGTATCCTACCGAGCTGTCGTTCTTTTCAGTCATACTTTGTGGACCGCACGCACAGAGCTTCTACTCAACCAGGTTCCTGCGGATCCCAGTCAAGCTTGTGTCTGATTTGAGTTTGTTTCTTGAAATATTTTGTGTCTGTTGGCCAGGTTGCTCAGATGAAGAGTAAAGACAGTCGCATCAAGCTGATGAATGAGATGCTGAATGGCATCAAGGTGCTGAAGCTGTACGCCTGGGAGCTGGCCTTCAAGGACAAGGTCTCAGCGATCAGAGAGAGTGAGCTGCAGGTGCTGAAGAAGGCCGCCTACCTGGGCGCCGTGTCAACCTTCACCTGGATCTGTGCCCCTTTTCTGGTGGGTCAGCGTCGCATCATGTTGCAGTCAATTCACCGAGCAAAAGTGTGTGTGTGTGTGTGTGTGTGTGTGTGTGTGAAAAAGCGCACACACAAATATGTTTGTCAACAATAACCGGTATCGGACAAAGTACAGAATATATACATGACCACCGATTGAAAATGACTGGTCCAATTAAAGGCCAGTGAATAAAAACTGCTTTACTGCTGTTATTGGTGAACATCAGCAGAAGAGAACATTTAATAATCAATTATTTTCTATTTTTTGTTGCAGCCCTACTATTATTCCAAACTTTAGGGGGAGAAGGACTTTGACTTTCATTTGCAGATAATTAGATAAGCAATGTGAATATATTACATATAGTATAATGAAGCTCTCTCTCTCCCTCCTGCTTTGTATGTGCACAGGTTGCCCTGTCGACCTTCACTGTGTACGTGCTGATTGACGAGCACAACGTGCTCGATGCCCAGAAGGCCTTCGTGTCACTGGCCCTCTTCAACATCCTGCGCTTTCCTCTCAACATGCTGCCGATGGTCATCAGTAGCATGGTGCAGGTTAGTGAGCCTCCCCGAAGGGCTCCCTTGTACCGCTGTCGGACTCATATTGTTTGGTTTTCAGTAAGATGAGTAAAGGGAATATCACATGGAACTCGGCTGACAAGATATGAGGCCTTCACCTCACGCCCTCTGCAGAGATGGAGATGATAAGTGTTCCATTGCTAGTATCATATAATCATGTCCTGGTTGATGTTGTCTCTGTAATGGAACACTTTGCAGGTGAGATAGCACAGAGTCCTAACCAAATAACTTAATTCCCTCTGCTCATATCTCCTCATGCGCTTAAGTTTTGGTTGTATTATTATAATGATTTGGTTTATTCTTATTATCTTTAGCTCTGGGCTCCTCGAGCCTTCACACAAACACTTAGCCCCGGTTCCATTACACCTGTAGATGTGAGCGTGTCTTTCTCCCTCCGTGTCTCCTCCAGGCCAGTGTGTCCTTGAAGCGGCTGAGGGTGTTTCTTTCTCACGCAGAGCTGCAGGAAGACAGCGTCGAGCACAAAGCAGCAGTCGGCAGTGAGTTCTTATCTCCTGCTGTTCTGTCACTCCCTCTGCTCTACATTTTTGTGTGCGTGTACTAATATATTTGGCCATCTCTTGCTCCCAGCCTCACACAGTGTCTCCATAGTGGACGGCGTTTTCAGCTGGTCCAGAGCGGAGTCCCCGACGCTCAAGAGGTTTGTATCACCTGTGAACACCAGCTCGGGCACACTACTTCAATTTAAAAGATTCACAAGGTTCATATTCTATCCATTTAAAACATCACTCTTAATGTTTTAAATGGACACCAACACATTGTGAATGAAGGGATTTTGCTACTCTCTTCCATGATGACATCATTTTATAAATTTAAATACAAGAAATGTGTGGCAGAAAGTTATTTTTATTCCTAAATATTATATATAGCTAGCTGTATAAAGTGATAAAGAACGCATTAATGCAACAGAGGAGCATTTTAGCCCGACTAGAATGATCCTCTGTTCTGGGGCTGCACGGTTTGGCCAATAATCCATATCACGGTATTAAGAAACATTCAGTATCACGGCATTGTATATCACGGTAAGTAAATACATTAATTGATTGCTTAACCAGACCAGCTGTTCGCCGCTAGCAACTGGCTGGCGAGTTAGCTCGTTAGCGTGTGACCTTGTGGCTGCTAGTGTTGTTCTGCTTAAATGGCAGTCTAACAGGTTGTCAGTCGTCTCTTAATTATGAAATGAAGCAGATGATCCTCCACATGTGTCTGCAGGCTGAATGTGTCCATCCCAGAAGGTTCCCTAGTGGCTGTGGTGGGACATGTGGGTTCAGGAAAGTCCTCGCTGCTGTCGGCCCTGCTCGGAGAGATGGACAAGCTAGAAGGAAGTGTGGCTGTCAAGGTGGCTGTGCTGTCTCTGTCACAACAAACGTTTACATCTTCATCCTTAACTCAAAAAGCCACACACACCAACATGGAGACCAGGGGTGCCCAATAGGTCGAAGACAGTGCCAGTCGATCGCCTGCCATTGCTAAGAATTCCGACACATGAACGGTCGACCGCAGGGAGCTAACTGAAACCAATGCTAATTAGCGATCCTTGCTAAAGGTGTGGGCACCCCTGATGAAGACAGAAATTACAACTACTTGGTTGCAGATGGAGCTGCTAAAATCGACCTCTGACAACACGTTGTTGATAAGGATACTGAACAGTCTGGATCCGGATTCTTTGTCTAGCTCAATTAATCTCTTAGCTGAACTAACGTCATTCCTAGCTGGACATTAGCCGCGGATGTCACTTAGGAGTGGGGCTAAGTCATGATATCATACTGCTTTTCTTTCAATGTGAGTGGCTCGGACCATTTCAGTCTACCAATGAGGTGCGGGTACATCAAACACCGTGGTCCATCCTCTGGGCAACAGGAATGTGCTGCGTCTGGCACATGATATGATATTTAGTTTGTCTCCCTGCAGGGTTCAGTGGCCTACGTTCCTCAGCAAGCCTGGATCCAGAACGCCACTCTGAAAGACAACATCACGTTCGGTCAGGAGAGGAGAGAGGCCTGGTATCAGCGTGTGGTGGAGGCCTGTGCCCTTCAGCCTGACATTGAGATCCTTCCAGCTGGAGACGAGACAGAGATAGGAGAGAAGGTACCTGTGGCCCACAGTCGGTTTATCTGCAGAGTGGTACCACATGCAGGGTGTCCATCCAAGTCATGTGTGAGCAGTGGGCTCCCTCGTGTCCAGCGCTTCTACTGCTGCGCTGCTACAGTCTGGCCTTTCTGCCTACATTGACGTTATCTAAAGCATATGCTCAATTTTTTGGGCGATTAATGGGTCCTAGCACCTCTGGGCAAATCCGGGGGGGGGGGGGGGGGGGGGGGTGCGCTGAGAACGTCTGTTGTTTGTAATGCAATCCTGGAAATTATGTATTGCGAATACTTTATATCCTGCACCCCCGGTGGACGCTAGACGGCACGTGCATTCCAGTGCTCTGTTTGAAGGATTTTTACCGTTAATCCCATTAGATGATGAAGATGGTTGTGTCTCTCCTTTAATGTTGTGTGTGTGTGTGTGTATAGGGAGTGAATCTGTCCGGAGGCCAGAAGCAGCGGGTGAGCCTGGCTCGGGCCGTGTACTGTGACCGGGCTCTCTACCTGCTGGACGACCCGCTGTCTGCTGTGGACGCTCACGTAGGCAAACACATCTTTGACCAGGTGGTCGGCCCACAGGGACTGTTGAAGGACAAGGTGTGTATGATCCCAAGCCTAACAACGGGAAACAACCACACATTTTCAATTTGCTTATGGGTAATTAGTCAGACGGATTTGATATTGGTGTTATAGTATGAATAATGTCAGCCAAAACAATACAAAGGGTTTAAAGCTCTGTCAAATAACAACTCTTAAAATGCACTACTTAAACTACAAGGCGTACGGAGAACTTAAGCCTAAAGATTAAATATAGATACCTGTTAAATGAGAGATATGAAACAACTTTTAGAAAACTCTTGGTCCTCCAACCTCACAGGATGTCGTTGATTAGTCAAAACAGATCACCGCTCACGGTTTGGGTCACTTGTGATCAACCAGTATTTATATGAACTAATGCATTATTATAAATATTTTCTTTTTTTTATAGTGTAATCATCAATGTGCAATAAAGGTTTGCCTATGTCCTTTTTTACTGAGGTATAAGTACATATTACCTGACTTTTCCACTTAAGTTGATAATTTATTTTTCTCAACATAGCAAAACAAATGTATATCTCTTGGGTATCTCTTCTAGGCCGATCTTAGTGCTTATAAAGCCCGGGGAAAGATGTGCCTAGATGTGAAATAAATGTCATTAACTTTGCTAAATGATTATGATAGTGAGCAATAAGAGTAAATCTGAATCAGGCATAACCACAAATGCATGTTCTAATGTGTGCAGACTCGCGTGCTGGTGACACATGGACTGAGCTACCTGCCTCAGACAGACCTCATACTGGTCCTGGTGGAGGGAGAGATCACGGAGATGGGCTCCTACCAGCATCTTATGGCCACAGAGGGAGCCTTCGCTGAGTTCCAGCGGACGTACGCTGCTGTCGAGCACACCGACCACGATGGTGACCTTCTGCACGCTTCACTAACGTTATCAACAGCCAGGCTGAGAATGAAGACACTTAATGTTAAGGAGGAATCCTTTTGTCACTAAATGTTTTTTCTTAACGACATTTAGAAACTGTGCCAAAGAGTGGAACTAAAGCATCGGAGAACTGCAGCACTACTGCTCTTGCTGGGTGAGTGAAGATGGACTTTAGATTCACACTCCATACCTCAATATATAGTTAGTGGGAGGACAGTCATTGTGACAACAATATTACAGAAGGTTATCCTGATTGTCTCTAACTTGTTAGTATTATAAAACCTAATTGTCACAAATTTGTGGTAAATTACTTGTTTCAGTATGTTCAAAGGTGAACTTTCTTCAAATCTCTGGTTGTGCAAAACCTTCTTTCAGAAATATGTTACCGAATCTGGCAGTACACTCCTCTGTTCGAACAGGGCTACTGGATAAATTGGCTGAATATTTCTTTCTCTATTGGTGCATGGGTATGCAACAGTCCAGAAGTGAGCAGCGTGTCTAAACTGGGCCAGACTGGGGGGGAGGACAAGGTGCTGGGCAAGAAAGCCAAGCAGCCCGAGGTGGGCAAGCTGACGGAGGCCGACAAGGCCAGCACCGGACAGGTAGGTGGAAGCTGTTGAACATCAGCCTGTATCACGAAGGTCCCGACGACTGCGTGACCACAGCTCGTCTCCTCCGCCTCCCCAGGTCAAGCTCTCTGTGTTCGCGTCTTATCTGAAAGCCATCGGAGTGCTTCTGTCCTGCATCAGTCTGCTGATGTTTCTGGCGCAGCACCTGGGCTCCCTGTCGTCCAACTACTGGCTCAGCCTGTGGACCGACGACCCTGTGGTCAATGGCACTCAGCCCAACCGGCGGATGAGGCTGGGGGTGTACGGTGGCCTTGGCTTGTTCCAAGGTGAGGATGGGGAGGAGATGTAGATGCAGTTAACAAAACAATCTGAGAAGCTGAAGGGAGATTCCAATCGTTCGGACCCACCATAAGAAAAGCAAAGACATCTGTCAGGTTTCTTTGTCCTTCACAGCCATTGTAATAAGTTACTCAGTCAGAGAGGAGCATCTGTAGACTGTATTTCACCCGAGAGCCGATGAGCCCGTCATAGTTTAGTCTAGCAAGTGGGAAGGTATGATTGACAGTGCAGAAGAATACCCACTTGTTGAGGACTCTAAACCTGTTTTTGACTTTCATCAAAAGGCTATGTTGATGTGACCCACTGGATGTGCTCTTTGTAGGCTTGGCGGTCTTGGGTTACTCCCTCTCCGGGTCCATTGGGGGCATCCTGGCGTCCCGCTGCCTCCACCAGTCCATGCTGTACGATGTCCTGCGCTCCCCCATGTCCTTCTTTGAGCGAACCCCCAGCGGCAACCTGGTGAACCGTTTTGCCAAGGAAATAGACACTATAGACTCAGTGATCCCCAGCATAATCAAGATGTTCATGGGCTCCATGTTTAATGTGGTGGGCTCTTGCATCATCATCCTGATCGCCACACCACTGGTGGCTATCATCATCCCGTTTCTTGGGGTGCTCTACTTTTTTGTGCAGGTTGGTTGATTTTTCAGATGGCAAACTCCTTTTTTTTTTTTTTTTTTTTTTTTCCTCTTGGTGTATTTCCTCACATGTCAGTGCCCTGAAGCCTGGGTAGTATCCGTTAAATGTTCCTTCACGGGTTGAAGTTGTCCAACATCTGTGTCCAGAGGTTTTATGTGGCGTCGTCTCGCCAACTGAAGCGTCTGGAGTCCGTGAGCCGTTCACCCATCTACACCCACTTCAACGAAACCCTGCTGGGCACCTCTGTCATTCGGGCCTTTGGGGAGCAGAAGCGCTTTATCTGTGAGAGTGACCAGCGCGTGGACCTCAACCAGAAGGCGTACTACCCCGGCATCGTAGCAAACAGGTTATGGACGCTCACCCCACACACACACACAGAACACCCTTTGTGCTTTCCAATACAGATCTTCTGTCAATGGATCTGTTTGTGTAGGTGGCTAGCGGTTCGTTTGGAGTTTGTAGGAAACTGTATCGTGTCATTTGCTGCCTTGTTCGCCGTCATAGCCAGGGAGAGCCTGAGTCCAGGCATCATGGGGCTGTCTATCTCCTACGCCCTCCAGGTAAACACTCGAACTCAACAGCTCACACATACAAATGTATATCTGTTGGTTATCCAAGGCCAGTGGGATTTCCTACAAACATTTCTAGGAGCGCAATGCATTCACTTGAGATCATCATCTCAGAGTAAAACATTCATTAGCGGCTGTATTTTGGCTCTGATGTGAGGCTTTGTTTATTGACTTTACGTTGGCTCCTGGGCCCATTCTGATCTGCTGGACCTCATTTAGTTTCTCAGTGCTGGATTCAGCATAACAGGCAGGACATGTCTCAAGTAAATGACAACTTATCTCTAGATTTTTACTGTACTCTAGCCTGTATAATTATTTTTTCACATAAACGCAAATATTGCAATCGATCTTCCATCCTGATGACTTTCCCCTCCATGCATCTGTTTGGATGTACAGATCTGAGAGAACCTGTCCTCTGTCCTGTCCCTCTCTCCCATCTGCAGCTGACTGCCTCCCTCACCTGGCTGGTGAGGATGTCTTCTGAGGTGGAGACGAATATAGTAGCTGTGGAGAGAGTGAAGGAGTACAGTGACACAGAGAAAGAGGTACATAGAAGCTCGCCGTGGTGCAGGATGGAAAAAGCACTTAGTGTGTAGCCCTGGAAACTGCTCTAGAATCTCTTTTGTTGTTTTACAAATCTATATGTAGCTGTATACAAGACATAAAAATGGTTTTGGTCTCCAAATGGGCCCACCGCAGGATTTCAACTTTCAAATGCCCACATCCCAATGTGAATAAATATTGGTATGCATGTTCAGGTGTTTTACTTCAGCTTCCCAGATCTGCTCACATTTGCTTTATAAATATATAAATATTTGTGACAGCTTTTGTATTTAGTCACAGATTGTTAAAGGTGTGCACCAATCAGGTTACACTTATTGTTTTGAGAATATTTTCAAACTCCACCCAGATCCACCAATGCATGCTGCGTTTAAGGACTAGTGGCAAACTGGGACATCTGGCCTCCGATGGAATCCTGTTTCTTTTGCCCTTTTAATTACAACACGTATATTCTATTAAGAGTATAGTGAGTGGAGCTGGAGGCGCTGTAAACTTTGGAGAGACTTCATAATCCCAGCGTTTGAATTGAGTTGAGTTCCCTACTTAAAGATGCTACACATAACTACCAAACTCTGTACAAAGTATTTGGAACAAGCTTGTTGATCAGGTAAAACAATAAGGTGGCTTTAAGATCTAATAATTGAAAGATTAGCTACTTGATGGGAATGTAGCTGATTAGACTTCTGATTTAAGTCCCATTTGGGTGGTATGCTTCTTAATATTGGTGTCCTGTGATCACCAGGCGGAGTGGAAACAGGAACCCTCCCGCCTCCCCCCAGGGTGGCCCACTGAGGGCTGCATAGACATCAGAGGGCTCGGCCTGCGCTACCGCCCTGATCTGGATCTCGCCATTCGCAACATCACCCTCCTCATAAACCGAGGAGAGAAGGTCTGCTTCATGTCGATGCGGTGGTCTACTTACAGGGACTTGTTTAGATTGTGTGTGAGAGCCAGTGTTCATTTTGGCAGCTATTTTTGATTTAGTGTTTTAGACAAAAATGCATGTTGGTTTTAGTCATTTTAATCCTTCTTAGTTTTAGTCCCATCTAATGGCCGTATTAAACTCCTTCCCTTCTCAGGCCCAGGGACCCCCTGTGTTGTGTCTACAACTGCATAATAGTCTAGCTTACAGTACTTAGGTTGTGCATTAGTTATCCCTCCTACAATAGGTCTATAGCAGGGGGGGGGGGGCAAACTTTTTGACTCGCGGGCCACAATGGGTTCTAAAATTTGACCGAGGGGCCAGGAACAAATGGATGAAGTGTTTGTGTGAGCTGATATAAATGACATGTGAAAAATCATTACATGAAATTATTTGCCTTTTAATAAGTAGCAAAGCACTTATTTGCAAGGATATTTACCAAATTTACAAGGGTGTAAAGCTCCACACACTTCATGAGGACAAGGGACCTTTGTGTCTTTGTTTACTCGCGATGCTTTTGACATGTCCAACGGGGCATTGCATCTGTGTTGTGAGTGTGTACAGGCTGTGTGGCCCCTAACATCCCCTGCTTCCACTTCCCTTAAGGTGGGGATTGTGGGGTCATGGTCCTTTATTGTTTCCACTGTGAAAAGCCTCCACCTGTTATGTGTGCTCACGCGTTCTTTGTTGCTTAGTAACAAACGTACGGTGGCAGAGACGGTTTAACAGTCTTCTCAAGACGTGGCTTGTGAACTGGTTGAAGTGCGCGTGTCTCCAAACGCTGTCTACTGTCCCCAGAGAACGGAGCAGCCAGGTCTGCATGAACATCTCTGCTGGCCAACCAGCCCCGAGCTGTTTAACGGGTCTTCGTCTCCACACACATCGGTCTCTGGAGTTCCTCGTCTTTAGCCTGCTAATAGTTAGCTAAACTGAGACAGCGCAGCTAAACCAAGGAAGCACACTCACCAAAGTGTAAAATAGTAGTCACGGTCCGTATTGGTGACAAGAACCACCGCTGCCCCCACAGTGACCGAGTGGTCTGGGTCCGTGGATGATGTCATCATGACACTTAATAACCGCCGTTACGGCCCGCTGTGCAGGGTCCATATGTTGCCTGTGTCTGTTAGCGAAAGTTAGCATAGATTTAGTCATTGTTTTTATTTTTTAAGATCCGTTTTCGTCTCGTCTGTCATCAGGAAAAAGTTTGTTAACAAATATTTTTTGTCATAGTTTTCCTCAACAAAATGAACACTGGCGTAAGCAAGATTGTCTGTGACCGTGTCATCCGTGTTGTGAGTGTGTACACAACCACAGTGTGGCCCCTAACATCCGCTGCTTCCACTTCCCTTAAGGTGGGGATTGTGGGGCGCACTGGAGCAGGAAAATCCTCCCTAACGCTGGCGCTGTTCCGGATAATTGAGGCATCTGAGGGTCACATCTTCATCGACGGGGTGGACATTGCTCTGCTGGGCCTCCACGAGCTCCGTTCCAGAATCACCATAATACCACAGGTCTGTGCAGAGATGAACAGCATCTGAAGAACATGCATGGTTTGAAGTTAAATAGGAAAATGATGAGGAAGGGAGGAAGGAGGAAGAACAGCTGTGTTAGTGTCCATTCACATTGTCGCCCTCGTTGGATCACATGCGACCCACAGATGTTGCACGTGGCAGAACTCCCCATCGGGCTCTGGTGCCGGGGTGCAGCCTCAGTCCCTCTGACAGCTTGGTAGCAGCCTTGTAGAAGAGCCCTGGAACTGCTGCTCAGCTTGCCCCCTGTTCTCCCTTCTCCTCAGGATCCAGTGCTGTTTTCAGGCTCCCTGAGGATGAACCTGGATCCTTTCGACTGCTACTCCGATGAGGAAGTGTGGAGGGCCCTGGAGTTATCCCACCTCAAGAGCTTTGTGTCCAGCCTTCCAAACAAACTCAGTCATGAGTGTAGTGAAGGAGGAGAGAACCTTAGGTATACCCGCTTTGTACCATCAGGAACCGCAAAGGACCAGACGTTTGTTTGTGAGAGGCACACGCATGCTGCTTTCTTTCATTCAACTAACTTAATGCTTGCTTCCTCAGTTTTGGCACGTTTTAAAAAAAACTACATAGGGAGCGCCCCTCTCTTTCAGCTGGCTTACGCCTCTGTGTCCTCACTGCAGTGTTGGCCAGCGGCAGCTGCTGTGCTTGGCCAGAGCTCTGCTGAGGAAGACCAAGATCCTCGTCCTAGATGAGGCCACAGCTGCCGTGGACATGGAGACGGACAACTTGATCCAGTCCACCATTCGTTCTCAGTTTGAGGACTGCACCGTCCTGACGATAGCTCATCGCCTTAACACGGTCATGGACTACACCAGGTAATGTACACCCAGGGTTTCCCCTACCATTCAATACGGGGGGGGGGGGGGGTGTTATGGATGTCCCATATTAGTTTGTCCTTATCATTTGATAAGATGTGGACGTACCTGCAGAGCAGATGATAACATACAGGTGAATAAGGCTTTGTTCTAAATATTGCGGATTCTGGCTCTCTTAGGGTCCTGGTGTTGGACAGGGGAGAGATGGCAGAGTTTGACTCTCCCCACAATCTCCTTGCACAAAGAGGAGCCTTTTACAAGATGGCCAAGGACGCCGGGCTGGTCTGAAGCTGGAGGTGCTCCTCCATGCCCAGCTCCTCCTCTGACCTCTCCTCCTCAGGGCTCCCCGTCATGGATTTCCTGAGTTAAGAGGGAGGGGCAGATAGAGAATGGGGAGAGTTACTTTTTAAGCGGGGTCGTTGATGAGAACCACACTTCAGCTTTACTACACAATTCTGTGCTGCCTGTCCCGAACAAACCTGATTGTTAGCAGTTAGCCCCGGGGGACGTCTGTATCTTCCCGTCCCCTTCACTGCTGTGAACCAGGGGGACAAGTTCTAACAGGGAACAAGTGGAATATAGCTTTTATTTTGTCAGAGCATTATGTCTATGCTGAAACAAGGAGTCAAAAGGATTCCCTGGCGTGTGTCTGCTGGTTGTAGTAACCAGTCCTTAGTCAACATAGGACAAAGAGTGTTGTCCTGCAAGGACAGAATCAGTTTTGAAACATTAGGGCTAATAGAGAAGCAGGTACTCGGCGCATTCAACCGGGCTTCGGGTGGTTCTGAACAAACGGAAAACTTACTTATGCTTCGTCCAAATTCCATAACTCATCCGTCATGTCAATGTACAGTATGTGCTGTATACTTATCTTTTGTAGAATGCTGTTTTTTTAAATTAAGATTTAAGAAACCAGCAACCCTCCCAGTCACACATAGAAACAGGAAATAATACCAGACCGTACGTCTTCTCCTTCTGAAGCGCTAATAAGATGTCTGCAGTGCAGGTTGGGGAATGACTCCAAATTGTGTGACTGTTAGGTGTCCGTCTCCATGTTTTATCCCTGTCGTCCTGTTGAACCCCGCCCTCGCCCCGTGTCGGCTGGCTCTGTTAAGCTCAGTGTGAGCTCCTGGGGAGGGATTCTTCTGAGAGACGCGTGGTTGAGCCTCAGAAAGCGGGTGTGCCAGCTAAATGGGTCAGCGAAGCTGTTCCACTGATTTCATAAACCCAAGCTGTAGGGGTCTGTAACATCAACAAATAAATCGTACGAAGACTACAAACGCACAAACTCTGTTGGATAATTGCAACTTGACTGTTTGGACAAGTTTTTTTTGTCCAGCACAGATGTTTATTTATTATGTTTGGTCATTCAGCAAAAGCTTTACGTGTGTGTGTGTTCATGCAAACTGTTTAGTTAAGATGTTCTACTGCTTTCTATTTTGTTAAGCTCTGTTCTGTTAGAGTAACTCTAATGAGGTCACGATGTGCTGAATGTACACCAAATGGACAATGTTCTCTTGTTTTTTCATGGGTTTTTTGTATGTACCCATTAAGTATATTTGTTTACAGTTGCCATGACACCTCAAACAAATGCATGCATGCCAATGAATAAAAAATAAATAAAATACTTATGTTTCCAATGTCTCACTTCAGCAGGGAGTGTTCAGTCGTCAGATTGTGATAGGTCTTCTGGGCCGAGCCTGAAAGAAATGGCGCTAGTAGTAAGTAGGTGTTGTGTTTCAAAAATGAAGAAACCCCAGACGGACAGAAGAAATCTTGGAATGAAAAGCTCAGCTGCGGAGCCGCTGGTCTCTGCAATCAGTCCACAGGGAAGTCCTTTTTACCCCCCCCCCCCCCCGCCCTGTGGAATGACTTTTCTAAGAGGAAATGAGTGACCGTTTCTCCAAAAATCTCAAACCATGATTGAGAAATGATTTAAAGCACTAAACGTAGGAAAGTCTTGGCTTTAATATATTACTATAACTAATGGTATTCATACTAGAGCTAATAGTACTACTACCAACACTACTGCTTTTTTCTACTGAAACTAAATCTCCCACTAGTTGTTTTTTTTTTTTAATTTACATTAGTGTGTATTGCGTTTCTTGGAGTGAGGGCTGACAATCTAGAGCACATGTGTCAAAATCAAGGCCCGCGAGTGCTTGTAGCAGCGTCCGAATCTGGTTAAAACAAATATTTCTCTCTTGCCCTCACAGCCACAATATTCAATCTTCAGGCTTCATTATGGCGGCAAATTACTGTCAAAATCTGAGAGCCAGATCAGGTTCATGCGCATGCGTAAATCAAATATTCACGAGTAAAAGTTGGCCTTGAGAGAGCAAATGTCCACCAGCTATTTGCTCGCTCGCAAAACCTGAATCTGCATGCTCGAGAAGATGTTTTGTATGAAGTCTGAATCTGTGAATATCTATCTTTTTGGAAAATAGAAACTGATTTGAAATCCAAATTATGAGATACGGTATGTGCAGATTCAGACTTCATTTTGCCAATACGGACGGTCTTCAGCACTGTGAAGCGCTGGTGGTAGGGCAGCGGGGTAGATGGATGAGGTAGGATGGAGAGCTAGATGAATCCTTGTCCTGCATAATTCATTAAATATTGTCAAAGGAGTTTTGGAATCATGCTGAATTTATTTTGATTTGTTAGTTGGTTTGATTACATGCAAATGTTGATATAACTATTTAATCACACCAAGTAGTCACATTATGATCTTCCGGACCTTTGCTTCCAGAAGTTTTCTCTAAATCGATTTTCACATTTTAGCGCTTTAGAGAGACAGCGGGATGAAGAGACTGCGATGGACATACAGAATGAACAACTTAAAAGTATAATACGTTCAATTCATACGACGGAAATTATTCAAATACACATTATGTCCTTATATGCGTTCATGATCATCAAAAGACTCCTCCTTTAAGTTTATGTTGCGTTGTACATGTAGTGGCCATTTATCATACAAATCCTTTAACCAAAGGGCCACTGCTGCACCCAGTTGGTTTCCTTTCACGCAGTGAGAAAGCATATTGTCCAGGCAATCTTCTCTTGTTGTTTCTCGTTTACTTACAACCAAAATCCACCAAACACATATAATAAACTCAGCTGCTTTCCTATGCAGTGCTCCGTCTCACTGTCTTACTGGTAAAAACTATTCGTCACCTAGGTGCATGCTGGTCCCACCTGGCTATGCCCCTAAGTAACCTCCAGGTGCCTACAGCATCACTCCATTAGTGATCCAATTACCCAAACTATATTTTTAGAATAAATAACTATAATAGCTCCTACAGTACTGTTTTTGCTGATCTGCTGTAAAGCAAATGGTATTGTAACGGACTGTTGTTTTCATGTTCATGTTCTACAGTATATATTTGGATGATGCGGTTAAATTGTGCTTTTAGTCATCTTGTACAAATTTATTTAATTTAGATTTAATTTAACTGTAAATGTAAAACACTGAGAATAAATATGCAAATCTCTGATTATGGAGTGAATATTTGATGTGTTATGATAGCACATGTTAAAATTAAAATCATTTTCTATTGGAACAATAACATAATCGAAATGGAAGTTAACAATGTACCTACAGCTCTATTAAAAAGAACTTGCAGTTCCCTTTGGGTTTGTTTGCATATTTCAAACGTAATGAATGAATGAACATGGTGATGTCTTATTACATGATACATTCAGGCTTAAGTTAGATTCAATAACTTGATCGTGCCAATTGTAATGCAAGTCCCTCTTTAATGCTTGAAATCTAAAGACAAGAATAGATAAAATGGTATTTGTCCTATGAATTGCTGGTCCTCCTGTATTTGTCATATAGTCTCCATCTGTCTGGGTGGTGTTTCGCGTGGATGATGCGCGCGGACCGGACCGACTGAACTATGTTTCCCGGCAGTCTTTGTCGTCCGGTGTGAGGAGGGAGCAAGATGGCGGCGGTTGGTGGAATGGGGAGGCGATGTCTGCTCTAGATCTGCAACAACACATTAATACTGCGTTCTAACGGCTGACTACCTGTGATGCCAGAAGGTGGCTTTGGCAGAGCTGCAGACTAGCGGACTACGGGTAAGTCGCTCTCCCTTGGCCGACCTCAATGTTAGCCACAGTAGAACATACCAGGTAAGCTAGCTGGCTGACGTTCTCTCAACACATAAAGTGAACTACTGCTTACATATGCTAACATGGTAGCTACGTCTTTTAATAGCCGCATTGTAGTAATCCATGACCCCCACCAAACACAGCTCAAACATATTCGGTCAGACAGCCAGTGGCGTAATGTCAACCCGAAGCCTCAACGTGTAGCTAAAGCTTTAGCTAGCTAAGAAGTTACGCTAACATCGGTCACGGAGTCCACGCCGGTATTGGTCCAGCTAACGGTGTGTATCGAACATGGACACGAGGCGGGGACCGACACAGCCACACATTACACGAGCACGAATTAGACAGTGCATAGCCACACACTACACAGCACATAGCTACACGACATACAGTCGCACAACACACACAATTAGACAACACAAAGCAGAGTGGGAGGAGCCTGCCGTGTGTCCAGCTAGGTGCTGAGTGTTGTGTGTGTGTGTGTGTGTGCGCGTGTGTGTGTGTATTGAAGCCTATGACCCCCTGAAGAAATGCAGTGTGTCGAAGGGATCAATCCCTCCTATCGAAGCTCACATGAGGGATCCTCCTCTCACCTCAGGGCTGGTCTGCTCTTTGAGGGGGTTACAATGAACGCTGAAACAGCTACAGATTTATTATTTAGATAAATAAAACATGTAGGTAGTACGCTGTACGCTCTTGTGGTCTGTCACTGGCGCTGATGCTAACTTCTCGGCCCCTTTGACCGGCAGGCGAGATGCAACCAAGGGTGGAAACAATGAAATTGTGCCTTGAGTTAAGGAGTCTAGAGCCTTTTTGTTTAATTTACCATCCCCCAATACTTTCTTCGAGTACGCTTCACAATGTAACTGAACAGAACCAAGGTTCTCCTCCTGTCAGTTTGGACCTTGATTGTTCAATGTAAAATAATAATTGATTGGAGACTAGAAAATCATGAATACAGATGTCCGGATGTTTTGATTGATTATTTGCAGATAACAATTGTCAAACTTGTTGAACTGTGTAATTAAAATCCAAATCCAGTTCAAATCCATGAAGATCTCAGATGGGATTCGTACGGATACTGAATCAACGGTGGTTTGTTACACTATTTATTGTAATTGATCCAAATGAAACAGCCCAGCTAAATCATCCTCTTCGTGGAAGTGATATCAAGGACCACCGTTTTTGCTTCTGTTCTTAACTTTTCCAATAGTTGTTCATGATTAGGTAAAGACTGCATGTTTCCTGTCCTTTCTACTAGGTTTATTCCTGGATTCTATTTTCAAGTATGGTGACCATCGTCCAGGACTTCTGCTTCTCTAGTTTTCCTGGCCCATGGACTTGACTCCAGCTTCAGGCTTCAAACGGAGGCCTGCTGCCTCCTTTTCCCCAAGTGGAGTTGGAGAGACTACCAGGAGCCATCCTCTCTGCTCGCCCTCTTTTTCCCCGTCATCGCCATCATCTGATCCGTCTTCACCCGTATCCACATCCTCCTCTGTCTGCGGCAACTCGTCAGTTCATCAGAACCATGTAAAAGTTCAGACCCAGGGGTCGGAGGTGGCCAGGGTGTCCTCCACTTCTGCCTCTCTAGCGACACGGTCTCTCTCCACACTTGCATCCAACACCACCTCCTCCTCAGAACTCTTCCCTCACAGTTCAGTTCAGCTAAGGCTTGATTGTGAAGAAGTAGGCCCGAAAAGGGAGATGTATGACCCTTTCCATCCAACTGAGGGAGTGAAGGAGGAGGAGGAAGGAGAAGGCGAGAAATACGACCCTTTTGACCCCACTGGTTCCCCGGCATCAGACGACGATGATGCTGATAACAATAGAAGGGGCAAAGTGAGGGGGGTGAAGCGAAATGCTGCAAGTGATGAGGAAAAAGATGAAGAACCTCCAGATTCCACTGATGCCTTAAGTGACCAGAACAGCTCCCCCCGCCGGTCTGCCCAGATCCCCCTGAGACGGAGAGTGAAATGTGGCTCTGCCAAAGCCAGGGATCAGAGGTTTGATCACTCTGATCACTCTGAGATTGAGGAAGGGGAGATAGTTGGGCTAGCTGACAGAGGTGGAGGCAATCCGAGACCAGCTGGAGAAATCCCCTCCGTGCATTCTCCCAGCGTTTCCTTCTTCGGATCAAAGCCAGAACGCATCCTCCGGGTGCTGGATGGGGATGGTTTTGTGTCCGTACGCACAGAGAGCAACTGGGAGGTGGACATGGAGCCTGAGGATGAACCTGTGGTAGGTGTGGAGGATCTGAGAAGGAAGTTGGTCAGCAGGCGGAAAGAAAGGTATCTCTCCTTTCCTGCTCCCTCTCCCCTCTCTCCTCAGCCACCGCCTCCCTCCCATCCTCCAGCTTCTGCACCCTCTTCCCCTCTCACACCTAAGATAGAAAAAGTCACCAAGAACCGCACCAAGTCCTCCAAGAGTTCCAAGGACTCTGACCGACAGAAAAGCAAGGATAGAAAAGCTGGGGAGAAGGAAGAAAGAAGAAAAAAGAGCAGGAAGGACAAAGCGGGAGATGGGGAGAGGAGCAAAGAAAAGGAGCGAGGACACAAGACCGGAAAGGAAGTTAAAGGAAGGAGGAGCAGCAGGAGTAGTAGCCGTAAGAGGAAGAAAAGACAGCACGGCAGTCCAGAGGCCTCAAGATCCTGCAACTCTACAGGAAGAGGGGACCAGACTAGAACCCCTTTCTCAAGCCAATCCCAAGAAAGACCTAAAGAGAAGGAAGGAGAGAAACACAGAAGTAGAGACAGGGGAAGAGAGAGGGACCGGGATCGAGACAGGGAGCAAAGTCGGACGAGTAGCCATAGAAGAGATGAAAGAGACAGAGATTCTTGCTCTAGAAAGGATGAGATGGAGAAGAAGGGAAGACAACATTCAAGCAGCAGAGAGCGAGACATTTCAAAGAGGTCCAAAAGAACCAGGGAAACGAGGGAAGGCGACAGAGACAGGCACCGTGACAGGGAACGGCGTCGGGACGGCCGTCCTGTTGTCCCGCCATCCATCCAAGACCTAAATGGCGCTGATCTATTTGCCATCAAGAGAACTATCACAGTCACCACAACCACAACCACCACCACCGTACCCGGCTCCCCGAGACTCGCCCCACCCTCGCCATGTCGACCCTTGCAGGACTCTGACAAGCCCCACAAGAGGAAGAAGAAGAGGAAATGGCACTCAGCTGGAGAGATGGATGACCGTGGAAGTTGTCACAGCCAATCACAGTCAATCTCACCACCAAGGTATCACAGCTACGAGTCAGACCGCTATTCGGACAAATTGGAGATAGACGTGTTGTCTTTGGATGGTGAGGCTTTAGATTCAGACTACCCATCTCTTGAGGATACACCCCCTGCTGCCCTGCCACCAGAACCACCAGTGCCCAGTCCTAAACCTAAAGCTGTCCCCAAGACTGGAAGACATCACCCGAAAAAGAAATCTCACACATTAAAGAAAATTGACCAGGCCTCCTCTTCCTCTAAAGGCAAATGTCTCTCCTCACTGACAGTCACCTCAGGCTCTGCTACCGCCTCCTCGGGCCTCCCTTCAGCAAAGCGAGCCAGAAAGACTGGAAAAGACAAAGACCGGGACAAAGGTAGCAGAAAGGATTTGTGCCACTCTGGTAAATACAAGAGAGAGAGCGGCGGCAGTCGGAAAGGCAAGCTTCAGTCCAAGGTGTCCGTGCTGGTGCGTGAGGGAGTGAGCAGCACCACGGGGACTTCCGTTGGCTCTGGAAAGCTGGGCATGGACCTATTAGGGCCAGGAGGTGCAGTAGGGGGTACCGGGGGCTCTGTGGTGGGTGGCTCGATTGCAGTAGTGTTTTGCAGAGACAATGAGAGCAGGTCTCCGTTCCTCAAACCCTGCTCGGAGCCGCTGTCACTAGGCAACCGCAGTAAAGATCTGGCCAGTATGGGGAAGCGAAGCAGCCTTGCTGCGCCCCCCTCCTCCCTAACCAGTTCTGCAGGACGGAAACCCAAGAAAACCAAACCAAGCTCCATTACATCCACCTCCTCCTCTGCCTCCTCCCCCTCTTCATCTCTGGCAACCAAGCGCCGCCGTCGCCTGGCCAAGAAGACAAGAGAGAAGGGTGGAGCTGTGGGGAGGGTGGTTGGAGAAGACGACCCAACAAAAGGCCAGTCTGAGGGCTGGGGGGGGCCGTCTTTAGAGGTTCAGTCTGCCATCGGAGATGGGAACAAGTCAGTCAGTCCTCACACTAGCCAAGCCGGCCCTGCACCCTGTTCTTCCTCCTCTTCCTCCTCCTCCTCCTCTACAAGTGTGCTCCCACCTTCCTCTTCACCCCCACGTACACCTCCACCCTCTATTGCTCCCCTGCGTGACACCAGGGAGTCTTCTCCAGACTCTCAGACTGTGGACAGCAGCTGTAAGACTCCAGACCCTTCTTTCTTATCCGAGGACTGTCCAACCCAGACCAGCCCCACTCTGTTGCCATCCAGTCCGTCCAGCCTGTCCACCCCCCAGGGAGCTGTCCTCAGCGTTGCCTTGTCCACAGCCACTGCTAAACCGCCTCCTCCAGATGATGCGCCCAAATCCCTGCCCTCACCTCCATGCTCGTCCTCTTCAGCAGGCTGTGGTTTCACTTCCCTTTCTTTGCCTCCGTCTTCGTCCGACCCCTCCTCCTCCTCCTCTGTGTCCTCCTCCTCTGTTAGTAAGCCCCCTCCTCATCCTCCTCCCCCTCTAGCAGCGCCTGGCCTGCCCTGGAGTCTGCAGACTGGGGTGGACTGCACAACTGGAGGAGTCCTAGCGTGTGAGTAGCCTAAGTTGATGTACAGAAATGTTCCCACTTTGAAGGGGCTGGAAGGTCTTTATCCATAGTGCTGGAAATGTGAGATAACATTGCTGAAAAGGTAGTTTAATAATGCTCATTTAAACAAATTTATAATGCAAATGCAGTACAACGGCAAATAAACTCATAGAAATGTTTTTCCTGTGCCGATGTGAGCTTTTCGGGAGAGTGCATGTTGCATGTGTACAGACTGCACCCCGCTCGCTACAAGCCCGGCAAAGTATCGCAGACAAGTGAAAAAGTGTAATGTTGGGAAAAGGTCTAGACCTATTATAAGTGCCTCATCACTCCAAACAATCACATTCTGTTTCTTTAAATGTGCCTGCTAGTAGGGTTCATGGAATGCATCATCCAATGAGATCTTGCAAGCAAAAATAGTTATCTCAACTCTTTCGGAATAAGTAGATAAAAACAGTATCTATTACTGCTTATGGAAATAAACCAGGAAAGCTTCGTATTAGGTTTTGATCATTGAGCTCAGAGATGAATCACCTTGTCATTTTTAATGTTTATCAATTCATGTGTAGCCATATACATACATGCACCTATCCTTATTCTTAAAATTCTTATGCTTATTCTCCTGTTCAGTGACGGCTCTGCTCTTTAAGATGGAGGAGGCCAACATCGCCAGCAGAGCGAAAGCACAAGAGTTCATTCAAGCAACGAGTCAGGTCAGAGGGGCCGCCTCATTCTGCTCAGCCTTCATTTGAAATGTTTTCTAAAATGTTATTAGGAGCACCTTTTGTGGGTAATGTCTTTTTATTATGGGGGGGGGGACTGTGATGAGTGGGGAGCTCAGTCGTCCTCCAACCAGAGGGTTGGCGGTTCGTTGCCGGCTAACCAGCATGTCCACGTGTGAATTCAAATGGCTCTTATCATAGCGGGCGTATGCACTACTTCTATGTCATTTCACTCAGTGAGCAACCTTCCTAATCCAATCGAGCCCTTAGCTGACTGCCTTCACTTTGTCTCATGCAGATCCTCTCACAGGCCAATCAGAGCCAGTCCCAGCAGTTGGCTCCTCCTTCCTCTGCCTCCTCCTCACAGATCCCTCCCCCGCCCTCTCTCCCGCCGCCTCCTGGTCTGAGCCCAGCGCAGTTCATCCTCCACGGCTCCCTTCCATTGGTTGGCTGCACCAAGACCCCACCCTCTCTCCTGCACCACCCCACAGGTGGTGGCTGTGCACAGACTCCACCCTCCATCATGCCCATGGAGCTCTCAGGAGTTACTGGGAGTTGTGGTGACACTGGATGGGGCAATGAGAATAAAGACCCTGATAAGGTGAGTTTAGCTTCAACCGAATATTTTGGTCTCAGCCACAATCATTTCAGTCAGTAGTGTCATCATTGCATAATGTGGAAATAATCTGACAGTTTCCTACATTTATTAAAGAAGTTAATACTGAAACCATTTGTGAGGGAAAGTGTTTTACTGATTTAGCATTTGGATGACAAGCTAAAGTAAACATGGGGGTGAGTAAACAAAGAACGTTAAATGGACTGTACTTGTGTAGGAGCGGTCAGTAAAATCAATGTGCATTCTTTGTTGTGTCACTTCAATATTCCTTTTATTGAGTGGTCAGAGACAATAATACTCATTATGAACAGAAATTTGTTTCATGTCATAATCCGTAATGCGGTTGAAAATAGTTTCCCTTTGAATATCTATCTATATCTATTTAGAGATATTTTAGTTTGTACAAACTGCAGTCTTTCCTGTGCCCTTTCAAAGCTTTAGGTCTTTTGTCCACTTGGCTTCCTAATTGCTGGGAGGTTTGTTTTGACATATTAGGGCAATAACGTTTTCTTAGGGGGAGAGAAAAAACATTTCATGATGTATAACTTTACAATTTTAAGATTGTGTTTTGCAGATTTTTCTGGGGAAAGTTTGTCATGTTCAGGGGCTTTTGTAAAGATGAAGTTACCACGACTTGACGTTTTCTTTACGGCTTCTGGCTATGATTTTTGAAAGAAAATATCCTTTTCAACTCATTTGAATTTACTGAAAATGTCATTATCGTTATTGTGCCATGAATTTAACATTTGTTTCCCCTGAATTGCCCAGTACCTAAAGAAACTGCACACCCAGGAGCGGGCAGTGGAGGAGGTGAAGCTTGCCATCAAACCTTACTATCAGCGCAAAGACATCAATAAGGACGATTACAAAGACATCCTCAGGAAAGCAGTGCACAAGGTCAGCCTGAGCACACATAGTTAAACCAGCGCATGTCTTGCCTCATGTGTTCATTGTAGTTGGGCAAGGTGACAGGATTAGTAATCCATACTAACAACAAGCCCAGCTGGCTGAGAGAAAACGGTACAAACTACATCCATGCTCTCTGTCCACGTCTCAGATCTGCCACAGCCGCACAGGAGAAATCAACCCGGTGAAAGTCAGCAACCTCGTTAAGCTCTACGTCCAGCGCTACAAATACTTCCGGAAACACGGCCGCAGAATGGATGAGGAAGACCGCGATGACAGGGAGCTGCATTCCTCTGCCTGATGGGATGTTTTTTAAATGCTCTCCCACAGCCTTCTGCTCACATTCTGGGCAATCCACTGATTGTTTTTATCTTTTTTTTAAAATGTTTTTTTAGCCCACGTTGTCCATACCATGACGTGTTATTATCTCTCTGATGTCACTGTAATTGTCTCCCATAGAAGATGTATCATGTATACAGAGGATGCTGTGTGATCTACTACAGTCCAGTACACCCATCTCCCATGAACACTGCCTTTGGATTTTGATGACAGTCTCCATAAGAAGCTTGGCTATGGATGGCACTGACTGCTGAGCTATTTTTTCAACCGCATTGAATTAGCTCATTGAATCATGTTACTTTATCCACCCCCCCCCCCCCCCATCACAATGTGTATGAAAGTCCAACAACAGATGTTGTACCATAGTGTAAGAACACTACCCTCCCCATCTCTGTATGATGGTTCTGTTGTGTGTGTGCATGTGAGGTTGAAAGAGTTGTTTAATCTCTTTCTGACATGCCCAACAAAATATAAATGTTGCTTGAAAACCATTTTTCAATATTAATTGAGTCTGTTGTCTGTATTTACATTTTATATTATAGTGAACTTCTTGGATAAAACTTCTTGATGCATCACAAACATTGGGTATAAAAGGCTGTAGCTTTATGCTAAACATAAGTAACAGTTACACATATATATATTCAGATGAGCTGATGAATTTGACCCTGACTGCAGCAGCCATCCTTCCTGCCACGACGTCCACAGACGGACCTTCATGCCACCTCTAATCGCCCGAGAATACTTGGAATTGAGTGTAATGTAGCTGAAGCAAGAAGGGTGTAACTCCCCATACAATATGGTTTCACAGTTTGACTTTAAATCTACATATGTATCACAATTAACTTGACTTAAGGGAGTGTTATAAATGTCCCACTTAATTAGATTGCATGGGACATCGCCGGAATGTGTCATACAGGTGCTGTGACTCCATGTTGAGTGAATATTATTAAACATAGTTTTAGTATTTTGCCTCCCAAAACGCTCACGTTCTGAATCCATTTTCCTCAATGTACAAAATGTGCTCCAACATACAACCTTCAAATTTTTACTGTGAACAAAACAATGAAATCTAGAATTTCATTCTGTACGGGCAGGTTAGGCACACTGCACTTGTATCGCGGTGTTATATCCCCATTGAACCATCTTGGGGTTGGATGGGTTTGCTTTACGGGAGGTTTACGTCAGATGACATCGATTTACGGCATCCCGCCATTTTACTTTTCACAAACACAAGCAGCTATTCAGCTTGCACACATTCAGATACTTGTCGCCATACGGCCTCGGCACCCCGAAGCTTCTTGTTTTCGACTCTCGCTTGAGTAGGTTGGTCCAGAAGAACTACATCGCGCTCTGGTTCGCGTGGTTCATGGTCTGACATTTTGGAAGACATTGGAGGAGATAAGGTGAGAAGCGCGCTCGTGCTCGAGGCTCCTTGTTAGCATTGTTAGCATGCTAGCTAGCGAAACGGGCATTACTGGATTTCCAATGCTACACTGTTAAGGTGGTAGTCGGTGTTACAGCTATTATCGTGTAACTTGGAGATTACGCACACGGTTTGTGCTCTATGCAGGATTTTATAAAGCATGTGGTTTGGGCAAATTCCAACTGTTTCCTTTTGAACACGTGCTATTAGGGAAGTGGTGTGAATAATGTGACTAACGGGAGACTTTCTCCTAAGCTTCCGGCTTCTGTTGCTTTTACGTTACGGGTTGATTCTGTATTCTTTTTTGATGTGTCCGGGTGTTTAGTATGGTAAGAACTCTATAGGATGTGCTTATTATAGGTGAAGGATGACGCAGTTTTTACCCCCGAACCTGCTGGCCCTGTTCGCTCCGCGGGACCCCATCCCCTTCCTGCCCCAGTTGGAGAAGCTGCCCCACGAGAAACACCACAACCAGCCGTACAGCGGCATTGCACCGTTTATCAGGCACTTCGAGGTGAATATATCTAATGTTCTATAGTCACTGCACACTGTGACTTATGATTAGCATCTCAATGTCACCCCCCCCATCCTTTGTGATCAGGATCCAAGAGATGCTCCCCCACCGACAAGGGCAGAGACGCGTGATGAACGGCTAGAGCGGAAGGTGACTCATTCATTTATACTTTTATTAAAAACTCTTATCCTTCTGTGAAGATGGGATGCTCCCCATCCCCATGTGTACAAACAACAATAAACCAAATCTTAGGCACATGGCGGGTCTGTTAGGTCATAGGTACATTGTATCTACTTATACTGAAATGTAATTTTCCAGCCTGTGCGCTCTGTCTGCTGGTGCTCACCTGTGTGTGTGTGTGTGTGTGTGTGTGTGTGTGTGTGTGTGTGTGTGTGTGTGTGTGCGCGCACACATATCCTCCATGTGCCAATTGGGGCGGAACTCCTCCGTGCACAGAGGACCATAGAGAATTGTAACAGTGAAAACAAACGTAGAGACGTTGATATACAGGTCAAACTCGAAAAATTAGAATATCGTGCAAAAGCTCATTACTTTCAGTAATTCAACTTAAAAGGTGAAACTTATATATTATATAGACTCATTACATGCAACGTGATATATTTCAAGCATTTATTTGATATCATTTTGATTATGGCTATATATATATATATATATATTCGTTTCACCTTTTAAGTTGAATTACTGAAAGTTATGAGCTTTTGCTCCATATTCTAATTTTTTTTCTGTATTCTTGGTATTGGCTGACTTTGTATTATGAGATGTACACATCTGCACGCGACTAGAACTAACTAGAAGCTGTTTGATTTCACTGCTTGTAGAGTTGTTCTTGACAGTGATCACAAGGCAGACCATCCGTCTCTGAGCTTTGCTGTTAACCGGAAGGATCAAGGATCAACCTATTTATTTATCTTTTACTTTTGCAGAGGCGAGAGAAGATTGAGAGGAGACAAACCGTGGTGGAGACGGAACTCAAGCTTTGTAAGATCTCAGTGACGTGCTTTCCAAGCTTTTTATCACTGTTTATGGTTTGTTTGCTTAAACTAAAGGCATGTCTCTCTCTATTATCTCAGGGGACCCCCATAACGACCCCAATGCACAAGGGGATGCCTTCAAAACATTGTTTGTTGCACGAGTGGTGAGTGTGTCAAAACTAATGAGTGAATTGTCAGATGTGTATAGATTAAGCAAATTGTTTTGTTGGTGTCTAATGGTATAATCTCTGCTTTAGAACTATGATACGACAGAGTCCAAACTTCGCCGTGAGTTTGAGGTCTATGGCCCCATCAAGCGGGTACGTTCACTGGTAACTTGTGTCACCATTGGCCTGTGAGGAATGGCCCATTTAGGATTATTCAATTTATATGAGCCGCTACACAATACAGCCGACTAATGTCTCCATTGCGCTTTGTTCCAGATTTACATCGTCTACAACAAGAGGACGGCAAAGCCCCGGGGCTATGCATTCATAGAGTATGAGCATGAGCGAGACATGCATTGTGAGTATCAACGCATTATTGCTCCCATGCTTATGAAGACATGCAGGGGGGGGGTTATTGTATTGAACTCCCTGTCCATTTATTCTATGTGGGTACTGTGGGTACGATACTGGGGTGTCAGCAATCTCTCAACCTAATGAAGAAAAAATAAGAGTGCCTCTAAATGTTGAAATCAGAGTCTGGTGGTTGCCTGATGTGTGTTTGATGCGTGTCATCAGTTGACTGGTTGCGTAGGGAAAACACTTTATTCAGTAGGACATCCTGGAAAAAGAGGGATGACCAGGAAGTAGGACTGTGTTTGATCTGTGAACCTGAACATCTTTGCCTGTCAAGCGGCACATTGTCTTTTAACAGTTAGGCATTGTAGCTCTGGAAGAGCAGCTCTCCTGGTTGGACTGTGATGGTAAGCACAAGGTCACACTGCTCGCCAAGCACTGAAATGAGATTTATCCTTTTGTAGATCGTAGCTATGGCTATAGCTATGTTTGTCAAAGTGTTTATTGGTTGTCTTCAACCCTGGTCATGGTGAGATTAGTTAAATACACAACACTAGAGCCAGCGAGTAATGGAGTACTCTCTTGCACAAATGATTGGAGCTATCTTATGCAATGGCACCATTCTGGGATATTAGTTTAATTGGCTCTTTTAGACCAGAGTTGCTGAATCGCAGCAAACGTGTAGTCACAGTGGTGGGTGGATGAGGGGGGGTGTTGGGCTAAACAGTATATTAACTGTGTGTTGTTCTCATTGCCACTGCAGCCGCCAATCTGTGATGGCTATTGGCCAGAGCTGGCTGGCAGATGATGATGGTTATGATACATCTACACCCTACTACCACAGCTCAGTATATGGTTGGTATAATGGGTTTGTATGATGGGTAAGATTTCTTTCCACCCTCCATCTCCTACATAGGGAAGAGGAGCTACGTTCAATGGGTAAAGCGTTTTTTTTGCAAGCCTTAAAGTGCTTAAAGTGCAATTACTACCACTTGGATTTTAGGGCTTTGACCATTGAACGCATCCCTGACCACTAGTGTAATACATGTTGCCCAATGATTCTGCCCTTTGTCAAAGCCACCTCAGGTTATTTTAGGCTCCTCAATAGCATTAACGGTGCTTCGTGGGGGGGTGGGTGTATGATTAACTGCAGAATATTTAGCAGCTTTTCAGAATCTCTGCATTTCAGGGATGTGTGAAGCAGGGTCAGCAGGGAAAGACCTAGGTGAAGCATTCAACTATTGTAGGTATTTCAATGACTGAGGTATTCTGTAAATGTATTCAACCTGCTGACTCATTGTACTGTGTCAGTTAGGATACTTTATTAGGCACTGCAAGATGCAAATAATTGAAGCTGAGCATGAACAAACATGAGGCAGTGATGATGATGATGATAATGTTTGGGCAGGGCAATACATTTATATTAAATGATAGGAGATTAGATATGGTCTTGGATTGTTATATTTGGGACATCGGCGGTCTTTTTTTCTCGCTGCACTCGATATTTAGTAAAAGCAACAAAGGTCGACCCTACAATATTGATGCAACGTCTTTTTGTTTGTCCCTCGCTGTGTCTCCGTCCTAAACAGCGCGGCGCCAGTTCACAAATACAAATGTTCAAATCTTAGTCGATGCCATATACTGAGCTGGCTTTAATAGAAATGGCAGATGAGGGAAATTTTTTTGGCGATTCATACATAATTTATATTTATAACTTCAGGTAGAGACAAGTCTAATGTAGCCCTGCACATTGATTCATAACAATAAGGTTACATATTTCCAAAGCAACGCTTCAGTGTGTGTCATGTCAGTTAACAAGACATCGGACCTGATATCTGAGGCCTGCTAGTGGCTCGGTTCATCAGTTGGGTGGGGTTGTAATAAGTCAACCCCTGTAAGGATGGAAACTCCATTTTCTGTTTTTCTTTGCTTTTTTTCAGTTGATCAGTTTTGGTAGGACTGGTGGGGGTTTGGTAAGGCCCCATCATGGATGATATGTTGTCATCCTCGGCGAAGGAAGATAGTGGGGCGGGGGGGGTTCTGGTAAGGCCCCCAATAAGAGGTGTTGCGATGGTATGTACTGGTGCCGGTGGATTTTGGTACGGCTAAAGACTGGGGCAGAGTAAGGCCCATGTGTGAGGGACTATGGTAAGACTGTATGATACGAGTGGGGGAGTTTGGTAAGGCCCTCAGAATGTGCATGTGGGGATTTGGTAAGGCCCTCAGACTGTGTGCTACCACTGACGGGTTCTGGTAAGGCCCCCTTCCTAGACGCCAGTCAGCAAACATCACTACGTCAGGCCAGTGTAGCTGCCAGGACGAGCCACCTGCCTCCCGCCAGATCGTCTTCTAACATGCATCAAAATACTGTGGTGTGGGACACCAACCGCTGCAGATGTGCTTCTTATTGCTGCATGGAGCTTGAATCGTGCTCCACTAGATTCAACCTGCTAAACCAACCATTACGTGTGCAAGGCAAACTTATTTTCCTGACCAGAGACTTGAGCTTCAACACGCTTCATTCTGAAGCTGTTATGGTTTTGTACATTTCACAGAAATGACATTTCTCCGAAACATAAGATGGTAAGGGGTCACAGCAGGGATTTTAATTCAAGCAGCTTATCCTTGACGTATAAGGAGTGGCTGTCTGTAGGTTAGTGTTTTCATTCCGTCAGTCAGACCTGCACCAGAGAGCCAGCCTGTATGAACCATGCAGAGAACTAGCTTGCAAAGTAATAATTGTATGACTGCTGCGTGATTCTCCTTGCGACAACTTAGCCTGGATACAATATAATTTTACTTTAAACTGAGAGCTGAGGTTTTGAAATGATGCAGTTAAAAGTGTAACTTATCAATGACTCATCGGGTGGAAGGAAGTCTGCTCCCATTATCCTTCGGCTTTTGCCCAGAGAGCAGCCATCTCGGCCTCGCCTGCTCCTGGTCAGTATAATGACGCACTGTTTGTTTCCTTGGCCACATTGATAGTCGTATTCCTTTCTCACCTCTTTCTTCCCTCTCCCCATTCGTCTTCTCCAGCCGCCTATAAGCATGCAGATGGGAAGAAGATTGACGGCAGGAGAGTGCTGGTTGACGTGGAACGTGGACGCACTGTAAAGGGATGGCACCCTCGCAGACTGGGTCAGCTGCCTCTTGTTACTCTTATTGCTGCAAAGCTCTGTTTGGTTCCATATGGGTCGAACAGCCAGAGGCACGTTGCTGTGTCAGCTAGCAGGCGAAATACGACGCAGCACACTTAATTGGATAAATTAAGATACGTTTCTTTTTTTAACTGCCCAGCCAGTGAGAAGCAATTACAGGGCACACACACAGAGGGAAGGAAGATACAAAGCACTAGGTGTCTCTTCTGTGGTAGGACTGAGACTGTGCCACCCACACATGCTTTTCCTCAAACAATGATTGGCTTCCTTTATTAAACATACGTACTGTCAACATTGGCACTGTTGACAGTGATGGAGTGAACACTGGCCTCTCTCAGGGTATACACCGCTGTAGAAGCACATCATGCGTTCTTTTTGAAACACAGCTGTTGTCTTTCTGAAGTGGCTGGGTTGCACTTTCTGTAACCT
The DNA here is from genome assembly GCF_949316345.1 of Pungitius pungitius. Classification (NCBI taxonomy): domain Eukaryota; kingdom Metazoa; phylum Chordata; class Actinopteri; order Perciformes; family Gasterosteidae; genus Pungitius; species Pungitius pungitius. The sequence continues at coordinate 15,147,604 of NC_084911.1, read as the reverse complement.
GTGTTGACTTTGTCTTGTGGCCTGTACTGGTTTATCTCATGCTGGTATTCCTTCACTAGGTGGTGGACTGGGGGGCACTAGAAGAGGTGGAGCAGATGTCAACATCAAGCACTCGGGCCGGGACGATGCATCACGTTATGACGAGCGTCCCATAGTAGGGTGAGTTCTTCGGGCAAAGGGGTGTGATCTGGTGTGACACGTGTGGACTACTGCTGTGTCTAACAGAACTCTGTCCTGACTGTCCAGTGATCGGGAACCTCGGGAACCTCGGGAACCCCGGGAGCGCAGGGAGCGCAGCCGGGAACGCGACCGGGACAAAGACAAGGACAAGGAGAGGGAGCGCCGACGAACCCGATCCCCTCGATCCCGCGAGCGCCGTCGCCGTACTCGATCCCGCGAGCGAGAGAGGGAGAGAGAGAGACCGATAGGAGGTGTTGGTGGAGGAGGAGCAGGAGAGGAGGTCAGTGCTAGTGGCGGCCGGCGTCGAGAGCGGGAGAAGGACCGCGGGGGGGCTGTGGGAGGAGACAGCAGGAGTAGGGAGAGGAGTCGAGAACGAAAGAGAAGGAGCAGGAGCAGGGATCGCAAGAAGGAGCGGGAGAGAGGAGGCAAGGGGCCGGAAGGGGAGGAGGTCGGCCAGATAGACGGAGCTCCTGAAGGCGGTGAGCGCATCCTGGAGGAAAACGAAGGAGAAGTGGGTGAAGGCACGGAGGAGCGTAGGGACAGAGACAGAGACAGGGAGCGCAGGCGGAGCCACAGGGACAGAGAGAGGCGCAGGGGGGACCGGGACAGAGACAGGGAACATAAGAGGGAGCGGGGGGAGAGGGACAGGGGGGATCGCAGGGAGGAGCGCCACGGATCCCAACGAGACAACATGGGGCCTCAAGATGAAGGGGCCAACGAGGAGGGGGGAACAGCGCCTCCACACATGGAGGAGTACAGTCAGGATGGCATGATGGACCAGCAGTCGGTGCCATCGGCTGACGGCTACGTCTCCAGTGAAAATGGCTACAAGATGGAGGCCCCAGGAGACGAGTACTGAGACGTCCCCCTCATAAATAAGTTGCTTCATACTCTGCCCTTCACTTTTACTATCTCATAGGAAGCCTTCCCTCCAGCTAGGCTCCTCCTCTTAATACTGTTGCACGCACAGTTGATGCGTTGAACTAATTTGGTCCTTTCTGCATTGCCCAACTAATCCGTGCCACTTGTTATCAGATTATTGATTCACATGTTTTTTTCCCTTTCCACTTGGTTTGGTAAGAACTGTAGGAACACACGCTCTATTTGTTTTTTAGAAGGGTGGATTGTGTTTTTTCATTTCCAGATTGAATAAACCGATTTATACTCCTTTGACAAATATCCCCTCAGTGTATGTCCAAGATGGAGATGAAGTATTGTGAGACAACTGAGGGCTGCTCTGTTTGTTCATTCTGGAATGATTTCTTTTAATTGTCTGCTGTTGGTATGTTAGATTTGCAAGTTAATTTTAATAAAGATGTGGCTTAAAGCCAAAACTACATGTGTGTATTTGTGTATGCATTTCCTCACCCATCATGTGACCTGTGGAGTATGATGTGTCACGTTAGAAGGGTAACCTTCCGTTGTTCAGATTCAGTAAGTGCATATATAGCACTGACATGGTAGTACAGCTCCACACGGTGTCCACAGTAGAGGTACATGAATGGATTACAGTGATTTAATCTATGGTGTACATTGAGAACATGAATGGACTCCGATGCTCCGGCGTAGCGGCTTGGTGTGACGTAGTGTGTTTGCATAACGCATCCACAGCAGCCCTTGCATTCTGTCCGTGCGCGTGGAGGATGGAGGCTGCATCGCTGCTCGTGTAAGCGCCGGTAAAAAGGCCTTCATCCTGGACGCGGAGGATTTCACCATGATGTCCTACTACCACCCAGCCAAGGACGCGGACATGGCGGCGCTGACCGAGCCGCTGTGCCTGGAGAGAGGTAAGCGACGGGACGGCGCACCTGGTCTTTGTGTCAAGTGACGCTAGCGGCGCTACCATCGCTCGTGCGCTCTTGTAGTCATACGGCCGTTATTTCGGGTAACTCATCCACGCGCCGTTAGCTGGTCAACCACCGCACGAGACCGGCCGCGCGAGCCATCTTCTCCGTTACTGCCTGCTGGAATGGAACTATGTCTGATGTAAAGCATCGCGCTGCGTATTAAGTGACTCCTCTACGTCGGTCGGGGGCCACTATGGGGTCTATGCAGACTGCCCCCCAGTGTGAGCAACACATATAATGATCATTAAAACGCTGCCGTTCCCCCTGTCGATGCGCGCCCAGGAGGTGAGGACCAGGCCGCTGCTGGTTGAAGGTGGCTCAGGAGGAGGGAGCTTACTGTGAGAAGCTGTTGGCTTGTGAAGGCCTCCTGTGTTCCACACATGTGCAGCCCTCTGGAGAAACGTTCTGGTATCAGACAAAAGAGTTGAAATAGAACAAAATCACATTTTCTTTATTGTGCTTTTTGGACTATGGTATGTTCCTTATCGCCCACGGTAACGTGTCGGCCTGCGAGGCCTGCTCAGCCCTTCGGTAATCCTGTGTGTGTGTGTGTGTGTGTGTGTGTGTGTGTGTGTGTGTGTTAGATGTGTGCAGGGTGATCGAGCTGCTGGACCGGCTGCAGCGGAGCGGGGAGCTTCCTCCCCCCAAACTCCAGGCCCTGCAGAGAGTCTTGCAGAGTAAATTCTGTGCTGCCATCAGAGAGGTACGGATGTACAGCAGGAAGTTGGGAGAAGTCTGCTGGCAAAAAGAAGTACTGGCCCATTGGGTCCGTCTGTATGGACTCACCACCATTACTCCCCAAAACTGTCAGCATCAGTGGGCGGGTCCAGAGAATGCTGGGAGACATTTGGCTTGGTTGACAGGCAGATTTCTTAAACCATCATTTCAACATCGGTCCAAATAGGGAAATTCTAACAAATGACCACACATTCCAGTAGTCTATATTTAAATAAGCAGGGTTTCTGCTCAGAGCAAGCAGCCATGTTGCTACAGTAGCCCAGAACAGACAACCCTAAAAGCAGCTCTAGAAAGGCCTGTCCGTCTCCTACTTGGAGACCAGGGGACACAGGAAGAAGTTCAGCTCGCTGCCATCAGGCTTACGGCTGCATGCATCCAAATCACACACACTGCGCATTGATTTCAGAGATCTATTCATTCAAACATCAATTCTTGAAATGTTAGTGTAAATGAATAATATACCAAGCTTCTTTTTTGTATTGTACTGAATGTCTAATATTTTCCAGTGCTTTTCACGTAACACTTGTTTGCTGGTGTGACTCAGGTTTATGAGCAGCTGTATGACACTCTAGACATTGTTGGAGGACCGGAGGTGCGAGCACAGGCAACTGCCAAGGTATTACATGCAAACAAATGACTAAACACCACTTTGCTATTGCACAAAATCAATTGTATAAGAGACGTTCAGGTACTATTTCAATTAAACTAGCGCAGAGAGGTAATTCATAGGCTGAGAGGCTGTCTCGTTGCTCACCTGCTATTTTGATCCAGTAGCACAAACGGCAAAGGTGCTTTGTCGGTTGAATCGGGGGTGAGATGAGGAGGAAATTAATTTAATTTCTCAAATTGGATGCTGCTGCTTTCAGATGCTAATTTCCACTAGCTATAGCGTTTTTACATTTTAAAGGATAGGATCATATGTTTAAAGCATAAAGTAACACCGATGTACCCATTTATACATTAAAACACTTTTTGCTTCATATTTTACGTAACCATTACAGCAAGTCAAACCTATTTCAATATTGTATTGTTTTAAGTCTGACTTGAAAAATGGCCTTCCCAAACAGGCCACAGTGGCAGCATTTGCAGCCAGCGAGGGCCACGCTCACCCAAGGGTGGTGGAGCTGCCAAAGACAGAAGAGGGCCTGGGCTTCAACATCATGGGGGGCAAAGAGCAAAACTCCCCCATCTACATCTCCAGAGTGATCCCAGGGGGTGTGGCCGACCGCCAAGGAGGGCTGAAGAGAGGGGACCAGCTGCTGTCTGTCAACGGAGTGGTAAGAAGCTCGGACACACACTCAGACAAGTTTATTTTAATGACACAACATTGTAATCAATTGCCTCAAAACCTGGGTTGGCATCAAGGACACCACATGTATAAAGATCATACTAATTACTCTTCTTCCACAACTCACACAATTACCTGTGGTGTATCACAAGGTTTGATTTTAGGCCCACGTATACTTTCTATTAACGTGGTTCCACTCGGCCAAATCCTCCAATGACCTCATTTCTATGCAGACAACACACATATAGTGAACGTGGTCCCCTGTCTGCTTATTAAAAAAGTCTGAGGCTCCCTGTTAGTTTTAGAATTGGTTTTAAGATTCTGCTGGTCACTTCATGTCTGCGTTTGGCCCCAAGCTTCATTGTTGAAATGTTAGCCCCGTATGAGGCTTCTTGGAGGCTTAAATCAAAGGGTGACCGTGGCCATGAGAGCCTCTCCACTTTGGATAAGGCTCCCCATGATGGATATTGAATTGATTGTCAACATGTACTGAAGATCCCTTCAAAAGGGTGAAAGGTGGCACGTACAATTCAGTTGACCCAAATTAACCTAAGTAAAATAACAAATTAAAGTGTAAACCACGTTTGAATGGTGTGCAGCAGACCTTTGGCCCCTAATAACGTGTGGTCTGAGACTCTCGTGTGTCCATGCAGAGCGTGGAGGGGGAGCACCACGAGAAGGCCGTGGAGCTGCTGAAAGCCGCCCAGGGTTCGGTCAAGCTGGTGGTCCGCTATACCCCTAAAGTCCTGGAGGAAATGGAGGCTCGCTTTGAAAAGATGAGGAGCGCCCGAAGACGACAGCAGCACACCAGCTACTCGTGAGTCTCCACTGTCGGCATCACCCTGTCAGCCTGCCCCAAAACAAAGGACAAATTCTCTAACTCCCCTCCATCGAGATCTGAACTCAATATGGAGATGAAAGTGGGGGGAGCTGGCATATGTCTCTTATGTGAAGGACAGCTTGGGCGGGACGATGAACCTTTCAAGGAACCGATTGGTGAATCGGTGAGTATATTTGACTGGCATGCAGCCTAATTCTCTCTCTATCTCCTTGCAGATCTCTGGAGTCCAGGGGCTAGCTGATCCAAGGCCTCCATCCACCTTATCGTCAAACCCTCCTGCCTCTTCTGTTCTAGTCATAGACGAGACCCTATTTGCCCTATTTCTTCGAGTAGTGCAGAGTAAGCTTGTTAGACTGTAATATCACCTCTTCAGTGTAGAACCACCCACAGCATGCTATTCCAGAAGGGCACGGTATTCTCTATAGTGTGGGGCTTAACTAGAACGTAGCGTCTTATTTTCTCAAGTGTACACTCAGCCGTGTCCAGTGTCTGTAGTTAGACCTCAGTAGCAGAGGAAGCATGTTGAAACACGGTCTCCATTGGATGTCCCAGCTAGAGGGCTAACCATTAGCAGTATGAAGAACTACCTTAGTAGCTGGCAAGTGTTATCTCAGTTAAAGTATTAAAGTATTAAAAAACATAATTCATTTGTGTATTCATTGATTTGCATAATTATTTATGAAATAAAGTCTTAACTCTTGTGTTCAGTCAACTTTCCTTTTGAATATGGGTTAAGTTCCTGGTTTGAGCAAATAAACCGTTTATGATTCTGATTCTAATGATGTATAATGTTCCAGTAAACACAGTTGGAGTTGGCTGTGAAGTAGACATGAAATTATTTTTAAATGAATAATCACATTTGTGAAACCTTGTTTTCTATATGTGATAACTGGTTTTCTTCTTTGAATGTGCTGACGGACAGAGGCAAGTCCAATTGCGGTACTGATAGTATGATGATACTTTAGCTGGTCATATTCCTCATTAAGATAGCTAATTGACACCTTTACTTTTAAACATAACTGATTAAGCAGCTTTTTCTCTTTTTTTTAGAGCCTTTCTTACTGCTATAGGTCGCTGCCCTACCTGTGACCACAGCCTTAATGAACCCAGAAGGGGCAGGAGCATTTCTGAACCCAAAAGGTTTGAAGTTGTAAATAAGAAACTTCTTGGGAGTGACAAGACCAAGACCTGATTTAGCCAGGAGAGACTTGTAGTAATGGTGTTGACTTTCTTTAGAAAGACAAGCAGTTTGGTTGAATTAGTACACCAGAAGCCTTTTACAAGATTAGGTAGGCTTTTTCTACATCATGCCTTAAGGACTGTTGTAATCAAATATTGCTTCTCTGGAAAAAAAAGGGGGGGGGGGGGGGGGGGGGGGGGGGACTAAAAGTGCTTCTCTATACATTCCATAGTTTTTGAATTGCTATGTTGGTGATACCAAATTCAACAGCTGATGGAAGATTGGATTTATAACCGATTGAATAGGAGTGCCCAAGAACCAGCTCAGCTGGACTTAACCCAAGAAACTACTGTCAAGGTGTCACCAGGGGGACATTGTGGTTTCTGTAAATTATTGGTTCATTATATTTTAGTATGGTTTGTTTTATATTACATTTTAGCATAACTTGTTTAATCACATTTTACCATGGTTTGTTTTATTACATTTTAGCATGGTTTGTTTTTATTACATTTTAGCATGGTTTGTTTTATTACATTTTAGCATGTTTTGTTTTATCACATTTTAGCATGGTTTGTTTCATTACATTTTTATGTATTAACCCACCTTTCAGTAAACTACATGCACCTGGAGGGACTAATCAATTACAGAGAGCCCTGGCCAACCGCATTGCACAATGAAATGTCCTCCCCTCTCCAATTAACACAGCTGCTATAAAGGACACTAAGCACGGCACGAGAGAAGAAAAAGAGAGGCCGCAGGAAGGAGAAGCCACAGTGGAATCAAGCGAGAGGACGGCAACACAGCGGACGAGCAGGCAGGGTGCAAACGAGCGAGAGGAACAAGGCGGACTGGACACCTCAGGAAAGGAACGGATCGGAAACTAGAAGAAAGGGCAGGACGGATCAGCATCAGTGGCTGGTCGAATTCTTAATCTTTTATAGCACTTTGTTCCAGCTGGACTTTCAATACAATTGTAGTTGTTTATGGGTTTTTAGTTGATAATAAAATCCTCCTTTTAACCACACTTTTAAGTCTTGTGATCCATGCTGTTCTTCCTCTGATGAAAAAGAACCTGTTTTTATGGAGACCGAGACTCCGCAACTAGGTGGCGTTGCTGGTACCTTTTTTTATAAATGTATCCTATTTTTTAGTAGATTTTAAGTCCGCCGCCTCACAGGGCTGACAAAGGCCATCTAGTAGAGAGGGTAGCGGTCTGGACCCAGGCTGCTCCATGTCCCACCCAACCTCTAACTGCTCTTTGGGCGCCCTTACTGTAGCACACTGCTGCACAGTGGGATGGGTTACATCAATGCAATGAAGACCCCTGAATCCCTCTCAGCACATAGAGTCCCAGACCCACAGAGTACTCTCTGCCCCGCCGCTCCAACACCACCCGTCCAGCCACCCCAACAACACCCGCCCCAACACCAGCAACTCCAACACCACCCGCCACACCCGCTCCAACACCACCCGCCCAGCCACCCCAACAACACCCGCTCCAACACCACCCATCCCAGGTTCAGGGTGAAGAAGGAATAATTATAAATATCTTTACAGTTTTTTATTGTCATAAAATAAAGTATGTTAATGTTAAGTTGTTTATCTTCTGATAATTTCCATGAAATAGATTCTAAATATTTATTCCTTTTATTATTCAAATAATTTGTCATAAACCACAAATGGTGGTTACTTTACATCCAGCGTAAATATATTTTTGTTGGGTTATTGACCAATACTAATTATTTTGACCTTGTTGCATCATTTTTATATTTTGGTTGTTTCGGCAGTTATTTTTTTCTTTTAAATGCTGGGTAATCTATTGATCAAAAATGTTATCCATGTTAAATCTTAGTGTCCTGCCTTGACAAAACATGCCTTAGTTTTACCTTAAAAATTTTGCAAATTACATTTAAATGACTATTTTTCAATATATCTGTGAGGGAAACAATGTGAATTTACACATGAAGCAATAATGTAAAAGTGCATACAGGTAAGGGCCTTGTGATTAGAGACAGGTGTGTTTGGATGGGGAGATAACAGTTATTGACTTTGTCTTAGCCTAAATGATCCGATCCTGTAACACAGGACCATTGGTATCTCTGATTACAAGACATGCAGCACATTGGATATTTTTTAAAGTCACTAAAATAATTCAAAAACTGCCTTCCCTGAAGTAGTATTGAGAGTGTACAGTTTGAAGTGCTGGCTTTCTCTAATGTTTGATTTGAATTTGTATAGAGATATTATATTGTCTCTGGAAATATTCTGCAATCTAACAAGTACACACAGGACATCACACAAGCTCGTTTGTAAAGGCATGTTCCTGATGCTGGTACCTTTTACTTAGCCCACCAGTACTTTTCCCTCCAACAGAGGGAGCCAGAGTCCACAAATAAAAGCCTCCACACATGAACAGATTCAGTTCATAAATCTTAAAAGATCTTAAAACTCTTTCTTTCTTTCTTTCTCTCTTTCTCTCTTTCTCTCTCTCTCTCTCTCTCTCTGGAGGGCTCTGTTCATTAGTCTCCATAATTTGAACTTGCGACCTTAAATGTACAGGAATATGTTTTTTTTCACGGAAACCACAGATGCCACCCAATGAATGTCTTCAAAGAGAGAATGCCAGAAAATGTTTTTTTTCCGCAATTAACTACTTCCCGTCCCTTCTCGATTGCATTTTCCTGTAAACACTCCTGAACAACATGTTGTGTGACCTACTTCTTTTTGAGGGTAACACAATCCAGCAGTAGGTTAATGGACTGGTCCCCCATAGGAGCCCAGAGGTCCAGCCTGATTCAAATGGCGTTATTGCCAAAGTGTGGATGAGGTCATTGCGGCTGACTCAGTAAACTGGGATACTGAAAGCTGACAAGCTGGGCTCCAGGTAACCAGTTTGACTGTGCGTTTGTACATGTGTTGCTACATAGGGAGAATCATTTTGAGCAATGTAAGTCTGTATAAGTCTGAGCTGTGAGTGGGAACTCCAGGCACAGTTGTAAATACCAGTCATCTACTAAAATAGCAATTCATGTGAACAATCCAAGAACTCAATCAGTTTATGAAGCATTATCATTGAGAGTGTAAATGCGCAATCCTCATAAAATGATGGTTGCTACGACGATGATGTGCATCACTCTGACAACATCTTGAATTTGGAGCCGGTGATGTTGAAATTGTTGATAAGCGTTTATTAGTCAAGATATTTGCCTCACTGGGCTGTCTTGCATCCAGTTGCTCATCTAATACCTTACAGGAGAAAAAACTCCCCAAAAAAACCTCTTTGGGGAGAAATTTGGGAGAAATCCATAAAGGAAAGCAATTAGCTTCCGTCCCCAGGTTTTAACATTGATAAACATGCTAATGTAATAACTACTATCTAACATCACACAAACTACAATTATAACACTAAATATTTCTACATGTATTCTAATTTCTACCATTAGATGTGCTCTACTGCTTAAATCCCTAACAAAAAACATGTTAAGTTTATGAATTTGATTTATGTAAATTCAACCTCAAGAGGGTAGAAAGCTAGTTTCCGTAGCTGAAAACATGAAAGAAGAGAACAATTCCAAATACGTACGGAAGAAATAGAAAGAAAAAGACGGTATTTTTAAGTAACCTTTCTGCTAAAGACGCGTGTTCGGGCCTCTACTAGCATGTTGTAACACAGAATGAGGATTCACATACGTCTTACAGAGATAAACTGATGGGCACGGAGAAGCCACCACAATCCCTCTGAGAATCAGGGTAATGTCTTACAGCTGGAGGCAGAGTGTGCAGGTTAGGGGGAATCTTCTTTTCCACACTTCATCCAGCGAGGGACACATTTGTGTACATTGACACTACTACGACACTACTGTGTCGGCTGGTGTACTGGAGTGTAGAGTTTTCAAATTGGGCTTGACATCGGAGGGTCCATGGATATCAGCAGATCATGCCATGCTCCATTAGCCGGCACACGCACATCTGTGGATCGACAGCATTACGTTTTGTAAAGTGGGTGTGAGACGGGGCATTCTGGGATTTCACTCCTAACCCGCTCCAAAGGAATGAAGTGGTCAATAGAATTCACCAATGCACGTTTTAAACGAGGATTTACAGCGAATCATAGGTCAGGTCAGTTTCTTTTTATAGCATCAAGTAACTCATTAAAACCAAACTCATCAGAATAATGAATAATGAATGAATGCTTGAGATCACCAAGAACTACTGAGATAGACAATCTTTGGGAGACTTGGTGAATGTCTGTATTTGAATGGGTATGCATGCTTAAATGAGCAGGAGGCACCTTGCATGGGAGCCCCTGCTGTTAGTGTTAGTGCAGTGGTCAGAAGAATAGAAAGTCACTTTGAGAGTACAAGTCCATTAGCATTTCACTTGGCTTAAGGGGGCAGGGTTTTTGACCTACTCCATCCTGTCATCAAGACTCTTTGAGTTCACTTTTACAGCGCAGTTATATTTCTTCTTAACAGTGTGTTGTTGAAACTCATATGTCAGTTACTGTGGTTACAGGTGCCAGGATACCCAGTGGGTAAGAACGAAGATGAAATACTATTGAATATGAACATACTGTGTAGGCACACAGAAGAGGAGACATGGCACAATAACCCCTGTCGCTGTGGGGTGTCCAGTTGTAAAGCCACATCACTTCCCACAGCTGAATCCCACATGACTAATGCACAGCATTCATCCTACATGCTTCATTTTGTAATCTCTCCCTCGCCATCCTGGTAAAACGCAGGCCATCACTGCCAAATGTGACTGATGACTTAAATAAACATTGCATCAGTATACCCGACCTGGAGGACATACTTCAAGGCCTGCTCAATACAAAACAACGTATTACAGACATTCTGTATGCCTCATCAATCCATCAAAAAGAAAAAATAACAACCATCTCAGTTTTGACAGACTTCTTTGACAGATTGTCATGGTCAAGAATTATTCTGCTTGTGCTCTGCTTCATTCACAGTATTGTGAAGGAAAGGTAAGACACCGTATTTGATTTCCTCTGGAAAGCCCAGTGGAGAGAACCAGTTATTGTGATGCATTCTTTGGCGAAGATGTCCAACTAATGGCAGTAGAGTTGTGACCTGCTGGCCAATGATTCATCAAAGGTGGCCAATCAGCATCACCATGTTCTGTTGCTCTTCACACGTTACAAGAACATTTCTGTAAACAAGCAAGTTGGCTTCTGCTGGCTTTGATGCTGCATTTTACTCATGTCCTTATTATACACTGTAAAACTAAATAGACCTATTGTAGTACTTTGCATGAAACAACAGAATCTCTGGTTGGTGTCTATCCCAGAATGCAATGGTTAGTATTGTGAAAGATACAATGGACAGAGCCCTACATTAGAAGGAGATTTAGTAAAAAGTAGTAGATATTGACAGAAGTTTATTATTTGCCCCCAAAGATGCCCTGGCTGTTATTTTTAACACTACTCCCAATATGGAGCAATGAGTGGGCAACTATCCTGACCTAGTCACAAATATGACACGTTAACAAAAAAACAAATGCAGCGTTCTCTGGTGAGCTTCAGTTTCAAGTTAAACTCTTTGCCACCACAATGCATCACGGCACGCTAAAACAAGCTGGATGGTACCCGGCTGTCCGTCAAACCTCTCCTCTCAAGCTCATATTTCACTCCCATTAACGCTAAAACGGGACATGACAAAGGTTTTCTTTTGAATTCTCCTTTAGTTTGTATGTCTAGTAGACAAGAGTATGTGTTGTTAATTGTTGAGGTGCCGATATTAAAAGAGGCTATTAGAGACTCATGACAGTACATTGTTAATCAAAAGGACTAGATAATGAAGTTAGCAGTGAGATACAATTCAATTTACTGCATGAACGAAAACAAAAGTGCAATAATATGAAATTTGATCTCATTATTCTTTGCTTTTTTGGTGTCTTTAGTCATTTCTTAAATGATCCGGGAGACGTTTTAAGATATCTTGGGATTTAACTGGAATATACTGAATCCGTAGCTTCAGAGAAGGAACTTCTCGTAATACACACACACACACACACACACACACACCACCGTGTGTGTTGGTCTTTCCTGCTATGGCTCGTTATCAGTAAAGTCTGCCTGTCATATTATTCTGACAGCAGCAGCGATACAGATCACAGACAAATCAAAAATACCTAATAGACTCTGAAAGGCACCTGAACAGCAAGACAAGTGATGGTATTCAATGTGTGTGTGCGTGTGTGTGTGTCTGCGTACATACACGTGTTTACAATAGTCAAGATATCTGTGTTTCTGGAACCTGCTCATGTTGGAAGTATGTGTGAGTGTGTGAGGCAACGTGACAGCAGTGTGTGTTTTATCAGGGCTGGTGAAATGTTTCCTGTCACTCTTCCTCCCGCGTCCAGCGATACTGACCTTTACAAGGCTGCGATTGACGCAATCTGATGCAAACACAAATATGCGAAAACACACTGATACAGAAACGCTGACCTGCTCTTTCTCACACATTTAGAATTTAATAATTTAATAAAAATGTAATACATTTATTTTACACATAGACACTCTTTAATAGGCACACACAATCATTAGAAAATGAAAACACTCTTCAATAACAAAACTTTGTGTAAAACAAAATACACTGCAACAGCCTCGTATAATAAGATGTACGGCGAGGCTGAAATTTATGTACTGCCATTCGGCATGCAGTATAAGAGTACCATTACATTGTTGTATTTGTACTTTTCTGCTGTATTTGAAAAACAACAAAGACCTTCATAAAACACTAATGTGAAATGCTTTCCAATTAGATACCGTTTAGACATCATGGAATAATTGTGGGTCTGTGATGTTGTGTGTGTGTGTGCGCACGCGTATGGGTGCTTGTCCACATGCGTCAGGGCTTCAGGGCTGCTCTACAGCAGGTGCCCCAAAAGACAGACAGTTAGCCCAGGGCTGAGCGAGATGAAGAACCAGCTGCCACCTTTAATCTGCATCCAGACCCTCTAAGGACTGCAGTCTGACTCATCCTCTGCTCCCAAATAACAAAGCCACACTAGTGGTGACAGTTCACTCAAAAAAGTAATTTCCCAGCCACAAGCAGTGGACTTCCTCACAAAGGGAAGACAATCCATGCTGTATTAGGCTAACCACTATCGATGCATTGCAATCAATCATCCAAGACTATTTGACCAATTAGTTGTTTAATTAAGGCATCTTAAACGTGGCTCCCAGAGAGACACATACACACACACACACACACGCCGATGTTCTGGTTTCTCTAAACAGTCATTGCACATCAGTTAAACACACACATGTGCAGACACAAAGTATGGCAGTTGACTCTGGACTATGGTTGAGTGTTAATCTTGGACGTTGTTGCACAGCTTTTATTGAGTTTCCGACTAATGAAAGATAATTATTACGGTGGATGAATATGGAGTCAAATGCAGGGCAAAAGTTTTGATCATTTGAAAAACAAATGCGAACCTGAAAGTTTAAGTTTTTGTCTTCAACATTGAAAAAAACATGTATTCAAAATAAAAATATGTGGACAAAAAGTATTTCTGGGTTGAATATAGTTCTGACTCTTCTTTCATTCTTCACATATATATATTTTTATATTTGCGGTATCATATTTTTCAGTTGCAGATCTTATATTTTCAAGTTTTTAATAACTGAGAGGGGCGTGGCGTCATGTCATGAGTGACAGCTTAACCACTGAACGCAGTGCGATGGCGTCTCAGATCGGTAAAGCTCTCAGGATATTCACAGATTTGGACTTCCCGGTTCCATATCTCTGTAACCATGGTGATGTAGACAACCAGCTACAACCATAAGTAACCATCATTTACCAACAGGTACGGTCCGGGAGCTGGATGCATCACGTTGGTCCTATTGTGCACCCCCAGTGGGACGCGTGCGCAGGGGCCGTGTGCAAAGCGACATCGCTACAAATGTCAAACAAACAGAAAACAAAAAATTACCGAAGCAAAGGATTTTAGCTTCACTTTTTCTAGGCAAGACAAAAAGTGTGTTTGACTGATTGTGTGCATCCCAGAAAAAGAGAATAGAATGGGAGAGAAGGGACATTTAATACAATCTTTAAATTTGAATTGTCCACTCTGATCTGGCTCACTAACAATTAAAGGTAAAATGAAACTTTTATATGTATATTCTAATAGGTTCTATATTACAGTGAGAAAATTGTCTTTGCTCTAACCTAATCATAATCCAGCTGAATAATTGCATTCCGGCGATGGTATTTCACGCTTTGGAGCGGATATGTGGCTGAGTCTTTTTTGTCTCTGCTGGTATTAGAACGAATAGAATTTTGTGTTATGTCTTTAGTCTTATATTTACTTTATGTGTGCTTTGCAGGTTGGCCTTCCTTCAAAGACAAACCAGTTACTCACTGTCCCATGTTTCTCATAGTCTGTGTGATGTGAAATGTGTGCAAGATAGGTTTACTCATCCCTTGCCTCGGATGAGAATGAGTATGCAAGGGCGCCATCAATTCTTTTTAAGGCGGGTTTTGTGCTGGTGTGGCATTTCATAGACTGTACTTTGGAAGTTCATGGCTGAGGTTTCCTTTGTTAAATTCCCCAAGGACAGTAACCAAGGAGTCCGGATTGGTCCGCAGTGCAGAGAAGCTTTGTTTTTCAAGGGAATTGTCGTATCCGAATCAAAGATTGTTGACAGTGCTGCTGTAGACCAGAGCAATGCCATTTAGAGAATTTACAGAATTCATTATTCACTCATTAATGTGAATTATGGTGGAAATGCATTTATTGTAAGTCGCTTTGGATAAAAGCGTCAGCTAAATGACATGTAATGTAATGTAATACCAGGAAGTCTCACATGCTCCAGGTTTTGATGTACGTACGGGATGCTTGGACCTTGGTTAGCTGGTAGGTTTCATCTGGCTTGATAGATTGAAATGATTGGGTATAAACTGCATTATAATTAAAGTCTATTGTTTTTTTCCCCCTGATGGTACCACCTAAAAGAAGCATATACAAGCTGAATAGAGATGAAGCACAGAACCTTCTGGAACTCAATTACTTGCTTTGGCAAACTGTGATCAATCAGACAAATAGAACTTGAACCATCAAAAGGATGTTCCTTTCAGTATGACAGAATGTGATGGCCAATGATGTTGACTGCAGCACTGAAGTCCAACCAGACGAGAACAGAGACCAGTCCAGCCATAACAAAGGTTATTGGATAGTCAAACTCAATGCCATCTACCAAAAAGATGAGAACTAAACTCCAGGTCAGAATTATTGAATATGTACACATCAACGAATAGAACACTTAATACATGGATTTTCCGTCAGTATTATAATTCATGTCTTGGCTTGATTTAAATATGACTCCCTGCGCAGCATCTAGAGGAATGTAAATTTGAATTGTTCATTCCTGTGATTTTATGATGACAAATCCTACTGTCCATAAATGCTACTAGCTACTTAGCGAAGGTAGATGCCCTGAAAATCCCCATTAGACTTATAGGGCCTAACAGGGCCTCAAACAAAATGAAAAAAAAGGAGCACCAGACTCCAATTCCAAAATACTTCTCAAGTGGCTTCAGTTCAGCAGGGAGTGAAACCAAAGTGAGCGATCATGTGAAGTGGATAAAAAAGATGAAGAGCTGCTAGATACATTTTCCAAGTGTGTGTGTGCGAGTGTTAGTGGAGACACATTTTGCCTCTATATTGTTCCCTGCCTCAATGGCTAACATCTGTCTCCGAGCATGTCCACCATCACTCTGTGTCACATACTAACGTGTGGAAATGTTACCCATTGTCCTCAGTGTTAAAGCTTGCGGCTCAGTCACAATGTGGGATGTGGGCGTACGTAGGAGGCACCAACGACCCCTGCAACCACGACTTCCATTTCCCTTCAAGTGTCTCTTTTTTTTATTTGATAAGAAAGCACTTATTTGTAAAAGAATCAACATAAACATTCAAAAATAGTAATAAAAAGGAAAACATGACTGCTGAGTTACATTTGCGAAGAGCTGCCTTGGATTTTAGCATTCAAGTCAGAGTCAACCATACCTTGATGGATTGGTGACCTTCCAAATCATTCTTGATTTTTCTTTATTCTCCTTTGTTGTTGATCGTACTGTAAAGGAAAATAGAACGAGGATGGACAAAGTTTGTGTTCGATGATGTATGAGTTAGTGTTTTCTGAAAGAAGCAGACAAAAATCAACTATTTCCTTTCTTTTTTTCCCAACTGGTCGTGGCCCAATACATCACCTGGTAACTCTATCAAAAACCCCCGACTGACCTCGTGATGCATCATATCTCCATCATCATCATCATCACCATCTGACGCATTCTGCCTTTACACCCCCGCTTCTGCTTCACACACACAAGCATGCATGCGTACACACGCGCAGGACACACTCTACGTTGTAACCCCTCCCTCCTCCGGTGCCGCAAAAACTATATAAATCCCCTCTGTCGGAGTTGAAAACAAAGAGACTGTTCAGAGTGAGAAGAAACCAATCCACAACGTCACAGATTGACCTCTGCCACGCCTCCACCTGTAACCTCCACATCTCCTCAAAGTAAGTCTTTTTAACACGTCCTTTTCCTTTATGCGCATTAACGCGGTTCCAATACGCTGAGATATGCGCACCTTATTCCAAAAGGAAGAATGGTGTTTTCATGCATGTATCATGCTTTCACTTATGACAAATGATACCGTACAAATTATTGTAGACTGAAAAATATGATGACACATTTAAACTGCCATGACCTCTGTCGAAATGTTTAGTTTAGCTGATGTTTTTTTTTATTCATCGCCTCTCACTATTGGTTTGAGATGATGGTACCTAATACAGATTGCAGAGTTTCTCATTTGGAAACAAAGAAAGACACTTTTTGAGACTACTAACTCCAGTGTTAAATGTCCAGCTGTAGCTATGGGCTGGAGTTTGTGCGTTTAGTCTCAGGGGAAGTAAGAGCCCCCCCCCGCCCCCCAGGTGCTGCTGGGAGTGCGTTCAGCATCGCAGACAGCGCCATGGGATGCAAAACAAATCCAGACCTCGTTCGGCGCCACATGACAAGATACATGACAGCATATCTCATCAAATCTCCATAGTTCATCTCTTCTCACAGTGACATCCCATTACTGTAGACATGTCTGGTTGTCATTCTCCTATTTGAACTCAAAATACTACACCTGCAGCAGTAGAAAGAAGCGCAAAGGTAAGCCCGGATGGCTCTGCTTCAGGTCTGAGACAATGAATGCATTTAATATAACGCCTGTCTGCAGCTACATTTCTTATTGACGGCGGGTTACAATTTATACTTTTATCAAATAGACTGCATTTATTTTCTACAAATTCAGTTTCCTCATTGTTAAAAACAACTACTAAAAGCGTTATTTTGAATTATTTTAGGCTGTTGGTCAGCAGCTGGGGCGAAGTTTGAAATGTAATTGGTTGTTCTGTATTTTTCCATTTGATATTCATTAAGATCATTAAGATATTATTCTTCTAATTCCTTTTTAATTCAGTGTCATGTGTTCTATTTGGAGATACGTCAAATTGGGAGTTTTAGCCTTACTGAAAATGATAACATTAATGACAAAAGCACAACGGTAATATCAGTAGTTAATCTCATAAAAGACATGACTGCATCATAATACACACAGATGGAAATGAAGCGTTTGCAATATCAGAGTATTATCAAATCATCTTAAATGTGTGGCATTTAAGTCAATTCCATAATGAACCTCTGATTCCCTGAGAGTATGTGATGGTGGTTATTTTCCATCTCTGGAGTCAATCCATTGTCTTCATCTTCCTCAGGAACGAACCACTCGGACACTTAGTCAATCCAAAGGTTTCAGTTTATTGGTTTTTGTTTTTACATGTTACACAATAAACTTCCCTCGGAAAACAAGGAGAGGTTACATATACATCCAATGTCTTTATCGACCCTCAGACCGCCGCTCTCTGTTCTTAATTCAAGGTTTCAGAGACGATGGGATTCCTTTATGCAAACGTAAATAAATCTCTTCTGGGCTGTGACTTTTTAAGAATGTTTTATTTTAACTATTATATTACTATCTAACTATCTATTTTAACAAAATCATTAGAAAGATAAATAAATAACCAGTGGACTTATGAGAAAGAATTTCCCTTGAGCTAACTCAAAGCTTTGCTTAAAGTCCACAAGTCTTCTTATCCTCCCATCTCCAGAAGGCCATGATGCAGAAGCCATGGACAGCACTGGTGGCCTTGGTGCTCTGCGTGCTGGTGTGTCTGGGAACACTGGCGGACGCCTACCCCCCTAAACCTGAAAACCCCGGAGAAGACGCTCCCCCGGAGGAACTGGCCAAATACTACACCGCCTTGAGACATTACATCAATCTGATCACCAGGCAGCGGTATGCACACACACCCATTCTGTTTGGTTAACTGACATCATCATGGTGTCGCTCTCAGGTTGGTTTAGATCGGGGACTCTAGATATTAGAGATAGTAAGAGATAAGAGATATTAGTGTGGGGGGAGGAGGACGGATTTTTGATGAATCAATGCACTTCAAAGACTCCAAACTTTGTTTTGATCCTTCAAAATGTTTGAATAAAGTGGTGTGTGCACATCTCATTCGGTCCAGGAAGCTCATCAGAACACACATGTTTAATTGGCTGTGATTGGTAAATGAATTTCATTCAAAACCCGAAGCTCTGTTGATGTGTGATGCAACTCCCCATCTATCGCCCCCCAACCCTTCACCCCGCACATGGCAGCTTCGTGCATTAGATTACTGGCCACCACCTCCAGGCATCAGAGCAATAAAAGAGAGGAGGAGCCCCGTATTCAGTTAGCTTGGTCTGAGTCGAGGCCTTCTGCTCTCAGGAATAAAGTCTCTCATCAGATGCCATTTTTATTGATCTGTTCTTACTCCTGAATGCCAAGTAGATCGTTGATATTTGGATACTTGGTTTAAAGAACCAATAAAAAGTTATTGGTTTCAGTAGAAGCGTTTTACATTTCACTGAAGAGCTGCAGATGAAGACATATATTTGATAGAGGTAACTAATGGCAATATGAAGGCATGACTAAATCAAGTAATGTGCTGAGGAATGTGATGGTTTTGGTGACACCAGCTACGATTGATGGATCTAGGTAGTCATAACTATATCATGCAGTTCATAGCATGGTATAAATAGTACAATGTCTTGGAAATCAGAGCAGAGAGAACCTGTCCTGGGTATTCTTTCTGGAAAAGTGGGGGTTAAGTAACCTTACAATTTGTACATATGTTAAGCTGATTTGATTGTTTTACAACATGGTAAAGAAAATATCTTTCATACTTTCAATACATTAAATTCAAATTAGCAGGAAATAACAAAAAAGGATGTCCAGCTATTTATTTGTTGGAAATTAGAATGTCTTTGCGACTCGGATGTAATGGAAAAACAGGAGAAGCACATACTGGTGTTATTTATTTGAATGAAGAAATATAATCACGATTACTGTATTTGGGAGAATAAAACGGGCCAAATTGTTTAGAAACAGCAAGAAAAACAGTCCGTGGAAAGCACACCAACATTGGCCAACGTGAACACACCAAATGGAAGAAAGACACCCAGACGGACGGAGGAAGAGCGACTCTGGGGATATGTGCGTGCTGCTGGGCCATTAGGATCCGGATGCGTGGCACGGCGTGACAGCGGAGACACGGCTGTTTGATATCTGTCCCACAGGACAAGCTGCTCGCACAGCCCCCCCGCGTGTGTAACCAAGCATAATATTGGGTGCTGGAGGCATGGAGGGAGGTGGAACAGGTGGTTAATGGCAAATTAGAGGAACTGCAGGCCGAGGTGCAGGGGTTGTGTTGAAAAGTGCTGTCTCCCGCACAGACTGAGACACAAAGACACAGGCACACACACACGCCATAGGAAGTAAACCGTGTGCTTCACGGCTGTGTGCTTTTGCATTTGCAGCTCTCTTGGATCCCTTATCATGAGAACGATCGGCCGCTCTCGCATGCACAGGTGGAATCTGACCGCCAAATGAAACCATTAGGATTGAACGGAAGTAGGTAAAGCAGTAGAGAGTTAGAGCAGTTATCGTGTCTCTGTCTCTGTCGGACTCCACCTGCTCCATCACCTGCTTCTTATGCA
This sequence comes from Pungitius pungitius, assembly GCF_949316345.1. Taxonomy (NCBI): domain Eukaryota; kingdom Metazoa; phylum Chordata; class Actinopteri; order Perciformes; family Gasterosteidae; genus Pungitius; species Pungitius pungitius. The sequence goes on along the minus strand of NC_084911.1, from coordinate 15,127,398 downwards.
GATCTTAACAGCTCCTTCTAAGCAAACAAAAGCAATTGTTAGTTTCATGGCATACGCTGATAAAAACATAATGACTAATCCTGTTAAATCGTATGCACTGCTCCTATAAGATGGAATTGAAGATATTGGAGACATTCTGATGTTGACCTGATGGTGGCAACAGGGTTTCATCCAAAAGTTGTCGAGACCTTGAGTGTGAACTGGGGTGGCACAGGAGGAAAAGTCTGAGATTTATCACCAAAGTTGGAACCAAGAATGCACAAACACCTGTGTGCCAATCTTTGGAATGGACGTTGAGATCTTTCACTGAATAAGTGAAAGGTCTGTAGATAAAGTCAGCGGATCACCACAGTTAGTTGGCTTTGCATTCTGGTCAAACTGCATCAAATGGCTAAAAGCTCTCCTTCCCCCTCTTCCCAGGTATGGGAAGCGTTCAACTCAAGAGGATGTGGTGGCAGAGCTGCTGTTTGGTGGCGACAGCAGCAGAGACCAGAGATCAAGGTCAAGACCTTCAGGAGTCATGTGACCTGTACAGGGTCCATATAGATATTGATGAGTTACACATCCTCCCTTGTGTTCTCTCACAGATACGATGACTCCTACATGTGGTGACTCCGCTGCCCCTCTCCCACTGACCGGAACGCAAGCTGTCTTCGTCTCTCATGTCTCTGTCTTACAACTGTCTCATTACAACACAATTGTACATAATTTACTATTCAAATTAATAAATAAATAAGTATATATATGAGATTAGAGCTGTGTGTTTGTGTGATCAATTAAAGTCCCTCTGAGGTCCAGCATTATTTAGAGTAGGAAAATCTTGCTTTACTGTTGCTACTGTAAAAGCCAACCGAATAAATGAATATAACCATCCTGTGTGCTTCAGATGTGTTAATGGTGGTTTGTTTGGGGATTTGTGTAATAAAGTACTCTCTGAAACTGGAAAGGACCTCTTACTCGTTCTAAGTCGTCATTAAGCTTTATTTTTTGTATCGTTTTCGTTAGAAAAAATTCTAAATTAAACGATGTGGCTGGGGGAATTGGGTATTTTCTTACATACATGTCCATGTATTTAAATTACTATTTTTTAGTCTTTTCATTTGTGTTAAAAGCGAAGTGTGCCACCTACAGGTGAGGTGGGCGCTCCTATGAGTTGGTGTGAATGGAGCATAGTTACGGCCTCTGCCCTGTGACTGTGATGGTGAATGGAATCATCAGGCATCCAAACAACTGCTACTTATCATTTTTATTTACAGTCAATAACAAGTAAGTGAACAACAAATGGCTCCTGGTTTTCTGTTTGGAGGCAAGGCTGCGAGTCACACAACTGGACCCCATCTCCCACTGGGGTTAAAACTAATAGGACGCATAAATAGGGCCCAAAGGAAACAGGAGCGAGAATTAGCGGTGACACTACAAAAAGACCAAAATCGTCTCTCTGTACTTTCTGACCTGCCCGCTCAGCTGCAAGCCCATTGGCTCATATTGATACCATACATCTTTAAACAAAAACAACTATATGAAGCTATTGCAATTGTAAAAAAAAGTTTGAATGATGTACACACACCTCTTCTTTACCTTGAGTAAAAACACTAACCCATTTGTAGCACTTTAATTGTACTTATATTAGCTCTTATCTGTAATCAGCTTATTTGATGAAATTGCACCTTCTTGTTCCTTGTTCTTGTGGGTTTGAATCCCTATGGTGCACTTATTGTAAGTCGCTTTGGATAAAAGTGTCTGCTCAATGACATGTAATGTAATGTAATGTGATGCATCAGGGCCCTTGTGCCTGCTCATTGGGCCTCGCACGTCCCTTCCTCTCACTTTCTTAGTCTCATTTGTCTTTTTCTCAATATTTCTATATCTTCATCTCGTCTTTTTTTGTAATTTGTGCACAGACTGTAAAGCCTTCTAATTTGCGATGGGCTATGCAAAATGGTTGATTGGTGCTCATAAACTGGTTTGGCCTTAAACAGGTGTTGAAATATAATCCATCTAACAACTAATTGAGTCCCTGGCTACCAGTGATCCATTACCTTACCATTGAATGAGTGTCAGCATTGTGTTCCACTCGTTCGTTAGCTCAAACTGCTGCGGTCATTTTGGTCATTTGTTTGAGTTTTGTGTAAAAGAGAAGGAAGTTAAAATGAAGAAAAGGGGAGAAGATGTCACACGCTTTGTTTGTTTCAGGTAAGTGATCAAAGTTTCACCATCATTGAAGCACTTTTATATTAATGAGACATGTTGATAGAATAAACCAGTTTGATAAAGTGCTAATGTAATATCATGTAGTGATAATTAATAAATGTTAACTACTGTAAGAGAAACCTTGAAGTTGACCGATGATTCTGTTTTAAAGGATCATTGATAAGATAATATTGACTATTTAAAATAAAACAAAGAAAGATGGATTGATTATAAAAAAAAACATTAACATGACAAGACAAACCATCCGGTTAATTATTGACAAATTTGAAATTAGTTTTTCATTGGTTACAAAGAGTGTGGCGCCCTCTTTAGGTGGAATGTGCTCATTACTTTATTACAGGGAGAGTGACTTCTTCCGTCTACAACTTTATCTTAAATTATAATTGTCTTGTATCATTGTTGATTTAATGAAACTGATTTAGTAAAGCAAATATATAACTGTTTCCCAGATGAAGATGTGATCCTTTAACTCCTGCGTCCTCCTTGTCCTCTTCCACTGTAGACATCGACGCCAGAGAAAGGAGAAGAATGCCCACTTCTTCAAAGACAAAACACTTATTAACGATAAATAAATTGTCAACTATTTCATAAAATCGTTTCATTACCTTACTTCACATTGGATTCATTTCACCAATAAGTATAGTAGTAAATATATTTGAAACATGAACATGATTTCCTCCACTTTACTATAAGTGATTAAATCATTTTGGAATTGTTTTATCAATAAACAAATAAATTTATTTAATTTAATGATGAAATTGAACTATTTTTGTAATCAAATTGTTTTATATTTGTTCTACAATCAAACAGCACAACCAAAGGCCCAAATGAGCAAAGACTCTCCTGTTGTAAAGAGTGTTACACTGACCCGCTCTGTGGGATAACCATCATCATCATTTGTTTTGAAGTACTTCTGGTACAGAGACAAGAAAACCTCTAAACCTCTGAAAACACAAGATTATGTTCTCCTCCACGGGGGAAGAATCTCTCCCTCCATCCACTACCACGCCTCTTGGTGGCGTTAAAGTAAAGCAAGATTGTACTGAGGTACAGTACATTGAGAGCAGTGGAAAACCTGATCACAAGTGCAAATATACGTAGCCAATAATGTCGGTAGTGCTTCTGGTTGTATTGATTGAACTAAACCACGTGTGACTTTACGTGCTGGTTTCTAAAACAGCTCCAAAGAGACACTGGCATCACTCAAGGCACGTGTCTGTCTTCCACCACCTCTGCTTATGGGACCACTATTACTACAAGTAGGTTCAAATGTGTAGACATCCAATTATTATGCACAATATATCCACGGGTAGAGTCTACTTTCACAAAAAAGTACTCAAGATGTGATCCACGGGGCTGTCAATAGAATATCTTTGGAGACATTTGTCACACAAAAAAACTGGCAACAAAATGCAGAAAACGTTTTCATTTTCACCTCAAATTGACTTCACTTATTCTGAAAGTCCGGCATCCTGTCTCTAGATTGACAGCAACAATGGAGGAAACCTGTTCAACATTAGTCTCAGTGGACACATGCATTTCTATTGGATCTGACCTTCATAACACAGCGTTTGGTAACAGCCTGGGTGGAGAATGATTGGTGGAAAGTCCATGGGTAAGTCACGTGTCTTTCTAACGGGACAGGAGACCGCGAGTCTAAGCTCAGATCGATATGGATGTTCCTCATGAAGCTGCAATGATAGCTGTTTCTGCAGAGGAGGAATGTTGGTGCTCTGAGGTAAGACCAGTTCTCACCTGGAACCCGAACGTGGTTGCCATGGTTACCGCAGCGCATCTTTTGAACATTACAGCGTCACACAGAACTCACATCTATCAGTCAGAGAAGCAGGCAATTCTACCCTCTCCCGACAAAACCTTCAAGCTGCGAGTCTTTGCATCCACAAGTCTACTTGTGACCTACTGACAACGTTCAAAGAAGGTTTTGCAGGACACAAGTGAGATTTATGCACCTTCTAAGCGACTGTTGTTTCATGGATTCTACCGTTGCCTCTGTAGCTCAAAATACACCGATGTTTATGCTAATATTTGTATCATATTTGAAATAATTAGTGCAACGTAAAGTACTTCGATTGACTTGTGAGTGTTGTGAGAAAGTTGAAGTGTATTTAAACTAAAGCCGCTAACTTGGTTAGCTTGATAGAGCCGACCGTTTAGCCTTTTAACGTTAGCTTGAAGTGAGAAATGCTACTAAAGATGTTGAAATATTTCACGTTATAGAACTTGTACGTGAAACTGATCAATAAGTGGTGCAAACACGACAATAGATTTATTTCGTTTTTCACTGGGTTCACAATTCCCACGTTTCCTTCATACTAGTGATGTTTTTCTTTTATTAAGAGGCTCTTTTCCACCTCGTTCAGAAGCCTGTCACTTTGATGACTAATAAAACCATGAGCAGCAGAGAGTACAACAAGCACAAAAGGATATTTGTTCTCCTCAACGTGCTGACATGTTAGTGACGTTTAGTGTGAATGTTAGATGGACTCTGTGTAGACTGGAATAAAGCTTCCTGACTGATTCATAATGTACACACATGGAAATGCAAAAAACAGCTGATAGACATGTGTATAATCTTCTATATTTACACTGCTGAGTCCTCCACATGCTATATATATTTATATATATATATATCAGAGCAGGTCAGGGGTCATTTTAATTATATTACTGTATCATTGGTGACTCTGCTAATGCGTTTGATATGGAATGCCGTTTTAGTCAAAATTAAATAAATGACCAAATACACGGTAATGCATAATGACACAGCATTTCATGATAAATAAATGAATAAATACACGGTAATGCATAATGACACGTACTCGGTAATGCATAATGACACGTACTCGGTAATGCATAATGACACGTACTCGGTAATGCATAATGACACGTACTCGGTAATGCATAATGACACAGCATTTCATTTCACGTTCTTATATGCAAATCAGGGGGCGTGGCTATCTATCACATTCAGAACAGACGACAGAGCCGTGTGCCGTCGACACCGCTAGCGAACGCGGAAGCACCCCCCTCCCCCTAGCATGCTAGCATTAGCGGATCAAATCGATCAACATGGGTTATCTGCAGATACTATTTTGACACATATTGAGGGTTTTTTGGAAATACTAGGGCTTGCGGTTCCCACTTCGGCAGCTCTAGACTGCGGTCAACTCAGGCGACACTCGGATATCCGTGGTCAACTCAGCCGACACTTGAATTTTAGTGCACGTTTATGCTGACATTTACGGTACAATTTCTCAAAGTTTGGTCCGGTTACTTGCTCAATACCGTAAATGTCAGCATAAACGTGCACTAAAATTCAAGTGTCGGCTGAGTTGACCACGGATATCCGAGTGTCGCCTGAGTTGACCGCAGTCTAGAGCTGCCGAAGTGGGAACCGCAAGCCCTAGTATTTCCAAAAAACCCTCAATATGTGTCAAAATAGTATCTGCAGATAACCCATGTTGATCGATTTGATCCGCTAATGCTAGCATGCTAGGGGGAGGGGGGTGCTTCCGCGTTCGCTAGCGGTGTCGACGGCACACGGCTCTGTCGTCTGTTCTGAATGTGATAGATAGCCACGCCCCCTGATTTGCATATAAGAACGTGAAATGAAATGCTGTGTCATTATGCATTACCGAGTACGTGTCATTATGCATTACCGAGTACGTGTCATTATGCATTACCGAGTACGTGTCATTATGCATTACCGAGTACGTGTCATTATGCATTACCGTGTATTTATTCATTTATTTATCATGAAATGCTGTGTCATTATGCATTACCGTGTATTTGGTCATTCATTTAATTTTGACTAAAACGGCATTCCATAGTTTGATACCAGCAGCAAGTAGATACACTGTAAAAAAAAATCCGTAAAAAAACGGATAAAGTCCTGGCAGAAAATTACCAGGAATTTATCCGTTAATATCACAGACACTTCTGTTAATCCTAGAAAGGATTATTCCGTATATTTACAGTATATTCTGTTTATTCACAGACACTTCTGTTTATCCTAGAACGGATTATTCCGTATATTTACAGTATATTCTGTTTATTCACAGACACTTCTGTTTATCCTAGAACGGATTATTCCGTATATTTACAGTATATTCTGTTTATTCAGACACTTCTGTTTATCCTAGAACGGATTATTCTGTATATTTACAGTATATTCTGTTTATTCACAGACACTTCTGTTTATCCTAGAACGGATTATTCTGTATATTTACAGTATATTCTGTTTATTCACAGACACATCTGTTTATCCTAGAACGGATTATTCCGTATATTTACAGTATATTCTGTTTATTCACAGACACTTCTGTTTATCCTAGAACGGATTATTCCGTATATTTACAGTATATTCTGTTTATTCACAGACACATCTGTTTATCCTAGAACGGATTATTCCGTATATTTACAGTATACCCTCAGTAGCATTTGCTACCAAGAAATGTCTTCACCACAGAAAAATCTGTACAATTTCTATGGGCAGTTTCTTTAAATCTGAAACATAAAATTCTGAATAGGCAGCCTACATTTTCTGGTATTCCACTCTAATGCTAAAATACAATGACAAATGGTATCCATCACAAGACCAAGGTCATGTAATGAGTTAAAATAACTAAACATCGAATACAGCAACATGATCAAATACAATCACAACATATATAAATTCAACATGTTTATTTTTTATGCCATGAAGGATATGCATAAAAGTGCATTCAATGGCTACATATTAGCCATATTCATAAAGTGCATTCCGGGGATCATCATGAGATCTGAGAACTTGTATAGGTTTAAACACATAACAGACAAACAATGCATCGAACGAAAATTCACCAAAACTATGTGCGAAGCACCATTAAAAAGTGCTCATTTTGTATAAAATTGTTTAAATAGCAACAAAGTAAACAACGATACATTCATTAATAACATGACAATAATGGTTTTGCACCAAAAGGTGGTCAGAAACAAGTAAAACAGCTTTTCCACTTTCTTTTAAACATTTCCAAATACATGGCAAAACAGCTCAATTTGCCATCCATGGATTCTCAAAGTTGTTTAGTTCAAACAGGAACTTCAGCAGTCTTGGAGGAATGTGCTGGTGTTTGGTCCCCTTCTTCTCGGCCTTTGACCCTCACTCAGGATTTATTCCCAGGAAAACTCTTAAAGAAATGGATTTTGTTTTAAGCAACACACGTAATGAAATGCATGAAACCAACCGAGTAACACGCAGAGCATGTTGAGATGGAAAAATCCTTGTAAATCCAATTTGAATATTGTTCCATAACAGGACAACTACTAGAATAAATTAACGTGAAGGAGTACACCTTTTCAGCTGTTGTGCGACCGCTTTCTAAACCTGCGTGTTTTCCGTGAAAAGATACAGGCAATGAAATTTTCTGTTCACATTAACGGCGCATTTAAAAATCCGGTGCCAACAGAGCACCTGTGCCCGGTATCTACCGGACGAAATAGCAACTAGGATTACAGTGCAACTTAAATGTCTGCGTTGCGCTCTGACGCTTTAAAAAGGATGTGGTTAGAGGTTAGGGTGCAGGGAACAACTGATTGGCTCATGGAGGCATGTGATCAGAGTGGTTTTATGGAGCTTTGGAGAAGAAAAAAAAAACTGATACAGAGCATTCTATGCACCGATTAAATAATTTTAAATATTGCTCGATCACGTGAATTTGATTATGGGAAGCCAAAATAATTATTGTAATTAAAATTTGATTAATTATGGAGCCCTAATTTGTAAATCATATAACCGTGTATTTACAATGTCCAACAGCAACACAATATGCTCCATACATAACATTAAAAAAAAAAAAAAAAAAGAGTTTCTTACCTTTGTATGAATTCCAGGGTGATTGACATCTCCTTTGGGTATTTTATGTTTAATACATAAAACAATGAGAAAGCGTAGCTCAGGGCCACAATGACGGAGTTGATATGGTCATTGACCACTTCCTGATCGACAGCGATCTTGAATCGTTGATCACCTTAAAACAGATATATTTAGATATTAGAAGATTAAAAATATAAACAAAAAAAATAACAAGGCACATTCACTTCAGAAACCCACTGAAAACATAATTATTTAGATCTGGCTAGCTTACATTATTATTTTTACAAGTGGTGTTGCCTTTGTTCAACAAACCCTCCTCATTCTACAGCAACTATTAAACCGGATCCAACAGTAACTAATAGACCCTCCTCCTCCTACACTAATATTTATCAGGACTTTTACTCCACCACATTTACACTGGATTAAGTATTTTAACCATGTAGCTTAAATTGACTGGCGCTTTGCACAGAGAGTAAAGAGTTGAAAAAAGTAAAGAGTTAGAGTTAACAGTAAAGATTAAGTGAAATCCATAACATGCGTGCCTAAATATTATACAGACTACATACCCATGATAAGGATGCAAGGTGTGCTTGGGATGCTCAGTCCAGCAGCATTTGACTCCTGTTGTTGGAAAATGAAATATCAAAGAAACACAAACGTCATGAACTATGTTTCCAATATATATCTGCAAAACAAAAACAACATAATAAAAAGTATACACCTACCTCACTTTGGTAGAAAAGGAGATCGGGCTTTTCTTTGAAGAACTTTGCAATGCCTGAGATCAGTTGTACTGGATCTTCACCTGGTGGCATCTTCATCCCATTTGAGTCTAGGTAGTCTTTGATGCTCTTTCCCTTCATGGACATTTCCTCTGCCAGCTTTGTTTGCACTGGTAAGCCAATGAGGGTACATGTGTGGTCAAACAGGTGAACAGCTTCAAAAAGGAAGGGCCACTCTTCCTGTACTGTTTTTACAGTGCTTCCTTTGTTTATTGTTGCACGCTGGATGGAATATGTTTCAGTCATCAATTTGCGAACACACAACTCCTGAAGATGATGGGTTTTGAAGGCACTTTTCAAGTCATCTTGTTAAGACTCTAGTTCTGCTACATCCTCAACAGCAGGCTGCCACTCCACACACCCATAACGATCAGAGAGGGTAGACTTTTTCCTTTCTGCGTCTTCACCCTCTGCTGCCTTCTTAGTTGAGCTGAAGGTAAATGGCCTTCTAATATTTTCAAGTCTGTTTTCTAGCTGTATGAACAGAGCATCATATCCTGTTCCAATGACTTTACTTCCATTGAGCTCTCTGTCTTGAAAAGAGCAGGGATGTTGTCCTACAATCTTCTTGGCAATCTCCCGCAGCTTTGCTCTTCCAGGCCTGCCACGCACTTTACTGAGTACATCGTCAATGACTATCCGAACCAGCTCTCTTCTCTCTTTAGGCATCGGCCTTTTCTTTTCACTTAAGGCAAGCATGAGTTTTGGGGGCATTTTGTGCCATGGGACATCATATGTCTCCCGGGATGGAGAATCCTCCATGGGACCAGTTGTCGGAGGTAGAGTTTGGGGCGGATGGACATTGTGTTGCAGAGATGTCGAAGCCAAGCCAAGTACAGCTGGTGACTCTATGGATAACATACAACAACATAGATGTTACATTTACACAGATTTAAGTTATAACAATTTCGGTATGGTATGAATAAATGCATGTTACGAGCTGTATGTTTTACCCCACTACATTTTCATTTTTTTAAGAGGGCAGCAGAACACTGATACAAATTTTACATACAATTGTGATGCTTTTGGACAAAAAGTCTACGTCTGTAAAAATGGTAACCTGTGGATTATAGGACATACATAAATATTTGGTTAATAAATGTAAAAACGTACCTGCAGTGAAAGCTTGAATTAGTCGTCTCTGCTGAATGGGTGGCAGAATTCCATCGACATCCTCCGTCTTGACAAAGTTAAGGTCATCTACATTGTTTACTCCAATCTCCTCCAGTCTTGCCATGAGTCAGTCTATTACATGATTATTGAGCGATGTTATAGCTTTCTGAACTAATTCTTTCACAAGCTCCATAGTGGCATATGCTTGAGTGGGATGAGTAACCTTGCACCTCTGTGGTAAAAAGAAAGTGGAGCATAGTCATTAAGCTTGTCAAGATCTTCACAAATAAGCTTATTGGAACTATTATATTATGTCAATTTCATAGACGCCAAGCTCAGGTACCCAGCTGGCAGTTTTCCCCCGCACCAAAAGCAGGACAGTTGTTTCACTTTTGATAACAATGCTTGCTATTTCCCCCAACTGCAGTTGTCTTTTGGTATATCTCTGTACGACAAGCATACCATTTGCATATGAAGTGCCTTTAACTTGCACTTTATCTGTAACAACGGAGTTAGATGAGTTAAGTCCAAAGTCTGAAACTGCTGCCCTTATGCCACCATCATAGAGCTCAGGATAAAAGCTAGTGGAGTTTGACACCTGAAACTGGGGGCTGAAAAAACTGCCCTGACTCTGATAAGCCTGAAACAGCTGATGTCTATCAGCGAGTGACTTAGTGACATTTCTGAAGTTTCGACTTGACCTGATACATCTTTTGAAATAGCTATGCTTACTTTCAAAGCGCATGGTCCAAGTATGTATGAGTGGACCAAACTGTAGACTCAAGTCTGCATAATGAAGAAGATAGTGGTGTTTTGGTCTCAGATTTGAATGTGGGAATAACTCTTGCCTCATTTCCACATACTCTTCAGTCAGTACCTTCATGTAAGCAATCTGAGACTCTGAGAGGCTAGGTGCACCGACAAATTCAACCAACTCCCTCAGAAGAAGTACCAGCTGCCAGACAGCATTGTCAGCATCTTCAATTCTGTCATGTACCAAAATAGGCAGGAACCGCAATAGCCACCTGTTTTGGGCTGCATGGCCTCCAAGCCTTTTTCCTTTGTTTGGAATTGCATTTGGCTTGTTGCTGCTTTCTCCTGGAAATAATTTGAGTCTGTCATTTAGTGACTTGTAACAGAACCACTTTTCTTTAACTAAGCACTGCAAACACATCGCCAGGTCATAGTCCACAACACCCTCGAACAAGTCATGTGCTAAACATGGCGGCAGCCCAGGCTGACACACGTGGAAATGTGAGAGTTTGTTGAAAACACTGTTGCCTTTAATGCCCTTATGCATGGTCACTTCAGGGTGAACTGCACAGACTCATTATAATCAGCAGGATCTCTATGAGTGAAAACTGTGAGCGGGTTAGACAGAAACTCATCTTTTGTGACTAGACAGTATCTACAGAAATACTGAGCAAAACTGAAATTTTCTGTAAACCCACCAATCATGTGGGAGCCCAGATTATCTCCCATTATGCATGCAACAGTACCTCTGTATATCTTATCCTCAAAAGATATGCCCTTTTCCTCCAGCTCACACAAGTCTGACACAAGCTCACCAAAAACTTTATCCACTCCAAAATATTTACAGTCTTTCTCTGTACAGAGCAGTACCAACTGGATTTGATCAACAGTTGATCTGATGTGAGGATCGAAATTTCCAAGAGTGAAGTACACAGCTAAAACTTTGTGCTTTTGCTTGGCAGATCCAAGAGGATTAGCCACCTCGAAAGCGTCTTGAAATAGCATCACCTTTAAAGAATGTGGGTCTGTGACAAACATTGAATTAGATCCAATGGCATGCCCATCAGTGAAATCACAAAGTGTACCATCTTCAACATGAATAGGGTTAAAACTCTGCTGAGTTTCACTTCCCTTTTTCAACATTGCTCTAAGACTATCCAGTAATGGAATGTAATGATAGTATCTCCTCTGACCTCTATCATTGTAGCCAAGTGTCACTTCAACAGGGTGAACATAGTTAAAGTGCGTCTTGTAATACTGCAGCCTTCGATGGTGTGTAGTTAAAGGACCACTTGCATGCAAGGCCTCATGCATAGGGCTCCGCTCATATACACTCTTCCCCAGACATGTTAATGTTTCTGTTGGAACACCATACTGTTCAAGTTCTTGAGCTAGCACATCCATTGTATACTCCTGTTGAATATCCTGGAGAGTTTTCATCTCATTTGCTATCTCTGTAATTGTGGAGGCTGGGACTAAATACTTTGCCTGCAAACCCAAGTAAAACTGAGCTAGATTTTCTGTGTAGGCATCTTGCACTTTATCATTCTCAGCAGCCTTACTTTGGTCTACTTCAACATCATTACTTTCGTCTGCATTACTCACATCAATTCCTTCATTCTCTGCAACATGTGCCCTCTCACCTGGAAAATACTGTTCTGCAGGTTCACACAGATGAACAGGTGCTATCTGGGTGACACTCCACCCTCTGTGATATCTGGACAGATGAGATGAAAACGATGTTTTTACATTAAATGTCTTAGAACATCCATTAAAGGGACAAGTTACAGTCAGACCCTCTTGTATGTGGTCACTCAAGTGAGACACAAGCCGTTTAACATCTGCACATTGTCTGCTGCAAAAATTGAAGAAACACTTCAACTGCACAGACACACTCCGGTTCTAAGTTTTTCTGAAATCTGTGTCTGGGTGTGTTCGTGACATGTGAACAGCAAGGCAGTTATATGAGGAAAAGCTTCTTCCACAATCTTTATGGCCACATGATAAAAGTACATTATTTAGATGTCTGTGTGATCTGCAGTGCTTCAGGTATTCTGTCAATGAGAAGCATCTAAACTCACAGACATTACAAGCCAACATGACGGCACTCGTTAACCGGCGTCACCGGCGTTAACTATCTTTAGCCGGCCCAACTAGCCAAAACCGAGGGCTAATGGCTAAGCTATCATTAGGGGCTAAACTTTAGCTAGTCCCTTGTCTTGCTAACAGGTGTTCGCTGGTTAGCTAGCTTCTAATTCTCACGGAGTGAAGATCGTTTCAGAGCGGCATTCAGCTGGGCATTAGCCTGATAGCGGTGTGTGGAGACTGAGGAAACCGCCTTCACAATACCTGCTATTTCCGTTCGTTATCCTATGAACCGAGAGAACAACGGGGGCTCAGAAACTGCACTAAAAGCTCAGCCCCCGAATAGAAGGTTACATTCTGCTTATCCCGGTAAGGTAGCTAACATTAAAGACAGGCTGGACAACTTTCTAATTACAGAACAATACATAATACTTTATTTTTAGTTAAAGGAAATATAGTTTATACCACAGAAGTGCAATAAGGTTTTCCCAACTCCGGTAAACGTCCGTTGATAACCGCTTCGTCATTGAGATGTTAGCGCGCGCGGCGCTTCATGCTCCCACAATGCAATGCGTCCTTTAAAAATACGGTTAAAACTACTGTAAAAAAATATAACGGAAAATTCCTTCACATTAACATGGTACATTGTACCTTATATTTACGGACTTTTCTTACAGTGTATGTGTAAGACCTCCTTCAGTAACAACACTGAACCAATCGCAAACACTTTTATTTTACTGCGGGTTCTTCTGTTATTCTTCTGTTAGTGGATAATTTATTGCATGACAATTACTTTGAATCCACTCCTACCACTCTTTTATGCACCATGTGATGTGAGAAAGCACAGTGTGCATCAGTGGGCTGAAGGTTGTGTTGTTGTTTCTAGAGATGCAGGGTTCTTTCACCATTTTAAAAGTAAAATTGAATGCTTTTTAAGACCTCAAGAAATATAATTTAAGACCACAAAATTGTATCAATTCTTTGGAATAGGCTACTCAATTTATTGCCTCATACAATGGAAATCAATACTTAAATCACAATTCGGCATATTTAAACTACATAAACCACATCTACCAACAGTTATATAAACCTTAAGCTCTGTGCTAATGTGTTGTTAACTGTGGTGTTTACACCACTCGCATATGAGCTTTAAACCGCACTGACATTACTCAATTTTACACCACACTTAGTATGAATAATAGTATGCGACACAGTCGTAAACGTTACTTACATTGAAATGAAACCAACATGTCCTCGGCTCTGGTGTGACCCGTGAACACCGACCCATAGAAGAGGGAAATGACGTAGTGTGTGCCAGTCTCATCATCAGTAGTCCAGAACCGCAAATGAAGGTCCATTTGTTTGTTCTTTGACGTTTTATTCAAACTTTCGTCAAACATAACGTTATATGGCTTCTCACGCTGCACGGTAGCTCCTTCTTGATGAATGACGTGATGCCATATTTGGCGACATACGCAGTTTTATTTTCACCACAGGTGAATGACTTTGCAAGCTGCGAATCAGGGAACATGGCAGCAAAGATGTCACGTATGTCCTCATTAGATTTAAATGAATTGTGCCTCGTCACAGTATAGAGAACCCACAGTACCTCTGGGTGTCTGGCAGTGAAATGAAACTTGTTATAGCCGACTGAGGTGGCGTCTGAACTAGTAGCATCGTTAGGTCGAGCTGCAAACAATGCAGGGATTAACCTGGACCCGCTTTGACTAGCTGCTGCAACGTACCACTGGTGCTTTCCTCCTTTCATGTGCGACTCGACGGCTTTGAGCCCCATGGTTCCTGTACGAGCAGATTGGTATTTGTTATTGATTAGTGTGTCACACTATATATGGTAGGAACCTTTGGGGCCTCGACAGGTGATTTCTGATGGGACTAAGAACAAATGCGTTTTGACCGCTGTGGAACGCTGTGAAAGTTGTGGTATGCAGTAAAATAAATTGTAATCCTGGGTGCTGTAATTGGAGGGACGAGCTTTCCCTGATGCAAATAAACGGACATAGGTGCATATCAACCACAGGCAAGTGAACTCTTATTTATCCCTCGAGGCAACGGCAGCGCGTCAACTAAAGTTTCCGATCAAAACGCCTCAGTAGCTTAAAGCATAGGCTTGGCTCCTACAGTCCCTAATGAAAAGGTCTTTTTGCAGAATTTACTCATCGCCTCATTGTTATTTTCAGTCGGCACCAACCACCTCCTAAATGCATCCTTTTCCATCCACTTGTCGTTAAATTGACACTTTCCCATCTTTGCATTTTGAACCTCACCACAACAACCGCGTAATGGCGGTAAGCATGCGCAGACCGACATCAGCGTCTGTAGCCGACCTACCGTAATAAGCTATTGGATCGCGGAGACTCTCATTTCACACCTGTTTCACACGTACTAAATTAATAAGCAATTAGATGTTTACGGTGGCCGCTGTGCTTCCCTATCATCATTAAGCACACCGGCTGAAAATGTAATACCTACAGCAACTTTACGGTAAATTTAAGACCTTAATTTCACGGATTTTAATTTAATTTTAAGACTTTTTAAGGACCCGCGGGAACCCTGGATAGGGTTGGAGGGTGTCCGGTACTAGAAAGGTACCGCGGTACCCTTATGTTTAAAACGGTACGGTTCTGACTATTTTTAGTACCGGTACTTTATTAAAAAAGCGCACCCAGTGTTCCGCTCCCTGTCCGGCTGCCTGCACGCATTGACTGGGTGGGCGGGGCTACCAGCTCATATGCAACAGGCAGCTGTCACTCACAGAGTCGTCTCAGGGAGACATGTCCTCATGTGCAGGAGCTGTTGCCGACCGCCCTCGGCTTGTTGAAAAAAAAGATGCCAGAAGTGACTAGATGCTAACATCGCTAACGAGACGTCTTGCTAGCGGCTAAACTTAGTGAAACTGTTGAAATCCGCTTGCTTTGTTTATGACAAACCAGCAAGTCAACGTGCAGCGTCACAGATGCGCCATTTACTGTCGGCGAGGTTGGAGATGAACCAGCACGGATTGTTTTTTTGCGTGTGTGGCGTGAGTGTGTGTGAAAACATGCAAAAGCATGTGTTACATGGGGAAACCGAATGAGATGGCAGCCTGTAGCTGTGTTTGTTAGCTTGACAACAACTTTCCTAACAGTCAAACATCAAGCAAGTGCAACACAAGACTAGGGCTGCAACAACAAATCGATTAAATCGATTACTAAAAGCGCTGGCAACGAATTTCCTTATTGATTCGTTGTGTCGTGCGACTATTACGTTTGAGTATTAAAAAAAAGTTGTGCGCGCCGCGCAGAGCAGAGAAAAAAAAAAGTTGAGCGCTCACGCAGCAGAACAGACAAAAAAAAGCTCCGCGCAGCAGAGCATTGCTAGGAAAAATAAATAAAGAGCAGCGGAGATATTGTTCTGAAACATGGCGGAGACAGAGAAATTAATGCGACCTAATTCCTCCAAGGTATGGGAACATTTCACTCTGAATAAATCAAAAAAGTGTGTTAATTGCAAGATATGCAAAAGCGACATGGCCTGGCACGGTAGCACCACGGCGATGATCCAGCACCTTAAACGTAAACATGTTGGAGTCCTTGATGAGGAAGGGAGTTCAACAGCAGGGTAAGTCACAAATTATCACTTTTGTTTCGTTTTGAAGTAATGAATGTAACGTCGCTCTTCTGGTGTTTACTCGTTATCCAGCTTAATAAGCATGACGATTTAGCGTTAGCTCGTTAATAACAGTATTAATCTAAAGCAGGGGTAGTAGGGTGGTAGTTAGCAAGACAAAAGACACGTTTTTATTCCCTTGCCTTTTTTGGCCCATTAATATTTCAATCTGTTGTCATGTATAAGCGATCAAAGTTCTCAGTAGTCTGTAAAAAATAAGTGATCTCTAAATTAGGCTATTATAGACAGTGGACTAAACGCTAACCATCTCATTCCAAGATCTTTTTATGTGAAGTGAACAAATCTGTTTTGTTTTGTGCTATTACACATACTAAGGGTGAATCTCATTTCTCTGTCTTACCCCTTCCCCTTACCCCTCCCCCTCGGTTTTGCGCTCCCGGACTCGGAGGCCGTCATCGAGAACCTGATCGCCGAAGACACGGGCCAGTACTGGTGCTTTTACTCGGGGCGCGAGCCCGGGTTCGACCTGTCCTTGGACCAGCGGGGAACCGGGTCGGTGCTCCTGGTGGTGGCGGCTGGCCCTCCTCCTTCTCAACATTCACGCAAGTTTCCCAAAAGGGCTGCGGGGGGTGTAACGCAGGCTAGCTAAACGCTTTTTATTTGTATTTTATGTGCTGTTCCCGACGACGACAGGTACGGCGAGCTGGGGCGACGGCTTGGCGGCCCTGGTGGCGAACGTGACCTGCGTCGGCGCGCTGCTTCTGGGAACCGCCGTCGTCATAGGGCTCCTCGCGTGGATCATCCACGAGGTAGTCCGAGTGGTGTGTGTGTGTGTGTGTGTGTGCGCGTGCAAGCTTTTCTCAATCCCTCACAACAACAACCGTTCCTGTGTGCGTGCGTCCGCAGACCCGGATGTGCCGAGCGGCCGAGCGCGCCCGGCGGCCCGACGACGCCGTTTACGAGGACATGCGGCCAACCGTCGTGCCCTGAAGATGAAGCGAGGGAGCGAGCGGGCGGCCACTTCTCACCGTCGCTTTCGCGTGACGCGAAGGAGCACCCTCGTGCGACACGTGTTTTCCACGTAAACGAGCACCCGTCCCCGTCGCTGCGACTTTGGAGTCCGTGTGCGTGCGTGCGTATGTGTGTGAAATAAAATAAAAAGGGGTAAAACCACAATGTCCACGTGTCGTTGCCTTGTGTAGCGTATGGCACGAGATTTGAGGGGCGTGTGACAATTTAATTCGCGGTGGCCACCTCGGTTCGCGTACCCTCGGTCGGGGTTCGCGTGGCCGATGACATCAATGTCGGTGACATACTAACGAATGCGCCCGCGGAAACGGTCGCGTGCTATTTACGGATCGCCTCGACGCCGGGAAGCGCTCTGCCGACATGTCGACTTTCTACCTGAGCCTCGCGGCGGCGGCGACCCTGTGCCTCTCCTGCGCGGCGGCCCCGCGCGGTCCCGGTGAGCGTCGCGTGCTTGTTTCTCTGTGTGCGCGCGCGCAGGCGAGGCGAGGCGAAATGATTTGGGGCGTGTGTTTTTTTTTAAATCAACGCAGGGCCCGACGAAGCGGTGTGGAGGAAGCCCGGAGAAGCCGTGACCGTCCGGTGCCGATCTTCCCATCCGAAGCACGAGTACCTGAGTCTGATGACGGGTCGCGGCGACGTAAGGGTCCTGTTCAAAGACGACCAGCCGGGCGGCGGCACCGTCGCCCCCGAATACCGAGGCAGACTTCGGTGCAGCGAAACGTTTCCGGACGTGGACGTCGTCATCGACCCCGTGACTCCCGCCGACGCGGGGCGGTACGAGTGTGTGTATTTGAAATACGATCGCCAACGGCGACCCGTGGAGTTGCGGGGCACGGGGTCGGTGTTCCTGGTCGTGCCGCAGCCGTCGTCGCCGGGTGAGCAAAAATATTGCACGCGCGCGAAACAGGACGTCGCGTCGAGGCCGAGCGAATGACCCGCTCTCGCGCTCTCTCTCTCTCTCTCTCTCTCTCTCTCTCTCTCTCTCTCTCTCTCTCTCTCGTGTCCGCGACAGGCGAGAGGTGTCGAGACGAGCGATGGGATGACATCCCCCCCCCTACGACACTGGCGACCTGCGCCTTTGTCGTCCTGGTCGTCGTCGTCGTCGCGTGGTGCTTCGCGTGGACGCTCCTGAAGGTAGGCGCCCGACCCAAAAAAAAAAAAGCTTCGCGACGCCGCGATGACAATCGCGCGCACTAACGCGTTCGTTTCCGACACAGGCGTGCAGGATGACGAAGGAAGCGCTGCGGCGGTGGCGGCAGCGGCAGGAGAGGAAGAAGCTGCAGCGGTTCCCCCTCGACGACGTGTACGAGGACATGAACGCGACGGTGGCGCGCTAGAGACATCGGCCGACCGGGGCAGAGAGAGAGAGAGAGAGAGAGAGAGAGAGAGAGGGAGAAATTCCAGCACCTCGGACAGACGCCACCCGCCACCCCCCCACCTGACTCTCTGTCCGCGCGTTTGCCTGCGGGTGACCAAGGAGTTACCAAGGAGGAGTTTGTGCAAAG
Organism: Pungitius pungitius; assembly: GCF_949316345.1. Classification (NCBI taxonomy): domain Eukaryota; kingdom Metazoa; phylum Chordata; class Actinopteri; order Perciformes; family Gasterosteidae; genus Pungitius; species Pungitius pungitius. The sequence continues at coordinate 15,108,421 of NC_084911.1, read as the reverse complement.
TTCAGGGGGGTGTGGGACGCGGGGGCCCCTGTCCGAGGTGCTGGAATCTCTCTCTCTCTCTCTCTCTCTCTCCTCGCGCGCTCGCAGATAGAGCTTCAGGGGGGTGTGGGACGCGGGGGCCCCTGTCCGAGGTGCTGGAATTTCTCTCTCTCTCTCTCTCTCTCTCTCTCTCTCTCTCTCTCTCTCTCTCTCTCCTGGCGCGCTCGCAGATAGAGCTTCAGGGGGGTGTGGGACGCGGGGGCCCCTGTCCGAGGTGCTGGAATTTCTCTCTCTCTCTCTCTCTCTCTCTCCTCGCGCGCTCGCAGATAGAGCTTCAGGGGGGTGTGGGACGCGGGGGCCCCTGTCCGAGGTGCGAGGAGAAGAAGAAGAAGAACGCGCCGTGGGCGAAAGACCCGAGACCTGCACCTTTCCGTCCAAAAACGGCGAACTGACGTGGTCCTCGACGGCGCACGACAGACGGGGCGCGACCGACGAGCAGAGGCCGGGTCCGCCGACCCCCGGGCCCACGGAGGAAGCGGCGTCCCGCGCCACCGACATCGCCTCGACGTTCCGGCTGTTTGTGACGCCCGCGATAGAAGACATTGTCCTGGAGATGACCAACCTCGAAGGTCGCAGAAGATACGGGGACGACTGGAAAGGCATGGACCGGGTCGACCTGCGCGCCTACGTGGGCCTCCTGATCCTGGCGGGCGTGTACAGGTCCAGAGGGGAGGCCGCCGCCAGTCTGTGAGACGCGGAGAGCGGAAGGGCCATTTTCCGCGCCACGATGCCGCTGAAGGTCTTTCACGCGTACTCGACACTGTTGCGATTCGACGACCGCGAGACGAGGCGCGAGCGACGAGCGAGCAACAAACTGGCGGCCGTGCGAGACGTGTGGGACGCGTGGGTGCTCCGACTGCCGCTCCTCTACAACCCGGAGCCCAAGGTGACCGTGGACGAGCAGCTGGTTCCGTTCAGAGGTAAGCGGCGGCTGCGGCGCTTTTTTTTTCATTTTCTTGTAAAGATTCGCGAAAAGACAATACCGATGATGACGACGCTCTCTGTCTTGTCTCTCTCTGTCTCTCTCTCTCTCTCTCCTCGTAACCCCCCCGCCGCCAAGGGCGGTGTCCCTTCAGGCAGTACATGCCCAGCAAGCCGGCGAAATACGGAATCAAGACGTGGGTGGCGTGCGACGCCAGATCCAGCTACGCGTGGAAGATGCAAGTGTACACCGGCAAGCCGACGACGGGCGGCGGCGGCCCCGAGAGGAACCTGGGGATGAGGGTCGTGCTCGACGTCACGGAGGGCCTGGCGGGTCGCAACGTGACGTGCGACAATTACTTCACGTCCTACGAGCTGGCGCGCCGGCTCCTGGCCAGGGGGATCACCGTGGTCGGCACGGTTCGAAAGTACAAGCCCGAGCTTCCGCCCGCTCTGCTGGCGACGAGGGACAGGGCGGTGTTCTCTTCGATGTTTGCGTTCACGCCCACCACGGCCCTGGTGTCCTACGTGCCCAAGAAAAACCGCAACGTGGTGCTCATGAGCACGCGGCACGCCGAGGCCGAGGTCGGCGACCGCCCGGACGGGAAGCCCGCGATCATCCTGGACTACAACCGCAACAAGGGAGGCGTGGACAACCTGGACAAGGTGATCGGCACGTACAGCTGCAGGAGGATGACGGCCCGCTGGCCCCTGGTCGTGTTCCACAACGTCGTCGACGTGTCCGCCTACAACGCCTTTGTGATATGGCGAGAGGTCCGTCCCGACTGGATGTCCGGCAAGCGGAGCAAGCGCAGGTTCTTCCTCGAGCGGCTTGGAAAAGAGCTCGTGACGCCGCTCGTCGAGAGGAGGGCGTGTCTCCCCCGCACGGAAGCGTCCGCGGCGGTCGTGCGGGCCGCCCGGAGGGCGCGCGGTCGAGCCGAGGCGGAACGGGAGCCGGAAACGCGGGCGGCGTCCGTCGCCTCGGCTCTGTCCAGGGTGGCGAGCAAGAGGAAGAGGTGTCAGATTTGCCCGTCGAAGAAGGACAGCAAGACGCACACCGTCTGCTGCGCGTGCAGGAGGTACATCTGCCGGGGCTGCTCGCGCGCGTTCTGCCCCGCCTGCGCCGACCGGCGTGTCTCGAGCAACGGAGGCGGGGGGCGCGGAGACGGTGACGGCGGCGACGACGGAGGCGCGGCGCGCACCTGCGACTATTGGAGGACGACAAGGCGTGGAGGGGGGTGACGGCTGAACGCGTGCGTGCGTGCGTGCGTGCTACTACTAACGGAGGGCGGGGGTGAAGGCTGAATGCTTGACGTAATAAAAACACAATGGATGTACACACCAATCTGCATTGTCTTTATTCACATTTACACAAATACTTGACGGATACATACATATATATATATATATATATATATATATATATATATATATATATATATATAGTTTGCTTACTGTAGTAAAAGTTGCACCGTTTAACCAGTGAAATTCTAAATGAGTCTTCCTCGTCGACACGAACGCGGTCATAATACGCGGATGCGACTCGCGCCGCCCATTGTACCCACAATGCATCGGAGCAGGCTCGCCTGTTGTTGTGAGAGCCAAATATCCCAGAATGCATTTCAACCTAAGCGGCAGGCAACAGCGACCGACGGAGGAAAATAAACACACAGTCCGAGTTTTATAAATACTACTTTATTTAAGTAACGTTATGTAATTTTATGACTAAAGTTAGTTGTTAAAGCAAATGTTTGTCAACAGCCTTTAACGTAACAATCTGCCCCGTGGACGTGTAGTCATGACGGACCGTCAGACACCCTCCAGCGCCGGGAGGTCAGCTGATCATCTCGCAGCCCGCGGAGAGCGGCCTGTTTTCGTCGAGTCTGCTGTGAAATGCTCCGCCGGTCGTTTTCGCGTCTCCGTAGCGGTTTATACGTGAGACATAGCTGTACCACGACGAGTCTTGGTACGTTTTTAACGTGGTTTTAATTAAAGGACACGAGGTGAGCACCGCGCTCGAGAGTCTAAACTGGCGGAAGAGCTTCAAAGAAAATCTGAAGCTCTGAATTGTAAAAATAATGAATAAAAAAATCCACATATGGATTATTGTACTCTGTAAGATCTTTGATGTGCGGTCAGCGGCTTGCTGCACGAGGACCACTACGCTGATTATCAGCCTCTTGATGAGTAACAAGACAAACGGTAGGTGTGTGTGTGTGTGCATTAAAATATTTTAGTATAATAGTTTATTTTTTGTTACAACCTCCTTGATAAAGCTACCTATTTTACGACTGCTTATATATACAATTTCTGAGACAAAAAATGAGACAAAAGCTTGTTAATAGTAAAATATTTAAATCAAAAACTAAATTAAAGCGTATTAGCAAGACCAGCTGACGTGGTGACGTCATCAAGTCAGCTGCTGTTCCAATGGCGGAAATGACCGTTGATGGCTATGATGGCTGAACGCGTGACGTAAGCGCGTACGTACGTGCGTGCGACTGCCGGAGGGCGGGGGTGTATGATGGCTGAACGCGTGACGTAAGCGCGTACGTACGTGCGTGCGACTACCGGAGGGCGGGGTTGTATGATAGCTGAACGCGTGACGTAAGCGCGTACGTACGTACGTGCGACTGCCGGAGGGCGGGGGTGTATGATGGCTGAACGCGTGACGTAAGCGCGTACGTACGTACGACTACCGGAGGGCGGGGTTTTATGATAGCTGAACGCGTGACGTAAGCGCGTACGTACGTACGTGCGTGCGACTGCTGGAGGATGGGAGGACAACGGGAGGGTTAAAACAAAGTAAACCATCTAATGTAGGTACAGTCTTTATAGACATCATTATTATTCAATCCAGCGGCTAGTTGTTTTACAAATCCTATTAACATAAGGGATGAGAAATGCCATTTGTATTTGATCAAACCCTTTGAAGGTCCATGGTGCTGCCATATTGAGTACACCTAGTGGATTTAGGTAACTTAGTTAACTTCCTTGCTCAAGGAAAGAATGACCTGTTTTCCACTTTGTCATGTCAGGGATTTATATAACGTGCTGTAACTTTGTTGCTCCAGAATTACAGGGTTACCTGTTTGATTATAGCCAATCCGCTCCTCCAGACACCACTACAATACTGGGACCAGCCCAAACCATGAAAAACAGAAAAAAAGACCATTATCCCACCTTCAAAATATGTCAATATCATTTTGCCTGCAGTATATAGTGTAGCAAGGTATTCTTCAGTATTATTATAGTTACATTTTAGGGGACCCCCCAAGAGTCCTAAGTCATTTCGAACCCTGCGTAGAACCATCCAATAGATTAAATGGTTCTTAAGAAGTTCTTCGTAGAACCCACTGCCATTTAAGAACCTTTCTTTTCTGTGTGTTGGATTGTGTTTTTTTGGGAAATACAGATATTTTGAATGTTTTTTTGAATCGCTCTTAGTCAGGACTCTCCTGAGACCTGTTGTTGTCCTCGGGCCACAGAGACACCGGATCACAGGATCACTGAGCCACGCAAACTCCTCCACCGCGTTAAGGTGGCGATTCACGGGGGAGACTTTTTTTTTTTTATGTGGGAAACCTTAAAGGAGGGGAAAAACCCACGGCCGAATTGAAGCCAAGTTCATTCTCATTCATTGATAAATATCATGCAAAGGGGAAACTTGTTATTATGTTATATTATGCTATATGATATCAGCCCTATATTATGTTGTATATTAGTCCTATATTGTGTTATATATTAGTCCTATATTATGCTATATGACATTAGCCCTATATTATCTTCTATGATATTAGTCCTATATTATCGTCTATGATATTAGAAAAGGAAAAACACTTACCAGAGCACAGGGAATAAAAGTTTTCCCTTTGCATGACATTTAGCAATGAATGAGGAGGCGGCTCCCTGCCTGGACCTGGCAGGGGGGCTCTGTCAACCCCAGGTGTTATTGGGGTTGAAGCGTGGCTGGACGGGGACCGGGGGGTAGATGGATGAGCTGATGCAGTTGGAGATGAAGGAGTGATGACTACCTGGTGGGGTCTACTACGCGTCTGACTTCTCTCTTATTACCCCTGCATCTTACGCATCATTTTTTCCAACTCCGTACGCCGGCCCGGCATCTGTCACCCAAAAGGGTCTATCGTCTGTTTTTTAAAGTCGAGCAGCCAGAGCCTTTGTTTTGATCTTTAGCCGTTTGTGTTTTGCAGCCAACTGGTTGTTACTTCAGACTCCAAGAACTGTTGTCAGGCTCCCTGTCTGGTCCTGGCAGGGGGGCGCTGTCAACCCCAGGTGTTATTGGGGTTGAAGCGTGGCTGGACGGGGACCGGGGGGTAGATGGATGAGCTGATGCAGTTGGAGATGAAGGAGTGATGACTACCTGGTGGGGTCTACTACGCGTCTGACTTCTCTCTTATTACCCCTGCATCTTACGCATCATTTTTTCCAACTCCGTACGCCGGCCCGGCATCTGTCACCCAAAAGGGTCTATCGTCTGTTTTTTAAAGTCGAGCAGCCAGAGCCTTTGTTTTGATCTTTAGCCGTTTGTGTTTTGCAGCCAACTGGTTGTTACTTCAGACTCCAAGAACTGTTGTCAGGCTCCCTGTCTGGTCCTGGCAGGGGGGCGCTGTCAACCCCAGGTGTTATTGGGGTTGACAGCGTGGCTGGACGGGGACCGGGGGGTAGATGGATGAGTTGATGCAGTTGGAGATGAAGGAGTGATGACTACCTGGTGGGGTCTACTACACGTTTGACTTCTCTCTTATTACCCCTGCATCTTACGCGTCATTTTATTCCAACTCCGTACGCCGGCCCTGCATCCGTCACCCAAAAGGGTCTATCGTCTGTTTTTTAAAGTCGAGCAGCCAGAGCCTTCGTGAAGAATGCCAATGATCAATGATCACTCTGAAGTTCTTTGTGAGTGACACATGACTTGATGATGTCATCGCATTCCGTTGCCACGGAATCCTCCCCCCCTCCCCCTCCTGAACGTGGTGATGCATTCCCTGATTGCAGTAGCACGCAACAAAACCCACTATAGACTCACATATATATATATATATATATATATATTCTAAAATTACTTTAAAGAGAGAAAAAAATCTACTTTTGACCATGATAAAAATCCAGAGTATTTTTTTTCACCTTGCACACTATGTAAAAATTTGATGTCAGCGTACCAAAATACAAAGACAGTGTGTCTTAACATCTCTCTCCACTGACCACCAGGGGGCGACAGCTCTAGAGCAGTGTTCCCTTTACCATTTCATTTCGTGACTCTACTTCTCTCTTGATTTATTCCCTCAGTAAACATTAATCGCTGGTTTCAAGTCTTCTACAACAGGGCGTAAAGTTCATTTAGTACCTGGTCTTTTTAGTCAATTAGACCATGAAGCAGGGTATGCTCCACTGAGTGACAGGTTGCTGCCACTACCGGAGACGCTTCGCTTTCTCTACTTCACTCCTGCGCATTCCAAATATGATGAACTCTGTTCTTTGGTTGCAACAAAACAAACCGATGGGTGACGTAACAACAACTATGTTGACTTCTTGTATTCAGTCTATGCTTATAACCAACTGTAACCAAGGCAACCTACCACAAGCAGGTGTCATTTTTCAGTGCCCTGAAGTATTCAAGTGAGCTAAAAGCAAAGGTTGTCTCATTGCACTTTTACGTTTGAGATTTGTAGATACAACAGCAGTATCCTTTATGAGAGAGTTAAAGACACACGGTGTTCTCACTGAAGTAGCTCTCCATATAATCAACAATGTTTGCAGGTAATGCCATCAGACCCATTGCTCTCAGAGCAGTGTCCGCCATCGACAGAGCAATTCCTGGCTTCCCAGTCCTGGCCACCGGAGGCATCGACTCGGCAGAGAGCGGCCTACAGTTCCTCCACGCCGGGGCGTCAGTGTTACAGGTGACAAGTGTTACTAACTAATTCCCTCATGCAATATGTTCTTAATAACATATTGTGAAACATGTTAAAAACAACAAAAACAACTCTACACTGAATTGAAAAAAATGCAGTCACACGAAGCTAAATGAAATGCTACTTTATTGACTTGCTGTGTGTGATTACAGGTGTGCAGTGCAGTACAGAACCAGGACTTCACAGTGATCGAGGATTACTGTGTGGGTATGTCATTGTTTCTCTGTTCATACGTCCAGTTGGTTTTCGTGCAATTAATGCTTGGAATGTACCACCTCCTCATAACTCATACAGTCAATGAACAAATAAATAAGTGTATGTTCTACTTAGTGAAAAGACATGAAGCAGATTGAGCATATTGGACCTTGAAACAAGGTGATGTGTGCGATTCGAGCCGGCGTCAGCCATAACACGAGGCATTACCCACACACGTCTAATAGGATACAAATGTGCTGTGATGATGTTTTGGACTGGCGCTGTTTAAGCTGCAGATTTGAACAGTAAAACGCATGCATTCTTTGAAATCTAAATCAATGACTCATGGTCAACCTGTGCCTTTTTCAGCTCAACGGAATGGTATTTTTAGTATATTTAAGTGAAGATCACTCCTCCCATAGACTGCATGATGATGCCATCTGTGTGTATATTTGTGTTCAGGTCTGAAGGCCTTGTTGTACCTAAAGAGCGTGGAGCTGAAGGACTGGGACGGCCAGTCTCCTCCGACAGAGAGACACCAGAAGGGGAAACCAGTTCCCAGACTGGTGGACCTGGTGGGAAAGGTACCACCACTTTCTACCAATAATACTGCTGCAGTTTTACTACGTCAACCATCCTGCTGAATTACTCCTTGTGTGTTTGCGTGTGTAGAGCCTCCCGAGCTTTGGGCCGTACCTCCAGCAGAGGACAGACGCCATCGCAGAGTACAAGAGCCTTTGTTTTGATCTTTAGCCGTTTGTGTTTTGCAGCCAACTGGTTGTTACTTCAGACTCCAAGAACTGTTGTCAGGCTCCCTGTCTGGTCCTGGCAGGGGGGCGCTGTCAACCCCAGGTGTTATTGGGGTTGACAGCGTGGCTGGACGGGGACCGGGGGGTAGATGGATGAGTTGATGCAGTTGGAGATGAAGGAGTGATGACTACCTGGTGGGGTCTACTACACGTTTGACTTCTCTCTTATTACCCCTGCATCTTACGCGTCATTTTATTCCAACTCCGTACGCCGGCCCTGCATCCGTCACCCAAAAGGGTCTATCGTCTGTTTTTTAAAGTCGAGCAGCCAGAGCCTTCGTGAAGAATGCCAATGATCAATGATCACTCTGAAGTTCTTTGTGAGTGACACATGACTTGATGATGTCATCGCATTCCGTTGCCACGGAATCCTCCCCCCCTCCCCCTCCTGAACGTGGTGATGCATTCCCTGATTGCAGTAGCACGCAACAAAACCCACTATAGACTCACATATATATATATATATATATATATTCTAAAATTACTTTAAAGAGAGAAAAAAATCTACTTTTGACCATGATAAAAATCCAGAGTATTTTTTTTCACCTTGCACACTATGTAAAAATTGGATGTCAGCGTACCAAAATACAAAGACAGTGAAATTGCCAAAAATGTGTTTTTCACTCAATTCAAAATGGCGGAAAAAGACATGTCTACCGTATTTCATTTTAAATATTGACTAATCATTGACTTGATGGTTTCTTAAATGTATTTAACCCTGAAAACACATGCCCATTGAACAAAGTGTCTCTCCTTCCAGATGTGTGTTAAAGCAGGGTTCGTAATGAGGGGGTCCCGGACCCCCTATAAGTCATTAGGGACCCGCTATAAGAATTTATTTTTAGATTTTGGGGGGTCCCCGACAAATATTTTTAACATTAAAAATGATAGGTCTTTAGTGACGTTTTATATTTATAACAATAATTAATTCATTTCCTAACCCAAATGGGCAGCAATCAGGGCAGCCAATAGCATCACAGATAGTTGTTGTGCTCTATGACGCAGACACGTAGGTTACTGTTGAACGAAGCCTCACAAAGAGTGAAATCCCTCATGAAAATCCTGTAAGTGCTTCGATTATGTTTATATCTCCATAATAATTGCTTATTATGGTAAAATATTTGGAGTTGGTGTTCCTATATCAAAAGTTGCATTAACTAACTCAGATACCCAGTGTAACGTAATGATTAGAAGAGTGCGTTTATCAACGTTTCTTGCTGTACGTGTATGAAGCCAAACTGCCAGCTAACAGCTGACATGTAGCAGTTAGCTAGACGTGTTATTCAAAGCTAGCATGCCAACATAATTGTCCAGTCAGTGATTACGAAAGATAGCGAGGACTTAATTCAAGTCTGTGAGTTTTGAATGGGAAAATGTGTAGACCGAAAAGTTGTTCTTTTGGGGGGTTGGGGGGGGTGGGTCCGAGACCCGGTGCTAATACGGTACAGGTGTCTTAACGGCCGTTAACATGAAAAACATCAGACAGACCATTATCCCACCTTCAAAATATGTCAATATAATAGTGTAGCAAGGTAGTCTTCAGTATTTTTTATAGTTACATTTTAGGGGTAGTCATTTCGAACCCTGCATGTAGGGCCTTCTGCCTCGTAACAAGGTGGTGACCTCCTCTTCTGCAGAGTGTCTTAACATCTCTCTCCACTGACCACCAGGGGGCGACAGCTCTGGAGCAGTGTTCCCTTTACCATTTCATTTTGTGACTCTACTTCTCTCTTGATTTATTCCCTCAGTAAACATTAATCGCTGGTTTCAAGTCTTCTACAACAGGGCGTAAAGTTCATTTAGTACCTGGTCTTTTTAGTCAATTAGACCATGAAGCAGGGTATGCTCCACTGAGTGACAGGTTGCTGCCACTACCGGAGACGCTTCGCTTTCTCTACTTCACTCCTGCGCATTCCAAATATGATGAACTCTGTTCTTTGGTTGCAACAAAACAAACCGATGGGTGACGTAACAACAACTATGTTGACTTCTTGTATTCAGTCTATGCTTATAACCAACTGTAACCAAGGCAACCTACCACAAGCAGGTGTCATTTTTCAGTGCCCTGAAGTATTCAAGTGAGCTAAAAGCAAAGGTTGTCTCATTGCACTTTTACGTGTGAGATTTGTAGATACAACAGCAGTATCCTTTATGAGAGAGTTAAAGACACACGGTGTTCTCACTGAAGTAGCTCTCCATATAATCAACAATGTTTGCAGGTAATGCCATCAGACCCATTGCTCTCAGAGCAGTGTCCGCCATCGACAGAGCAATTCCTGGCTTCCCAGTCCTGGCCACCGGAGGCATCGACTCGGCAGAGAGCGGCCTACAGTTCCTCCACGCCGGGGCGTCAGTGTTACAGGTGACAAGTGTTACTAACTAATTCCCTCATGCAATATGTTCTTAATAACATATTGTGAAACATGTTAAAAACAACAAAAACAACTCTACACTGAATTGAAAAAAATGCAGTCACACGAAGCTAAATGAAATGCTACTTTATTGACTTGCTGTGTGTGATTACAGGTGTGCAGTGCAGTACAGAACCAGGACTTCACAGTGATCGAGGATTACTGTGTGGGTATGTCATTGTTTCTCTGTTCATACGTCCAGTTGGTTTTCGTGCAATTAATGCTTGGAATGTACCACCTCCTCATAACTCATACAGTCAATGAACAAATAAATAAGTGTATGTTCTACTTAGTGAAAAGACATGAAGCAGATTGAGCATATTGGACCTTGAAACAAGGTGATGTGTGCGATTCGAGCCGGCGTCAGCCATAACACGAGGCATTACCCACACACGTCTAATAGGATACAAATGTGCTGTGATGATGTTTTGGACTGGCGCTGTTTAAGCTGCAGATTTGAACAGTAAAACGCATGCATTCTTTGAAATCTAAATCAATGACTCATGGTCAACCTGTGCCTTTTTCAGCTCAACGGAATGGTATTTTTAGTATATTTAAGTGAAGATCACTCCTCCCATAGACTGCATGATGATGCCATCTGTGTGTATATTTGTGTTCAGGTCTGAAGGCCTTGTTGTACCTAAAGAGCCTGGAGCTGAAGGACTGGGACGGCCAGTCTCCTCCGACAGAGAGACACCAGAAGGGGAAACCAGTTCCCAGACTGGTGGACCTGGTGGGAAAGGTACCACCACTTTCTACCAATAATACTGCTGCAGTTTTACTACGTCAACCATCCTGCTGAATTACTCCTTGTGTGTTTGCGTGTGTAGAGCCTCCCGAGCTTTGGGCCGTACCTCCAGCAGAGGACAGACGCCATCGCAGAGTACAAGAAAAAGCTCTGAAACGTAGAAACAGACGTGAAGGACGTCGGCATCGGCCGCGTCAACGAGGCAAAAAAAACTGTCCCCGCGGTCAAGGTAAGACACTCCCTCTACTTGTTTTATTGTGCTTTGGGCGATGACATGCACTTTGAATGGCTGTGGGTACTGTGTGTGTGTGTTGTGCGTGTAGGACGTGATAGCCAGAGCGCTGCGCCACATCGGAGCGTACCAGGAGTTCAACAACATGGAGCAGGTACCTTTGTCCAGCGTGTTATTTCATACATACAAAAGTATATAATTTACAGAAAATGTCCATCATGCAAAGTTCTGTAACAATACTATAACGTCTAACTTGCGCTATGATTTTATTTTAAATACAGTCTATTGAAGTTGTATCAACATTTCTTTGAGGTCAACAACTGTCTAATACAATAAAGAAAGTTAAATCTAATAATAGCTCAACTATTTATATTGTGAACTATAATGGTTTAAATATAGATAACACATACTCTAACAATAAATTCAATCATCAAGGACTGGATTAAAAAAACTGTAAAAATACATAGCGGAAATATTTTGAACTTACTGTATTTACCTGGTTTATGAACAGTCAATTTGATGTTCCCCCCAAAAAGGCCCTGTATACTACCAAATAATAATCTCATCTTAATAATAAATAATAAAAGACATCCTTGTGTCGGGACTTTATCTGTTTATCTCGATTCAGCTTCATTCCTCTGTGATGACAGCACTGTGTGTGTTAGGGTGTTCTGATCATACTGGGCTCCTAACTGGTTTGTTTGAATCACAATGTTAGAGGTCCAGGGCCCGGATGCACCGCTCACTGGTTCTGGATCCTGACTGCAGCCCACCTATTAGGGCCCCTGCTATATGTATATATACGTACACACATTATTTGTGTGGCTCAAGGAGAGGCGCTGAACGGTGGGCCACGCCCCCTGGCCCTCTATTGGCCAGCCGCCACTACTCATGACCCTCCCCTGTCCTCAGGTCCAGGCTGTCATAGATGAGGAGATGTGTATCAACTGTGGAAAATGTTACATGACCTGCAACGACTCTGGATACCAGGTATGTCAGCGTCTGCCACTATTGTTTTGAAGACCTAACTGCCTCTTAAAGCGACTCCTTTGCTCTCTCACAGGCCATAACGTTTGACCCAGAGACCCACCTGCCCAGGGTGACCGACAGCTGCACGGGCTGCACTCTGTGCCTCAGCGTCTGTCCAATCATTGACTGCATCAAGATGGTTACCATGGCGAAACCCTACATACCCAAGAGGGGTGTGCCCATCAGCCCGGTCTTCTGAAGGGAGAGACATATTTAATCTAAACTGATGTTATGAAGTTGGGTTTTACGATTAGATTCATCTGCCACATAAGCTTTATCTCATTTGTGTTGTTCCATTTATGCAGATAACTGGGAGGAGTTCAGATGTGGTGGAAACATGACATATGTGTTTATCTACTTGATGGGAGTAATGTTTGGATTTATGAGAAATTTAGAATTTAACCAATTTAACCATTACAAGATCAGAATTTACAATTTATCCAAATAAACATGTCAATGATTTCATTATAATTCTGACTCAAATTGCAGTATTAATTTGTTCAGCGTTGTCGCATCCTCTTGCGAATACTTCATGTTCAATGTGATGATTTTAAATTCCAATGGGCATGTATGTTTTGTTGGTTAAAATACTGACAGCTAAACGGTGTAAAAGTGTGTCTGTGTTTCACAGTCTGTAGCTGCCGTTGTCTGAAAAACACAGATGTTGCGTTCACGTGAAATTTGCCTTGCCAGCTTTGTGCTGCATTCGAAGTTGTTGTAAAAGTACCCTTTTCCCATTGTTTTAGATATAAGTTATTGTTATTACATTATTATTAATTCATTTAATTTTGAGCTGAGTATCGTTTCTTTTTTTTACTAACTATAATATATATACTATATATAAAAACATTTTTGTGTTAGCACCCGGAAAATGTTGTGTTCCTCCTTTTTTTTTTCTTTTGGGGGGGTGGTTGTGATGGGGGTGTGTCAAGGGTAAATTGTGCCTTTGTTATACCATGGCTGTTGTTGGGTGAAATTATAGATGTATTGGTCAATTGGTCACTAACCTGATGAAGTTGTTAACAAATAAATAAAATATGTGCCTGGTCACTTAACATGTTGATTTCTAATAATGTGGTTACTATTGGATTATTGTCATATTAATGGCTTTCGGTCATGTTAGAATATCTTACTTTTTTTTAAACGTGTCCCTAAAGATTTTAGTTCAGGTTATACAGTAGATTGACTACTTTAAAACAAAGTAAACCATCTAATGTAGGTACAGTCTTTATAGACATCATTATTATTCAATCCAGCGGCTAGTTGTTTTACAAATCCTATTAACATAAGGGATGAGAAATGCCATTTGTATTTGATCAAACCCTTTGAAGGTGCATGGTGCTGCCATATTGAGTACACCTAGTGGATTTAGGTAACTTAGTTAACTTCCTTGCTCAAGGAAAGAATGACCTGTTTTCCACTTTGTCATGTCAGGGATTTATATAACGTGCTGTAACTTTGTTGCTCCAGAATTACAGGGTTACCTGTTTGATTATAGCCAATCCGCTCCTCCAGACACCACTACAATACTGGGACCAGCCCAAACCATGAAAAACAGAAAAAAAGACCATTATCCCACCTTCAAAATATGTCAATATCATTTTGCCTGCAGTATATAGTGTAGCAAGGTATTCTTCAGTATTATTATAGTTACATTTCAGGGGACCCCCCAAGAGTCCTAAGTCATTTCGAACCCTGCGTAGAACCATCCAATAGATTAAATGGTTCTTAAGAAGTTCTTCGTAGAACCCACTGCCATTTAAGAACCTTTCTTTTCTGTGTGTTGGATTGTGTTTTTTTGGGAAATACAGATATTTTGAATGTTTTTTTGAATCGCTCTTAGTCAGGACTCTCCTGAGACCTGTTGTTGTCCTCGGGCCACAGAGACACCGGATCACAGGATCACTGAGCCACGCAAACTCCTCCACCGCGTTAAGGTGGCGATTCACGGGGGAGACTTTTTTTTTTTTATGTGGGAAACCTTAAAGGAGGGGAAAAACCCACGGCCGAATTGAAGCCAAGTTCATTCTCATTCATTGATAAATATCATGCAAAGGGGAAACTTGTTATTATGTTATATTATGCTATATGATATCAGCCCTATATTATGTTGTATATTAGTCCTATATTGTGTTATATATTAGTCCTATATTATGCTATATGACATTAGCCCTATATTATCTTCTATGATATTAGTCCTATATTATCGTCTATGATATTAGAAAAGGAAAAACACTTACCAGAGCACAGGGAATAAAAGTTTTCCCTTTGCATGACATTTAGCAATGAATGAGGAGGCGGCTCCCTGCCTGGACCTGGCAGGGGGGCTCTGTCAACCCCAGGTGTTATTGGGGTTGAAGCGTGGCTGGACGGGGACCGGGGGGTAGATGGATGAGCTGATGCAGTTGGAGATGAAGGAGTGATGACTACCTGGTGGGGTCTACTACGCGTCTGACTTCTCTCTTATTACCCCTGCATCTTACGCATCATTTTTTCCAACTCCGTACGCCGGCCCGGCATCTGTCACCCAAAAGGGTCTATCGTCTGTTTTTTAAAGTCGAGCAGCCAGAGCCTTTGTTTTGATCTTTAGCCGTTTGTGTTTTGCAGCCAACTGGTTGTTACTTCAGACTCCAAGAACTGTTGTCAGGCTCCCTGTCTGGTCCTGGCAGGGGGGCGCTGTCAACCCCAGGTGTTATTGGGGTTGAAGCGTGGCTGGACGGGGACCGGGGGGTAGATGGATGAGCTGATGCAGTTGGAGATGAAGGAGTGATGACTACCTGGTGGGGTCTACTACGCGTCTGACTTCTCTCTTATTACCCCTGCATCTTACGCATCATTTTTTCCAACTCCGTACGCCGGCCCGGCATCTGTCACCCAAAAGGGTCTATCGTCTGTTTTTTAAAGTCGAGCAGCCAGAGCCTTTGTTTTGATCTTTAGCCGTTTGTGTTTTGCAGCCAACTGGTTGTTACTTCAGACTCCAAGAACTGTTGTCAGGCTCCCTGTCTGGTCCTGGCAGGGGGGCGCTGTCAACCCCAGGTGTTATTGGGGTTGACAGCGTGGCTGGACGGGGACCGGGGGGTAGATGGATGAGTTGATGCAGTTGGAGATGAAGGAGTGATGACTACCTGGTGGGGTCTACTACACGTTTGACTTCTCTCTTATTACCCCTGCATCTTACGCGTCATTTTATTCCAACTCCGTACGCCGGCCCTGCATCCGTCACCCAAAAGGGTCTATCGTCTGTTTTTTAAAGTCGAGCAGCCAGAGCCTTCGTGAAGAATGCCAATGATCAATGATCACTCTGAAGTTCTTTGTGAGTGACACATGACTTGATGATGTCATCGCATTCCGTTGCCACGGAATCCTCCCCCCCTCCCCCTCCTGAACGTGGTGATGCATTCCCTGATTGCAGTAGCACGCAACAAAACCCACTATAGACTCACATATATATATATATATATATATATATATATATATTCTAAAATTACTTTAAAGAGAGAAAAAAATCTACTTTTGACCATGATAAAAATCCAGAGTATTTTTTTTCACCTTGCACACTATGTAAAAATTTGATGTCAGCGTACCAAAATACAAAGACAGTGTGTCTTAACATCTCTCTCCACTGACCACCAGGGGGCGACAGCTCTAGAGCAGTGTTCCCTTTACCATTTCATTTCGTGACTCTACTTCTCTCTTGATTTATTCCCTCAGTAAACATTAATCGCTGGTTTCAAGTCTTCTACAACAGGGCGTAAAGTTCATTTAGTACCTGGTCTTTTTAGTCAATTAGACCATGAAGCAGGGTATGCTCCACTGAGTGACAGGTTGCTGCCACTACCGGAGACGCTTCGCTTTCTCTACTTCACTCCTGCGCATTCCAAATATGATGAACTCTGTTCTTTGGTTGCAACAAAACAAACCGATGGGTGACGTAACAACAACTATGTTGACTTCTTGTATTCAGTCTATGCTTATAACCAACTGTAACCAAGGCAACCTACCACAAGCAGGTGTCATTTTTCAGTGCCCTGAAGTATTCAAGTGAGCTAAAAGCAAAGGTTGTCTCATTGCACTTTTACGTTTGAGATTTGTAGATACAACAGCAGTATCCTTTATGAGAGAGTTAAAGACACACGGTGTTCTCACTGAAGTAGCTCTCCATATAATCAACAATGTTTGCAGGTAATGCCATCAGACCCATTGCTCTCAGAGCAGTGTCCGCCATCGACAGAGCAATTCCTGGCTTCCCAGTCCTGGCCACCGGAGGCATCGACTCGGCAGAGAGCGGCCTACAGTTCCTCCACGCCGGGGCATCAGTGTTACAGGTGACAAGTGTTACTAACTAATTCCCTCATGCAATATGTTCTTAATAACATATTGTGAAACATGTTAAAAACAACAAAAACAACTCTACACTGAATTGAAAAAAATGCAGTCACACGAAGCTAAATGAAATGCTACTTTATTGACTTGCTGTGTGTGATTACAGGTGTGCAGTGCAGTACAGAACCAGGACTTCACAGTGATCGAGGATTACTGTGTGGGTATGTCATTGTTTCTCTGTTCATACGTCCAGTTGGTTTTCGTGCAATTAATGCTTGGAATGTACCACCTCCTCATAACTCATACAGTCAATGAACAAATAAATAAGTGTATGTTCTACTTAGTGAAAAGACATGAAGCAGATTGAGCATATTGGACCTTGAAACAAGGTGATGTGTGCGATTCGAGCCGGCGTCAGCCATAACACGAGGCATTACCCACACACGTCTAATAGGATACAAATGTGCTGTGATGATGTTTTGGACTGGCGCTGTTTAAGCTGCAGATTTGAACAGTAAAACGCATGCATTCTTTGAAATCTAAATCAATGACTCATGGTCAACCTGTGCCTTTTTTAGCTCAACGGAATGGTATTTTTAGTATATTTAAGTGAAGATCACTCCTCCCATAGACTGCATGATGATGCCATCTGTGTGTATATTTGTGTTCAGGTCTGAAGGCCTTGTTGTACCTAAAGAGCCTGGAGCTGAAGGACTGGGACGGCCAGTCTCCTCCGACAGAGAGACACCAGAAGGGGAAACCAGTTCCCAGACTGGTGGACCTGGTGGGAAAGGTACCACCACTTTCTACCAATAATACTGCTGCAGTTTTACTACGTCAACCATCCTGCTGAATTACTCCTTGTGTGTTTGCGTGTGTAGAGCCTCCCGAGCTTTGGGCCGTACCTCCAGCAGAGGACAGACGCCATCGCAGAGTACAAGAGCCTTTGTTTTGATCTTTAGCCGTTTGTGTTTTGCAGCCAACTGGTTGTTACTTCAGACTCCAAGAACTGTTGTCAGGCTCCCTGTCTGGTCCTGGCAGGGGGGCGCTGTCAACCCCAGGTGTTATTGGGGTTGACAGCGTGGCTGGACGGGGACCGGGGGGTAGATGGATGAGTTGATGCAGTTGGAGATGAAGGAGTGATGACTACCTGGTGGGGTCTACTACACGTTTGACTTCTCTCTTATTACCCCTGCATCTTACGCGTCATTTTATTCCAACTCCGTACGCCGGCCCTGCATCCGTCACCCAAAAGGGTCTATCGTCTGTTTTTTAAAGTCGAGCAGCCAGAGCCTTCGTGAAGAATGCCAATGATCAATGATCACTCTGAAGTTCTTTGTGAGTGACACATGACTTGATGATGTCATCGCATTCCGTTGCCACGGAATCCTCCCCCCCTCCCCCTCCTGAACGTGGTGATGCATTCCCTGATTGCAGTAGCACGCAACAAAACCCACTATAGACTCACATATATATATATATATATATATATATTCTAAAATTACTTTAAAGAGAGAAAAAAATCTACTTTTGACCATGATAAAAATCCAGAGTATTTTTTTTCACCTTGCACACTATGTAAAAATTGGATGTCAGCGTACCAAAATACAAAGACAGTGAAATTGCCAAAAATGTGTTTTTCACTCAATTCAAAATGGCGGAAAAAGACATGTCTACCGTATTTCATTTTAAATATTGACTAATCATTGACTTGATGGTTTCTTAAATGTATTTAACCCTGAAAACACATGCCCATTGAACAAAGTGTCTCTCCTTCCAGATGTGTGTTAAAGCAGGGTTCGTAATGAGGGGGTCCCGGACCCCCTATAAGTCATTAGGGACCCGCTATAAGAATTTATTTTTAGATTTTGGGGGGTCCCCGACAAATATTTTTAACATTAAAAATGATAGGTCTTTAGTGACGTTTTATATTTATAACAATAATTAATTCATTTCCTAACCCAAATGGGCAGCAATCAGGGCAGCCAATAGCATCACAGATAGTTGTTGTGCTCTATGACGCAGACACGTAGGTTACTGTTGAACGAAGCCTCACAAAGAGTGAAATCCCTCATGAAAATCCTGTAAGTGCTTCGATTATGTTTATATCTCCATAATAATTGCTTATTATGGTAAAATATTTGGAGTTGGTGTTCCTATATCAAAAGTTGCATTAACTAACTCAGATACCCAGTGTAACGTAATGATTAGAAGAGTGCGTTTATCAACGTTTCTTGCTGTACGTGTATGAAGCCAAACTGCCAGCTAACAGCTGACATGTAGCAGTTAGCTAGACGTGTTATTCAAAGCTAGCATGCCAACATAATTGTCCAGTCAGTGATTACGAAAGATAGCGAGGACTTAATTCAAGTCTGTGAGTTTTGAATGGGAAAATGTGTAGACCGAAAAGTTGTTCTTTTGGGGGGTTGGGGGGGGTGGGTCCGAGACCCGGTGCTAATACGGTACAGGTGTCTTAACGGCCGTTAACATGAAAAACATCAGACAGACCATTATCCCACCTTCAAAATATGTCAATATAATAGTGTAGCAAGGTAGTCTTCAGTATTTTTTATAGTTACATTTTAGGGGTAGTCATTTCGAACCCTGCATGTAGGGCCTTCTGCCTCGTAACAAGGTGGTGACCTCCTCTTCTGCAGAGTGTCTTAACATCTCTCTCCACTGACCACCAGGGGGCGACAGCTCTGGAGCAGTGTTCCCTTTACCATTTCATTTTGTGACTCTACTTCTCTCTTGATTTATTCCCTCAGTAAACATTAATCGCTGGTTTCAAGTCTTCTACAACAGGGCGTAAAGTTCATTTAGTACCTGGTCTTTTTAGTCAATTAGACCATGAAGCAGGGTATGCTCCACTGAGTGACAGGTTGCTGCCACTACCGGAGACGCTTCGCTTTCTCTACTTCACTCCTGCGCATTCCAAATATGATGAACTCTGTTCTTTGGTTGCAACAAAACAAACCGATGGGTGACGTAACAACAACTATGTTGACTTCTTGTATTCAGTCTATGCTTATAACCAACTGTAACCAAGGCAACCTACCACAAGCAGGTGTCATTTTTCAGTGCCCTGAAGTATTCAAGTGAGCTAAAAGCAAAGGTTGTCTCATTGCACTTTTACGTGTGAGATTTGTAGATACAACAGCAGTATCCTTTATGAGAGAGTTAAAGACACACGGTGTTCTCACTGAAGTAGCTCTCCATATAATCAACAATGTTTGCAGGTAATGCCATCAGACCCATTGCTCTCAGAGCAGTGTCCGCCATCGACAGAGCAATTCCTGGCTTCCCAGTCCTGGCCACCGGAGGCATCGACTCGGCAGAGAGCGGCCTACAGTTCCTCCACGCCGGGGCGTCAGTGTTACAGGTGACAAGTGTTACTAACTAATTCCCTCATGCAATATGTTCTTAATAACATATTGTGAAACATGTTAAAAACAACAAAAACAACTCTACACTGAATTGAAAAAAATGCAGTCACACGAAGCTAAATGAAATGCTACTTTATTGACTTGCTGTGTGTGATTACAGGTGTGCAGTGCAGTACAGAACCAGGACTTCACAGTGATCGAGGATTACTGTGTGGGTATGTCATTGTTTCTCTGTTCATACGTCCAGTTGGTTTTCGTGCAATTAATGCTTGGAATGTACCACCTCCTCATAACTCATACAGTCAATGAACAAATAAATAAGTGTATGTTCTACTTAGTGAAAAGACATGAAGCAGATTGAGCATATTGGACCTTGAAACAAGGTGATGTGTGCGATTCGAGCCGGCGTCAGCCATAACACGAGGCATTACCCACACACGTCTAATAGGATACAAATGTGCTGTGATGATGTTTTGGACTGGCGCTGTTTAAGCTGCAGATTTGAACAGTAAAACGCATGCATTCTTTGAAATCTAAATCAATGACTCATGGTCAACCTGTGCCTTTTTCAGCTCAACGGAATGGTATTTTTAGTATATTTAAGTGAAGATCACTCCTCCCATAGACTGCATGATGATGCCATCTGTGTGTATATTTGTGTTCAGGTCTGAAGGCCTTGTTGTACCTAAAGAGCGTGGAGCTGAAGGACTGGGACGGCCAGTCTCCTCCGACAGAGAGACACCAGAAGGGGAAACCAGTTCCCAGACTGGTGGACCTGGTGGGAAAGGTACCACCACTTTCTACCAATAATACTGCTGCAGTTTTACTACGTCAACCATCCTGCTGAATTACTCCTTGTGTGTTTGCGTGTGTAGAGCCTCCCGAGCTTTGGGCCGTACCTCCAGCAGAGGACAGACGCCATCGCAGAGTACAAGAGCCTTTGTTTTGATCTTTAGCCGTTTGTGTTTTGCAGCCAACTGGTTGTTACTTCAGACTCCAAGAACTGTTGTCAGGCTCCCTGTCTGGTCCTGGCAGGGGGGCGCTGTCAACCCCAGGTGTTATTGGGGTTGACAGCGTGGCTGGACGGGGACCGGGGGGTAGATGGATGAGTTGATGCAGTTGGAGATGAAGGAGTGATGACTACCTGGTGGGGTCTACTACACGTTTGACTTCTCTCTTATTACCCCTGCATCTTACGCGTCATTTTATTCCAACTCCGTACGCCGGCCCTGCATCCGTCACCCAAAAGGGTCTATCGTCTGTTTTTTAAAGTCGAGCAGCCAGAGCCTTCGTGAAGAATGCCAATGATCAATGATCACTCTGAAGTTCTTTGTGAGTGACACATGACTTGATGATGTCATCGCATTCCGTTGCCACGGAATCCTCCCCCCCTCCCCCTCCTGAACGTGGTGATGCATTCCCTGATTGCAGTAGCACGCAACAAAACCCACTATAGACTCACATATATATATATATATATATATATATATATATATATATATTCTAAAATTACTTTAAAGAGAGAAAAAAATCTACTTTTGACCATGATAAAAATCCAGAGTATTTTTTTTCACCTTGCACACTATGTAAAAATTGGATGTCAGCGTACCAAAATACAAAGACAGTGAAATTGCCAAAAATGTGTTTTTCACTCAATTCAAAATGGCGGAAAAAGACATGTCTACCGTATTTCATTTTAAATATTGACTAATCATTGACTTGATGGTTTCTTAAATGTATTTAACCCTGAAAACACATGCCCATTGAACAAAGTGTCTCTCCTTCCAGATGTGTGTTAAAGCAGGGTTCGTAATGAGGGGGTCCCGGACCCCCTATAAGTCATTAGGGACCCGCTATAAGAATTTATTTTTAGATTTTGGGGGGTCCCCGACAAATATTTTTAACATTAAAAATGATAGGTCTTTAGTGACGTTTTATATTTATAACAATAATTAATTCATTTCCTAACCCAAATGGGCAGCAATCAGGGCAGCCAATAGCATCACAGATAGTTGTTGTGCTCTATGACGCAGACACGTAGGTTACTGTTGAACGAAGCCTCACAAAGAGTGAAATCCCTCATGAAAATCCTGTAAGTGCTTCGATTATGTTTATATCTCCATAATAATTGCTTATTATGGTAAAATATTTGGAGTTGGTGTTCCTATATCAAAAGTTGCATTAACTAACTCAGATACCCAGTGTAACGTAATGATTAGAAGAGTGCGTTTATCAACGTTTCTTGCTGTACGTGTATGAAGCCAAACTGCCAGCTAACAGCTGACATGTAGCAGTTAGCTAGACGTGTTATTCAAAGCTAGCATGCCAACATAATTGTCCAGTCAGTGATTACGAAAGATAGCGAGGACTTAATTCAAGTCTGTGAGTTTTGAATGGGAAAATGTGTAGACCGAAAAGTTGTTCTTTTGGGGGGTTGGGGGGGGTGGGTCCGAGACCCGGTGCTAATACGGTACAGGTGTCTTAACGGCCGTTAACATGAAAAACATCAGACAGACCATTATCCCACCTTCAAAATATGTCAATATAATAGTGTAGCAAGGTAGTCTTCAGTATTTTTTATAGTTACATTTTAGGGGTAGTCATTTCGAACCCTGCATGTAGGGCCTTCTGCCTCGTAACAAGGTGGTGACCTCCTCTTCTGCAGAGTGTCTTAACATCTCTCTCCACTGACCACCAGGGGGCGACAGCTCTAGAGCAGTGTTCCCTTTACCATTTCATTTCGTGACTCTACTTCTCTCTTGATTTATTCCCTCAGTAAACATTAATCGCTGGTTTCAAGTCTTCTACAACAGGGCGTAAAGTTCATTTAGTACCTGGTCTTTTTAGTCAATTAGACCATGAAGCAGGGTATGCTCCACTGAGTGACAGGTTGCTGCCACTACCGGAGACGCTTCGCTTTCTCTACTTCACTCCTGCGCATTCCAAATATGATGAACTCTGTTCTTTGGTTGCAACAAAACAAACCGATGGGTGACGTAACAACAACTATGTTGACTTCTTGTATTCAGTCTATGCTTATAACCAACTGTAACCAAGGCAACCTACCACAAGCAGGTGTCATTTTTCAGTGCCCTGAAGTATTCAAGTGAGCTAAAAGCAAAGGTTGTCTCATTGCACTTTTACGTGTGAGATTTGTAGATACAACAGCAGTATCCTTTATGAGAGAGTTAAAGACACACGGTGTTCTCACTGAAGTAGCTCTCCATATAATCAACAATGTTTGCAGGTAATGCCATCAGACCCATTGCTCTCAGAGCAGTGTCCGCCATCGACAGAGCAATTCCTGGCTTCCCAGTCCTGGCCACCGGAGGCATCGACTCGGCAGAGAGCGGCCTACAGTTCCTCCACGCCGGGGCGTCAGTGTTACAGGTGACAAGTGTTACTAACTAATTCCCTCATGCAATATGTTCTTAATAACATATTGTGAAACATGTTAAAAACAACAAAAACAACTCTACACTGAATTGAAAAAAATGCAGTCACACGAAGCTAAATGAAATGCTACTTTATTGACTTGCTGTGTGTGATTACAGGTGTGCAGTGCAGTACAGAACCAGGACTTCACAGTGATCGAGGATTACTGTGTGGGTATGTCATTGTTTCTCTGTTCATACGTCCAGTTGGTTTTCGTGCAATTAATGCTTGGAATGTACCACCTCCTCATAACTCATACAGTCAATGAACAAATAAATAAGTGTATGTTCTACTTAGTGAAAAGACATGAAGCAGATTGAGCATATTGGACCTTGAAACAAGGTGATGTGTGCGATTCGAGCCGGCGTCAGCCATAACACGAGGCATTACCCACACACGTCTAATAGGATACAAATGTGCTGTGATGATGTTTTGGACTGGCGCTGTTTAAGCTGCAGATTTGAACAGTAAAACGCATGCATTCTTTGAAATCTAAATCAATGACTCATGGTCAACCTGTGCCTTTTTCAGCTCAACGGAATGGTATTTTTAGTATATTTAAGTGAAGATCACTCCTCCCATAGACTGCATGATGATGCCATCTGTGTGTATATTTGTGTTCAGGTCTGAAGGCCTTGTTGTACCTAAAGAGCGTGGAGCTGAAGGACTGGGACGGCCAGTCTCCTCCGACAGAGAGACACCAGAAGGGGAAACCAGTTCCCAGACTGGTGGACCTGGTGGGAAAGGTACCACCACTTTCTACCAATAATACTGCTGCAGTTTTACTACGTCAACCATCCTGCTGAATTACTCCTTGTGTGTTTGCGTGTGTAGAGCCTCCCGAGCTTTGGGCCGTACCTCCAGCAGAGGACAGACGCCATCGCAGAGTACAAGAAAAAGCTCTGAAACGTAGAAACAGACGTGAAGGACGTCGGCATCGGCCGCGTCAACGAGGCAAAAAAAACTGTCCCCGCGGTCAAGGTAAGACACTCCCTCTACTTGTTTTATTGTGCTTTGGGCGATGACATGCACTTTGAATGGCTGTGGGTACTGTGTGTGTGTGTTGTGCGTGTAGGACGTGATAGCCAGAGCGCTGCGCCACATCGGAGCGTACCAGGAGTTCAACAACATGGAGCAGGTACCTTTGTCCAGCGTGTTATTTCATACATACAAAAGTATATAATTTACAGAAAATGTCCATCATGCAAAGTTCTGTAACAATACTATAACGTCTAACTTGCGCTATGATTTTATTTTAAATACAGTCTATTGAAGTTGTATCAACATTTCTTTGAGGTCAACAACTGTCTAATACAATAAAGAAAGTTAAATCTAATAATAGCTCAACTATTTATATTGTGAACTATAATGGTTTAAATATAGATAACACATACTCTAACAATAAATTCAATCATCAAGGACTGGATTAAAAAAACTGTAAAAATACATAGCGGAAATATTTTGAACTTACTGTATTTACCTGGTTTATGAACAGTCAATTTGATGTTCCCCCCAAAAAGGCCCTGTATACTACCAAATAATAATCTCATCTTAATAATAAATAATAAAAGACATCCTTGTGTCGGGACTTTATCTGTTTATCTCGATTCAGCTTCATTCCTCTGTGATGACAGCACTGTGTGTGTTAGGGTGTTCTGATCATACTGGGCTCCTAACTGGTTTGTTTGAATCACAATGTTAGAGGTCCAGGGCCCGGATGCACCGCTCACTGGTTCTGGATCCTGACTGCAGCCCACCTATTAGGGCCCCTGCTATATGTATATATACGTACACACATTATTTGTGTGGCTCAAGGAGAGGCGCTGAACGGTGGGCCACGCCCCCTGGCCCTCTATTGGCCAGCCGCCACTACTCATGACCCTCCCCTGTCCTCAGGTCCAGGCTGTCATAGATGAGGAGATGTGTATCAACTGTGGAAAATGTTACATGACCTGCAACGACTCTGGATACCAGGTATGTCAGCGTCTGCCACTATTGTTTTGAAGACCTAACTGCCTCTTAAAGCGACTCCTTTGCTCTCTCACAGGCCATAACGTTTGACCCAGAGACCCACCTGCCCAGGGTGACCGACAGCTGCACGGGCTGCACTCTGTGCCTCAGCGTCTGTCCAATCATTGACTGCATCAAGATGGTTACCATGGCGAAACCCTACATACCCAAGAGGGGTGTGCCCATCAGCCCGGTCTTCTGAAGGGAGAGACATATTTAATCTAAACTGATGTTATGAAGTTGGGTTTTACGATTAGATTCATCTGCCACATAAGCTTTATCTCATTTGTGTTGTTCCATTTATGCAGATAACTGGGAGGAGTTCAGATGTGGTGGAAACATGACATATGTGTTTATCTACTTGATGGGAGTAATGTTTGGATTTATGAGAAATTTAGAATTTAACCAATTTAACCATTACAAGATCAGAATTTACAATTTATCCAAATAAACATGTCAATGATTTCATTATAATTCTGACTCAAATTGCAGTATTAATTTGTTCAGCGTTGTCGCATCCTCTTGCGAATACTTCATGTTCAATGTGATGATTTTAAATTCCAATGGGCATGTATGTTTTGTTGGTTAAAATACTGACAGCTAAACGGTGTAAAAGTGTGTCTGTGTTTCACAGTCTGTAGCTGCCGTTGTCTGAAAAACACAGATGTTGCGTTCACGTGAAATTTGCCTTGCCAGCTTTGTGCTGCATTCGAAGTTGTTGTAAAAGTACCCTTTTCCCATTGTTTTAGATATAAGTTATTGTTATTACATTATTATTAATTCATTTAATTTTGAGCTGAGTATCGTTTCTTTTTTTTACTAACTATAATATATATACTATATATAAAAACATTTTTGTGTTAGCACCCGGAAAATGTTGTGTTCCTCCTTTTTTTTTTCTTTTGGGGGGGTGGTTGTGATGGGGGTGTGTCAAGGGTAAATTGTGCCTTTGTTATACCATGGCTGTTGTTGGGTGAAATTATAGATGTATTGGTCAATTGGTCACTAACCTGATGAAGTTGTTAACAAATAAATAAAATATGTGCCTGGTCACTTAACATGTTGATTTCTAATAATGTGGTTACTATTGGATTATTGTCATATTAATGGCTTTCGGTCATGTTAGAATATCTTACTTTTTTTTAAACGTGTCCCTAAAGATTTTAGTTCAGGTTATACAGTAGATTGACTACTTTAATGGTCATTTGGGGGAGTTTTTCAGTTTGCACGCAGGAATCAGACAGGGGTGTTCACTCTCAACACTGCTCTACATCCTTTATATGGAGCCCCTGGCGGCAGCCATTCGGGCTGACCCGGGTGTTAAAGGTTTCCTGATACCTGGCAGTGGAGGCCTACGAGTCAAACTGTCTCAGTACGCAGACAACACCACTCTGCTGCTGGACGGCGATGCTTGCCTAGTCCGATCATTGGAGATTTTCCAGAGTTTCGGTCGGGCGGCTAGCGCAAAATTAAATCATGCCAAGTTGTCGGTGAAGTACTTTGGGCGTTGGAAAGACGGGACCAAGGTACCAGGAGGGCTCCCGCTCTGAAAGGGACCCCTGAAGGTACTAGGGGTCAGCTTTGAGACAGCCCATAGTGCCACGGCCAACTGGAACAGGCGCTTTATGGCAGTGCAGAAGAAGCTTGCTCTCTGGAGGAGCAGAAGCCTGACTTTGATAGGGAAGGTGCTTGTTCTTGGCCGGGCTGACACTCCACCGGCTGACAGCGGAGGATGATGTCCAAGCATACCTGGAGGCCTCCGAGGCGACGGCGGAGGCGTGTGGCTGGCCGGAGGATGAGTGGCCGGTACTGCTGTTATCGCTCCTGACGGGGAAAGCGCAGACGGCGGCCATGGGACTCCCACCGGCGGCACGACGGGAGTATGCGGCCGTGCGGAAGGGCGCTGGGACTGCTCCCGGAGGACCACCGCCGCCAGTTTCGCGAGGCCAGGCTGGGGCCGGAGGACTGGCCGTTTGCATACGGCAGAGATGGGGACTCGAGTTGGACTCGAGTTGGAGACTCGGACTCGAGTGCGACTCGAGTCGCACACACGGTGACTTCCGACTCGACTTCAGACTCGTCCTCGAAAGACTTCAGACTCGACTCGGACTCGAGCTTTGGGACTCGTGAACAATGTTTAATTTTAGGAAAAATCTGATGAGCTCGCTATATCGCTCCCTCCGTTACCTGCCTACGTAACGCGTACATTGACACATATTGCTGGCTGCGCACGCGCGGCCACACACGAGAAAGATGTCGAATGCCGCTGCTGGGTGGCGCTGACGGGAAGGCGGTGGTGCCGCTGGTGCCGCTGGCGGTCCGACCGACGGTTCGCTGACGTCGGGACCTATGCGTTCCAGCGGCGGACCGTTTACTCTGCGATCTCCTTTAACTGTCTCTGTTCTGCTCACTGAAGCAAAACAATACGTGGACAAAAAATATCAGAGCCAAGAGCAGCGTGTGTAGTCAACTACTGCTGCTAACACATCCCGTCAGACCAGGATTATTTATTTATATCCGTTCATGAACTTTTCTCCTCGTTACCCTGGTAACCGCTGTCATTACAGACGGTTGCGTCGATTCTTACTGTTAAAATCTACGTACTTCCGGTTTAGCGGCTACGCTTCGTATTTTCATTTTATGGGAAAAACCACAAAAAAAAACATTAAGTAAAGAGTAAAGAAGGAGCAAAAAGTTGTTGGTATGTTTTTTTTACGGTAAAGGGGACGTTGATAAGAGATGGGAACTCGAGTTGGAGACTCGGGACTCAAGTGCGACTCGAGTCGCACACACGGTGACTTCAGACTCGTCCTCGAAAGACTTCAGACTCGACTCGGACTCGAGCTTTGGGACTCGTGAGCATCTCTGGCATACGGGCAGCGTCTCCAGGACGCCGCGGCCAGATGGTTGCTTCCGAACGGGCCGGGTGGGGCGCAGGCAGTAATGGAGAAGGTGGTGTTGGAGCAGCTTATGGTGGGGCTCCCGGAACGGACTGCGGCGTGGGTGCAGTATCACCGGCCCCGACCTTGGAGGCAGCGGTTACCCTGGCTGAGGACCATCTGGCGGTGCATCCCAGCAGGCGAGGAGGCAAAGGGGAAGCGTCGACCGCAACCCGACCAGGAGCCATACCGCGGGGAGGAAGACAGCCGGGGCCAGCGGATTGACCCACACCGGCCCCGCGACGGGCCGCGTTCCCCCTGGCATACTACCCACCGACCGCAGCAGACGGCGGCGCCATTCCCGACCCGCAGGGAGTGTCTCAAACGCCAGAGTAGGCGTGCTGGAGAGATTGTCCGCTGATGGAGGTGGGGCAGGTTGCTGGCGGGTTGCCAGCGCTCCAGCACCCTCCCCCGGCTCCAACCAACCAACTACACCCAGATATCCTTCTAAAGTTCCCTCCCAGCCATTGCCACTCCATTTGGGTGTTAGGGCATGGACATTGTGGGCCCTGTAGAAAGGAGCCAGTCTTGAAATCGCTTCATGCTAGTAATAACGGATTATGCTACCAGATATCCAGAAGTCTTTTCCCTGAAAACTGTCAAGGCAAAGTCCATTGCTTTTTGTTCGGTGCAGTTCTTGGCAAGGGTTGGGTTTCCAAAGGAAATCCTCACGACCAGAATACGAATTTCCTGTCCAAGTTACTGACAAATGTGTACAATTAATTTCATTTTGTATAGCCCAAAATCGCAAAGTACAAATTTGCCTCAGAGGGCTTTACAGTCTGTACACATGCAACATCCTCTGTCCCGAAACCAGGGTTCGAAATGAGGGGGGTCTGGCGGGGTCCCGGACCCCCTATAAGTCATTAGGGACCCCCTATAAGAATTTATTTTTAGATTTTGGGGGGTCCCCGACATTACATTTTAACATTAATAATGATTGTGAAAAGGTCTAGTGATGTTTTATATTCATAACAATAATTAATTAATTAATTTCCTAGCGCGATTGGGCAGCAATCAGGGCAGCTAATAGCATCACAGATTGTTGTTGTGGTCCTCCGGTGCAGACACGTAGGTTATTGTTGAACGAAGCCTCACAAAGAGTGAAATCCCTCATGAAAATGCTCTAGGTGCTTCGATTATGTTTATATCTCCATAATAATTGCTTATTATAGTAAAATATTTGGAGTTGGTGTTCCTATATCAAAAGTTGCATTAACTAACTTAGATACCCAGTGTAACGTAATGATTAGAAGAGTGCGTTTGTCAACGTTTCTTGCTGTATGTGTATGAAGCCAAACAATCTGCCAGCTAACAGCAGCACATTCACAAACATATTGCTGAAAATCTACAAAACGCATTGCAAATTCATTGCAGCGTTCACGATTGTGTAAGTGAGCACTACATCACAACCATGTATGAAAACATGTATTCAAGAAAATATATTTAAAAAAAGATCGGAGCGGTCAGGATTCGAACCCCGTGGGTCAAAACATCCTAAAGCTAACGAGGCCACTGCTATACACAGTGAGCTATGGCGATTCACAGGTTTTCCTGTGCGGTAAAGGTGTATTAGCGGCCGTTATCTACCGGACCGAATAGCAACTCTGATTTCAATGTCTTATTTATATGCCAGGAACAGTCTTTATAGACATCATTATTATTCAATCCAGCAGCTAGTTTTACAAATTCCATTAACATAAGGGATGAGAAACGCCATTTGTATTTGATAAAACCCTTTGAAGATGCATGGTGCTGCCATAATGAGTACACCTGGTGAATTTAGGTAACTTAGTTAACTTCCTTACTCAAGGAAAGAATAACCTGTTATCCACTTTGTCATGTCAGGGATTTATATAAGGTGATGTAACTTTGTTGCTCCAGAATTAGAGGGTTACCTGTTTGATTGTAGCCAATCCACTTCTCCAGACACCACTACAATACTGGGACTAGCCCAAACCATGAAAAAAATCCCAAGACCATTATCCCACCTTCAAAATATGTCAATATAATTTTGCCTGCAGTATACAGTGTAGCAAGGTAGTCTTCAGTATTTTTTTTAGTTACATTTTAGGGGACCCCCCAAGAGTCCTAAGTCATTTCGAACCCTGCCCGAAACCCTCACATCGGCACAGGAAAAACTCTCCAAAATATGAAAAAACCCTTCAATGGGGAAAAAAGGGAAGAAACCTTAGGGAGAACGTCAGAGGAGGGATCCCTCTACCGGGATTGACAGACTGCAATGGATGTCATGTGTACAGAATAAACAATGTAAAAGATGTAGAATACATGAAATTCCTCTAACAGAAATGATACAAGTAATTACAAGTAGCAGAACAAGTGTATGGCAGGACCACTGCAGGGACAACCACCATCAGATCGAACCACCATCCACAGAGGCTTCTGTGAGGAGGGAGTGTTATGGTTTGTCTCTGACCCCAAGTGCACGACACCAGACACAGCTTAAGTTCAGCCGGAAATATGGCGTAGTTTATTTTACAATCAAATCCGAGAAACAAACAAAAAATGAGAACTGCCTCCTTAATTGGCAGGGGTGGGGAAAACTGAAGAAGGCAACTCCAAAAACTCTCTTAGTCCGTGGGCGCTCTTAGTTCAAAAAGGGAAAACAAAAACTCACTCTCAATAATCACAGGAAAAACTCTGCGTTGGAAATCCAGAAGCATCTCCAAAAAGGAGCACAGGGGAAAACCGGCCTCCTTCTCTGGGAAAACACAGAGCACGAACTCGCGGCGAGCCACTGGCAGTTCTGATCTTTAACTCCCCCATAGGATGAGCTAACGAGCCGCAGCTGCGGTGATGAGCAGAGCGGCCTCAGGTGTGCTCCGGTGTGCCCCCAGCTCGTCCCCGCCGCCCGGCGTGTAACTCTCTGGCTGGTCGAGCCCTAACAGGGAGAGTAGAAAGATGTTGGTTTATGATGACAGTAATATGAAGCAGCAGCAGGTGTCAGCAGAGCCATGCCAGGAGTCAGAACCAGGGTGCGCACGGAACTACGATTCACGGAGACCTGCTAGGTGAGAAAGCACAACGAACTCCTGGAAAGAAGCTGAATTAGTGATGTACATTAATAAAACATGGATTATTTTGGAAGGAGAGTGAAAGTGTGACAGAGGGGCTCGGTGTGTCCTAAGAAGTCCCCCGGCAGTCTAAGCCTAGAGCAGCTTAACTAAGGGCTGGTCCAGGCTAACCTGAGCCAGCCCTAACTATAAGCAATATCAAAGAGGAACGTTTTAAGCTTTATCTTAAATGAGCTGACGGAGTCTGCCCCCCAGACTGAAAGTGGAAGCTGGTTCCACAAAAGAGGAGCTTGATAACTGAAGGCTCTGGCCCCCAACCTACTTTTTAAAACTCTAAGAACCACAAGTAGCCGAGCATCTACGGAGCGCAGATGCCTTGTAATACGGTGTAACAAGCTCTTTAAGATTAGACGGTGCCTCACCAGCAAGTGCCTTGTATGTGAGGAGAAGTACCTTAAATTCTCTTCTTGATTTAACAGGAAGCCAGTGCAGAGAAGTTAATACAGGAGTTATATGATCCCATTTATTAGTTCTTGTTAATACACGTGCTGCAGCATTCTGAATCAACTGGAGAAGTTTAAGTGATTTACAAGAGCAGCCTGATAAAGAATTACAGTAATCCAGTCTAGAAGTAACAAATGCGTGAACTAGTTTTTCTGCACTTTGAGACAGGAAGTTCCTGATTTTCGATATACTACGTAGATTAAAAAAGGCAGTTCTTCTTTATACGAGACTTGAAGGACATATCCTGGTCGAAGAGAACTCCAAGATTTCTGACGGTGCTGTTGGATACCAGAGCAATTCCATCCATAGAGACTGTATCACGTGGCAGCTGACTTCGAAGGCGCTCTGGGCCTATCATGATAACTTCCTTTTTCCGAGTTTAACATCAGGAAGTTGCAGGTCATCCAAGTGTTGATGTCTGCAAGACAATCCTGAAGTCTAACAAGCTGGTTGGTGTCTTCTGGCTTGATCGATAGATACAGTTGAGTATCGTCTGCACAACAATGGAAGTTTATGCTGCGTTTTTTGATAACGTCGCCCAAAGGAAGCATATAGAATCGGTCCAAGCACAGAACCTTATGGGACTCTGTGACCAACATTGGTGGTCCTCGGGGAATTATTGTGCATTTAAACGAACAGAAAGTGCAGACATTGTCGCGAGCCGCTGTGTTAGCAGATGAGTACGCTTTGACTATGTAGGGGTGGGTCGGTAGGGCTCCGGACACAGACACACGATGACAGGGTGGTCGGTTTAAATATATTTATTTTGTTTACTTCCGCTCGCAGGAACGCCGCTCGCTCGGTCGGTCTTCCCCCCCCTCGCTCGCCCCCGCCTCACTGCTATAAAGGGGAGAGCACACACACACACATGTCATTATCCCCAGGTGATTGTTATTATTTTCACCTGGCACTGTTCCCCGAGCCACTCCCCCTCTCTCTCCCACCTGCAGCCGGGCTGAAACCACGCCCGCCACCACATACCCCCACCGCCCGACTTAGGCCGGGGAGCCGTCCGGCCTAGCTTACTCCCCCCCCCCTCCCTCCAGCGGGCGGGAGAGGAAGTCCGCCACGACCATCTGCGTCCCCGGCCTATGGACCACCTTGAAGTTAAAAGGCTGCATGGCCAGATACCACCGAGTGATCCGGGCGTTAGTATCCTTCATGCGGTGGAGCCATTGGAGCGGGGCGTGGTCCGAACAGAGGGTGAATGAGCGTCCCAGGAGGTAGTAGCGCAGGGAGCCCACCGCCTGGTGGTCCAGGTCCCGGTGTGAATTCTCGCAGCTTGGCTCCTCTGTTGTACAGCCGCTGTTGTCGTTCCTGGGCCTGGAGCAAATTCTCTCGTGACATCCTACCCAGTGTGTGGAGCTTTGCTCGTAGGTCCAGGACGTACTGGATCTCGTTTTTCCCGGGGCTCGGACCTTCCTCCCAGCTTTCTTTAATAAGATCCAGCACCCCTCTTGGTGATCTGCCAAACAGAAGCTCAAAGGGGGAAAACCCGGTGGAGGCCTGGGGGACCTCCCGGACAGCAAACAACAGAGGGTCAAGCCATTTATCCCAATTACGTTCATCGTCGCTAATAAATTTACGAATCATGGACTTCAGCGTCCTATTCATCCGCTCCACCAACCCGTCAGTCTGGGGATGATAAACGCTGGTGCGGACGGACTTAATGCCCAGTAACCCGTAAAGTTCTCCCAGTGTGCGCGACATGAACGAGGTGCCCTGGTCTGTTAGAATCTCTTTCGGGATGCGCTCGAACGCTCGAACGGGACCTCCACCAGCGGTAGAGGCCGCAGCGGGGCACGCGGGATGGCTGGTGAATTGACTAGCTGACACTCCGGGCAGGACGCACACCAGCGGCGCGCGTCCGCCTGGATGCCTGGCCAATAAAATCGGGCCATTATCCGGTCTAGTGTTTTCCCGTATCCCATGTGACCCGCCATCGGATTATAGTGAGCCGCCTGGAAAATCATTTCCCGGCGGCTTTTCTGCACCAGCAACTGGGTGTTTTCCTGCCCCGTTCGAGTGTCACGACTCACTCTGTACAACCTGTCCCTAATCAGTGAGAAGTGCGGGTACGACAGTGCTACGTCAGGGCGCACCAAATGACCATCAATTTTTATCACCTGGTCGTAGGCTGAGCGTAGAGTATCGTCACGAGACTGCTCGAGTGGAAAATCTTCCATGGAGCGGAACTCGGGAACCGCCGGAGTCTCCTCGGGAGGCTCCGCCGGTTCCCCCCCTCCCCCGGCGGCGTCGGACGACCTCGCGTCACCGCTGAGCACAGCACAAATACCGCATGTCCCTGTCGGTCGTGAACGCACCCCCGCAGCCTCTCCCATTAGCGTGTTAAATCCCTCCCAATCCGTCCCCAAAATTACGGAGTGCGTCAGGTGGGAGCTAACCGCGACCTTTATTCTATATTTTCTCCCCTTGAACCTAAGTTCGACGGACACTATGGGATACTCATGAATGTCCCCGTGCACACACCTAATTTTCACCCGCGACGCTTCTACCAATGCCCCTGGCCGAACCAGGCTCTGATGTATCATGGACTGCGAGCAGCCCGAATCCACCATCGCCTGGCGTGTACCCCCCTGGATTCTTACCGGAACGCGGTACGTCGCTCCCGGGCCGGGGGAGGGTGATGGAGCGCCGGCGACCCGGATCACCTGCCCCACCTCCATCATCGTTAGCCAGTGGAGATCCGGACCCGCCGTGAAGGGCTGTGGGGTTAGACCACCAGGAAGAGAACCGGATGCGAGCACCGGCGTAATCAGTATGGACGATGTCGGTCGGCGGATATTATTCCTCCTCACCCGAGACATTGACAGTGATACGTGACTGGGCGGTCCCCGTATTGTATATGTATTTCTAAACCCCTTCAGTCTGGTGCTTGTGCTCCCCAGAGATCAGGAAAAAGGGCCATTGAGAGCTCTACGTGATAATGGTTCTATCTGGACCGTTACTGCCTTCTGCCTCATACTTGCAACTGCTATCATCATCATTATTACTATTTTAAATATTAATCATATTACAATTCCATACATAAATATGACTATTACTGTCTACTATTACCAACATTACCGTTTCCAAAACTCTTTGTACATTTCCTCCCCACAGGCTTCTCTGCTCTATCTGATGGTGGCTCAATCTGGTGGTGTTTCTATACTACCCTTTAACTGCCTGCTCCACCTTTTGGTAGAGCACATTTTGAGTCACTATATCTTATTGAAAAATATTACTTTACTAGAAGAAGGCCTATACTTTTAGAAGAAGGCCTTCTCAGCTAACCTCTTCGCAGGAAGTTAGCAAGACAAATTTTCCTCCGGACATGTGGACATTAATCTTTTTGACATACTTGAGGTCTAACTGAACAGAATTACGTAACAAGATATAAAAAAAATGAATAAGGGTAAAATAATTTCCTAAAAACATGCTTTACCAAACGGTTGAATTGTCAGTTCATAATGAAGGTAGCGAGTTGAGCTAATGTACATGAAAGTCAGTATTTGCATTGAAAAAAACCCACATCTGATTATGCTTTTTTGTAAATATGATATAGCTAATGTTATGTCATCTTATATATGCTAAAATTATTACTTTTTTTCTGGTTTACAAACAATAAATGGATGCGAAATCTTTTTACGGTGCAAGGCAACGCAATGTTTTGGCACTTGTACCAGAAAATCCTCAAGACTCTGATGCTGATCTGAGTGATGACGATGATCAAATTCAGGATCCTGATTATCAGCCCACACAAGCAGAAGAGACTGCTTTTGAATCCATGGATGAGGAAGAGGTTGCCTCAACAAGCACATCTTCTGCACTTCCTCCTTGCAAGAAGAGCAGAAAAGGGAAGAACGCCCTAAAAAAAGTTTCCTTGGAGGAGGCAGAGGACCCACCAGGGCCAAAGAAATGCACAAGGAGAATCTGGATGCATGAAGGCATTGAGGAATTCCAGGTTCCTGAAACAAGATTTGAACCCCTTGAGGCTGTAAAGACACCCTTCCAGTACTTCAAAATGCTCTTCACTGATCAGATGATTGAACATATTGCTCATCATACCAATCTGTACTCTGCCCATGAGTTGGGGGATCCAACCAAGACGAGCCCTGAAGAGATTGAAGATTTCCTCTCAATACTACTCTTAATGGGTGTCAAGTGCATTGGCACTGTCTGACCAAACCGCATTGGTGGAGCTACCTTGATGGTAGACAAACAGCTGATGAAGAAAGGACGTGGAGCTTTGATTACAGGTCTGCTTGCCTATTTCAACTGTCAAACGGTGGAGCAAAGAGGCCCATGCAAAGATAAATTTCTCGTGCCCATCACTCATCCCTGCCTACAATCAACTTATGGGAGGCATTGATCTTTCTGACATGCTGGTACACCTGTACAAGACCTCCGCCAAGTCAAGACGATGGTACATTCCCCTCTTTGGATACATCCTTGACCTGTGCATCTCAAATTCCTGGCTGGTCTACAAGAAGGATTGTGGCCTACTGAATGAGAAACCAATGCCTCTCAAAAGATTCTGCCTGGCAGTTGTCCACAGTTTGATGAGATTCAACAAGCCAGCACCCAAAGTTGGCCGCCCCTCGTCCTGCTCTCCACCACCTCAGTAGAAACGCTACACCCCAAGACCCTCACAACCACAACCAGATGTGCGTTACGACAATTGTTGACATTGGCCTCTTCACTGTGACAAGCGTGGGAGGTGCCACCTGTGTCCAAAGAGTGTCGACATGGAAATGTCAGAAATGCAACGTTTTCCTGTGTTTGAATGCAAACCAGCAATGCTTTGTAGCATACCATAAGAAATAAAGTGGATCTAATGCACAGATGAGGAGTATTCAGACTGAAATCTGAGAAATGCAAAGTTGTTTTCTTTCTTTGTGTTCGCTTTGTTTGAATGAAAAACAAGATGGCATATCACCAATTTTCAGAAGTGTGAAGTGTATCTTACATTTATGTTTATTACTGTCATAAGTTAGCATTGTATTCGACTAATTCTACTGTTTTGGTATTTGCATATCTATTTTACCCTTTACCCTAAAGTGACATCTCAACCGTTTGGTAGATGCCTGTATTTAAAGAACTGTGAGGTCTGTTAAAATGTCTTTTTTATTGTTGTTATTAATGCCCCAAAGAAGTAAAATATGCAAAGAAATAATTTTTTCATTACTTTTTTCTTTTCATTACTTTTTTCAATCATAAAAAAAGTTAGTTCAAATATGAATTTTAAACCAACAAACAATAATACAATTATATATACAAACTTTTTTCCTATCGCTCTATGCAGTGAATCTCATTGATGACATCATCTCTTCTTCCCTCAACTTCAAGAGTTCGGTAAAGTTAGCAAGATTCACGGATCGCAGATTTAGACTTCAGGGTTCAATAGCTTGTGTGTTAAACAACGTTAAAACATAAACGACACCTCTCTGTAACTAGTTATGTCGACAACCAGCTACATCTCGATTTAACTATAATTTGACCAAAACAGACCAGTGCACAAGCTGTACAAATCACATTGATCTGAACGAGTAGCCACGCGAGTGTGTCTGCAAAGTGCAATGCGGAAAGACATACTACAGAAAAATTCAATAACTTCACTATTATGAATGGTAGCACCACAAAAAGTATGGCATATACCCATGGGCTTGTACTTGTTGTACTACATCTTTTACCTTTTTTGAAAATGGCTATTCAGTATTTTTTATTAATATTTTTCAATATTTATTGCAAATAACGTTCAATAACTCCACGACCCCACATGATTAATTACACGAATGCTAGCACCACCAAAGTGATGGCTTATGCCCATGGGCTTGTACTTGTTGTACTACACCTTTTACTTTGTTTGAAAATGGCTTTTAATATTCTTCAATATTTTTGGCAAATAACGTTCAATAACTCCACTGTTAATAATGGTGTTGGGTTCTGAAGCTTCTGATCAAGGATCACTACTGTTACTTTCGGCCCTGCTGGACAGAGAAGTAAAAAAGTCCACTGGCTCGAGTTAAAAAATTATGGAAAATTTAATAACTAACAGAAGTAATAAGCAATACAGTTACAAAGTGAAATTAATGCTGCGAGCAGCGATGAACGGGCCTTCGCCTCCACTTGCATGTCGGAGGGGCAGCGGTCAGCCAGACTCGCGGGTCAAAAAGAGACTAAAGAGACAAAATGAATCACTCTTGGGGCTGGTATTCAAACCTCAGTCTGTGGTTTCATAAACGGAATCCACCAACACTAGGCCGTTGCCGAGGTGCAAAAGACCTGCAAAAAGTCAATGAAATGTAGGATCACCTTCGTCAAGGCAAAGGACGACAGCTAATCACACCACTTTTGCTCCATCAAGAAATATTAACCTTTTAACTACACACACTGGATGACCACGTGGCTGTCTTCCTGAAGAGAGCTTTGCTTAATGAATTAATAATTTTAGTAAGATATGCTTTTCCTCCAGGGCATTATATATTGGTAAATTCAAATTGAATCAGTTAAGCCATGTACTTTCAGCTAAAAGTAATATTGCAATCTTAAGGCAGAGGAGATTCCAGCAATGTTTGTCAATGGATTGTCAATTCAGGTTGATAACAAACTCAGGTCTACAGATTCCAAAGCATCAAGCCAACCTCTACAACACAGGACTTGTTGTGAATCAATGGTCAAAGCGTCACTAAAATATTTTGATCGCCCCCATTCCTTGATGAATAGCACCATGCATTGTTAGCCCTCCTTGCAGAGAAGGGTTGCAATGAGCAAAAAAAAAAATCAAGGTACATGTACGGTGTGGGTTGGTACGGCTGTGGACACAGGCACTCGACACCAGGGTGGTGAGTTATAATATTTTATTTATTCCGCTCACAAGAACACGCCGCTCGCTCGGTCGGTCTCTCACCCTCCTCGCTCCCCCGCCTCACTGTTGTATAGGGGAGAGCACACACACACATGATTATCCCCAGCTCATTATTTTCACCTGGCACTGTTCCCCGAGCCACTCCCCCTCTCTCCCACCTGCAGCCGGGCTGAAACCACGCCCGCCACCACAGTACACAATTGACACCGTGAGAAAGAATTGATCAGAACAGGTGCTGGAGGAGGTTAGATGAAATACCAAGCAAAATTCAAATGTGGAAGCATTAAAATCATAAGAAGTGGCTAAGTCTTATTATTATGGAAGCCAAGTTCAGTAAAGAATGGAGCATATTTAGTATCTCAAAAGCAACTTTGTTTTTGATATCAGCTAGATAAAAACTGTGCCTCTGAGAGGATTTGAACCATGGATCTAAACCACTAAAGGCATAGAGATATACACTACGCCACAGGCTCTACTCTGATTGGGCAATCAAAACGGGGATTTCCCCACATTGCATCAGGGCAGAGAATGCGATCTGTGGGGACTATATTTTGCAGCATTATTCAATAAACACAATTTGTGTAGTGCAAAACCTGAATAGAGGTTACTTTGAACAGAAATACATTACGTTATAGCTGGTGAACTCTCGCGATAACAATATAAACTCACGCGAGACTACGAGTGCGGCTGTGGCTCCGCTGTGGCAGAATACGTGTATTTAAATCCATAGATGTAATTATATTGAACTGTCCGTGTTATTTGTCTAGGTTAGATATGATGGACATCTAACTGTAGAAATTTGCATTGACCTAAGCCAATAGGTGGCGCTATACTTATATACTATATATATATATATATATATAATACTATAATATTATACTATATACTGCATGGGAATACTTATAGGCCTACACAATAATAATAATAATAATAATAAATCGAACTTGTATAGCACTTTTTTGGAGACTCAAAGACGCTTTACATGGGGGAAAAAACAAAAAAGGGGGTTTACGGAAAAGCTAGTTTGAACAGGTGGGTTTTGAGCACTGATTTGAAGGAAGGTAATGAGTCAGAGTTTCTAATGGGCTGTTGGAGTGAGTTCCAAAGGGTGGGGGCGGCGATGGCAAAGGCTCGGTCCCCCAGGGTTCGGCGGTTAGTGCGAATGATAGGGGTGAGGCGGTTGGTGCCTGCTGAGCGGAGGTGGCGGGTGGGCTGGTGTTGTTGCAGGAGCTCAGAGAGGTAGGGCGGAGCCAGGTTATGGAGGGACTTATAAGTGAGGAG
Organism: Pungitius pungitius; assembly: GCF_949316345.1. Classification (NCBI taxonomy): domain Eukaryota; kingdom Metazoa; phylum Chordata; class Actinopteri; order Perciformes; family Gasterosteidae; genus Pungitius; species Pungitius pungitius. The sequence continues at coordinate 15,068,323 of NC_084911.1, read as the reverse complement.
GAGGAGCTTGTATTGAATCCGATATTGAACGGGGAGCCAGTGGAGCTGTTCGAGGACCGGGGTGATGTGTTCTCTGGACCGGGTATGGGTGAGGAGGCGGGCAGCAGAGTTCTGGATGTATTGCAGTTTTTGGAGATGAGTGGTGGGAAGTCCATAGAGGAGGCTATTGCAGTAGTCGAGTCTGGAAGAGATGAATGCGTGGATGAGGATTTCTGCTGTTGACTGGGTAAGGGAGGGGCGGAGGCGGGCAATGTTGCGGAGGTGGAAGAAGGATGTTTTAGTGATGTGGTTAATGTGCGTTTGGTATGAGAGTGGAATCCATTATGATGCAGAGGTTGCGTACAGAGGGGGAGGGGGTGACATTGTGACCGTCGATGTGCAGGGTAAAGTTCTGGACAGAGGAGAGGAGAGATTTGAGGCGTTCAGTTTTATTGCTGTTGAGTTTGAGAAAGTTATTGTCCATCCAGGTTTTGATGTCGGAGATACAGTCAGTGATGGTGGAGAGGATAACCGGGGTGATGGATTTGGTGGCGATGTAGAGTTGGGTATCGTCAGCATAGCAGTGAAAGTTGAGTCCATGGTGGCGGATGATCCGACCGAGGGGAAGCATGTAGATGGTTAATAGGAGGCGGCCGAGCACGGAACCTTGGGGGACGCCGTGGGTGACAGGGGAAGTGTGGGAGTTGCAGTTGTTGACAGAGACAAAGTGGTGACGGTCGGAGAGGTATGAAGTGAAACAGAGGAATGCTGTGCCGGAGATGCCGATTGATTGTAGACGGTGGAGGAGGATGGTATGGTTTATTGTGTCAAAAGCTGCAGAGAGGTCGAGGAGGAGGAGGATGGATATGGAACCAGAGTCAGCGGCGAGGAGGAGATCATTTGTAACTTTAAGAAGTGCTGTTTCTGTGCTGTGGTGTGAACGGAATCCGGATTGAAATTTTTCGAAGAGATGGGAGGAGTGGAGATGTTGGTGGAGTTGAGTTATGACGGCGCGTTCCAAAATTTTTGAAAGTAACGGGAGATTGGAGATGGGTCTGAAGTTGTCAGGGTTAAGGCCGGGTTTTTTCAGGAGGGGAGTGATGGAGGCAAGTTTGAGTGGGGATGGGACAGATCCAGAGGTAAGGGAAGTGTTGATGATGCTGGTGATGAGAGGGATTAGAGTTGGTATGCAGGTTTTAAGGAGGGAAGATGGAATCGGGTCAAGCTGAGAGTTGGAGAATTTCATGTTTGTGAGAAGTTTGGTGGTTTCGGAGGGAGACAGAGGAGAGAAGGAGGGAAGGCAATGGAGTGTGAGTGGAGCGTGTTCATGTTCAGAGGGAAGAGAAGCGGAGGAAGTGGATGCAAGTGAACAGTGTATGGTATGGATTTTAGTATGATAGGATGACAGGAAGTTATTGCATTTGTCAGTAGTGAATGTGGAGGTTATATTGTCCTTGGGTTTAGTCAGTTTTGCAAAAGTGGAGAATAGTGTGCGGGGATTGGAAGAATTTGAGTGGATGAGTTGTGAGTAGAAGTTGGACCACAAGCATCATGAATAAACATTTCTAGCCAGAAATATCAATGTTCCTTGGAGTTATAACATTTTTTATTTAGTCCAATATTGTCCAAACTGGACGCACGATCATGCCCAGGTAGTTTTATGAAAACTCTTGATTTTAATAAATTTTGACCCCACGGTTGTCAGGATCAACTTGCCAGATTTTGAAATGGATCGGATTTAAACTCTCGGAGGAGTTCGTTCGTTTGTAAATGCAAAAAATGAAGGAAAGTGCAAAAAATACAGAGAATCACTGTAGCGCCCCCTAATGTTCAAATATTCTGAGAAAATTTGGGGATGTTCTAAGACTCAATGTGAACATGTCCTAAAGATTTGGTGAGAATTGACGTTAGAAAAAGAAAAGTTATAGGCCTTTCAATTTTCAGGACACAACCCTACAAACTTCATTGGTCCATAACTTTAATGAAAAATGAGATATCAACATTCTTTCAATAACTTGGCATTGAGCCAATGATCATTTTGCCGAAGATTTGTAAGAATCGGACCAAGCGTCTGGGAGGAGTTCGCAAAATTGTGTTTTTCACAAAATTCAAAATGGCGGTCATAAAACGGTAGGCGCATTTGCTACCATAATTGACTTTTTTGTAGAGCACATCCAAGAGCACCGTGTGAAAAGGTTCCAGCTCAATTGGTAAAAGTGGGAAAAAATTTCCCCATAAGGAGCACTTTTTTTATCCCCTAATTGCGCGACCCCAAGAATATCTAAATTTTTCGCACTTCTGAACATGATGAAGTTCCCAAAAGTGCGATCGAAGTGGCGAAATAATAATAAGAAGAACTCGTGCAATATCAATAGGGCTTTCGCCGACTTTCAGTTGGCTCCGGCCCTAATAAATGAATTGTGTGTATTACTTCGCGAAATAGAGAAGTCCCCTGGTCCAAGTCTCATACGACCGTCAATACTGGTTCACAGGAGGATTCTGCCAGATCCTTCTCCAGCTCAACTCTTGCAATCTTCTGGGGGGGGGTGTCACTTGTGCTACAGGCGTATGTGATTTGCTGCACATTTGTGCCCAGCTCCTCCCTCGTGAATTCTTTTCTTCTCCAAGGCATCACATGAGTCCCTCCTGGCTCCATCTGATAGTCGTATCTGAAATCCCTCACTGATCTGACCGATCCCTGTTTACTTAATACTGCAGTACATCCAAGATCACACCTTTGGCTTAAAGCTTTATCATGTACACATAACATAGCATGCATAATAACATCACATTTCATCACATTTGAACCATTGTGTTTAACTCAGTTCTATGTGGTCCAAAATCAGAATGTTTGCCTCGCAGGGCTGTCTTACATCCTTTGTTCATTCACTACCCGACAAGAGAAAAAACTCCCAAAAAACCCTCTTTGGGGAGAAAGTTGGGAGAAATCCATAAAGGACAGAAATTGGCTTCTGTCCCCAGGTTTTAACATTTAATGTGTACAGTATTTATATGATTGTTTTAATGCATTCACTTCATCCAACATACAAATGTAATATGTACTATGTAACATCACACAAACTACAATTCTTTAACTAAACACAACTACATGTAATATACTTCCCACCGCTTGAATCCCTAACAATGGTAGCACCACCAAAGTCATGGCATACGCACATGGGCTTGTACCCATTGCACTACACCTTTTACTTTGTATGAAAAATGCTTCTGAGTAATTTTTATTAATAAAACTCAATATTTATGGCAAATAATGTTCAGTAACTAACTACACTGTTATGGATGGTAGCGCCACCAGAACCAGGCCATGGGCCTACTCTTGTAGTACCACAATAGCTTTTTTGATAAAAATGTCAATTTTGTTCAACAACCGTGATCACTCGATCCCAAGGTCTTTAAAAGGATTTGCTGACTGTAAAAAATGCAATATTGATGTCGACCATCCGACTAAATGTCAAGTGAGTGCAAGAGCAGATAAAGTGAGTACATATCGATAAATGTACAGTGTGAAATATACCCTGCCTGGCCAAAAAAAGTCATCACCAAAAAAAAAAGGTAGTGTATAGTTTATGCAGATATCTTAATTCACAAATATTACTGCCTGGCCAAAAATAAAGTCGCCACATGGATTTAACTAAGCAAACAGGTACGAGCTTCCAATTGGATAATTACAGCATGGGCAACAACAGTATGTACTCAAAGAATGAAGTCAGTTGACAACCTGAATTAATGAATGACCAGGTTATTCCATCAATTGATTTTTTCTTCCCTGGTCTTCTTGGTGTTGAGTGGCAGGTTCTGGTTGGCACACCACACAGAAGTGCTGGACCTCTTTCTGTAGGTTGACTCATCATTGTTGTGTTGTCTGCAAACTTGACCATAATGTTGGAACTATGTACAGGTCTGCAGTCGTAGGTGAAGAGGGAGTAGAGGAGAGGGCTCAGCACACAGCTCTGTGGAACACTGGTGTTGAGCATGAGGGTTGAGGGTATGTTGGTTCTCAACCTTGACATACTGTATTGGGGTATGTTAGTCAGGAAGTCTAGTATCTAGTTAGTGAGGGAGTTGTTGATGCCCAGATCCCTGCGTTTGGTGATCAGGGGATGATGGTGTTAATTGCTGAACTGAAATGATGAACAGCATTCTCACATATGTGTTATTATTGTCTAGGTGAGAAAGAGAAAAGTGAAGTGCCGTGGAGATGGCCGGGCCAGGCTGATTTTTCAACCTCCGCTGCCACATAAAACTGGCCTTAACAGCAGCCTCGCTTCATAATTTTTGCTTTAGTGAACATAGCCTGGTGTAACACCAGACTTCTATTTAACTGTAGTTTCTGTGGCCTTTGTAGATGCTTGTATCTGTTTTGGTGCTTTGTTTTATAGTGTCTTCTTGTGTTGTATTCTTTCATTACAGCCTCACTATCTCTGCAAAGAAGACACACAGCTTTTCCCTTTACATCAGCAAAACATATACTGTGCTTCCAACCTGTCTTGAAAACTCCAAATTCCACCTTTCATTTAGCCCTTTTTTGGGAAGAGGGATAGTTGAAAGTTGACACAGGTGGTATGTGATACAGACTGTGCGCGTTTGTGTTGATGCGTGCAATATACTGCCTGGCCAGCTCTAATAGTAAAATAGATTTTATCATGTGGGCCGAAGATAATTCATTCACAGGCCGGATGTGGCCCGTGGGCCTTGAGTTTGATACATGTGCTTTACACCATTACGGTACAGCAGCTAATACAGAACCCACAAAACACTTTCATACAAGTAAAAGTCAGTTTATGTTGTATTGAAATTTGTGGTCCCTGTGGGTTAAAGTGTACAGCTTGGTTCTTTATCCTCAATCAGGCTTCTAAGTACATTTTAAAGCCATGTTAGTTTTAAATACAGGGGAATTTAAGGGATAGAAAAAGAAAGAAGTCATGAGAAATTAGATAATTTTTGTCTGAATCATCCCATAAAGTTAAAAAACTCAGTTAAAAAAATTCTACTATGCATTAGGGCGGACAGTCGGATCGCCAGCGCCCCCCCCGAAGTGGACAGTATCTGAGTCTGAATGAGGCTTTTTGTGCCTGCTAAATTAGACAGTGGTTTTATGAGATGGACGGAGAGGGGTTCAACCACAACAAGTACATTTTCTGAAGGAACGACTCTCGGGTCTTTTGCACAGCTTCAAGCAAACTGTAGCATTGAAGCCAATGGTCTTATACTTCCAACTTTGGCACTGTTTGACCACACACAAGGAATGGGACAACGTTAAGGAAACACACATTTTTAACAGTGCAGATTGAAATAGCTGAAAATCAAATTCAAACAAAACACATAACTTCTTTATACAGTATTAATGATATTACTTTCTTTTTAATATAAATGGTACACCAGGTGTCTGAGTAAGATCCAACTGAACCCTTGTTTTAATTCTAGAGCCATTTTAAATATTTTTATCTGCATGTTTTTTGAATCCATTCGCATTAGTAATTCTCTCACCTGTACTACCTGTGATGTGCATTCATTCACCCCATGAGCAGTGATGCCAGGAATCTGGTCTAATCTGACCAGTGTTTTAGTAACGAGTAATCTAGTAACGTGTTAGTACGTCCAAACCAGTAATCAGATTAAAGTTGTCCAAGTCACAGTTGTCATTAATAGTAAAATATATATTTGATTTCTTGCGTCTCTGGGAGTCAAGCCACATAGCCTATGCTATGCGATTAAGTCATGTTTTCAGCATGAGGGTCACGTCACGTGTACATAGACCTACCACGCAGCAACACAAACAACAACTGAGCAGAGAGAGAGATCACATTTTCGAGTTGGAAATACTGAATGTATATGCGCACCCGCGTAGATCTGTCCGCCCCGCCGCCGGAGTGCGTACGGCCCGCCGCGTGACAGCCCGCCTTGTGACAGTCCGCCGGGTAACAGCCTCGTCAGCAGTACCGTTAGCCAGGGTTCGAAATGACTTAGGACTCTTGGGGGATCCCCTAAAATGTAACTATAAAAAATACTGAAGACTACCTTGCTACACTATATACTGCAGGCAAAATTATATTGACATATTTTTTTAAGGTGAGATAATGGTGTTGGGATGTTTTTCATGGTTTGGGCTAGTCCCAGTAGTGTAGTGGTGTCTGGAGAAGTGGATTGGCTATAATCAAACAGGTAACCCTCTCATTCTGGAGCAACAAAGTTACAGCACCTTGTATAAATCCCTGACATGACAAAGTGGATAACAGGTCATTCTTTGCTTGAGCAAAGAAGTTAACTAAGTTACCTAAATCCACCTGGTGTACTCATTATGGCAGCACCATGCACCTTCAAAGGGTTTGATCAAATACAAATGGCATTTCTCATCCCTTATGTTAATGGAATTTGTAAAACAATTAGCCACTGGATTGAATAATAATTATGTCTTTAAAGACTGTACCATTAGATGGTTTACTTTGTTTTAAAGTAGTCAATCTATAACCTGAACTAAAATCTTTAGGGACACGTTTAAAAAAAAAGTAAGATATTCTAACATGACAGAAAGCCATTAATATGACAATAATCCAATAGTAACCCCATTATTCAAAATCAACATGTTAAGTGACCAGTCACATATTTTATTTATTTGTTAACAACTTCATCAGTTAGTGTTAACTGGGGTTGGAGAGAAGACCTACAGGGCACCCCTGCTTCTTTTTTTTTAGTTAGTGAAAAAAAGGAAACAATAGTGAGCTCAACATTAAATGAATTAATAATGTAATAACAATAACTTATAACAAAAACTTATTTCACCAGTAAAGTACTGTTGAACGACAAAAACAATGGGAAATGGGTATTTTACAACAACTTTGAATGCAGCACAAGGCTGGCGAGGCGAATTTCAAGTGAACGCAACATCGGTTTGTTTTTCAGACAACGGCAGCTACACACTGTTCAGTGAAACACAGACACACTTTACACCGTTTAGCTGTCAGTATTTTAACCGTGGTTGCTCCATTGACATATTTAAAATATGTATATACTTCAGCTGCTAGCTAACCGTAGGCTAACGTTACCTGCTGTCCAGTGTAGTGTTTACTAGCGTCCCGTGCGGCGCTGTTTCACCTCCCTCTAACGTCCTTTTTCGGAGCATCAGGGAGAAGCGGGAGGCATTTAAGTGGCATCTAAATAAGGCACCGAAATCCGAGTTACTATTCGGTCTGGTAGATAACGGCCGTTAAGACACCTGTACCGTATTAGCACCGGGTCTCGAACCCTCCACCCCCCCAAAAAAAACCTCTTCGGATCTACACGATTCACGTAGATGACATTTTCCCATTCAAAACTCACAGACTTGAATTAAGTCCTCGCTATCTTTCGTAATCACTGACTGGACCATTAGGTCGGTTTGCTAGCTTTGAAAAACTAGTCTAGCTAACTGCTAACTGTCTGCTGTTAGCTGGCAGATTGTTTGGCTTATACACGTACAGCAAGAAACGTTGACAAACGCACTCTTCTAATCATCTAACTTAATGCAACTTTTGATATGGGAACACCAACTCCAATTTTACTATAATAAGCAATTATTATGGAGATATAAACATAATCGAAGCACTTACGGGATTTTCATTAGGGTTCTTTAGATTTCACTCTTTGTGAGGCTTCGTTTTTGCCGCGTTCAATGACCTACGTGGCTGCGTCACAGACTACTGTTTACTCCGGAGGACCACGACAACAATCTGTGACGCTATTAGCTGCCCTAATTGCTGCTCAATCGCGCTAGGAAATAAAGTAATTTTTTGTTATAAATATAAAACGTCACTAAAGACCTATAATTACACAATCATTTTTAATGTTAAAAATATTTTTTCGGGGACCCCCCAAAATCTAAAAATAAATTCTTATGGGGGGTCCCCAATGGCTTATGGGGGGTCCGGGACCCCCCCAGATCCCCCTCATTTCGAACCCTGCCGTTAGCCGGTCGGATTGTCAGGAGCACAGCAGCCCCCCGACTCGACTCATTTTAAAATCAAGTTATCTGTAAAGTAACTAAGTTACTTTTTAAATGAGTAATTAGTAGTCAGTAATCCAGTTAAGTTTTCAAAGTAACTGTGGCTTCACTGCCACATTCCTCATCCCCTCTGTCACGGTTTGGTTTCATGTCTCTCGTGTCCCTGGGTCAACTTCACTTCCTGCCTTGTCCTGTCTTCTCCTGTGATTGTCTGCCGTGTCCATGATTGTTTCCACCTGTGTCCAATCACCTGCACGTCCCCAGTGTATTCAAGCCCTATGTGTCATGTCTCCCTGGTTGCGTCATTGTTTGCACAACATGCAAACAGTGTTGTGTAGTGTCTCGCTCCATACCAAGCAGGTTGTATTGTATATTGTTGTTCCAGTTCCTTGTCTCATCTATGTTTTTTCCCCCCTCCTTGCCATTTTGGATTTTGAGTTTTTGGAAAATTGACTATAAAGGTCTTTTTTTTTTTGTTTTTACTTCCCATCGGGGGATCCAAGCGTGGAACTCAGGCGTGGGTTGAGCATCGAGCTGCGCCGTAACTTGTTGGAAAAACAATAAGGGAGGAAATTTAAAAAGAAGCATCGTTAGGAATTGTTAGACTTAGGATAGAGGTAGTGAGGGAGGAATTTTGCGGGAGTATCGGCCGACGGCCTGTATAGGTCCGGTACACGATACACCTGCAGAGTTTTCTATCATGGCAAACATGCAGGAGGATAGCAGTTGCAGTATGGATGGTTTGGATCAAGATGATGGAAGCTGGCAGATTAGGAGAATAAATAAAGCAAAGCGGACTAGAGGGATGAAAGAAAGTGAGGAGAAATGGAATGTTGTTGTTAGGTTTGAAGAGCCAGGGGTGAAGAGTTTGGATCCACTAAAACTGACAAAAATAATTAAGAATCAGGTTGGCGAGGTCAAGTATGCTAGAATTCTTAATGATGGAAATTTATTAATTGGATGCAACTCTGAAGAGCAGGCTGGAAGAGCGTTAAAGATGCAAGCTGTGGGGAAAGTAGTGGTAGTAAAGGCGGTGAAAGTGGGTGAGCAAGGTAGGGAAGGAGTGATCTATGGGATTCCTTTAGCAATTGAGGTAAAGGAGCTGGTTAAGCATTTAAAAGAAAGATGTGAATCTGTTCAGAGTGCAAAACGTCTAACCAAGGGGGTTGAGAAGAAAGAAACCGAGTCAGTTCTGATACAGTTTAACTCAAAAGAATTGCCCACAGAACTTTACTTTGGATTTATGAGATACAGGGTAAGAGAGTTCATGCATAAGCCAATGAGATGCTACAAGTGCCAAAAATTTGGCCATGTAGCTAAAATGTGTAAGGGGAAAAAAAGGTGTGCTAAATGTGGTGGGGAGCATGACTATGGAGAATGCGGTGAGGGGGTAATACCTAAATGCTGTAATTGTGGAGGGGAGCACAGTGCGGCCTTCTGGGGCTGTGAAGCAATGAGAAAGGAGACTGAGATTCAGAATGTGAAAAGGAAGGATAGGGTTCCTTATACAGAAGCAGTTAAAAGAGTGGAGCAAGCCAAGAGAAGTAATGAAGAAAGTGTTAGAGAGGAAATAGGAACAATGAATGCATGGACTCAGAGGCAGGAACGTGTTAGGGATGAGGAAAGGAAGGTGAGGAGGGATAGTAAGAGAGACTTGGTTATCTTTATTGCAGGGGTAATTAATGCAACAGCTGAAGCCAAATCCAAAACAGAAAGGATTCAAATCATTGCAAAGGCAGCAATGCAGCATTTGGGCATGCTAGACCTAAAATGGGAAGAAATAAGGGATTGTCTTGCCGTTCATTCAAGCCAAGAAATAGGTAAAGGGTGAGCATATCTATTATGTTCATTCTACATTGGAATGCAAGGAGCTTATTAGCAAATGGTCAAGATTTTAAACAATACATAGACAATAAAAGTGAAAAGCCCGATATAATGTGTATTCAGGAAACATGGCTAAAACCCAGATTTGACTTTGTTTTAAATAACTACGTTATCGTTAGACGAGATAGGGAGCAAAGTAGCGGTGGGGGGTGTGCCACCTTTATAAGGAAGGGTGTACCTTATAGGGTGTTGGGTACAGGGAAGGAACAAGAATATGTGGTAGTGGAAGTATGGGCAGATAGAAAGAAAATAGTAATAATAAATTATTATAATCCTTGTAAACAGCTAGAAGTAAAAGAAATGGAGGAAATAGAAGGCCAGGATAGGGATAATGTTGTATGGTGTGGAGATTTTAATGCTCACAACACATTGTGGGGGGGGGATAAGACAGATAATAATGGACAGGTGATTGAGGAGATAATGAATGAAAGGAAGTTAGTGTGTATGAATGATGGTAGAAAGACTAGGATAGATGTTAGATCGGGCAGGGAGTCAGTATTAGACCTTACACTTGTGTCTAGCAGGCTGGCTTTAAAATGTGAGTGGGAAGTGTATAAAGACGGCACTTTTGGAAGTGACCACTACCCAGTCATATGTAAACTGAATGTTGAGGTAAGGGGGAGCACAGAAGTTCGGTATGGAAGGTGGATGTTCAATAAGGCAGACTGGGAGAGATTTATAGAAATAAGTGATTCCTATTTTAGGTCAGATCAGGAAACAATGGATGTTGAAAGGAACGAAATCGAGGTGAGGAAGAGTATTTATATGGCTGCAAGTGCTACAATACCAAAAAGCTCAGGTAAACTTGTAAGGAAAGCGGTTCCATGGTGGTGTAGTGAATGTAAGGAGGTAGTTAAGGAGAGAAACAGAGCATTTAGAAGGTTAAAAAGAACTCATAACTTTCAACATATGATAGAGTATAAACAAGCACAGGCAGAAGTGAGAAGGACAATAAGGCAAAAGAAAAGAGCATTCTGGAGGGGATATTGTAGTAACATCGGAAGCAATACTAATATAAAGGATGTGTGGGGAATGATCAGGAAAATGGAAGGTAATAAGAGAGAGTGGAATTATCCAATTCTTTCAGATGGGGAGCAGCTGGCTATGTCGAACTTAGAGAAAGCAGAAATGATGGCGAGTACTTTGAGTAAGGTGCATAGTTCCAGTAATCTATCAGAAGAAGAAAGAATGGGTAGGGAAGAAACAAGGAGGGTATATGCTGAGAATATCCAAAAGAAAGGGAAGTTAGAGGATAAATATAATGTTCCATTTACAATGAGAGAGTTCAGAAATGCGTTAGATAAATGCAAGAATTCAGCCCCTGGCCAAGATGAAATATGCTATAGCATGGTAAGGCACTTAAGTAATAAAGGGATAGAGAAGGTTCTAAATCTATTTAATAAAGTGTGGGAGGAGGGAAAGATTCCTACTGGATGGAAAGAGGCAGTTATTTTACCAATAAGAAAACCGGGGAAAGATGCTAGTAATCCAGCAAGTTATAGACCAATAGCTTTAACGTCTCACTTGGGTAAATTAATGGAAAGATTGGTGAATGGAAGGCTTATGCACTTTATGGAAGAAAGGGGGCTGATGGCTAGCTGTCAGAGTGGATTTAGAAAAGGAAGAAGTACGATTGACTCAATCATATGTCTTGAGGATGAAATAAGGAAAGCTCAGGTAAAGAAAGAGACTGTTGTGGCAGTATTTATAGATGTGGAAAAAGCATATGATATGCTATGGGTAGAAGGTCTCTTAATCAAAATGCACATACTAGGAATTGGGGGAAATATGTTTAACTGGGTAATGGACTTCTTATATAATAGAAGCATTCAGGTGAAAATAGGAGGAGCAATATCTAGAAGGTGTTTCGTAGAAAATGGGACGCCACAAGGTAGTGTGGTGAGTCCATTGCTGTTCAATATAATGATTAATGATGTGTTTTCTAATGTTCAGCCAGGAATTGGAAAGTCATTATTCGCAGATGATGGTAGCTTATGGAAAAGGGGGAAAAATGTGAAATACACACTGAAGAAGGTGCAGGAAGCTCTGACGTCAGTAGAGGATTGGGGAAGGAAATGGGGTTTTAGATTTTCAATTGAGAAAACTAAATATATGTGTTTTACTAAGAGGAAAATATACGAAAATATAACCTTGAAGTTGTATGGTAAGAATTTGGAAAGGGTGCAAGGCTTTAAATTTCTTGGTGTGGTATTTGATCCTAGACTTACGTGGAGGAACCATGTGGCAAGTATAGTAGACAAATGTAAAAAGGTAATGAATGTAATGAGATGCCTGGCTGGAACAGAGTGGGGAGCAGACGTAGTCTCCTTGAAGCAAATATATATATATTTAATTAGAGCAAGAATTGAATATGGGTGCTTGGTGTATGGATCTGCAGCCAAGTCAGTGCTAGCCAGATTAGATGTAATCCAAGCTAAGGCATTGAGAATATGTACAGGAGCCGTGCGAACTTCTCCAGTATGTTCATTGCAGGTAGAAGCAGGAGAAATGCCATTAGATCTGCGAAGAAAGCAGCTTCAGGCGAATTATTGGGTAAATCTGATGGGTCAAAAGGGGGATCACCCAGTGAACAGTACAATTCAGACAAGCTGGGAAAGAGAGATGGCAAGACTGTCAAGTTTTGGATGGACAGGGGAGGCAGTGGCACAGGAAATGGCTATAAAAGATAAGAACTTTTGCCCAGGGGTAATGTGGCCGGCAGTTCCTATATGGCTATTAGAGGCCCCAAAAACCGATTTAGAGATACTTAAAATTAAGACGGATAATCCTGAGGCAAATTTAGTATATGCAGTCCAATGTCAGATAATGGAGAGATATCAGGAACATATTAGCATTTTTACAGATGGTTCGAAAGATCAAACAACCGGTGCCACAGGAGCAGCTTTTATTATTCAGAGGTGGAAGGTCCAAGATTTTAAGAGAACGTCAAATTTTTTAAGTGTATTCACAGTGGAATTATATGCAATCTTGATGGCAGTGCAATGGACTGAGCAGATTCAGAACCAAAAAGTATTGATATGTAGTGACTCTGTGTCAGCTATCAGTAGTATCGGGAAAGGGTCGTCAAAGAGGCGGCAAGACCTTGTATATGAGATTTTAATAGCAATTAGAGATGTGAAAAGGAGAGGGGTAGAAATTTCGTTTATGTGGGTTCCAGCTCATGTAGGCATTACATATAACGAAAAGGCTGATAAATTGGCGAAAAGGGCTGCTCAAAAAGAGGCTATAGAGGTAAATTTAAATCTATCTAAGGCAGAAGGTAAAAGTGTAGTGTGGCAGGAAACAATGCTAAAGTGGCAGCAAGTATGGGAGCAGGAAGCCAAAGGGAGGCATCTATTCAGGGTACATGCTACGGTTAATATCAATAAAAGCAGAGGGGGGAGCAGTCGTAAAGAGCAGGTTACTATGGCTAGAATGAGAATTGGTCACACAGGATTGAACAGCACTTTATATATTATTGGAAAGCATCAGAGTGGCCTGTGCTCATGTATGGAACCTGAGACAGTGGAGCATGTGTTGATGTTGTGTAGGAAGTATGATCGGCAAAGGCAGGAGCTATTCTCAGGACTGAGAGAAATTGGCGTGGAAGATCTAACTCTGGAAAATATTCTAGGAGTAAGCGAGTGGGGAAAGAACTGTCTTTTTAAATTTTTAAGAGATGCTGGAGTGTATGACAGAGTGTAAAGGAATAGTGGGATAGGCCCATAGATGGCAGCAATGCAACTTATTGGATGCCGGCTGCCGTAAAATCCCAAAGAAGAAGAAGAAGAAGAAGAAGTACTTCCCATCGGAGTCCTCCCTCCCTTCCTTACCCTCACACCCGCTGTTGTGACAGAATGACGCGACCTCCAAAGGACTCAGCGGAGTTGGGTTACCAAAACCCGTTCCCGGGCGGGCTTCACGATCCACAGGCGGCTAATCACACAGGGAAGGGGTTTTCACTCTGAAAACCTGAAGGGGTTTTAGGGCCCTCTGGTTCTGTCACGGTTTGGGTTTATGTCCAGTTTTATTTTGTAGTTTCATGTCTCATGTCCCTGGGGTTAACTTCAATTCCTGCCTTGTCCTGTCATCCCCTGTGATTGTCTACTGTGTCCGTGATTGTATCCACCTGTCTCCTGTCTCATTGCATGTTGTGCTTGTTTGCATGTGGTTTGTACCAGTCGGGCATAATCCCGTGTTGCGTCCATGTTTTTCCTTCCCTCGACATTTTGGATTCTTTGCGTTTGATTTTGGAATTTTGAACTCTTCACCATTAAAGTCCTTTTTTTGTTCGTGCAAAACTCTGCATCTGAGTCCTCCTTCCTGCCTCTCCCTACCACAGCCCTGACACTAAGAAGTTTACATATTTGAGAGCTGCAGGCATTTAGCGTTGTCAGTGTGATGAATCCTCTGAAAAATCGTTGAGAAAGTTAAATAAGAAAAAGGAAATGTCTAAATTGTCATCCATGTTCTTTAAATGGTTGCATTACCTTCACATTAGATTCATTTTACCAATAAGTAGAATAGTAAATCCATTTGGAACATGATTTACTTTACTATAAGTGATCACATTTTTTTTTTATTGATTCATCCATAAGTTATGGTCATTTATTAGAATTATTAAATTAAGCTATTTCTTTTGCACAATAATCAAATTGTTATATATTTGTTCTACAGTTAAAGAGGCAGGACCAAAGGCCCAACTGAGCAAAGACTCTCCAGTTGTAAAGCGTGTGACCCTGACCCACTCTGGGATCACCAACATCATAATTTTTTTTGAAGTACCTCTGGTACAGAGACAAGAAAACCTCTAAACCAGTGGTTCTCAACTTGTCTGGCTCTGGGGCCACCTTTACCCCTTAATGACGAGCCGCGACCCAATTTGATCGGTCAACGGGGGGGGGGATCTTCCGCGTTCGCTGGCGGTGTCGACGGGGGGGGTTGCGCTAGCGGTGTCGACGGGAGGTGGGGGACGGGGTGCTTCCGCGTTCTAATTTTTTTTTTTTTCCATGCAATGGCCCGCGACCCACTACAAACGGGTCCCACCAGTTGAGAAACACTGCTCTAAACCTCTGAAAACACAAGATTATGTTCTCCTCCACGGGGGAAGAATCTCTCCCTCTCGTGGAGGCCGAGTAGGATGGGGAGACCCAGTTTACAACACAGAGTACAGTGATCCAACTGGTAAAGAACTAAATTAATGGTTGACATGGAGGAAAAGATGTAGAAAAAGTAAAAGACTCACGCTAAAACTCTGTTGGTCTAACCTTTCTATTTGGGGCCTGATGATCATGACCTGTCACAAACAAAGCTGTTGTGATTCTGCAACACAACTGGCCTGACATTTACTCTGGAGAGACGATCCCTCTCAAATGTAACATAAAGGAGGGAGGGGGCTCTGAGTGGGAGTATGAAAAGAGAACAACCTGCTAATACACACCTCAAAAGCCAAGAGGCTCCATGATTAGATCACTCAGAGGAGACTACAGGTGTATGGGCTGACCGAAATGTTAAAGTATATTCTGAATACCTCAAGTCGAGTTCTAGGACTCTTGTCTCCAGTAAAAATGTATGTCTTTTATACTGAAAAGAAAAGTCTCTTTTTCATTGTTAAACGCATTCCACTGTTTCATTCTAGTCAGGACTCTGAAAGCAATGAATCATTCATGAAAATGTCCCCTTTTTTTAATTTAACATATTCCAAATACGTCTTTGAATTGTTCAGTTTCCTTAAAAGTATAGTACGACTTGTCAGCTCACAAAAGTACACAAATATATTTAGTTATTCCTTTAACAATTTTCTATTCAGCATGTTGAGCAATGTTGTCAAGGAAAAAGACAAAAATAACACTGAAAATCAGAAGTGAGGAAAAATATGTTAGGGCCACATGGTGGCAACAAATAAGGGCTCAGTTTTCATCATCGTCATCATCATCAAAGACATCTGCTACAGTCCTGTGGATAGAGAGACCGACAGGTCACAGCGCGTAGTTTCTCAATAGTGTATCAATGTTCAGTGTAACTGTGCACTTACTTGTAGATTGATCCAGTCACTTCATCAAGAAAACCCCCTAGAAGAAAAACAAGGTATGTTAAAGTTTATATACTTACATATTCACGATTCTGAGATTTTGGGCATTCTATCCCAGTGGTTAAATTTGGTTATTGAAATTGCTTTGGATAAAGCCCATAGCTAAAGAAATATGTCTTCTGATCGTGTATGGAAAAGACGATTCTCCACTTTGATTGACAAATATTCTTTTCTTGTTTGCTTGAAAACTATTAGACTGGATCAAATTAAAAGAGTAACACAATGTGACACTGTGGCAGCTCTGCATTTACTCACCGGGCTGGCAAAGAGTTTGGCAAGCAGGACACACATGGCAGTAACTGCACATCTGTGAACAGGAAAGTAAGTAGTAAAGAAAACTGAAACTCAAACGTGATGTGATGTTAGTGAGTACTCCTTTCTGTTTCATCTGGTCTATTTAGCCGTATAGAAAAGCAAAATCTCTTATACTTTATAATTCTGGTCATGTAAAAAATCTTAAGAGAGAGCAATTGCCTATTAGTAACTCTTGTTGGTAAAATACATGTAGGCCTGATAATGTATCTGTATGTTGATAGATAGATAGATAGATAGATAGATAGATAGATAGATAGATAGATAGATAGATAGATAGATAGATAGATAGATAGATAGATAGATAGGGTGGGTGGGTGGGCGGATAGCTAGCTAGGTAGGTAGGTAAGTAGGGTGGTTGGGTAGCGCGGTAGATAGGTAGGTAGGTAGGTAGGTAGATAGTTTGGTTTTGTTTGGGGCGAGGCATTCTCCGCCATTGTCTCTGACCAAACCTGACAGTCAGGGGTCTAAAATACGTCTGGGATGCCCCAGTCCGAGCTGGTAGATGTGGCCCGGAAAAGGGAAGTTAGGGGTCCCCTGCATGAGCTGTTGCCACCGCGACCCGACCCGGTTGAAAGTGAGAGGAGATGAGCTGAAGCCCATAGTGTGTATTTTCTCACCTCGCAGTCATCGCAGTGTGCAGATTTGTCTTCTTTTTCACAAGGACATTTATCACAGCTGCCACAGTGCTGTAAGAAAATACATTTAGTTAGTAAGTAATCTGGAGAGTTGGAAAGAATGTTATGTAAGAAACGACAGGATTGGATTTGATGCGTGTTCTACTACTTCTACATCACACGCAATGAAACACACATCAGCTGATAAGTAAAGCTGCTCTTCATATTTCACTAAACTTTGTTATGTTTAAATTTTGTATTTCACATCTCATCCTTTTGGAAAGTCTCCAGTTTTCTTTAATAACTCCCTCTAATTAATCTTGATCATTTCAGACCTACCTCACAGAATTCACAATATGAGCACACAGAGCCCTTGTGATAGGGCCCGTCGTTGTCATCGTCGTCATCATCATCTGCACATAATAATAATCGATAAATAATTACTTTAAAGCGAAAATACTTGAAAAGATCCAACTCTCAACAAAGCTTCTTCAAATGGTAAACCATTTGGATTGAGTTTTTAATTATATAGTAATGTTTCAATTTGGAAATATCAGGAATCCCCAATTTACTTAAGCTGTAGACCAGAGTGTGTGTGTGTGTGAACCAGTCCTCTCACATGGTGCATGCTTAGTAATACGATTTTTTAAATGTATTTATTGCTGCTGTAGGTGGGAACACAGACAAGTGGTGACTTGTGGGGCTGTAGGTTGTGCTCTGGATTACATGAAAGTGGACATGACGATTAAAACACCTCGGAGACCTTACAACCAAACCCAGAGGACACCTTGTCAATGGCTCTCGTGTCAGGAAATAGTCTGAAGAGATGTATTCTTAAGGTGGATATTGTGTTCATAGATTCAAAATAAGGGGACAAA